>NC_058523.1:498958447-500167613 GCF_904849725.1 Hordeum vulgare subsp. vulgare | reverse complement strand
CGACGCAGCAGGCGAGGCGGGGGCGGGGCGCCGGCATGGAGGCCCCTTCCCGGTCCGGATCCGGCCGGCGAAGTGAGGGATCCACCGGATCCATGGCTGGAGGAGGGAGGGATCACCGGCGACGGTTCCTGGACTCGGCAGCAGGCGCTAGAGCTCGGGGCACCGGCTGCTCGCGGCGACCGTCGGAGGACGAGGCCGGCAGGGCTCTGCCGCACGGCAAGGCAGCGCCGGCGAGGCCTCCTGTGAGGGCGGCACGCCAGAGACCGGCGGCCGGGATGAGCTCGGCTGGCTCGAGCATGGGGGAGCCCGGCATCAGGGGGCACAGGAGCAGAACGGGCGGCGGCGCGGATTCGGGCCTGCCCGGGCCTGATCTGGGCTCGGCGGGCCCTGGCGGCGGCTGAGGGACCAAGGGGAGGAGAGAGAGGGTGCGGGAGGCTAGGGTTGGCACGGATTTTGAGGTGGAGGGGAGTGGCTCTCTAATTAATGGCGTGGGGGCTATATATAGACAAACGGGGGGGGGGCTCGGTTAACCGGAATCGCGCTCCGGATCCAACCGGAGGGTCGGATTCGGACGATTCTGAACGCGGGAACGGGAACGTGGCCGTGTAGGGTGGTTTACCGGAGACGAGAGGGAGAACGGGCGGCGCGGCAACGAATTTTAAAACACCGACAAACGTCCGACGGTAGACCGAATACGGTGCCGCTACGGTCGACCGTTTGGGTACCAGACGAACTCCGATCGCGACGAAATTCGACAGGCGGCGTGGCTATATTTAATCTCGACCGCATGCCAAGTTTCACCCCGACCAGAGAAAGTTTTAAACGCACTTTCAAAACAGGGTTTCGACGATGCCGCGGGCGCGTGCGAGTGCGGTCAGGCTCGGAACGAACAACGACGAGAACCGGCAACTAACAACGGATGCAAGTTTTGAAAAACGGGCGACAACGGAGACGTCGATGCAATGCAGATGATGTGAATGATGCGATGATGATGCGACAAATGAAAATACCCCCACAACAAAAACGGAAAGAAAAGGGAATCTTCTGGAACGTCGGCATCGGGCTGTCACAACTCTCCTGCACTACGAGAGGATCTCGCCCCGAGATCCAAGAATGAAAGGGGGAGAGGATGAGAAAGCAAGAGGTAAAATTTAGTCGCTTCTTTGACAAACGAGTGAAACCAACAATCCTTGAAGGTTGCAAGAGATCAGGAATGATACGAGAAACAAGCAAGAATTCACGGAAAATTTCAGCAGCACTTCGGTAGGAAAATGGGACAAAAAATTCGAAAAGGTAGGATAATTAGACAATATTCACAACAAACAAGTAAATAGAGCAAGGGAACACCATGATCTTGATAGAACAACAAGATTGACCCAAAAGAGCAACATCACAATGCCTCCGGAACAATAGAATAGGAACTAGCTCATACGAAAGAAGAGAATGAAGAAACGAATGACAACTGCTAACTCCAATTGAATTGAAGAGCCTCCGGATAGAGAATTGACAGAGTAGTTGGAAAACCAACAACGAAAAGAACGAGATAGTAGTGGGCTTACGAAAATCATCTCAACAAATATGAGGTGACAAACAACCACTAAAAGAAACAAGGATATATTGGGAGAAACGAGATATGAACAACCTTACACCAAGAGAATACATTGAGAACTTGGACTAGTAACAAGCACCATGATAGCAGCAATTCATAGGAAAAGCTTTAGGTCAAATCCAAACCAAGATAGCTCAATGAAGAAATCATGGGTTGAAAATATCTCATGACCATAGAATTGGTGGGTTAAATTATCTCATACTTGAAAGGAAAAACTCTTCGAGGCTCCTACACTAACAAGAATGCTATAATACCACCTCAAAGGACAAAGGAAGAACAATTACACACAGAAATGCAAGAGAAATGATACTTGAGGTTCTCCAACAAGAATCTTGAAGAACACTTTGAGAATGAATTGATATGATGATGAACCACCAAAAAGGACCTCCGTATACAAATAAATGATGCAAGGATATGAAGGTAGAAAAGAATAAGATTAAAGTCCTTGCAATGATTTAGATGAAGCTTCACAAAGAGGTACTTGATAAAACTTGGAACTCCAGAAAAGAAAAGATAAAAACACTTGAGAAAAAAGGAATTGATATCATGAGCCACTCCGGAAGAAGAATTCAGATTACTATGAACAAGTACAAGAATTATGTTATGCTTATCCTTCATCAAGTTTAATTGATGACAAGCACGGAATTAGCATACGACTTAATCTTCTAGAAATGAATCTTGAAGAGGCATAGAGATAAGCACCACTTGAGGCCAAATTGAAGGAAGCACCGGTAAGAATTCACAATTGAATGGGAATACCAAGAATTACTGGAGATACAACAGAATGAAGAGATCATAAGCCACCTGAGAGAAAAGTTGAACAAGGCACCAGATAAACGAGAGACGACGAAGAGACAACAATGGAGAAGAATTGAGGATGAAAGCTGAAAGCTGAGAACGAAAAAGTCTTCTGAAATGATGGCCTTCGGAGGATCAAGAATGAAACAACTCAGGAATGCACCGGATAGCGAGAAATTAAACACTCATGATTGGGAACAATTCAAGAAGATAACACAAAGCTGAAATGATGAATCTCCAAGAGAATGAACGAAGATTTGAGAGAAACACTCCTTCGAATTGCAAGGTGGGAATGATGACGAGAAACAACACCAAGAATAACTGAGACACTCCGGAATAAAAAAATTGCAAGGTTGAGCCAAATATGAGAATTAATTCAAATAGATCTTAAAGAAGTAATATGACTGATGGAAATCATACTTACGTCATAGTTGAAAAGAATTAAAGATCTCCGGAAGATTACAAGAGTTATATAAGATCCTGGGAAAAACCTGTGGGTTATGGGCCCACTCAAAGAAACCACCGTTAGAAAATTGCTAGAAATATAGATATTGCACCTGTATAAAGAAAACTAGATGAGGTTAGCACCTCGAAATAAATGAAAGAATTGAAAACAAGAATTTCCGAGATAACTTCAGCACTCCGGATAGACTAGAGAGAAATGAACAACAAGATAGGCTGACAAGAAACTCCAACATGGGAAAGAATTTACAAGGATGAAAAGGATATGATGACCACGGATAACTGAATTAAATTCACTGGTAAGGATGACAAGAATGAACAAATATAACACGAATCTCCTGAGAATCTTCACAACGAGTCACCGGATAAGAGAGAAAGAACAAGCAGCGGAAGCACCATGAAACAAAACTCTTGGATGAAAATCCAATCACTGAAGAAAAGGGTGGGAGGGCAGGAAAAACAAAGACAACATGTGACAGATGAGATGAACTCCGGAATAAAATGAGAGAATGATCTTGCAAAATTGGAGAGGATTGAATTCACTTGAGGAGAAGCACACCGGTAAAATGGAATTGATACGACGACTCTGGTTGACAAGAATTGATAAGAAAACTGATTGAACAAAAGAATTATCATTCACATAAAAATATGAGAACACCTCTTAGGAAAGATCTGAAATCACCACTTGACATCGAAGCAAATTGAATTACCATATTCAACAACACCAAGGGTGCGGCTTGCAATTAGCTAGAACAAACTCATGAGAAAGATTTCGTCCGATATTTTCATGGACAGGATCGCACGGGCTCGATCCTTACAGTAGCCATCAAGTGCAAGGCAGTGCACCCGACATACGAAGCGTCCCGGAGTCGTAGCAAGCTACAAGGACTCTTTAAGACACAACGTGTACCGCTGTAAGTCGACCGTGAACAAACGAATCCACTAGATGTCGAACCCCAACCTAACATCAAGAATTTATTGGAAGATTTTCCTATAAGCAACTACTTGAGTTCCCACCTATGAATTCCCGAAATATCTGGTCATGCAATCTGGTACACGGATACAAGGAGTAATAATCACACAACTCCTATACTAACCCGTCACCAGTATCACATCCGTCAACACACGACCAGCATCTCGGACCTTCATCTACAACAGACCCTCATGATCACAACGATACAAAGTATGGCAGTACTCCCGAACAATCTACACCAGTACTGGGGACATTGGGGTCATCTCGCCACTACTAGTATTGAAGCAATTACGAACATCCTTCGTTCTGAGATACTAAGAAATCTGAATGATAACGATGTGCTCGAGAATCCCCTGGAGCTCAACTCCCCGAAAGAAAATCAAGTCAGACCAGAGGCACCAAGACAGAACTCCGTCACATCAGCATCATATAGATCTCAAAAATATCCGCGTGATCCTCAAAAAATTTGAGTGAGAAGAGGAGTAGAATTAAAATATTCGTCAAGATTCCTCACCAGAGCATAGAAGAGGAGAAAAAAGAATCCTACTCTCCGATATATAACTAGACTCAAAGTGTTTTTTTTCAGTAGACTCGACTCGGCCAAGTTCGATCAATCAAGGGGGCTCCTAGGTCGGTACTGCTCTGATACCAACTTGTCACGCCCAAGATGTGACCCTATCCTCAATTTGGCACGAAGGCCTCGTCAGGGATAGAAGCGCATCTCGTCGTGTCGCAAGAATAGATATCGTTACAAGTACATGTACTGAAAAGAAGAGATATATATTCATAGTTGGCTTACACTCGCCACAAGCTACATCAGAGTCACATCAGTACATTACATAAACATCAAGAGTAAGAGCAGGGTCCGACTAAGGACGAAAACAAACGACAAAAGAAGAACGACGTCCATCCTTGCTATCCCAGGCTGCCGGCCTGGAACCCATCCTAGATCGATGACGAAGAAGAAGAAGAAGAAGAAGAAGAAGAAGAAGAAGAAGAAGCAGCTCCAAATGAACAATCAACGCGCTTGCGTCAAGTAACCTTTACCTGTATCTGCAACTGGTGTTGTAGTAATCAATGAGCCACATGGGACTCAGCAATCTCATTTCCAAAGGTATCAAGACTAGCAAAGCATAATGGGTGAGGCATGGTTAAGTGGTGAGGGTGCAGCAGCGGCTAAGCATATATTTGGTGGCTAAACTTGCGAGTACAAGAAATAAGGGGGGGATGATCTACGCATAGCGGACGTGAACTACGGATGATCAAATGAATGATCCTGAACACCTACCTACGTCAGACATAACCCCACCGTGTCCTCGATCGGAGAAGGAACTCACGAAAGAGACAGTCACGATTATGCACATAGTTGGCAAGTTTTAATTAAGTTAACATCAAGTTATCTAGAACCAGTGTTAAACAAAGCTTCCACGTTGCCACATAACCGCGGGCACGGCTTTCCGAAAGATTTAACCCTGCAGGGGTGCTCCAACTAGTCCATCACAAATTACCACAAGTCGCATAGAAATCCTCAATCACAAAGCTCGCGATCTCGTCGGATTCCCTAGTGGAAAACCTCAACTCTGAGATTACCCAAAGCATCACCGGAATCCCGATGCACAAGATATCTCGTCAAAGGTAGAACTAATCCAGCAAGGCCACCCGGTGTGTCGACGAACCCGATAGGAGCCGCGTATCTCGTTCTCAGGACACACCGTCTATGCAAAGTGGACGGGAACCAAACCTCGAGTTGCCCCGTGGTGGCACCGCCGACTGCTAGGTGAGTGGACCAACACTCATCAGGAGCACTGGCCCGGGGTTGATTAAATATCCTCGGGTTAATTACTCCCTATGCAGTTCATTAGTGATTAGGCAAATGTAGTACCAAAGTTGGGCCTTGCCAGACCAGCTTTAATCCAAAACGAATTATCAAGGGGGTCCCCATAACAACCCCGATCGTGTTAGGAGCGCTCATTTCTGGAACATAACACCGGTAGCCGAAAACTAAGGGGGCAAAGGTGGAACAAAACACCAGGCTAGAAAGGCCGAGCCTTCCACCTTTTACCAAGTATATAGGTGCATTAAAATAAATAGCATTTAAATATGGTGATATAACAAGGAACCCATGTTGTCACATGGAAGCATCTACACCTGCAACTAGCAACGCTATCAACAGGGTTAAGCAAGCAGTAACATAGCCAATCAGTGGTTTGCTAGGTCGAACAGGTTGAGGGTTATCATGGCATTGTTGAGAGGCTGATAATTAACATGTGGTAGGCAACGAGACATAATCGATAGCATCGAAATAACTAGCATGGCAATGATAGTAATGGTATCTGGGGAAATGATCATCTTGCCTGAGATCCCGCTTGGAAGAAGAACGACTCCGTGAAGCAGACGAACCGATGTAGTCGAACGGTCCTCACATCCGACACGCTTGCGGAACTCTATCGAGACGGAGGGAAATGGAAACAAGCATCAACACACGATATACACCACACGATGCACAACACATATGATGCATGAGCTACTGAATGCATGCAAGTCACGGCATGACAATTCACACAATCAAACACTACACATTAAGTGAAGTTCAATATGCAAAGAGTTGCATATTGACGAAACTCCACGTTTATGTATTTAGTTCTATCCCGATTAGATACACGGCAACATTAAATGTGATTAAACATGGCAAGAGGTGAAGCGCAATTAAACTACCTATCTAGGCATTTTAAATGAGGTCGGAAATGTCATATAGCACCTCCAAAACGACCTCACATGTTAATTTACAATTCTGACCAGATCTGAACTAATGCATTTAATTAGTTTTTAAACAGAAAAACAAATAGGTTCACGTGATTCTACGCGTCCAGGCAAGCAATCTACACATAAAGATCATCTCCAACGGAGCTACGGATCAAAAGATGCAAGCACCGCAAGATATGATGGCATGAATGCAATATGTGTGCAATGACGGTCACGAGCACTTCAAAACATACAAACAGCAAGAGAACATGAAACTACACAAGATTCTAAGCAAGTTTCATCTAGGACTCGATCAAATCGGAGCTACGGTTCAACATCTACAAGCAAAACAAGAAAACACTACAATCTGCCAAAATCAGCCACATAGCATTTTCTACGCCCCACAACTACGAGCTACATAACTCCGAAATGCACAAGCAAGGCATGGCACGGAAGAGGGCAAGAAGCACTACTACGAACAACTAACAACAACTAGCATGGCAGCAAGGTGCACTAGGAAAAGAAGACACAAAATGGCATCCCACACACTATTTCAGACTTAGTGAAAATTACACCTCATGAAAGTGCAGTTTTCGATCTGAAGCTATATTGTCAGCAGAAAAACCTATAGCTACAGGACTCCAAATGGCATGAAACATCACAGAATGCTAGAGAAACACAAGGGCTACAACTTACTCCATTGGACCAACCTCAAAAGAGCTACAGATCAAAAGGTGGAAGCAAGACAAGACAGCAACAAAATGATAACAGATTCCAGACTTAGAAATATTTCAGCTCCTCCAAATCAACACTATTTCTAGCAACTTGAGGGCAATCAAAACACCCCTAAACATGCATTTCTATTGCAACTAAAAATACCAGGGGCTAGTGTAAACATCTAAGAAGAACTCCCTAGTTGACAACTAATCCAAACGAGGCACGGAATAAATCCTACGAATTAAACGAAAGGGCAACATAGCAAACTATCTCGTGAACTAACTTGCTCTAAAGATAAAACTAATTGCACAGAAAAATCCATAGAATTTTTCTATCCCGAAAACATATAAAATATGTGGGGTTTGCAACACAAAATAAAGCCACACAAAAATGGGAGAAAAATAACCTATACGCGGGAAAATAAATTACCGGAAAATCCCTATACGTAAAAATGCAATTGACAGCTCTTAAAAATATATGCAAAAATGATTCCTAAAACATGGAAATTTAATCTACGGTATACGGGCAGTCCGGACATGCACGAGAAATTATACGGGTCGGAAACGTAATAGGACAGCACGTGTTTCTAGGCATACGACACGCTAAACAATGCCAAACAATTATGCAAGTTGCAAAACTTATTCTACGCGAAATTCTACGCCAAAACCATATAAGACACGCCTCGATCGGATTTACGGTTTATAAACTACGGGGTTTGAAATATAGCCTAATTACTGGAATTTTTAACAAATCCGAATAAAGCAAAAAATAATTCTACCGGAGGCGGTCGGCTCACCTTGGGCCTTCTTGGGCCGGTCGGTGGGGAAGTAAAGCAGGCCTGGCCTGCTGGAGGAGACGGAGGAGCTGGGCCACGGCCCGCGGCGCTGCAGACATGGGTGATCTGGGAAACTGCGGGAGGGGCGAGCTGCTGTTGGGCCGAGGGATCTCGGGGCCCAGGTTGCGGGTGGCCATCGCTGCCGCTTCGTCGTCCTCCCGAGAGCGAGGTTGTGGCGGCGCGGTGCTGGCGACGCAGCAGGCGAGGCGGGGGTAGGGCGCCGGCGTGAAGGCCCCTTCCCGGTCCGGATCCGGCCGGCGAAGGGAGGGATCCACTGGATCCATGGCCGGAGGAGGGAGGGATCACCGGCGACGGTTCCTGGACTCGGCAGCAGGCGCAAGAGCTCGAGGCACCGGCTGCTCGCGGCGACCGTCGGAGGACGAGGCCGGCAGGGCTCTGCCGCACGGGAAGGCGGCGCCGGCGAGGGCCTCCGGCGAGGGTGGCGCGCCAGAGACCGGCGGCCGGGATGAGCTCGCATGGCTCGAGCACGGGGGAGCCCGGGATCACGGGGCACAGGAGCAGAACGGGCGGCGGCGCGGATCCCGGCCTGCCCGGGCCCGATCTGGGCTCGGCGGGCCCTGGCGGCGGTTGAGGGACCGAGGGGAGGAGAGAGGGTGCGGGAGGCTAGGGTTGGCACGGATTTCGAGGTGGAGGGGAGTGGCTCTCTAATTAATGGTGTGGGGCCTATATATAGACAAACGGGGGGGCTCGGTTAACCGGAATCGCGCTCCGGATCCAACCGCGGGGTCAGATTCGGACGATTCCGAACGCGGGAACGGGTACGTGGTCGTGTAGGGTGGTTTACCAGAGACGAGAGGGAGAACGGGAGGCGCGGCAACGAATTTTAAAACACTGACAGACGTCCGACGGTAGACCGAATACGGTGCCGCTACGGTCGACCGTTCGGGTACCAGACGAACTCCGATCGCGACGAAATTCGACAGGCGGCCTGGCTATATTTAATCATGACTGCATGCCAAGTTTCACCCCGATCAGAGAAAGTTTTAAACGCACTTTCGAAACAGGGTTTCGATGATGCCGCGGGCGCGTGCGAGTGCGGTCAGGCTCGGAACGAACAACGACGAGAACCGGCAACTAACAACGGATGCATGTTTTGGAAAACGGCGGCAACGGGGACGCCGATGCAATGCAGATGATGTGAATGATGTGATGATGATGCGACAAATGAAAATACCCCCACGACGAAAATGGAAAGAAAAGGGAATCTTCTGGAACGTCGGCATCGGGCTGTCACATCCCCTGACCTAGGTCTTTCGCCTATATAATCCCAAAAATTCTAGAAAAAATTAAGAGATCATCGCAATCGCTTTTCCGCCGCCGCAAGCTTCTCTCTCCGCAAGATCCCATCCGGGGCACGTCCTGGTGCCTTACCGAAGGGGGGACTCGGACACGGAGGGCTTCTCCATCAACACCATGACCTCGCCGATGATGCGTGAGTAGTTCACCATAGACCTACGGGTCCATAGCTAGTAACTAGATGGCTTCTTCTCTCTCTTGGATCTTCAATACAAAGTTCTGCATGATCTTCATGGAGATCTATCTGATGTAATCTTCTTTTGCGGTGTGTTTGTCGAGATCCGATGAATTGTGGATTTATAATCAGATTACCTATGAATCTTATTTGAGTTTCTTCTGATCTCTCTTATGCATGATTTCATATCCTTGTAATTCTCTTCGAGTTGTGGGTTTTGTCTGGCCAACTAGATCTATGATTCTTGCAATGGAATAAGTGCTTGGTTTTGGGTTCATACCGTGCGGTGACCTCACCCAGTGACAGAAGGGGTAGCGAGGCACGTATCGTGTTGTTGCCATCAAGGGTAAAAAGATGGGGTTTTCATCATTGTTTTGAGATTATCCCTCTACATCATGCCATCTTGCTTAAAGCGTTACTCTGTTCGTCATGAACTCAATACACTAGCTGCATGCTGGATAGTGGTCGATGTGTGGAGTAGTAGTAGTAGATGCAGAAAGTATCGGTCTACTTGTCTCGGACGTGATGCCCATATGCATGATCATTGCCTTAGATATCGTCATGACTTTGCGCGGTTCTATCAATTGGTCGACAGTAATTTGTTCACCCACCGTAATACTTGCTATTTTGAGAGAAGCCTCTAGTGAACACTATGGCCCCCAGGGTCTACTCCACACCATATTTTCAGCCTTACACTTTTTAATTCATTGCACTTTCCGCCTTCATATCTCACTTTGCAAACAATCTTGAAGGGATTGACAACCCCTTTGAAGCGTTGGGTGCAAGCTTGTTTGTGTTTGCGCAGGTACTCTGGACTTGACGAGACCCTCCTTCTGGATCGATACCTTGGTTCTCAAACTGAGGGAAATATTTATTGCTCCTGTGCTGCATCACACTTTCCTCTTCAAGGGAAGAACCAACGCAAGCCCAACCTCTGTCAACATGTCAACTTCTGGCGTTGTTGTCCGTGGGATAGCAGAAGAATTTCTGGCACCGTTGCCAGGGAGGAAGATCAAGTCAAGAACTCATCCAAGTAAGTGTCGCAAACTCATCTCTTGCATTTACTTTGTTTGCCAGTTGCCTCTCGTTTTCCTCTCCCCCACTTCACCAATTTGCCTTTTTCGTTCGCCTTTTCGTTCGTCCTTTTTCTCGCTTTCTTTCTGCTCGTCTGTGTGGGATAGTCTATCCTGATGGCTAGATCCACCACTTCGAACGATACTCCCGAGAGGGAAGTTCTCAATTTCAAACAAATTGAGGGAGAAAACTTAAAGGACGCTTGGTATAGGATTTGCAATGCTCAGAGTAGATCTTCTCATAAGCAATCCACTACCGTCTTGCTTCGCAGTTTTTATGTGGGTATTTCTCCTTGGAATAGGTATATTCTTGACACCATCGTAGGTGGAAATTTCTTGGGTAGCCATACCGTTGATTCTTACGGAGCTGTGATAAATTTCGTAGGCTCACCCCCACTTATGGTTAATGGAACTACCTTAACTCTCGAACATGTGATGCGTAGACTGGAGTTATTGAAAATAAAGTCGCTACGATTGAACTCATTGAGAATTTGGATAAAAATATCCACAATCAAATCACTCGGTACGGATCCAAGGTGGGAATAATTTTGAAAAATTTAAAGGAGAAGGAACCCACAGTTAACGAAAAGCTAGGTCACGATTCCGCTAGGATTGGCAAACTAGAGGATGTTATAACCAACTTGGGTTCCGCTTTTGCCGCTGTGCAGAATACTCCAAATTTTGCCCACAATAAAATCACCAAGTCTTTCTTTGTTCCTAAAAGTAGTGGTGAATCATCCAGCAAGAAAGATGAAAACCTCAAAATGATAAGTGATCACGCCACTTATGGTTTGAGCGCCAAAGACGACGATACGTGATTCTATCGCTTCTATGCCTAGCTAAGGGCGTTAAACAATAGCGCTTGTTGGGAGGCAACCCAATGAATTTATCTTTTTATTTCTGTTTTGTTGCGTCCACACTTTCATAATTCTGTTGTGATTGTGTCTTATCTGTTTCTTATTGTGTTTGAGCCAAGCAGAGCCTTTATGACTAGTCTTGGTAATGGTTGTTTGATCCAGCTGGAAAAAGACAGAAACTTTTCGCTCAGGAGATGATTTTTCATTTTTATTCAGAAAGAGATTTTGAGTTGATTCGTTTTTCTGCTGATTGATATGCTTTTTTCCCAGGCCGTCGTAATTTTTCAGATTTTTGGAGGTACCAGAAGTATACGAAGTATACAGATTGCTATAGACTGGTCTGTTTTTGACAGATTCTGTTTTTGTTGAGTTGGTTGCTTGTTTTGATGAAACTATGGTTAGTATCGGGGGGTACTAGCCATGGTAAAGTGAGAATACAGTAGCCCATCATCAATATAGATAGAATTCAAGTTTGCTACAGTACCAAAAGAAGTGGTAGTTTGTTTTCTTGTACTAATGTTATCACAAGTTTCTGTTTAAGTTTTGTGTTGTGAAGTTTTCAAGTTTTGGGTGATGTTCTCATGGACAAAGAGATAAGGAGTGGAATGAGCTCAAGCTTGGGGATGCCCAAGGAACCCCAAGCCAAATTCAAGGACACCAAAAAGCCTAAGCTTGGGGATGCCCCGGGAAGGCATCCCCTCTTTCGTCTTCAATCCATCGGTAACCTTACTTGGAGCTATATTTTTATTCACCACATGATATGTGTTTTGCTTGGAGCGTATTGTATCATAGGAGTCTTTTCTTTTTCTTGTGTCACAATCAACCTTCCTGCACACCTTTTTGAGAGAGAGAGACATGCACTCATCGTGATTTTGCTAGAATGCTCATAGTGCTTCACTTATATCTTTTGAGCTAGATACTTTTGCTCTAGTGCTTCACTTATATCTTTTGAGCTAGACACTTTTGCTCTTGTGCTTCACTTATATCTTTAGAGCACGGCGGTGTGTGATTTGGTAGTTAGCTTACGCTATAAAAGTAGTCCCAAATGTGCTAGGTACCCAAAGAGGATGCAAAAACCTCCATCTTCATGTGCATTGAGTAGAAAGAGAAGTTTCGATTCCTCTCAATTAGTTTTGAGACATGGATTCGGTAATATTAAGAGTTATGTTAGTAGGGTGTTGTGAATCTAGAAATACTTGTGTTGGAGTTAGTGATTCCCGTAGCATGCACGTATGGTGAACCGCTATGTTAGGAAGTCGGGTCATAATTGATCTATTGATTGTCATCCTTTGTGTTGAGGTCGGGATCGCGCGATGGTTTACACCTACCAACCCTTCCCCTCGGAGTATGCGTTTAGCACTTTGTTTCGATTACTAATAAAAACTTACGCAACAAGTATGTGAGTTCTTCATGACTAATGTGAGCCCATGGTATAGATGCACTTTCACCTTCCACCATTGCTAGCCTCTCTAGTGCCGCGCAATTCTCGCCGGTGCACTAACCCACCAAATTCCTTCCTCAAAACAGCCACGGTACCTACCTACTATGGCATTTTCATAGCCATTCTGAGATATATTGCCATGCAACTCCCACCGTTCCGCCTCATGACTTGCGTCGTCACTCTCATATTGCCATTGCATGATCGTAAGATAGCTAGCGAGATGTTTTCAACGTCACACGCCATGCTAGATCGTTGCACATCCCGGTACACTGCCGGAGGCATTTCCTATGGAGTCATCATCATTGTGATCTTCGAGCTGTGAGTAAATAAAAGTGTGATGATCATCATTATTAGAGCATTGTACCATGTGAGGAAAAAAAAGAGGCCAAAGAGCCCAAAAACAAAAAAAAAGATAAAAGAAAAGAAAAGAAAAAAAGAGGCCTAAGAGCCCAAATGAAAAAAAGAGAAAAAGAGAGGCGGACAATGCTACTATCTTTTTCCACACTTGTGCTTCATGTTAGCACCATGTTCTTCATGATTGAGAGCTTCTTGCTTTGTCACTACCATATGCTAGTGGGAATCTTCATTATATAGCTTGGCTTGTATATTCCAATGATGGGCTTCCTCAAAATTGCCCTAGGTCTTCGTGAGAAAGCAAGTTGGATGCACACCCACTAGTTTTCTTTTTGAGCTTTCACATACTTATAGCTCTAGTGCATCTCTTGTATGGCAATCCCTACTCATTCACATTATATCTATTAATGGGCATCTCCATAGCCTATTGATACGCCGAGTCAATGTGACCATCTCCTCCTTTTTGTCTCACAACCACCACCACACTCTATTCCACCTATAGTGCTATATCCTTGGCTCGCGCTCATGTATTACGTGATAGTTATAAAAACTTTGAGAAAGTAAGAGTGCGAAAACAATTACTTAGCCAATTCCGGGGTTGTGCATGATTTACATTAGTTGTGTGAGGATGACGGAGCATAGCTAGACTATATGATTTTGTAGGGATAACTTTCTTTGGCCTTGTTATTTTGAAAGTTCATGATTACTTTGCTAGTTTGCTTGAAGTATTATCGTTTTCACGTCAATAGCAAACTATTGTTTTGAATCTTACGGATCTGAACATTCATGTCACGTGAAAGAAGTTGCAAAGGACAACTATGCTAAGTAGCATTCCACATCAAAAAATCATTCTTTATCACTTCCCTACTCGAGGATGAGCAGGAGTTAAGCTTGGGGATGCTTGATACGTCTCCAACGTATCTATAATTTTTGATGGTTTCATGCTATTATCTTGTCAAACTTTGGATGTTTTGTATGCCTTTTATATATTTTTTGGGACTAACTTAATAACTCAGTGCCAAGCGCCAGTTCCTGTTTTTTCCATGTTTTTGACCTCTTTCAGAGGAGATTTTGAAACGGAGTCCAAACGGAAGAAAATCCCCGAAAAGATTTTTTTTGGAACGGAAGAAGATCGGGGAACTTGGGAGCCAAGCCAGAAGAGCCCCAGGGGCCCCACAAGCCCCCACCCCGTGGCCAGGGGGCGCGCCATCCACGCTTGTGGCCCCCTGGAGGTCCCCTGACCTAGGTCTTTCGCCTAAATAATCCCAAAAGTTCCAAAAAATCAAGAGATCATTGCAATCGCTTTTCCGCCGTCTCAAGCTTCTGTCTCCACAAGATCCCATCTGGGGCACGTCTTGGTGCCCTGCCGGAGGGTGCATTCGGACACGGAGGGCTTCTCCATCAACACCATGTCCTCTCCGATGATGCGTGAGTAGTTCACCATAGACCTATGGGTCCATAGCTAGTAACTAGATGGCTTCTTCTTTCTCTTGGATCTTCAATACAAAGTTCTCCATGATCTTCATGGAGATCTATCCGATGTAATCTTCTTTTGCGGTGTGTTTGTCGAGATCCGATGAATTGTGGATTTATGATCAGATTATCTATGAATCTTATTTGAGTTTCTTCTGATCTCTCTTATGCATGATTTCATATCCTTGTAATTCTCTTCGAGTCGTGGGTTTTGTCTGGCCAACTAGATCTATGATTCTTGCAATGGGAGAAGTGCTTGGTTTTGGGTTCATACCGTGCGGTGACCTCACCCAGTGACAGAAGGGGTAGCGAGGCACGTATCGTGTTGTTTCCATCAAGGGTAAAAAGATGGGGTTTTCATCATTGGTTTGAGATTATCCCTCTACATCATGTCATCTTGCTTAAAGCGTTACTCTGTTTGTCATGAACTCAATACACTAGATGCATGCTGGATAGCGGTCGATGTGTGGAGTAATAGTAGTAGATGCAGAAAGTATCGGTCTACTTGTCTCGGGTGTGATGCCTACATGCATGATCATTGCCTTAGATATCGTCATGACTTTGCGCGGTTCTATCAATTGCTCGACAGTAATTTGTTCACCCACCGTAATACTTGCTATTTTGAGAGAAGCCTCTAGTGAACAATATAGCCCCCAGGGTCTACTCCACACCATATTTTCAGCCTTACACTTTTTACTTCGTTGCACTTTCCGCCTTCAGATCTCAGTTTGCAAACAATCTTGAAGGGATTGACTACCCCTTTGAAGCATTGGGTGCAAGCTTGTTTGTGTTTGAGCAGGTACTCTGGACTTGACGAGACCCTCCTTGTGGATCGATACCTTGGTTCTCAATCTGAGGGAAATACTTACTGCTCCTGTGCTGCATCACCCTTTCCTCTTCAAGGGAAGAACCGACGCAAGCCCAGCCTCTGTCAACGTGTCAACTTCTGGCGTTGTTGTCTGCGGGATAGCAGGGTGCAGCCCTCCTCTCCCTTCCCCCAATATATATAGATGGGGAGAGAGGACTGCAACACACCTATGCCAAGGTGCAGCCCTATCTCTCCCATAGATCAGTTTTCTCCACTAGATCAGTTTCGGTATTGCTTGGCGAAGCCCTGCCTGAACAGCTCCACCACCACCTCTGCCATGTCGTTGTGCTGACGGAGAGCTCATCTACCTCTCCACCCTCGCTTGCTGGATCAAGGAGGTGGAGAACATCATCGAACTATACATGTGTTGAACGCGGAGGTGTCGTCCGTTTGACACTAGATCGGGACAGATCGTGACGGGATCGCGGGACAGATTGTGATGAGATCGAGGGACGGACCGTGATTGGATCGCGAAGACATTCGACTACATCAACCATGTTATATACGCTTCCACTTAGCAATCTACAAGGGTATGTAGATGGACTCCCCCTTCTCATAGATGTTAGTCTCCATAGATTGATCTTGGTGAGCGTAGGAATTTTTTGTTTCTCATCCAACGTTCCCCAATAGTGGCATCATGAGCTAGGTCTATGCGTAGATGATATCACGAGTAGAACACAAAGGAGTTTGTGGGCGTTGATATTCTGATTGCTTTCCTCCTTAGCCTTTTCTTGATTCGGCGGTATTGTGGGATGAAGAGGCCGATACCAACTTTACGCGTCCACGTACGAGAGACCACTTCCATTGAGTGACATGCAACTTGTTGCATAAAGATGGCTGGTGAGTGTCTGTCTCTCCCACTTTAGTTGAATCAGATTCGACAAAGGAGGTCCTTGTAGAAGCTTAAATAGCGACTTTCATATCGTCGTTTTAGTTTCGCGTAGGTAAGCAGCATTCTTACTAGATACCCATAGCAGCCACGTAAAACATGCAACAACAAACTAGAGGACGTCTAACTTGTTTTTGCACAGTATGTTGTGATATGATATGGCCAAAGACATGATGATATATATTTTATGTATGAGATGATCATGTTGTGATAATTAATATCGACTTGCATGTCGATGCTACGGCAACCGGCAAGACCCATAGGGTTTTCTTTAATTATTGTATGACCCGCTTGTTAATCATAAAGCGTTATGTAATGTGTTACTTTATCGCTAAATGGTAGCAATAGTAGTACAAGCATGGTTGGCACGACAACCTCGATGGAAACACAATGATGGATATCATGATGATGGAGATCATGGTGTGGTGCCAGTGGCAATGGAGATCATGTCGTGCTTTGAAGATGGAGATCAAAAGGCACAAGTTCATGGCCATATCATGCCATTTATGATTTGCATGTGATGTTAATCCTTTTTATGCACCTTGTTTTTCTTAGTACGACGGTAGCATTATAAGGTGACCCTCACTAAAATTTCAAGATAAAATTATGTTGTCCCCAAGTGTGCACCGTTGCGACGGTTCCTCGTTTTGAGACACCACGTGATGATCGGGTGTGATAGACTGTATGTTTACATACAACGGGTGCAAGACAGTTTTGCACACGCGGAACACTCAGGTTAAACTTGATGATCCTAGCATGTACAGGCATGGCCTCGGAACACAAGAGACCGAAAGGTCGAACACGAGTCATATAGCAGATATGATCAACATGGAGATGTTCACCATTGAAGCCACCTCATCTCACGTGATGATCGGACATGGGTTGGTGAATTTGGATCATGTACCGTACGAATGACCAGAGGGATGTCAATTTGAGTGGGGGTTCTTTAGTAATATGATAAATTGAGCTTATTATCATGAACACAGTCAAAATGTCTTTGCAAATTATTTTGTAGATAATTAACTTGCGTTGTAGCTCCCCTGTTTTTGATATGTTCCAAGGGAAAAATAAGTTGAAAGATGATGCTAGCAATTGTGCGGACTGGGTCCGTAAACTGAGGATTGTCCTCATTGCTGCATAGAAGGCTTATGTCCTTAATGCACTGCTTAGTGTGCTACCCCAAGCATCGTCTGTGGATGTTTCGAACATCTGACATACATGTCTTGATGACTACATGATAGTTCAGTGCGTCATGCTTTATGGTTTAGAATTGAGGCACCCAAATGTTTTGAACGTCACGGAACATATGAGATGTTCCAAGAGATGAAATTGGGATTTCAGGCTCATGCCCATGTTGAGAGGTATGAGACCTCCGACAAGATTCTTTCCCTGCAAAGTAAAGGAGAAAAGCTCAATCATTGAGCATTTGCTCAGATTGTCTGGGTGCTACAATCACTTGAATCAAGTGGGAGTTATTCTTCCACATGAGATAGTGATTGACATAGTTCTCCAAAGTCACTACCACCAAGCTACTGAGCTTCATGATGAACTATAGCATACCAGGGATGGAGAAGATGATCCCTGAGCTATTCGCGATGTTTGACACCGCGGAGGTAGAAATCAAGAAGGAGCATCAAATGTTGATGGTTAGTAAAACCACTAGTTTCAAGAAGGGCAAGAGAAAGAAGGGAAACTTCGAGAATGACAAGTCAGTTGTCACTCCAATAAAGAAACCCAAGATTAAATCCAAACCCGACACTATGTGATTCTATGATGAGGGGAATGATCACTCACGCGGAACCGCCCTATACACTTGGTAGATAAGAGGGTTGACAACGTCAACAGAAGTATATTAGATATACGTGTTATTGATGTGTACTTTACTAGTACTCCTAGTAGCACATGGGTATTCGATACCAGTTCAGTTGCTAAATGTTAGTAACTCGAAATAAAAGCTACGGAATAGACGAAGACTAGCTAAAGGCAAGGTGACGATGTGTGTTGGAAGTGTTTCCAAGATTGATATAATCACCATCACATCCTCCCTCTACCTTCGGGGTTAGTGTTAGACCTTAATGTTGTTTGGTGCTTGCGTTGAGCATGAACATGATTGTATCGTGCTTATTGCGATGCGATTATTCATTTAAAGAGAGTAATGGTTACTGTGTTTACTTGAAAAAACCCTTCAATGGTCATGCACCTAATATGAATGGTTTACTGAATCTCGATCGTAGTGATACACATGTTCATAATATTGATGTCAAAAGATACAAAGTAGTAATTATAGTTGCACTTACTTGTGGCACCGTCGCTGAAGTAATATTGGTATAAAACGCATGAAGAAGCTCCATGCTGATGGATCTTGGGACTCACTCATTTTGAATTGTTTGAGACAAGCGATCCATGCATATTGGTGTAAACGCATGAAGAAACTCCATGCAGATGGGTCTTTTGGACTCACTTGATTTTGAATCACTTGAGACATGCAAATCATGCCACATGGGCAATATGACTGATGGCCTCATTTTCTAGTGAGACGGAACAAGCAAGTGACTTATTGGAAATAATACATTTTGATGTATGTCGTACAATGAGTGATGAGGCACGCAGTGGATATCGTTATGTTCTTACTTCACTGATGATTTGAGTAGATACAGGTGTATTTTATTGATGAATCACAAGTCTAAAATATTAAATATTTCAAGAAATTTCAGAGTGAAGTTGAAGATCGTCGTTACAAGAGGATAATATGTCTACAATGTGATCATGGAGGTGAATATCTGAGTTGCGAGTTTTGGTATACATTTAAGACAATGTGGAAATTGTTTCACAACTCATGCCACCTGTAACACCATAGTGTGATGGTGTGTCCGAACATCGTAGTCATGCCCTATTGGATATGCTATGTACTATGATGTCTCTTATCGAATTACCACTATAATTTTGGGGTTACGCATTAGAGACAACCACATTCACTTTAATAGGGCACCACGTAATTCCTTTGAGATGACACCGTATGAACTATGGTTTGGAGAAACCTAAGTTGTCATTTCTTAAAGTTTGGGGCTATGATACTTATGTCAAAAGTCTTTAGCCTGATAAGCTCGAACCCAAGGTGGATAAATGCATCTTCATATGATACCCAAAATGGTTGGGTATACCTCCTATCTCGGATCCGAAAGGCGAAGTGTTTGTTGCTAAAACGGGTCCATTCTCGAGAAAGGGTTTCTCTCGAAAGAATTGAATGGGAGGATGGTGGAACTTGATAAGGTTATTGAATCGTCACTTCAAATAGAGTGTAGAAGGGCACATGAAGTTGTTCCTGTGGCACCTACACCAAATTGAAGAGGAAGCCAATGATGATGATCATGAAGTTAGATCAAGTTACTCACAAAACTCGTAGCTCGACAAGGACACGTACTACTCAAGAGTAGTATGGTAATCTTGTCTTGGAGGTCATGTTGTTAGACAACAATGAACCGATGAGCTATGTAGAAGCGATGGTGGGCCTAGATTCCGACGAATGGCTAGAGGCCATGAAAGTCAAGATAGGATCCATGTATGAAAACAAAGTATAGACTTTGGAAGAACTACTTGATGGTCGTGAGGCTATTGAGTACAAATGGATTTTTAAAGGAAGACAGATGATGATGGTGAATGTCACCATTTAGAAAGCTCGGTTAGTCGCAAAGAGGTTTCTGACAAGTTCAACGAGTTGACTATGATGATACTTTCTCGCCCGTAGTGATGCTAAAGTGTGTTGGAATTATGTTGGCACTTGCTGCATTTTTCGATTATGAAATCTGGCAGATGGATGTCAAAACATTGTTTCCTTGACGGTTTTTCCTTGGGGAAAGGTTGTATGTGACACAACCAGAAGGTTCTATCGATCCTAAGGATGCTAACAAATATGAAAGCTCCATCGATCCTTCTATGGACTAGAGCAGGCATCTCAGAGTTGGAATATACGCTTTGATGAGATGATCAAAGCTTTTGGGTTTATACAAATTTATGAGAAACTTGTATTTACTAGAAAGTGAGTGGGATCACTTTAGAATTTCTGATGAGTATATGTGATTGACATATTGTTGATCGGAAATGATGTAGGATTTCTGTAAAGCATATAGGGTTGTTTGAAAGGAGGTTTTCAAAGGAAAACTTGGATTAAGCTACTTGAACATTGGGCATCAAGATCTATAGAGATAGATCAAGACACTTGATAAAACTTTTGATGAATGCATACCTTGACAAGTTTTTGAAGGAGTTTAGAGTAGATCGGTCAAACAAGGAGTTATTGGATGTATTGTAAGGTGTAAATTTGAGAAAGACTCAAAACCCGACCATGCCAGAAGAAAGAGAAAGGACGAAGGTCCGCTCCTATGCTTTAGTCGTAGGCTCTATAGTATGCCATGATGTGTGTCGCACCTGATGTGTGCGTTTCCATAAGTCTGTCAAGGGGTACAATAGTGTATCCTTAGTAACTTGACATCTAAGGGAATGTTCCTCGGTTATGGAGGTGATAAAATAGTTCGCCGTAAATGGTTACGTCGATGCAAACTTTGACACCAATTCGGATGACTCTAAGTAGAAAAACGGTTTCGTATAGTGGAGCAGTCATTTAGAATAGTTCCAAATGGAGAGTGGTATAAGCATCTACAGTATGACACAGAGATTTCTAAATCACACACGGATTTGGAAAGGTTCAGACCCCTTGACTAAAACCTTCTCACAAGCAAAACATGATAAACCCCAGAAGTCATTGGGTGTGAATCACATGGTGATGTGAAGTAGATTATTGACTCTAGTGCAAGTGGGAGACTATTGGAAATATGCCCTAGAGTCAATAATAAGTTATTTATTATTACATTTTCTTGTTCTTGATAATCGTTTATCATCCATGCTAGAATTGTTTCGATTGGAAACTCAAATACATGTGTGGATACATAGACAACATACTATCCCTAGTGAGCCTCTAAGGACTAGCTCATTGATCAAAGATGGTCAAGGTTTCCTGAACATAGACATGAGTTGTCATTTCATAACGGGATCACATCATTAGGAGAATGATGTGATGGACAGGACCCAAACTATAAACGTAGCATGTGATCATGTTCGTTTATTGCTACAGTTTTCTGCATGCCAAGTATTTGTTTCTATGACCATGAGATCATGCAACTCCCGGGCACCACAGAAATGCCTTGTGTGTATCAAACGTTACAACGTAACTAGGTGACTATAAAGTTCCTTTACAGGTATCTCCGAAGGTGTCTCTTGGGTTGGCGTGAATCGAGACTAGGATTTGTCACTCCGTATGACAGAGAGGTATCTCCAGGGCCCACTTGGTAATACAACATCACAATGAGCTTGCCAACAATGTGACTAAAGGAGTTAGTCATATGATCTTGTATTACAGAACGAGTAAAGAGACTTGCCGGTAACGATATTAAACTAGGTATGCAGATACCGATGATCGAATCTCGGGCAAGTAACATACCCATGGACAAAAGGAACTGTATACAGGATTGATTGAATCCTTGCCATCGTGGTTCGACCGATAAAGTTCTTCGTAGAATATGTAGGAGCCAATATGGGCATATACATCCCACTATTGGTTATTGACCGGAAGTGTCTCGGTCATGTCTGCATGGTTCTCGAACCCGCAGGGTCTACACACTTAAGGTTCAGTGACGATTGTGTAATGTTGAGTTATGAATGATGATGACCAAAGGTTGTTCGGAGTCCTTGATGAGATCCCAGACATCAAGAGGAGCTCCGAAGCGGTCCGGAGGTAAAGATTGATAAATGGCAAGTTCCGTGTTGGTCACCGGAAAAAGTTAGGGCATCACCGGTAGCGTACCGGGGGTGCCGGAAGGGTTCCAGGGGTCCACCGGAAAGGGTCACCGGCCCCGGAGGGGCTACATGGGTTGTAAGGGACACACACCAGCCCCTAGTGGGTTGTGCACACCTCCCCACCTAAGGCCCATGCGGCTGGGCTGGTGGAGGGCCAACCCTAGGAGGTGGCGCCACCCTAACTTGGGTGGCAAGCCACCCCATGGGCCGCTGCCCCTCCCTCTCTTGGCCCCTGCCCCCCTAGGGGAAACCTTAGGGTGCATCCCTCCTCTCCCTACCTCCTATGTATAGATAGGGAGACAGGTCTGCAACACAGCTATGCCATGGCGCTACCCTTTCTCTCCCATAGATCAATTTTATCCATTAGATCGGTTTCGGTATTGCTTGGCGAAGCCCTGCCGGAACAGCTCCACCACCACCGCCGCCATGTCGTCGTGCTGATGGAGAACTCATATACCTCTCCACCCTCACTTGTTGGATCAAGGAGGTGGAGAACGTCATCGAGCTGTACGTGTGCTGAACGCGGAGGTGTCGCCCGTTTGGCACTAGATCGGGACGGGTCGTGATGGGATCGCAGGACGGATCATGATGAGATCGAGGGACAGATCATGATTGGATCGCAAAGATGTTCGACTACATCAACCGCGTTATATGTGCTTCCTCTTAGCGGTCTACAAGGGTATGTAGATGCACTCCCCCTTGTCGTAGATGTTAGTCTCCATAGATTGATCTTGGTGAGCGTAGGAAAGTTTTTGTTTCCCATGCAACGTTCCCCAATAGCACCATACATTCAGATGGTGATCAACTCCAAGATAGGGACGAATGTGTATCTGCTTGATCGTCAACACCTAGCACTCCAGCCAAATTTTAAGACAAAGAATTGGTGATGGAACCAAATCATCCAACTTCAACTACAACGCAGGAAGAGATACGTGCTTAGGCAGAGGCAGGGGTAGCCAGAGCAACTAGAGCTCCACAGTTGATATCCTAAGAGGATCAAATGGAATTTCTTATCAGCACCATCTAAGGGATGGAGAAGAACATCACACATATCTTGCTAAATCAGAAGATTCTCGAGAGGATCATGTAAACCAAATTCCATGACCTCGATATCAAGGTGAGTGAGCTGACAACCATTATCAATCAGTTGTAGCATGAAGTTGATGCAGTGCACACTCCCAACTCCAGTAGTGGTGTTGATGATGATACGTCTCTTCTAACTACCACTCAGTTGAGGACCCATGCGAGATCTGCAGCTGCGACAGTTCTGGAGTCCACACCATCTTCATCAACTCAAGCATCAACTCTACTAGCTCCTGCACCTCCAGTGTCTACACCACCACCTCAGAGGACATCTGCTGAAGCTTTTGCCAGCACTCTCCTATCGACTCCATCAAGTTCTACCGGAGGAGGTCGATCCCAGAGCGACTCTTAGTTCTAGAACTTTGAACTTTTTGGTAACTTGTTGCCAAAGGGGGGAGGTGTATAGATAAATAGGGCATTGAGAGACAGAGAGTGTTGTTTTTGTTGCTCTCTTTTGTTTTCTAAAACATTTTGTTCTTTTGGATGTCTTAAACATAAGTGTGTTTGATCATACACTTTGCTTGTTGATGCTACTATTCCCTATCCTTGAACTATCTACATGATGATCATTCACTCATTTGTTTTGTGTTATGTGCTTTACTATTCATTCATATCATTTATGCACACCACCAAGATGTATGTGACATGGAAGAGTGACCCGTGATCCTAATCGATTGTGCATTTGCATTCAACCACAAATTTAAAATAATGCCCAAATTTAGGGGGGGCTCTTGCATATCGCATACTTCTCAAAGCGATGATGCTAATCATTGATTATATCTTATGTTTAAGCTTTGATCTATATGTTGTCATCAATTACCAAAAAGGGGGAGATTGAAATCAAAATTTCTCCCTAAGGTGGTTTTGGTAATTAATAACAACATATGTGTCATTGATCTAATGATTCCATCTAGTATATTTCACAAAAAGTATAATGATGCATTGTCTAAGGATTGTGAGGAGAACCCCTAGATGCAAGGAATATGTATTGGCAACAAGCTTGAAGATGTTGGAAATATGCCCTAGAGGCAATAATAAATTAGTTATTATTATATTTCTTAGTTCATGATAATCGTTTATTATCCATGCTATAATTGTATTGATTGGAAACACAATACTTGTGTGGATACATAGACAAAACACTGTCCCTAGTAAGCCTCTAGTTGACTAGCTCGTTGATCAAAGATGGTCAAGGTTTCCTGGCCATAGGCAAGTGTTGTCACTTGATAACGGGATCACATCATTAGGAGAATCATGTGATGGACTAGACCCAAACTAATAGACGTAGCATGTTGATCGTGTCATTTTGTTGCTACTGTTTTCTGCGTGTCAAGTATTTATTCCTATGACCATGAGATCATATAACTCACTGACGCCGGAGGAATACTTTGTGTGTATCAAACGTCGCAACGTAACTGGGTGACTATAAAGATGCTCTACAGGTATCTCCGAAGGTGTTAGTTGAGTTAGTATGGATCAAGACTGGGATTTGTCACTCCGTGTGACGGAGAGGTATCTCGGGGCCCACTCGGTAATACAACATCACACACAAGCCTTGCAAGCAATGTAACTTAATGTAAGTTGCGGGATCTTGTACTACGGAACGAGTAAAGAGACTTGCCGGTAAACGAGATTGAAATAGGTATGCGGATACTAACGATCGAATCTCGGGCAAGTAACATACCGAAGGACAAAGGGAATGACATACGGGATTATATGAATCCTTGGCACTGAGGTTCAAACGATAAGATCTTCGTAGAATATGTAGGATCCAATATGGGCATCCAGGTCCCGCTATTGGATATTGACCGAGGAGTCTCTCGGGTCATGTCTACATAGTTCTCGAACCCGCAGGGTCTGCACACTTAAGGTTCGACGTTGTTTTATGCGTATTTGAGTTATATGGTTGGTTACCGAATGTTGTTCGGAGTCCCGGATGAGATCACGGACGTCACGAGGGTTTCCGGAATGGTCCGGAAACGAAGATTGATATATAGGATGACCTCATTTGGTTACCGGAAGGTTTTCGTGCATTACCGGAAAAGTTTCGGGCTCATCGGTAGTGTACCGGGAGTGCCGGGAGGGGTGCCGGGGACCATCGGGAGGGGTGTCACGCCCCAAGGGGTCTCATGGGCTATGGGAAGAGATAAACCAGCCCCTAGTGGGATGGAATAAGTTCCCACTAAGGCCCATAAGGTTTGAGAAGGAAAAAACACAAGGTGGAAAGAGTTTCCAAGTGGGAAGGTGGAATCCTACTCCAAGTAGGATTGGAGTAGGACTCCTCCACCTCCAATTTCGGCCAAACCTTTAGGTTTTGAGGCTGCCTCCTCCCCTCCCTCCCACCTATATATACGGAGGTTTTAGGGCTGATTTGAGACGACTTTTCCACGGCAGCCCGACCACATACCTCCACGGTTTTTCCTCTAGATCGCGTTTCTGCAGAGCTTGGGCGGAGCCCTGCTGAGACAAGGTCATCACCAACCTCCGGAGCGCCGTCACGCTGCCGGAGAACTCTTCTACCTCTCCGTCTCTCTTGCTGGATCAAGAAGGCCGAGATCATCGTCGAGCTGTACGTGTGCTGAACGCGGAGGTGCCGTCCGTTCGGTACTAGATCGTGGGACTGATCGCGGGATTGTTCGCGGGGCGGATCGAGGGACGTGAGGACGTTCCACTACATCAACCGTGTTCACTAACGCTTCTGCTGTACGATCTACAAGGGTACGTAGATCACTCATCCCCTCTCGTAGATGGACATCACCATGATAGGTCTTCGTGCGCGTAGGAAATTTTTTGTTTCCCATGCGATGTTCCCAACAGTGGTATCAGAGCTAGGTTCATGCGTAGATGTCTTCTCGAGTAGAACACAAAAGGTTTTGTGGGCGGTGATGTGCGTTTTGCTGCCCTCCTTAGTCTTTTCTTGATTCCGCGGTATTGTTGGATTGAAGCGGCTTGGACCGACATTACTCGTACGCTTACGAGAGACTGGTTTCATCGTTACGAGTAACCCCCTTTGCTCAAAGATGACTGGCAAGTGACGGTTTCTCCAACTTTAGTTGAATCGGATTTGACCGAGGAGGTCCTTGGATGAGGTTAAATAGCAATTCATATATCTCCGTTGTGGTGTTTGCGTAAGTAAGATGCGATCCTACTAGATACCCTTGGTCACCACGTAAAACATGCAACAACAAAATTAGAGGACGTCTAACTTGTTTTTGCAGGGTATGATTGTGATGTGATATGGCCAATGATGTGATGTGACATATTGGATGTATGAGATGATCATGTTGTAATAGAAATATCGACTTGCACGTCGATGGTACGGCAACCGGCAGGAGCCATAGGGTTGTCTTTATACTAACATATGTGCTTGCAGATGCGTTTACTATTTTGCTAGGATGTAGCTTTAGTAGTAATAGCATAAGTAGCACGACAACCCCGATGGCAACACGTTGATGGATGATCATGGTGTGGCGCCGGTGACAAGAAGATCGTGCCGGTGCTTTGGTGATGGAGATCAAGAAGCACGTGATGATGGCCATATCATGTCACTTATGAATTGCATGTGATGTTATTCCTTTTATGCACCTTATTTTGCTTAGAACGACGGTAGCATTATGAGGTGATCTCTCACTAAAATTTCAAGACGAAATTGTGTTCTCCCCGACTGTGCACCGTTGCGACAGTTCTTCGTTTCGAGACACCACGTGATGATCGGGTGTGATAGACTCAACGTTCACATACAACGGGTGCAAAACAGTTGCACACGCGGAACACTCGGGTTAAGCTTGACGAGCCTAGCATGTGCAGACATGGCCTCGGAACACATGAGACCGAAAGGTCGAGCATGAATCGTATAGTTGATATGATTAGCATAGGGATGCTTACCACTGAAACTATTCTCGACTCACGTGATGATCGGACTTGAGATAGCGGATTTGGATCATGTACCACTCAAATGACTAGAGAGATGTACTTTTTGAGTGGGAGTTCTTAAGTAATATGATTAATTGAACTAATTGTCATGAACATAGTCTAATGGTCTTTGCGAATTACGATGTAGCTTGCGCTATAACTCTACTGTTTTTATATGTTCCTAGAGAAAATTTAGTTGAAAATTGATAGTAGCAACCTTTGCAGACTGAGTCTGTAAAACCGAGGATTGTCCTCGTTGCTATGCAGAAGGCTTATGTCCTTAATGCACCACTCAGTGTGCTGCACCTCGAGCGTCGTCTGTGGATGCTATGAACATCCGACATACACGTTACTGATGACTACACGATAGTTCAGTGCAAGATACTTGATGGCTTAGAAGCAAGGCGCCGAAAACGTTGTAAAACGTCACGGAACATAAGTGATGTTCCGAAGAGATGAAATTGTGATTTCATGCTTGTGCCCTTGTTAAGAGGTACGAGACCTCCGACAAGATTCTTTGTCCACAAAGCACAGGAGAAAAGGCTCAATCGTTGAGCATGTGCTCAGATTGTCTGAGTACGACAATCGCTTGAATCAAGTGGGAGTTAATCTTCCAGATGAGATAGTGATAGTTCTCCAAAGTCACTGCCACCAAGCTGTGAGAGCTTCGTGATGAACTATAACATATCAAGGATAGATACAATGATCCTTGAGCGATTCGCGATGTTTGACACTGCTAAAGTAGAAATCAAGAAGGAGCATCAATAGTTGATGGTTTGTAAAACCACTAAGTTTCAAGAAAGGCAAGGGCTAGAAGGGATACTTCGTGAAACGGCAAAACAGTTGCTGCACTAATGAAGAGACCCAAGATTAAACCCAAACCCGAGACTAAGTGCTTCTGTAATGAGGGGAACAATCACTGAGGCGGAGCAACTCAAGATACTTGGTAGATAAGAAGGCTGGCAAAAGTCGAAAGAAGTATATTTGATATACATGATGTTGATGTGTACTTTACTAGTACTCCTAGTAGCACGAGGGTATTGGATACCGGTTCGGTTGCTAAGTGATTAGTGACGCGAAATAAAAGCTACGTCATAAACGGAGACTAGCTAAAGGCGAGGTGACGATACGTGTTGGAAGTGTTTCCAAGATTGATATGATCAAACGTCGCACGCTCCCTCTACCATCGGGATTGGTGTTAAACCTAAATAATTGTTATTTGGTGCTTGCGTTAAGCATGAACATGATTGGATCGTGTTTATTGCAATACGAATTATTCATTTAAAGAGAATAATGGTTACTCTATTTTCTTGAATAATCACCTTCAATGGTTTATTGAATCTCGATCGTAGTGTTACACATGTTCATGATATTGGTGCCAAAAGATAAGAGTTGATGATGATAGTACCACTTACTTCTGGCACTGCCGCTTGAGTCATGTTAGTATAAATTGCATGAAGAGGCTCCATGCTGATGGATCTTTGTACTCACCTGATTTCGAATCACTAGTGACATGCGAATCATACCACATGAGCAAGGCCTTGTTTTCATTGAGATGAAATAAGATAGTAACTTGTTGGAAGTGATACATTTTGATGTATGCAGTCCAATGGGTGCTGAGGCACGCAGTGGATATCATTATGTTCTTACTTCACTGACGATTTGAGTAGATACAGGAGTATTTACTTAATGAATCACAAGTCTAAAATGTTGAAAAGTTCAATTCCGTTTCAGAGTGAAGTTCGTCGTAACAAGAGGATAAACTGTCTACGATATGATCATGGAAATGAATATCTGAGTTACGAGTTTTGGTACACAGTTAAGACAATGTGGAAATTGTTTCGCAGTTCATGCCACCTGGAACATCATAGTGTGATGATGTGTCTCAACGTCATAGCCACGCACTATTTGGTATGGTGCATACTATGATGTCTCTTATCGAATTACCACTATCGTTTATGGGTTATGCATTAGAGACAACCGCACTCACTTTAAATAGGGCACCGCGTATTTCCGTTGAGATGACACAGTATAGACTGAGGTTTAGAGAAATCTAAACTGTCGTTTCTTGAAAGTTTGGGGTTTCGACACTTATGTGAAAAAGTTTCAGTCTGATAAGCTCGAACCCAAAGCGGATAAATGTATCTTCATAGGATATCCAAAACAGTTGGGTACATCTCCTATCTCAGATCCGAAAGCAAAGTGTTTGTTTCTAGAAACGGATCCTTTCTCGAGGAAAGGTTTCTCTTGAAAGAATTGAGTGGGAGGGTAGTAGAACTTGATGAGGTTATTGAACCATCACTTCAACCAGTGTGTAGCAGGGCGCAGGAAGTTGTTCATGTGGCGCCTACACCAATTGAAGTGGAAGCCGATGATGATGATCATTGAGCTTCGAATCAAGTTACTACAAACCTCGTAGGTCGACAAGGTCGCGTACTGCTGCAGAGTAGTATGGTAACCCTGTCTTGGAGGTCATGTTGTTGAGCAACAGTGAACCTACGAGTTATGGAGAAAGCGATGGTGGGCCCAGATTCCGACAAATGGCTGGAAGCCATGAAATCCGAGAGAGGATCCATGTGTGAAAACAAAGTGTAGACTTTGGTAGAACTAGTTGATGGTCATAGGACTATTGAGTAAAAATGGATCTTTAAAAGAAGACAGACGATGATGGTGATAAGTCACTATTAAGAAAAGCTCGACTTGTCGCAAAGATGTTTTCGATAAGATCAAATAGTTGACTATGATGAGACTTTCTCACTCGTAGCGATGCTAAAAGTCTGTTAGAATTATGTTAGTTGTTGATGCATTATTTATGAAATATTGCACGTAGGATGTCAAAACATTGTTTTCTCAACGGTTTCCTTGAGCAAACATTGTATGTGATACAACCAGAAGGTTTTGTCGATCCTAAAGATACTAGCAAGTATGCAAGCTCCAGTGATCCTTCAATGGACTGGTGCAAGCATCTCGGAGTTGGAATATACACTTTGATGAGATGATCAAAGATTTTGGGTTTGTACAAGGTGTATGAGAAACTTGTATTTTTAAAGAAGTGAGTGGGAGCACTATAGAATTTCTGATAGGTATATGTGGTTGACATATTGTGGATCAGAAGTAATGTAGAATTTCTATAAAGCATACAAGGTTGTTTGAAAGAAGTTTTCAAAGGAGTACCTGGATTACGCTACTTGAACGTTGAGCATCAAAGATCTATAGAGATAGATCGAAAGCGCTTAATAGAAGTTTCAACAAGATGCATGCCTTGACAAGTTTTTGAAAGAGTTCAAAATAGACCAGCAAAGAAGGAGTTCTTGGTTGCGTTGTGAGGTGTGAATTTGAGTAAGACTCAAAACCCGACCACGGCAGAATAAAGAGAATAGACGAAGGTCGTCTTCTATGCCTTAGCCGTAGAATCTAAAGTATGCCATGCTGTGTACCGCACCTGAAGTGTGCCTTGACTCAAAGTATGTTGAGAGGTACAGAGAGTGATCCATGATTGAATCACTAGCAGCGGTCGAAATTTATCCTTAGTAACTAATGGACTAAGGAATTTTTCTCGATTGTGGAGGTGGTTAAAGAGTTTGTCGTAAAGGGTTACGTCAATGCAAGCTTTGACACTAATCCGGATAACTATGAGTAGTGAAACGGATTCGTATAGTAGAGTAGATATTTGGAGCATTTCCGAATAGCACGTAGTAGCAGCATCTATAAGATGACATAAAGATTTGTAAAGAACGCACGAATCTGAAAGTTTCAGAACCGTTGACTAAAACCTCTCTCACGAGCAAGACGTGATCAGACCCCATAACTATATGGGTGTTGGATGCGTTGGAATCACATGGTGATGTGAACTAGATTATTGACTCTAGTGCAAGTGGGAGACTGTTGGAAATATGCCCTAGAGGCAATAATAAATTAGTTATTATTATATTTCTTAGTTCATGATAATCGTTTATTATCCATGCTATAATTGTATTGATTGGAAACACAATACTTGTGTGGATACATAGACAAAACACTGTCCCTAGTAAGCCTCTAGTTGACTAGCTCGTTGATCAAAGATGGTCAAGGTTTCCTGGCCATAGGCAAGTGTTGTCACTTGATAACGGGATCACATCATTAGGAGAATCATGTGATGGACTAGACCCAAACTAATAGACGTAGCATGTTGATCGTGTCATTTTGTTGCTACTGTTTTCTGCGTGTCAAGTATTTATTCCTATGACCATGAGATCATATAACTCACTGACGCCGGAGGAATACTTTGTGTGTATCAAACGTCGCAACGTAACTGGGTGACTATAAAGATGCTCTACAGGTATCTCCGAAGGTGTTAGTTGAGTTAGTATGGATCAAGACTGGGATTTGTCACTCCGTGTGACGGAGAGGTATCTCGGGGCCCACTCGGTAATACAACATCACACACAAGCCTTGCAAGCAATGTAACTTAATGTAAGTTGCGGGATCTTGTACTACGGAACGAGTAAAGAGACTTGCCGGTAAACGAGATTGAAATAGGTATGCGGATACTAACGATCGAATCTCGGGCAAGTAACATACCGAAGGACAAAGGGAATGACATACGGGATTATATGAATCCTTGGCACTGAGGTTCAAACGATAAGATCTTCGTAGAATATGTAGGATCCAATATGGGCATCCAGGTCCCGCTATTGGATATTGACCGAGGAGTCTCTCGGGTCATGTCTACATAGTTCTCGAACCCGCAGGGTCTGCACACTTAAGGTTCGACGTTGTTTTATGCGTATTTGAGTTATATGGTTGGTTACCGAATGTTGTTCGGAGTCCCGGATGAGATCACGGACGTCACGAGGGTTTCCGGAATGGTCCGGAAACGAAGATTGATATATAGGATGACCTCATTTGGTTACCGGAAGGTTTTCGTGCATTACCGGAAAAGTTTCGGGCTCATCGGTAGTGTACCGGGAGTGCCGGGAGGGGTGCCGGGGACCATCGGGAGGGGTGTCACGCCCCAAGGGGTCTCATGGGCTATGGGAAGAGATAAACCAGCCCCTAGTGGGCTGGAATAAGTTCCCACTAAGGCCCATAAGGTTTGAGAAGGAAAAAACACAAGGTGGAAAGAGTTTCCAAGTGGGAAGGTGGAATCCTACTCCAAGTAGGATTGGAGTAGGACTCCTCCACCTCCAATTTCGGCCAAACCTTTAGGTTTTGAGGCTGCCTCCTCCCCTCCCTCCCACCTATATATACGGAGGTTTTAGGGCTGATTTGAGACGACTTTTCCACGGCAGCCCGACCACATACCTCCACGGTTTTTCCTCTAGATCGCGTTTCTGCAGAGCTTGGGCGGAGCCCTGCTGAGACAAGGTCATCACCAACCTCCGGAGCGCCGTCACGCTGCCGGAGAACTCTTCTACCTCTCCGTCTCTCTTGCTGGATCAAGAAGGCCGAGATCATCGTCGAGCTGTACGTGTGCTGAACGCGGAGGTGCCGTCCGTTCGGTACTAGATCGTGGGACTGATCGCGGGATTGTTCGCGGGGCGGATCGAGGGACGTGAGGACGTTCCACTACATCAACCGTGTTCACTAACGCTTCTGCTGTACGATCTACAAGGGTACGTAGATCACTCATCCCCTCTCGTAGATGGACATCACCATGATAGGTCTTCGTGCGCGTAGGAAATTTTTTGTTTCCCATGCGACGTTCCCAACAGAAGACTCTACATTTTATAATCTATGAGAAATCAAATTTGAGTCCATTGGAAAGCTAATACTATTAAACACGGATCCGGTGACTATGATGATCTGGTTGCTCAAGTGCTTAGAGTTAGCCACTAAAAATACTCATGAAATTCTCCCACAAATATTATATCCAAACCCTAAATGTTTCACAGCCTTATTTAATTTAGACCTTCGGTAATTTATTTTCTGCCAATTATTTCACAGCCTTATTTAACTAGTCTATCTCATTTGATTTTGTCCCACTATGTTTCTTTTGAATTTCACTGAGTTTGATCTTCTGCCCATTTTTTAATATTTAGTTTGACAACTTACTTTGAGCTTTATTTATTTTCATATTTCCCCCTTATGGTTTCTTTTAAATTTTCAATTCCAACCTTAGGGTTTTAAGTTTTTAGGGTCTACGGAATTTTATTTCCAACACAACAACTCCACTCAAGGTCACACACAAGCATGTGGCCCAACTTTTGGGTTTTGTGAATAGTCCCTAATGGCACTTTAGGGTTCGAAATGTTCCCTAGCGTTTTATTCGAGCCACATTGCGAAAAAGTCAACAACTTCTAACTTAATTCTAGCTAGTGACATACAATCACAAGTATTTTTGGAAGAAAACAATTCCTATGAAATTTTTAGGAGACATGAGTTTCAACGCGTGGGTGCCCCTACACCCTCCATGAACAGTAAATTAAGAAAAATATGAAAACAAAACCAAAAAATTCTGAACCTTTGGGACATCAAACAGGATCAAACTTTTGATGATCCTCCAAAGTTTCTGCTACAAATAACATTCTAGGAGCAATCACCTAAAAATGATTATTCAAAGTTTATGAGCAATTTTGAGGAGTGATCTTTTTGTGAGGGCTCCACAAATGTTATTCATGGCCAAAACTTTGCAAAAAAAACATCAAATCTTTGATCATCTTGGATCCCTGAAAAATTCATGTTTTTATTATTATTTCTCAATTGTTTTACGAATTTACTGTTCATGAGGGTGTAGGGGCACCCGGAAGCTGTTACACCTTTCTAAATTTTAAAACATTCTGGATTTTGGAAAAATCTGGGATATGGCAGTCACGTAATGTTTTGTTCGATAAGGAAAATAGTTTCTATACATTGCATGCTAAGGTACTCTCCACGTTTTATATTGTGCATATAAGATTAGTCCGAAGTCAAATTTCATAAAGTTTGACAAACTTCATAAAACAAATATAAACATTCACAATACAAAGTTAATATTATAGGATGCATCACGAAATTAATTGGCATAGTGTATAACTTCAGTATTGTATGATATTTTTAATATAAATTTGATCAAACATTGTGGAGTTCAACATCAGACAAGTAGCAGGAAACGATCCAAGGGAGTACAAACACCCTTGTACACTAGTAGAAAAGAGGGCTTTGGTCCACTTGATGAAATCCCATTAGTCCCGGTTCACTTACGAACTGGGACCCATGGGGGCATCGGTCACGGTTCGTGAGGCCAGGGCGCCGGTTGGGCCTCGTGGGCCATTGGTCCCGGTTCGTCTGGCCCCATTGGTCCCGGTTCGAGACACGAACCGGGACGAATGTGCCTTGCTCCTGGCACACAACAATTGGTCCCGGTTTTTGGCTGGAACCGGGACCAAATGTTGTCCTTCACTCCCGGTTCGGTCCACAAACGGGGACCAATGCTTGGCCTATATATACGACCCGTCCGCGAGCAGAGCAGTGCACTGCTCTGTTTTTTTGACCGGCCGTGGGAGAGCTTTGTGGTGCTCTAGGTCACCTCCTATGCACATGAGGTGTTCGATGAAATGCCCAAGCCACACCTAAGCTTTCTCCTCTCGAAGCTCCTTGTCCAAGCTCCATTTCCTCTAGTTTTGTGTAGCTTTGGCGGTCCGTCCGTGTCCCGTCCCCGTCCTCACCGCCATCGTTCGCCCGCGCCCATCTCGGCGTCGGCACCACCATGGTTAGTCTCTTCTTCTTATCTTCTTTCTAAAAGAAAAAGGTTCTTACTTGTATGATTTAGATAGATACTTGTGTAATTTTCTTACTTCTATTATTGTTTGTTATTATATAGTGCGATGGTTTTGGTATCCACCTCCGTCGGCCCTCGTCGTGTCTATCATTCGGATGTGGTATATATTATGTTTTATAACTATTTGTTTTATTTAGTGTTTATGACAATTATGCCGACCAACGTGACATAGATTTTTTAATCTAGGAGGTATGTGAAACGGAAATTCGAACCGACATACAAATTCTTGGTGAGAAGTTAAATTTGGTTGAAAAAGAAACTGTTACTTAAAAAAGACAAAGAGTTGAAGAGGAGATGATGATATTGGAGTTGGATGTTGCTGATGTGCGTGACGATCAAAAGATCAAGATGAATGCAATGTGTTTGAAGATTGGAAACATTAGAAAATATGTCATTCATAGTGAGGCTTGGTATCATTATGCCGTTGGATCAATTTGTACCTTAGTTGCGGTTATGATCGCATTTGTTGTTGCATTTAAATTTAATAGTTTCAATGTATGTTCTAATTAGATGCTCTAGAGAGCTATATGTTGTTCAATAATGAGAACTATGTAAGAACGTTATGCATTTATTTTGGACACTACTGTACTTTGGCTTTATTGTAATGATGAATTTATATTCATTTGGTCACTTCTCTATTCATGATACGTTGTAATGGTTTTTAATACACGCACACATGTGGAAAAAATGAAATAAGTTTGAAAAAATGAAATGCCTTTTGTAACACATGAGTTTTCCTATGAAACCCTCATACTTCGAAAGAGATTGTCCGATTTGTACGCGAAGTGCATTCAGTTTTTGCGGCAACCCTCTCAACTTTTTAGCACATGCTATGTGGGTGAAATGATGATACCATGTCAACTTTCAACCTATTAAGTGTTCATTTGTAGTGCTTTCCAATTTATATGTCATTTAGCTCCAAAAAATCACTAAAAGCATGAAAAATACCAAATGAAGTCAAAAAGTGTTAAAAATTGATGATGTGGACTTGAACGGTTCATTTTAAACACACAAAAAGTCTGGAGTTCAAATAAGTGCTTAAGATGTCCTGTTTTGGTACTGCCCATGAAGACTCTGTTTTAGTGTGGATCTATATGAGATGTTACGTTTCATGTGTAGAATCATGTGAAGAATAGATCTTGTTGGAATTTCTTGAATCATGTCGAATCATGTGGAATCATGTCGAATCATGTGAAGAATAGATCTTGTTGGCATTTCTTGAATCATGTCGAATCATGTGAAGAATTGATCTTGTTGGAATTTCTTGAATCATGTCGAATCATGTCGAATCATGTGAAGAATATATCTTGTTGGAATTTCTTGAATCATGTCGAATCATGTGGAATCATGTCGAATCATGTCGAATCATGTGAAGAATAGATCTTGTTGGCATTTCTTGAATCATGTCGAATCATGTGAAGAATAGATCTTGTTGGCATTTCTTGAGTCATGTCGAATCATGTGAAGAATAGATCTTGTTGGCATTTCTTGAATCATGTCGAATCATGTGAAGAATAGATCTTGTTGGAATTTCTTGAATCATGTGGAATCATGTCGAATCATGTGAAGAATAGATATTGTTGGAATTTCTTGAATCATGTGGAATCATGTCGAATCATGTGAAGAATATATTTCGTTGGCATTTCTTGAATCATGTCAAATCATGTGAAGAATAGATCTTGTTGGCATTTCTTGAATCATGTCGAATCATGTGAAGAATAGATCTTGTTGGAATTTCTTGAATCATGTGGAATCATGTCGAATCATCATGTCGCATTTATCAATTTATTAAGTAATTTATATTGTTTATTTAAAAATAGTTGACAACTTATTTTCATTGACAACTTATTTTCATTCTTCAAAAAATGTAGGGAAGATGGTAGACAGAACATATTACTACAATGATGAAGCAAAATTAACTTGTAAGGAGAAACATCATCTTGTCGCATTTATCAATGAGATTGATAATTACAATACCTATCAGCAAATTCCCCCACATTATGGTCAATACGTGCCACTAGTGCACGTGGTGAACTACGGTAACATGCATGGAGATTGCATGGTAAGATTTTCTACTATACGACATCCGTGCATCTTTTGCATATTTTTTTGTAAAACTAAACTACATTGCTAGCTACAAAGTTAATACTATGTTTTTCAACAGAAAATCCCGCAAAATTGTGTGCCTCATCTGATGTTTCCAAGAGGTCGTGTTGATGTTATGAGCATACGGTCAGCACGGCCAGGTCAGCCTAGGTATTTGCATCACTCCTGTCCATACCGGATTTCTAAAACCGATGAAATGACAATCAAAGATTGGAAAAAATGTATGGTCAATCGTAGAAAGCTACTTGGAAGCAACATTGTGCGTAAGCCAAGAATGGGGGACAAGATGATCTCCATTCTCCATAATGGAGAGTCAGGGCCTATCTTGTTTTATGATATTCTACCTAAGAGAGGGTAGAGTAGGTCCTATGAGAGAGGAGTAGGTCCTAGGTACAATGTGTTATTATGTGCTACAATGTGTTATAGTTGATGATGATGAGGAGAAGGAGTTGTGATTATGACTAGCGACCAACTTTTGTTATATGATGTCTCATTGACGAAAATGATGATTAAATAGTGTTGGTGGTAATGACTATGATGATTATTAGCTATAGTGAAGCAAGAGTTTTTATATTAATATGATGATGATGTTGATCATGATTATCATGATGATTTGTTATTATGATCATGATTGGTTATTATATCATTCGGGGAAGAAAAGCGGATTAGATTCATGTGTGGATGAATCTTCGACGTTGGATTTATTAGCCCAGATGTCGTAAATGAATGGTCGATACGCCACAATACCTAAGAGACCGAGGATAACTTGCTAAAGTCATTACTTCTACATCACGGAAAAAGAGAGGACACTTCTCTCTAATAGATAGCTAACACAATATGAAACCCCTAAATTAACCCTCCAAAACCCCAACACCCCCCCCCCCATTCAAAAAAAAACCACCTCCTGGTTCCGGTTGGTATTACCAATCGGGACTATAGACCCTCCTGCCTGGGCTCCCCGCAGAGGCCACGTGGAGGCCCTTCTGTCCCGGTTGGTAAAGGAACCGGGACTAAAATTTTTGGGCTTTAGTCCCGACCCTTTAGTCCCAGTTCCGGAACCGGGGCTAATGGGCCTCTGAAACCGAGGCAAATGGGTCATTTTCTACTAGTGGTAGCCATCCAACAATTGTTCATTGCTTCGGTTCTCGCTTGCTTGATTAGTTGATTCGATGTGCTGATGTTATTCTGCTATGTACTAGTGATCTAAAAGGTTGTATATTAGTTTATAGAGGCAGTAATAGCTAGTAGTGTACTTTATTATGTCAAGTGATAACGACTTGAACAAACAAAAATGATAGCGCCAATTTTTACATACGCACGCGGACCTTCATAGGAATTTTTACATAGCAGAAAGCCAGAAAGGGACAAGGCAAGAGACGCAACAAAGTTGCAGGAATCCGTTGTTAAACTCAATCACCATATCATATAAATGAAACCGCCAAAAGTCCAATCATTCTAGTTGAGCAAGCAAATAATGTGTATAGGCGGATTCTTTGCTACTTCGTGTGATTAGTTTTAAGAGTCTAGTTCTTGACCTGATTGTTCTAAGAGTCTAGTTTTTGACCTGATTGGCACTGGCGACCAGCAGCTCTGCCCAAACTAAATCCCCGCTTTGTATCCTCCTTTTGAGTTTGGAGTAAACAAACGGTCGACCCGCCCTCCCGGGGTGGTTACACCGTCGCTGCTTGTGATTTTTTTGAATAAAAGTCGCTGCTTGTGATCAGTCGGCGCTTCCTGAGTGACGGTTGCCGCATTTTCTGTACATATATGATTATTCGTACTCCAGGTCCTTCAAATTCTGGCATCGACGGCGAAAGCGACTACACTCACAGAAAATATAGTAAACGTCGTATGGCCTAAGACACCTCACAAATATTTGTGCGGGCGGGGATTAAGAATAAGAAGTGAAATTTGGACGATGCGTCCGCCATTGTTGGGTTTAAGAAAATGCACTGCATCTGCCTGCGAGGCCTGAAAGTACAGGCGCGCGGCTATGTGGTGAGATATGATAACGACGCCGGGCGCTAAAGAATGTGATCGTGGTGAGCAAACGAAATCGCAAGTAGCATCACCCATGGATCTGACTGTACTCGACATCAGCCCGGCTCTTTGCCTTTGTCTTTCTCGAGAAGTCGCGGGTCAACTTCGCGTCCGACCTGGCGCCGCATGTGATGTGAAACTTAATATCTCTGCCATCCAATCATCGGTCGTCCGAATCTCTTATCCGTCATAGGTTAGCAGCCGAAAATCACCGTGGAAAATGTGTGCCGTTGGTTACGGTTTATATATATATGTATAGAGAGAGAGAGAGAACTACTAAACCATGCGTGTATCAATAGTCGTGGAAAAATGAAGCAGCAGGTGGGCACACGGCATGTATATATACCTGTATAAAATGAAACAGGATAGTCAGAAAATTTATAGAATGAAGCACATGGAATGTAGGTAACCGAAGAGCGTGCATGTGTGTGTGTGTGTGTGTGTGTGTGTTGGAAGTTGGAACGCATTTTTCATTCACTTTGCGGTTGGTGCATTGCAACGGGTTTTATTTTACCGGATACGCACTAGCTCAAGATTCGATTCTTTGGACCATATCTGTTGCATACACACGACTGAGTGTGGATAGGCCTGCTTTCAAATTCAAAACTTAAGAGTGCGATGGGCCATAAGCAAAATAAGGCTCAAAACGTGTTAGTTAGGACCACTGCCGTGAGGGCAAATTTTTCCACACTTTCCCTCATCCATGGCGGAGGAGAATCCTATTCAACACTCAGTGCGTCAGATAATCAGCTGTTCGCACCGAGTGAGCTCGCATCATGCGCCGGCCGACGTTACCAAAGAAAATCCACTGTTTTGCGGGAAGATCTAAACCCATATAAGTATCACGTGTCCCTAAAAGTACACTTGAAAAAAGAAAAATACATCTGAAACCTTGGGAATACCGAAGCCCTCTTTCTCCTGCATACACTCGTTGTGCACTGTGAGCAAAGCTCGTTGCCACATCTAGACCTCCGTCTCAACGGAGCAAAATTGTTTAAACCTAGGAGCCTGTAGAAGCAGCAGGCAAGATGTAGACCAGAAGATGCCGATGTTCATGGTATGTGTAGCAAATGGTCGTTTCGGGTAAGAAAACAAAAAAAAAGACTTGCAAGTACTCCAAAGACCACGACGCCGACCAAATCCAGATGGATCCAATGGAAACTAAAATGACCGAGCTAAGGAAGATCCGCCAGAAGGCATGCCTCCATGCTCCCACCGGCGCGCTAAGCGCACTAACGAATTGGGGTGAGTGTGGTGAGGAAGGTCATTATTTCAATATTGAGACAACACCACTGCTTCATCACCCCAACCAAGACACGAATACTACCTAAAGCAAGCCTAAACTAAGACGTTCATGATCTTGTACACCAGATCCTGGCCCGAGAAACTCCGTGCCGCCGCCAGAGCGCGGGCTTAGCCCGACGACGCCCTATGGTGGCAGCAAGTCGGAAAAAAAGGTTAGCGATTGGTTTCTTCCAAATCGTAATCTCTATTCACTTTAACATTTTTCTTTGGCTCGTCTGGTTTTTTTATCTCCTGGTTTACTTTAAATAATCATGTTTTCTTTCCTATTTTCCTTTGAATTATCAAAATAAAAATCGTGTTCCATTTTTATTCATATTTAAATGTAAATATTTTAATTTATGAAAACAAAGATATTTTTCTAGAACATGGATATTTCTTAGAATACATTAGCAACTTTAGAATACACAGTGAATATTCTTAAATATATGATGAATGTTCTTTTTAATCTATAAATACACTATGAACATCTTCTAAAAGACATGAATTAGTTACTAAATACATAAAAAATTCTAAAAGACACAGTGAACATTTTTAATATACGATGAAAAATTATTAAAATACATGATTCTCATTTTGAAATACACAATGAAATCTTTTTCCATGCCCTATGAATATATTTTCCAAATACACGTTTAAGACCGTTTTAAAATTTATAACTATTTTAAAATTTTCACATGATTTTCTATATGTTCATATTTTTCTAAAAAAATGTTTTTAATAAAAAAATAAAAGAAAAGGGATGGTAAACAGAGGAAATTGAAAAGGGAAGAAAAATCGCTAGCAAACTGGAGTAGATAAGCGTTTGGGAACCAAGGTAACTAGGCCAGGCCATGACGCCTCACTCCCGATGTTTGCTCCTAGCCCATTTTCCTCTCTTTCCTTATCTCCCGCTCATTCTCTATTTATCCTTTACTTTCCTTTTCATTACAAATTTGTTTGTATTTGTAGTCCTGAAGAAATATTTTTATTCTTGTTTATTTTTTCTATTTTTTCTTAATTGTTATTCCTTTTCTTCCATATAGTATATATTTATTTATTTATTCAAGTTGTACATATTTTTTAATATGGTTTTCATTTACCTGTTATTTTTATTTTCTTCTATAATTTTGGTAACCACATGAACGTTTACTTAAACATATATTTTAAATACACAAAAAACATTGATGTGAATGTAAATACAAGATTTTTTTTGTGGTACATGAGTAATCCTCGTGATCGTTATTTTTTTTAAGATACGAATATTTTAACAATTTATGCTTATGTGTCAAAGAAAGTAGCTTTACCATACATGGACATTATTCACGAGTTTCATGAACATTTTATTTAAGATACATGACCAATGCTCACATGATATGGAAAGCGGATCAATGATATTGTTCTTATGTTTCTTCCGTCCATTCCTTTTTCTTATCTTCTTATTGGTTTTTCTTATCCATCATAAACTTAGCAACCGAATTCATTGTGGACACCGTGTGCCATTACTTAAGGATTTATAGCACTACTAATTCAAGAACTAGTTCCCATACAAATACAGTAAAATAAATTTGACCTTTGAAATCCAGTAATCAATATTCGTGGAAAATGAAAGAGGGGGGCGTGCACGGGACGCACACCTATAGAAAGAAGGTGGCTCTCATTCGAATGGGGTCAAGGAAATTGTTGGATGTGATTGAAATCCTAAACTTTGAGTAATGCAAGAATTTAGCGGAATTGATATTCACTGCATATTGGGTTCAAAGGACACAACATCATTCCTATATGGTGCTTCACGCACCGAGAAGATCTAGGGCGCACATGTGCAGTGCATGTGGGTCGTAGTTCATTAAGCGTGCTAGTTCCCCTTCGCAGCTTCTTGCTCTTTTGATCGGCCTTTCTATCACTCACTGGCTAGGAAATAAACCAAGCTACCGCGTCATACTCTCTATGTGGTAGAGTGCTTAGACCAGAGTATTACCCATCAAATGACTTACTCTCAACTAGTCCAAAAAAGGGTTCATCTTTCACATGGAAAAGCATAGTTGCTCGAATAGAAAGTTTTAAGAGGGGTCACATGTGGAGGATTGGAAATGGTGACAAAGTTAAAATTTGGGAGGGCCATTGGATCCCTTCTAGTCTCACAAGAAAGATTATCACGCAAAGGATCGTAGTGGTACTCACAATAGTCGGCAAGCTCATTGATCTCACAACACAAAACTAGGATGAAGAATTGATCCATGGTACTTTTAATCCAATCGACATTAATCGTATTCTGCAGGTACCATTGTCATAAGTCATAACTCTTTTGATGATTTCGTAGCATGGAATGACACCTGATCGGGATACTTTTTTGTTAGGTTAGCGTACCACTATGAATGGAGTCACCAATTTGGCAATAAAAAATTCCTCTAGTAGGCCCAACAACACCAAACCCGGTTTGGCCTATTCTCTGGAAGTTGAAGATCCCGGGTAAAATAATTTGTTTCTGTTGGCGGGCACTAGATGGTATCTTGCCTCTAAATTGCATCCTAACAAACAAGCATGTCGGTACTAATGGCAGTTGCCCGGTCTGCTGACAAGACCATAGGACATGTTGCACCTGCTCTTTGGATGTACTACATCGGCTAAAATGTGCCAACAAATGGGAGTGTCACAGCTGAGAGCGGAAGCAATGACCGAGGATAGATGAGGATTTGTTGCCCTTGAAGATCTCCTTTCAAATGCATGATTCTACTATACCTAATATGCTAACAGTAGGCCTCAAGGAAAGAGTCGTTGTGACATGCCGATATCTTTGTTGGATGAGGCGCCACAAACAGATCAAAACCAGATCTCCCCGGTGGCTAAATGTGATTTGTTTGTTAGAGATATTTGCCTGGACATTCAAAGCTTAATGAGCAAGAATGATCCAGTTAATAGAGAAGGAATCAGATAAGTTGAACCACCCAATGGATGTGTCAAAGTCAATGTAGATGCCTCGTTTTATGCCGAAACGTGTGATGGTGCTACAGGTGTGGTTATGACAGATGACTCTCGGATGTTCCTAGCTATAGCTTGTTCGAAGTTACCCACGTTGCGGATGCACGCACAGCAGAAACTATAGCCATGAAGCATGGTCTCGCACTAGCAAATGATATGGGCTCTCACTCCATCCACATAGAGTCAGACTCAAGTGAGGTTGTTGATGTTTGTTCAGGCCAAGACAAATATGGAATGGGGCCTCGGCAATTTATGTAGAATGCTTCATCTTGGTGGGAACGATTGACTCGATTCAGTTTCTATATTATAACCGCGAAGCAAATGGGGTTGCACACATCATAACTAAATATCTTTATGATAGTAATGCTTCCTCTAGTTGTGTTGATGAACCACCAGACCTTTCAATTTTCTCGCCTGCAAATGATGTAACCCTATTACCAATTCAATAAAGCAGCCATGACGGCATTCCTTACAAATGAAACTACTAGGTTAGGAAAAAAGTTGGTTTCATATAGAATAAAAGAACAAATATGTAGTTCTTCCCGCCGCTGCCATCTGCCTCAACCATCTGAAACTAAGTGTGTTGGGTACTCTTCTTGGTTGCTTTTCTGGATCCGTAGGGACCTTGTGGAGTCCGGTTCGTGCACTGCTGTTGATTGTCATCCCGTTGTCCTTCGTCCCTTCGATCCACCTCCTAAAACTATCGATCTAGTGATGGAGGGTGTAGGTCCTCGTTCTCTCTCATTTGTTGGGATTGTCAAAAAGGGTGTTTCGATCACGGATCGTCGTGGTGGGAGCTCTGGCCCTAGGGCGACTGGTCCATCAAAGGTTGTCGTGCAGAAGGCCAGCTCTGGTGGTGCACGTAAGACAACTCATGTGGCTGCAAAGGAGTCTGTTCCTGCTCCAAGGCCCACCAAATTTACTGCTTCCACTGCAACTTCATCTCTCGTCCAATCTTCCCAAGCCCTTGAGGTGGAGGTGGAGCAACCTCTTGATCCCACGTACAAGGATATGATTTTCTTCAATTGCTGGGGTCCTGGTCACTATGTTGGTAATTGTGTCAAGACGAATTCTTGTTTTATCTGTCAGCGGAATCACAATGTTTACAACTGTGCTGCTTGGCCCAAGACCCAACAAACTGCTGCCTTTTTTGGTAGTGGAGCAAGGGGGCTTGGTTTCTACCATGTGGATGTGCGTGTAGCTAATGAATCTAACTGTCTCAACTTCCAAAATTTTGTTGTGGTGAATATCACTAAAGGGGATGTGGATAAGGCTCTGTTTCTAAGCTTATTGACTTATACTTTATGTAAATCGAAGTAGTGGCCTTGGCAGGTCAGGGAGATATCCCAAAAAACCTTTCCGGGTAGATTTCCACCATGGAAGAAAGTGGAAAATATGATTGAGCTACCAGGTTTCTACCTCCCTCGAGTTGTTGTTGTTAAGATGACTAAATGGAAGGTGCTTGTGATCCTTTTGAGGAATTAATTGAAACATGGGTTCTGATTGAAGGAATTCCACCCAAATGGTGCACATGGAAAGTTTTTGTTGAGGTGGCTTCTATGTTTGGCTTCTTAATAGATGTTGATTGGAATGGAATGTTTAGAACCCTCTTTGAGAATGTTAGGGTCAAATTTGCTTGCAGGGACCCAACAAAAATTCCTTTTGAGAGGTTGATTAAAATGAAGAAGAATTTGTTCCAGTTGGGATTTACTGTTGAGGGCTTTGAACACGTGGGTGGTGTGGACTGTGTTATTGACATTGACACTGAAGATGAAGGTGATGATGCGTGTGGTGCTGAGGAAGATCCTTGGAAGAATGAGGAGGAGGTATCCAAAGATGAGGTGCAAGATGATTTGTTGGATGATGAGGCTGCTATTGATGAACTTGACAAAGCCAATATCTATGGCCAGAGGAAAACTGGCTATGTTGGTAAGACCAAAGCTTGTGTTTTTGGACCTCCTTCAAACTCTCACCATGAAAGCTTCATTATGGAGGTTGTTGCTTCTTAGATTTTTACCTAACAGAATCAAGTTTGTGGAGAGGGATATGTTAGTCCAGTGATTGCTCATGTTGTGCATGAGTAATCAATGGCAGTTGGGTCTAGTCCTAATGTTATAGATGGAAAAACACTGAACTTGGGGTTTCTATCCCTATAAACTTGGGGCCTGGTTCTTTGATAGATGTGCAAAAATCTGAGAATAGGGAATATTGTTAATCATTACTAAAATATATTGATATGGTTGACTCTAAGGATGAGATTGATGGACTTAAAAGAGGATGTGAAGTTGGGGACTCTTCCCTCTGAAACTTTTCAAATGCTTCAACTTTCAGGCCTGAAGGGGTCCTTATTGGATTCTCTGAATCAGGCTCAGGAGGTTCCAGTTATGGCATCAAAATATGCAACCAGGGGACATGGTAATATAAACATCATGGAGAAAGATGCTGCTTACAAGATTAAAAAAAACCTAGAAATTCCTATGACATACAAAGGTAAATCATTCCCTTACAATGATCCTATTAAGTTGATTGATCAAGTTTCTAAGATTTATTTGGTTATGGGGGGTAGCTCTAGTAAATTGGATATCATTGAAGATTTAATTGTTAGGGAACAAGAAAGTTCCTTAGCTTTTGCTAATGGTCATCCTGAAGTGCTCCTACAGTCCCTAATAAGGGTAAGAATTGTGGCTTGTCTCACCCTTTAAGATATCTTAGTTTATGATAGGTTTGATTTGGAACATTAGAGGTATGGGGCAACATGGTAAAATTCAGTGCCTTTGTGATGTGATTGCTAGAACTAACCCTGATTTTATTGGGTTCCAAAAATTAAAAAAGAGACTATTTCTCACGGTTTCCTCAAAGTTGTAGATAGGTTGGGAGATTTCATGTGGCATTTCTTACCTGCTGATAATATTGTGGGGGTATCTTACTTGGGTTGAAAAGTACTTATTTGAGATAATTGGCTTTATTAATACTAGATTTTTCATTAAAGCCACTATCAAGAAGAAGAATGATGGATTTCTTTGGCACCTGGTGGTGGTTTATGGATGAGCTTATCCTAAATTATAAAATGGATTTGATCTTTGAATTACATGATACTCTTTGTTGTGCAACTTATCATGTTTTCATTTGTGATGAGTTCAATTTAGTCAGAGGATATGAGGACGACAGTAGTGGTCTAGTTAACGAGCAAATCACCTTTTTGTTTAATGATTGGATCAATAGATGGGCATTGCTTGAAATTCTCATAGCTGATAGGAAGTTAACTTGGTCCAACAATCAAGACAATCCTATTTTTGCTACTTTGGACAGAGTTTTCACTTCTGTGGACTGGGATGCTCATTTTCCTATGTCATCATTATCTGCTCTACCTAGGCTAGGTAGTGATAAAACTCCTTTGGACTTTGATACTGGTGTAAGGATTCCCCGTTGTCCCGAACTATTTAGGTTTGAGAAATGGTGGCTCTCTCAACCTGGCTTTCACCAGATTGTTGAGAAAGCTTGGACTTCTGTCTGCTCTTCCAATGGTTTTGTAGATAACTGGACGACTAAAACAAGAAATGTAAGGAAAAAATTGAAAGGCTGGAGTAATAATTTGTAAGCAGCGATGAAAAAAAAGAATAAATCCCTCATTATGCAGTTTGATATTCTGGATGTCTTATCTGAATCACATCAATTATCTGTCATTGATTCTGATAGAATGAAAGAAATTAAAAAAGAACTTGACGATATTTGGAGAAAAGAGGAGACCGCCTTGTGAGAGAGATCTAGAGATAGAAAGATTATGGAAGGTGGTCATAATAATGTGTATTTTCATGCGCTGGATAATCATAGATATAGGAAAAACCGTCTTTCAGAACTAATGGGCCCTGAGGGGGTGGTGACTTCCACATAGGATATGGTGAAAGTAGCTACTGATTTTTATAAAACCCTTTTTGATTTCGAACCCAAACCTGATATCCATTTGGATGCTAATTTTTGGTTACAAGATGAGATGGTTGCTAAATTTGACCGAGTAGATCTTGAGAAATCGTTTTCTGAGGAGGAAATAAATCATGCCATCATGAGTCCTTATATATGTGGAGATCCCGTCCCTGATGGACTTTACTTTTTATTCTATCAAAAGTTTTGGAATATGATTAGGGATGATTTCATGCGGATGGTGAGGGTTCGAAGGTGGGACTTTAGATATTCACGGGCTTAATTTTTCTATTATCACTCTTATCCCTAAAACTTCTCATGCTAGGGAGATGAGGAATTTTAGGGCTATAAGTTTAAGAACTTGTGTTGTCAAAATCTTCTGCAAGGCCATGACTACCAAAGTTTCTCCTTTATGTGACAAACCTATCTCTAGCAACAAGACTACTTTTGTTAAAGGGAGATTTATCTTTGAAAGTGTAATGATGGCTCATGAAGTTATTCATGAGGTACATAGATATGGGTCTAGGGTTTGATTTTGAAACTAGATCATGAAAAACTCTATGATATAGTTAGTTGGGACTTCCTTAAAGAGATGCTCCTTTCTAGGGGCTTTAGGGGGAAATGGGTTGGTTGGTTTTTAGTACTTTGCAGGAGGGAATTTTCCAAGTCAGGATCAATGATAATAATGGGCCAAACTTTATTGGGAAGAAATGTCTCAAGCAAGGAGATCCTCATTCACCTCTACTTTTTAATTTGGTGGCTGATGTGTTTACCAAAATGTTGGCTAGAGCTGCTAGACATGATCTAATTGCTGGATTACTTCCCCATGTTATCCTTGGGGTGTGATTAGTCTTCAATATGCTCATGAACATATTTTATTCCTTCAAGACTGTGTTGAATATGCTAGAAATCTTAAATGGATTCATACCTGCTTTGAGAAATTGTTTGGGCTTAAATTAACTTTCATAAGAGTGATCTTCACACTCTTCATGTCTTTGAACATATGTCCAAAGAATTTGCTCAATATTTTTGGTGCCAGTTTGGGGATTTCCCCTTTAAGTATCTAGGAATCCCTTTGCATTATAAGAAGTTGAGGTGGGAGGACTTGCAGCCTATCATTGATAGGATTATCAAGTGTATTGTTGGGGTAGGAATCTTTCCTACCGAGGCAAATTGATATTACTAACTAAATGCGTTGCCCACATTCCTACTTTCTTTATGTCTATCATGAAGTTTCTTAAATGGGACATTGATTCCATCGATTCTCAAATGTCCCATTTCTTTTTGGGGATATGGGGATGTCCATAAGTACCATATGGCTCATTGTGATTGGTGACTAGGAGGAACGAATTTGGGGAACTAGGGGCTCATAATCTGAAGGAGGTTAATATGTCTTTACTTGCTTCTTGGGTTAAAATCTTTTATGAGGGGGTGGATAAATAATGGAAAAAGATCATCCGCTAGAAGTATGGGTGTCAGGCACGTGAGATCGGGGGTGCCCAGACCCGTCAGCCTACGACCCCCTGCGCGACACGGCGGGATAAGCCTGGTTCGGCCTATCAGCGAGCCCGGCAAGGAGGACCCTCATGACGGCCCTTGCCTCATGAGGCGAGCACTTCAAGATCGTTGCCAAGGGCCTCGGGAGGGCGTTCGTCGCGAGGTTTCCCCCTAAGAGCCTCGTGGAGTGGGCCCATCGAGGGCAACTTGCGAGGGTCCCATGACCCGGCTCCTTCACGTGGACGAGGCAGGCTATGCATGCAGCACAGGAGCGGTGCCAGTGGGCGCGAACGGGGAGGATTTCCCCTTCCATGCTAAGTGAGATGGGCGAGCTGGCCTGCCCCCAAGGCGACTCCCAAAGGTTTCCCATTCGGTGCAAAGGGACTAAAGCTGGGGGCTCGACACGATGGAGGTCACCTCGGAGCCCACCAACGCGTTATGAAGAGAAGCTTTTGCAGGCGAAGACCACCTTTATCAGGGTGAACTGCAGTCCTCGCCCCTTTTGAAAATGGCCGTTATGGAAACCCTTCTGAAAGGATCGATATGGTTGACTAGAGTGAGGGTGAATAGGCAACTAACAAATTTTAAGCTTTTCTTTAAACAAATTAGGTTTAGCAACAAATAGGTTGTCTAGATATGCAACTAGTGAGCAACCTATACGATGCTAACACAACAATAATAAACAAAGAGTAAATACAAGTAAAGGTAAGTGATAACCACAAGTGGAACCGATGAAGACAAGGGTGTGTTACCGAAGTTCCTTCCGTTTGAAAGGAAGTACGTCTCCGTTGGAGCGGTGTGGAGGCACAATGCTCCCCAAGATGCTACTAAGGCCACCGTATTCTCCTCACGCCCTCACACAATGCGAGGTGTCGTGATTCCACTAAGTGATGCCCTTGAAGGTGGCAACCAAACATTTACAACAAGGTTGGGGCTCTCTCCATAACATAATTGGAGGCTCCAAAAAAACCATGGAGCTTCACCACAATAGAATGTGGCTCCGAGGTGAGCTTTTTCGTCTAGGGTGCTCAGACACCCAAGAGTAACAAAATCCACACAAGAACTGGGGGGGTCAATTTTCCTTTGGTGGAAGCATATATCTAGGTCTCCTCCTTCAAATCCTAGCATGACAAAAAGTTTGGGTGGCTAGGGAGAGATATCGGGCAAGAAAGCTTGAGTGCATCAATGGAGGAGAGGGAGAGGTAAGAGATAAGGGGGAGGAAGAATAACACCCCCTTTATATAGGCCCCCGAGTTTTCTAACCGTTACATCAAATGTTGCACTCGGCGGTACAACCGATTGCTGGGCCGGTACAACCAGTGTTCCTATTTTAACGGAACAACCGTTCGGCCACCGCCCTACAACCGGGCCAAAACACAAAGTTGGCCCAAGGGTGTCACCATCCATGGTTGTTGGGCGTGGCTATGTTCCAAGCGGTAAAACCGCTTGGAACACCTTTAGTACCGGCTATATTTAATATAGTGGTACAACCGGGCCACCGCCGCCCAATAACCGCATTGAAACCGAACCGTGTCCGATGGTGACCCGGTGCATGGCCGGTACAACCGCCGAGCCACTGAACGGTACAACCGCCCATAGCACTGGTACAATCGGTAAGTATAGAAAAACTGGGATTCGCTTCTCTCCAAGATGCGATGAAACACAATAGGTGCAAACAGAGTTAGAGAAGAATTTATTCACCCATAGCCTTCCAATGTGGGTTCCCTCTTAATAGTATGGGATCCCTATGACCAAAGAAATTAAACATGAAGGGACCCCGTCTTCGATCTTTTCTGTCTCGAGGGAATGCCTAACCGTCTTGTGTCTTAACAAATGATACCTGCATACTTGACACCCGGTTAGATAACATAGTGAGTTGTCGTCATCACCTAAATACTTAAGCAGGAGAATGACCTTACAATCTCCCCCTTTTTGGTGGATGATGACAACAACACAATTTGCATTGATGATCTCTCACGTAGAAGCGGATCTCCCCCTTACTAAGTGCCTCAAATGAGACAAAGCCCAGATTGGAGCTCCCCCTTGGTGTTAGAAACCATCCATAGGGTACATATAGAATTTTAACATTTGAGGAGCATATGTACGAGATAACGAGTAGCGCTTGAAACGATACGGCAAAATAATAAAAATGGTCTCCATAAAAACGCAAATAGTCTCCACACGATAGATTCAAGACCAACTAACAAGCAAATAAGAGTTCAATTTTGAAAAACAACACGAGAGATATGAAATGACTACAAAGCCCCCATGCAAATCCCATCAAGTTATAGCTCTCCCCTTTGCCATCAGGACACCAAAAAGGAAAAGAGCAATGCTAGCGCCCCGGTGCTCAGTAAAGCTAATCAGATCCGTCAGACTCCTCGGAATCATCATCATCATCACCACTAGCAGACTCTTCGTTAGCACCATCATCGCTATTATACCCCTTCGGAGAAGCAGTAGCAGATGAGGTAGCAGGCTGACCCGAGACCTCATCATCTGTCCAAGATCTATGACCATAGATCCACTTCTCCTCAGGGGTAATGGACTTCTTGGAACAATTGGCAACCTCAAGCTTGAGAGCCCTTATAATCTGAATCTGTCGGCATCGAGCAAGCTTCTCATTGACATGGGCTTCATATAGCCTCTGCTGAACATGAGCTTGGAGGAAGAAGGTCTTCTTCAACTTATCATAGACCTTGGATACCCAAGAGGGCTTGGTAGCCGCGGGAAGCTCAAAGTCACTGTCACTGGAAGTAGCAAAGACATCCTCAGGAGCATCATCGGGGAAGCGAGGAGGAGCATGCTTCTTATTCCGGAGTTGCTTGACCTCATGCTCAGTAAGATTCTCAGGAGAAGAGAGAGGCTCGCCAGGCCTCCGGACTGCCCACATGGAGATGAGGAAGCACATAATGAACGAAACATACTTGGGGACCAATTTGTAGTGAACTCTAGAGTAGAGCTCCTCCCATAAGCATTTTGATGCATCAAATGTGGCCCCGGTGCCAACCATCTCCTTCATAGCAACAAGCAGATCAACAAAATAACCATGAATCTCATCTTGATTGCCCACCTTGGGCAGGAGAACATTCCGGAAAACACGGTGCAGAATGTCATATACTCGCAGCAAGTCCTTGGAGGAACCAACAATCCCATTCCTGGAATGTATAAGGGAGCAAGATTCACCTTATCCATTGGATGAGTCTGATCATGAGGACGAATGTCGCCATCCCCAGTGAGACCTGTATCATCATACCCAAGAGCATTGCTGAAGACACGACACGGATCCTCGAAGAGTTCATCACGACATATCACGATAAGGGTGCGAGCGTCTGTTGGAAATATGCCCTAGAGGCAATGATAAAATAGTTATTATTATATTTCATGTTACAAGATAATCGTTTATTATCCATGCTATAATTGTATTGAATGAAAACATATATACATGTATGGATACATAGACAAAACAATGTCCCTAGCAAGCCTCTAGTTGGCTAGCCAGTTGATCAAGGATAGTCAAGATTTTCTGACTATGTGCAAGTGTTGTCACTTGATAACTAGATCATATCATTAGGAGAATCATGTGATGTACTAGACCCAAACTATGAACGTAGCATATTGATCGTGTCATTTTGTTGCTATTTTTTTCTTCGTGTCAAGTATTTATTCCTATGACCATGAGATCATATAACCTAGTGGCACCGGAGGAATATCTTGTATTACGGGATCTTGTATTACGGAACGAGTAAACGTCGCAATGTAACTGGGTGACTATAAAGGTGCTCTACAGATATCTCCGAAGGTGTTCGTTGAGTTAGTATGGATCAAGATTGGGATTTGTCACTCCGTGCGACGGAGAGGTATCTCGGGTCCCACTCGGTAATACAACATCACACACAAGCCTTGCAAGCAATGTGACTAAGTGTAAGTCACGGGATCTTGTATTACGGAACGAGTAAAGAGACTTGCCGGTAACAAGATTGAAATAGGTATGCGGATACCGACGATCAAATCTTGAGCAAGTAACATACCGAAGGATAAAGGGAATGACATACGGGATTATATGAATCCTTGGCACCGAGGTTCAACCGACAAGATCTTCACAGAATATGTAGGATCCAATATGGGCATCCAGGTCCCGCTATTGGATATTGACCGAGGAGTGTCTCGGGTCATGTCTACATAGTTCTCGAACCCGCAGGGTCTGCACACTTAAGGTTCGATGATGTTTTAGTATAGTGGAGTTATATGTGTGGTTACCAAATGTTGTTCGGAGTCCCGGATGAGATCACGAACATCACGAGGGTTTCTAGAATGGTATAGAAATGAAGATTGATATATAGGATGGTTTCATTTGGTCACCGGAAAGTTTCGGGCATTACCGACAGAGTACCGGGGGTGTTTACCGGGAGGGGCCCACCCACCCAGGAGTGAGCCCATGGCCTTCGGGTGGCGCACCAAGTCCTTAGTGGGCTGGTGGAGCCAGCCCAAGAGGGCTATGGCGCCACAAGCAAAGATACCAAAGAAAAGAAAGAAAAAAAGAGGAAAGAGGGAGGTGGGAAAGAAGAGGAGGACTCCTCCTTCCCAAACCGAATTCGAGGAGGAGCCCTCCTCCACCCTTCGGCCGGCGCACCCTTGGGGCCCTTGTGCCCCAAGGCTAGCCCCTCCCCTCCTCCTATATATATTGGTGGTTTAGGGCTTTTTGAGACACAACTTTGCCACGTGCAACTCAAGCCTATTCCACATAGTTTTGCCTCTAGATCGGATTTCTCTAGAGCTCGGGCGGAGCCTTGCAGGAGTAGATCATCACCACCACCGGAGCGCCGTCACGCTATCGAAGAACTCATCTACTTCTCCATCTTGCTTGATGGATCAAGAAGGCCGAGATCGTCATCGAGCTGTACGTGTGCTGAACGCGGAGGTGCCGTCCGTTCGGCGCTAGGTCAAAATGGATCGTGGGACGGATCATGGGACGATGGTGATTTGAATCACGAAGTTGTACCACTACATCAACCGTGTTTCTTAATGCTTCCCGCTTAGCGATCTACAAGGGTACGTAGATCTAATCTCCTCTCATAGATGGTCATCACCATGATAGGTCTTCGTGTGCGTAGGAAATTTTTTGTTTCCCATGCAACGTTCCCCAACAGTGGCATCATGAGCTAGGTTCATGCGTAGATGTTATCTCGAGTAGAACACAAAAGGTTTTGTGGACGTTGATGTTCGATTTGCTGCCCTCCATAGTCTTTTCTCGATTCGGCGGTATTGTTGGATTGAAGCGGCCCGGACCGACATAACTCGTACGCTTACGAGAGACTGGTTTCATCGACTGACATGCCACCTCGTTGCATAAAGATGATTGGCGGGTGTCGGTTTCTTCAACTTTAGTTGAATTGGTTTTGACCGAGGCGGTCCTTGGAGAGAGGTTAAATAGCAATTTGCACATCTCCGTTGTGGTTTTTTGCGTAAGTAAGATACGATCATACTAGATACCCATAGCAGCCACGTAAAACATGCAACAACAAATTAGAGGACGTCTAACTTGTTTTTGCAGGGTATGCTTGTGATATGATATGGCCAATGACGTGAAGTGATATATTCAATGTATGATATGATCATGTTGTAATAGTTAATATCGACTTGCACGTCGATGCTACAGCAAACGGCAGGAGCCATAAGGTTGTTTTTAAACTAACGTTTGTGTTTCAGATGTGTTTACTATATTCCTAGGTCGTAGCTTTAGTAGTAATAGCATAGATAGCACGACAATCTCGATGGAAACACGTTGATGGAGATCATGATGATGGAGATCATGGTGTTGCGCCAGTGACAAGAAGATCATGCCGGTGCTTAAGTGATGGAGATCAAGAAGCACAAGATGATGGCCATATCGTGTCACTTATGAATTGCATGTGATGCTAATCCTTATATGCACCTTATTTTGCTTAGAACGACGGTAGCATTATAAGGTGATGTCTCACTAAAATTTCAAGATGAAATTGTGTTCTCCCCGACTGTGCACCGTTGGGACAGTTCGTCGTTTCGAGACACCACATGATGATCAGGTGTGATAGACTCAACATTCACATACAACGGGTGCAAAACAGTTGCACACGCGAAACACTTGGGTTAAACTTGACGAGCCTAGCATGTGCAGACATGGCCTCGGAACACACGAGACCGAAAGGTCGTGCATGAATCGTATAGTTGATATGATTAGCATAGAGATGCTTACCACTGAAACTATTCTCAACTCACGTGATGATCGGACTTGAGTTAGTGAATTTGGATCATGTACCACTCAAATGACTAGAGAGATGTACTTTTTGAGTGGGAGTTTATCAGTAATTTGATTAGTTAAACTCTAATTATCTTAAACATAGTCTAAGTCCACTTTGCAATATTTGTGTTGTAGATCAATTGCTCACGCAACAGTCACCCTGAATTTTAATACGTTCCTAGAGAAAGCTAAGTTGAAAGATGATGGAAGCAACTTTGTAGATTGGGCTCGTAATCTTAAGCTGCTCCTGCAAGCTGGGAAGAAGGATTATGTCCTTAATGCTGCGCTAGGAGATGAACCACCCGCTACGTCTAGCCAAAATGTTTTGAACGCCTGGTTAACATGTAAGGAGGACTACTCAGTAGTTCAATGTGCAGTCTTGTATGGATTAGAGCCGGGACTTCAATGTTGCTTTTAGCATCATGGAGCATATGAGATGCTCCAGGAGTTGAAGTTTATCTTTCAGAAGAACGCCCAGATCAAGAGGTATGAGACCTCCAATAAATTCTATGCTTGCAAGATGGAGGAGAATTCGTCTGTCAGTGAACATGTGCTCAAAATGTCTGGGTACTCAAACCGTCTAGCTGAGCTGGGGATTGAACTCCCACAAGAGGCTATCACTAAGAGAACTCTTCAATCACTGCCACCTAGCTATAAGAGCTTTGTGTTGAACTATAACATGCAAGGGATGAACAAGTCACCCGACGAGTTATTCGCGATGTTGAAAGTCGTAGAGTCTCAACTCCGGAAAGAGCATCAAGTGTTGATGGTCAATAAGACCACTAGTTTCAAGAGAAGAGGCAAAGGCAAGAAGGGTAACTCCAAGAATAGCGGCAAGCCTATTGCCAATCCGACGAAGAAACCCAAGGCTGGACCTAAGCCTGAAACAGAGTGTTATTATTGCAAGGGACTAGGTCACTCGAAGCGAACTTCCCCAAGTATTTGGCTCATAAGAAGGCGACCAAGGAAAAATCGGGTATATTTGATATACATGTTAGTGATGTGTACTTAACCAACTCTCATAGTAGTGCCTGGGTATTTGATACCGGTTCTGTTGCTCATATTTGCAACTCAAAGTAGGAACTGCGGAATAAACGAAGGCTGGCGAAAGATGAAGTGACGATGTGTGTCGGAAATGGTTCCAAGGTTGATGCAATCGCCGTCGGCACAGTTTCACTTCAGTTACCATCAGGATTAGTTATGAACTTAAATAATTGTTATTTAGCGCCTGCGTTAAGCCTGAACATTATATTTGGATCTTGTTTATTGCGAGATGATTACTCGTTTAAGTCAGAGAATAATGGTTGTTCTATTTCTATGAGTAATATCTTTTATGGTCATGCACCCAATGTGAGAGGATTGTTCATATTGAATTTGTTGGAATTATGCCCTAGAGGCAATAATAAATATAGTTATTATTATAATTCCTGTATCAAGATAATCGTTTATTATTCGTGCTATAATTGTATTGAATGAAGACTTATATACATGTGTGGATACATAGACAAAACACTGTCCCTAGCAAGCCTCTAGTTGGCTAGCCAGTTGATCAAAGATAGTCAGGGTCTTCTGACTATGTACAAGGTGTTGTTGCTTGATAACTGGATCACGTCATTAGGAGAATCACGTGATGGACTAGACCCAAACTAATAGACGTAGCATGTTGATCGTGTCATTTTGTTGCTACTGTTTTCTGCGTGTCAAGTATTTGTTCCTATGACCATGAGATAATATAACTCACTGACACCGGAGGAATGCTTTGTGTGGATCAAACATCGCAGCGTAACTGGGTGACTATAAATATGCTCTACAGGTATCTCCGAAGGTGTTCGTTGAGTTAGTATGGATCGAGACTGGGATTTTTCAGTCCGTGTGACGGAGAGGTATCTTGGGGCCCACTCGGTAATACAACATCACACACAAGCCTTGCAAGCAATGTAACTAAGTGTAAGTTGCGGGATCTTGTATTACGGAACGAGTAAAGAGACTTGCGGGTAAACGAGATTGAAATAGGTATGCGGATACTGACGATCGAATCTCGGGCAAGTAACATACCGAAGGACAAGGGAATGACATACGGGATTATATGAATCCCTGACACTGAGGTTCAAACGATAAGATCTTCGTAGAATATGTGGGATCCAATATGGGCATCCAGGTCCCGCTATTGGATATTGACTGAGGAGTCACTCGGGTCATGTCTACATAGTTCTCGAACCCGCAAGGTCTACACACTTAAGTTCGACGTTGTTTTATGCGTATTTGAGTTATATGGTTGGTTACCGAATGTTGTTCCGAGTCCCAGATGAGATCACGGACGTCACGAGGGTTTCATGACTGGTCCGAAAACGAAGATTGATATATAGGATGACCTTATTTGATTACCGGAAGGTTTTCGGAGTTACCGGGAATGTACCGGGAATGACGAATGGGTTCCGGGTGTTCACCTGGGGGGGGCAGCCCACTCAGGGGAAGCCCATAGGCTTTGGGGGTGGCGCACCAGCCCTTGGAGGGCTGGTGTGACAGCCCAAGAAGGCCCTATGCGCCATAGATAGAAAATCAAAGAGAAAAGAAAAAAAAGGAGGTGGGAAGGGAGAGAAGGACTCCACCTTCCAATCCTAGTTGGACTCGGATTGGAGGAGGACTCCTCCTCCCGTTGGTGCGCAGCCCTTGGGGCTACTTGAGCCTCAAGGCAAGCCTCCCCTTCCTCCTCCTATATATATGGAACTATTAGGGCTGATTTGAGACAACTTTTTCAAGGCAGCCCGACCACATACCACCACGGTTTTACCTCTAGATCGCGTTTCTGCGGAGCTCGGGCGGAGCCCTGCTGAGATTAGATCACCACCAACCTCCGGAGCGCCGTCACACTGCCGGAGAACTCATCTACCTCTCCATCTCTCTTGCTGGATCAAGAAGGCCGAGATCGTCGTCGAGCTGTACGTGTGCTGAACGCGGAGGTGCCATCCGTTCAACACTAGATCGTGGGACGGATCGCGGGACGGTTCGTGGGACGGTTCGCGGGGCAGACCGAGGGACGTGAGGACGTTCCACTACATCAAACGCATTCACTAACGCTTCTGCTGTGCGATCTACAAGGGTACGTAGATCGTAAATCCCCTCTCGTAGATGGACATCACCATGATAGGTCTTCGTGCGCGTAGGAAATTTTTTGTTTCCCATGCGACGTTCCCCAACAGTGGTATCATGAGCTAGGTTCATGCGTATATGTAATCTTGAGTAGAACACAAAAGTTTTTGTGGGTGGTGATGTGCGTCTTGCTGCCTTCCTTAGTCTTTTCTTGATTCCGCGGTATTGTTGGATTGAAGCGGCTTGGACCGACATTACTCGTACGCTTACGAGAGACTGGTTTCATCGCTACGAGTAACTCCGTTGCTCAAAGATGACTGGCAAGTGTCGGTTTCTCCAACTTTAGTTGAATCGGATTTGACCGAGGAGGTCCTTGGATAAGTTAAATAGCAATTCATATATCTCCGTTGTGGTGTTTGCGTAAGTAAGGTGCGATCCTACTAGATACCCATGGTCACCACGTAAAACATCCAACAACAAATTAGAGGACGTCTAACTTATGTTTGCAGGGTATGCTTGTGATGTGATATGGCCAACGATGTGATGTGATATATTGGATATATGAGATGATCATGTTGTAATATATAATATCGACTTGCACGTCGATGGTACGGCAACCGACAGGAGCCATAGGGTTGTCTTTAAACTAACGTTTGTGCTTGCAGATGCGTTTACTATATTGCTAGGATGTAGCTTTAGTAGTAATAGCATGAGTAGCACGACAACCCTGATGGCGACACGTTGATGGAGATCATGGTGTGGCGCCGGTGACAAAGAAGATCATGCCGGTGCTGTGGTGATGGAGATCAAGAAGCACGTGATGATGGCCATATCATGTCACTTATGAATTGCATGTGATGTTAATCCTTTTATGCACCTTATTTTGCTTAGAACGACGGTAGCATTATGAGGTGATCTCTCACTAAAATTTCAAGACGAAATTGTGTTCTCCCCGACTATGCACCATTTCTACAGTTCGTCGTTTCGAGACACCACGTGATGATCGGGTGTGATAGACTCAACGTTCACATACAATGGGTGCAAAACAGTTGCACACGCGGAACACTCGGGTTAAGCTTGACGAGCCTAGCATGTGCAGACATGGCCTCGGAACACATGAGACCGAAAGGTCGATCATGAATCATATAGTTGATATTATTAGCATAGGGATGCTTACCACTGAAACTATACTCAACTCACGTGATGATCGGACTTGAGCTAGTGTAAGTGGGTCATGAACCACTCAAATGACTAGAGAGATATATTTTTTGAGTGGGAGTTTAGCAAGTAATTTGATTAAGTTAAACTCTAATTATCTTGAACATAGTCTAAGTCCACTTTGAATATATTTGTGTTGTAGATCATGGCTCACGCGACAGTCACCCTGAATTTTAATACGTTCCTAGAGAAAGCTAAGTTGAAAGATGATGGAAGCGACTTTGTAGACTCGGCTCGTAATCTTAAGTTGATCCTACAAGCTGGGAAGAAGGATTATGTCCTTAATGCTGCGCTAGGAGATGAACCACCCGCTACGACTGACCAAGATGTTAAGAACGCTTGGTTAATACGTAAGGAGGACTACTCAGTAGTTCAATGTGCAGTCTTGTATGGCTTAGAGCCGGGACTTCAACGTCGCTTTGACCGTCATGGAGCATATGAGATGTTCCAGGAGTTGAAGTTTATCTTTCAGAAGAACGCCCAGATCAAGAGGTATGATACCTCCGATAAATTCTATGCTTGCAAGATGGAGGAGAATTCGTCTGTCAGTGAACATGTGCTCAAAATGTCTGGGTACTCAAACCGTCTAGCTGATTTGGGGATTGAACTCCCGCAAGAGGCTATCACTGACAGAATTCTTCAATCACTGCCGCCAAGCTATAAGGGCTTTGTCTTGAACTACAACATGCAAGGGATGAACAAGTCACCCGGCGAGTTGTTTGCGATGCTGAAAGTCGCAGAGCCTAAACTCTGTAAAGAGCATCAAGTGTTGATGGTGAATAAGACCACTAGTTTCAAGAGAAACGGCAACGGGAAGAAGGGTAATTCAAAGAAGAGCGGCAAGCCTGTTGCCAATCGGACAAAGAAACCCAAAGCTGGACCTAAGCCTGAAATAGAGTGCTACTATTGCAAGGGTATGGGTCACTGGAAGCGCAACTGCCCCAAGTATCTGGCTGATAAGAAGGCAGCCAAAGAAAAATCAGGTATATTTGATATACATGTTATTGATGTGTACTTAACCGGCTCTCATAGTAGTGCATGGGTATTCGATACCGGTTCTGCTGCTCATATTTGCAACTCGAAATAGGAACTGCGGAATAGGCGAAGGCTGGCGAAAAATAAAGTGACGATGCGTGTAGGAAATGGTTCCAAGGTTGATGCAATCACCGTCGGCACAGTTTCACTTCAGTTACCATCAGGATTAGTTATGAACTTGAATAATTGTTATTTAGTGCCTGCGTTGAGCATGAACATTATATCTGGATCTTGTTTGTTGCGAGACGGTTACTCTTTTAAGTCAGAGAATAATGGTTGTTCTATTTCTATGAGTAACATCTTTTATGGTCATGCACCCAATGTGAGAGCATTGTTCATATTGAATCTTGATAGTGATAACACACATATACATAACATTGAGACCAAAAGAGTTAGAGTTAACAATGATAGCGCCATGTTTTTGTGGGACTACCGATTAGGTCATATTGGTGTAAAGCGCATGAAGAAACTCCATACCGATGGACTTTTGGAGTCACTTGACTTTGATTCACTTGACACGTGCAAACCATGCCTCATGGGCAAGATGACTAAAACTCCATTCTCCGAAACAATGGAGCGTGCCACTGGCTTGTTGGAAATCATACATACCGATGTGTGCGGTCCAATCAGCGTGGAGGCACGCGGCGGATATCGTTATTTTCTCACATTCACTGACGATTTGAGTAGATATGGTTATGTCTACTTAATGAAGCACAAGTCTGAAACATTTGAGAAGTTCAAGCAATTTCAGAGTGAAGTTGAAAATCATCGTAACAAGAAATCAAGTTCCTACGGTCTGATCGTGGGGGTGAATATCTGAGTTTCGAGTTTGGTGCTCACTTAAGACAATGTGGAATTGTTTCATAGTTGACACCGCCTGGAACACCACAGCGTAATGGTGTGTCCGAACGTCATAATCGTACTTTATTAGAGATGGTGCGATCTATGATTTCTGTTACCGATTTGCCGTTATCGTTTTGTGGTTATGCATTAGACACAACTGCATTCACTTTAAATAGGGCACCATCAAAATCCGTTGAGACGACACCATACGAACTGTGGTATGGCAAAAGGCCAAAGTTGTCGTTTCTTAAAGTTTGGGGATGTGATGCTCATGTCAAAAAGCTTCAGCCTGAAAAGCTGGAACCCGAAGCGGAAAAGTGCATCTTCATAGGTTACCCAAAAGAGACAGTTGGGTACACCTTCTATCTCAAATCTGAGGGCAAAGTGTTTGTTGCTAAAAATGGTGCTTTTCTCGAGAAGGAGTTTCTCTCGTGAGAATTGAGTGGGAGGGAGATAGAACTTGACGAGGTTGACGAACCTCTCATCCCTCCGGATGGTGGCGCAGGGCAAGGGGAGACCCGTGTCGGTGCGATGTCGGTTGAGGAGGAAGTTAATGATGATGATCAAGAAACTCCGGTTCAAGTTCCTATCGAACCACGCAGGTCGACGAGACCACGTGCTGCTCCAGAGTGGTACGGTAATCCCGTTTTGTCAATCATGTTGTTAGACAACAATGAACCTGCAAATTATGAAGAAGCAATGGTGGGCCCAGATTCCAACAAATGGCTGGAGGCCATGAAGTCCGAGATAGGATCCATGTATGAAAACAAAGTGTGGACTTTGGAAGTACTACCTGAGGGTCGTAAGGCTATTCAGAATAAATGTATCTTTAAGAAGAAGACGGACGCTGGCGGCAATGTGACCATTTATAAAGCTCAACTTGTGGCAAAGGGTTTTTCACAAGTTCAAGGAGTTGACTACGATGAGACATTCTCACCCGTAGCGATGCTTAAGTCCGTCAGAATCATGTTAGCAATAGCTGCATTTTTCGATTATGAAATCTGGCAGATGGATGTCAAAACGGTGTTCCTTAACGGTTTCCTTAAGGAAGAGTTGTATATGATGCAACCCGAAGGTTTTGTCGATCCTAAATATGCTAACAAGGTATGCAAGCTCCAGCGATCCATTTATGGACTGGTGCAAGCATCTCGGAGTTGGAATAAACGCTTTGATGAGGTGGTCAAAGCATTTGGGTTTATACAAGTGGTTGGAGAATCTTGTATTTACAAGAAACTGAGTGGGAGCTCTGTGGTGTTTCTAATATTATATGTGGATGACATATTGCTGATTGGAAACAATGTAGAGTTTTTGGAGAGCGTAAAGGATTACTTGAATAAAAGTTTCTCTATGAAGGACCTAGGAGAAGCTGCTTACATTCTAGGCATTAAGATCTACAGGGATACATCGAAACGCCTGATAGGACTTTCACAAAGCACATACCTTGATAAAGTTTTGAAGAGGTTCAAAATGGAACAGTCCAAGAAAGGGTTCTTGCCAGTTTTACAAGGTACGAGATTGAGTAAGACTCAGTGCCCAACAACTGATAAAGATAGAGAGCATACGAGCACTGTCCCCTATGATTCAGCCATAGGATCTATCATGTATGCAATGTTGTCCACTAGACCGGACGTTAGCCTGGCCATAAGTATGACAGGCAGGTTCCAGAGTAATCCAGGAGTGGATCAGTGGACGGCGGTCAAGAATATCCTGAGGTACCTGAAAAGGACTAAGGAGATGTTTCTCGTGTATGGAGGTGACGAAGAGCTCGCCGTAAAGGGTTACGTCGATGCAAGCTTTGACACAGATCCGGAAGACTCTAAGTCGCAGACCGGATACGTATTTATTCTTAATGGGGGTGCGGTAAGCTGGTGCAGTTCCAAGCAAAGCGTCGTAGCTGATTCTACATGTGAAGCGGAGTACATGGCTGCCTCGGAGGCAGCTAAGGAGGGTGTTTGGATGAAGCAGTTCATGACGGATCTTGGAGTGGTGCCAAGCACACTGAATCCAATAACCTTGTTCAGTGACAACACGGGTGCCATTGCCTTAGCAAAGGAAGCACGGTTTCACAAGAAGACCAGACATATAAAACGACGCTTAAACCTCATCCGCGACTACGTCGAAGGGGAGGACGTAAATATATGCAAAGTGCACACGGATCTGAATGTAGCAGACCCGCTGACTAAACCTATTCCACGGGCAAAGCATGATCAACACCAGAACTGTATGGGTGTTAGATTTATTACAATGTAATTCACATGGTGATGTGAGGGCTAGATTATTGACTCTAGTGCAAGTGGGAGACTGTTGGAATTATGCCCTAGAGGCAATAATAAATATAGTTATTATTATAATTGATGTATCAAGATAATCGTTTATTATCCATGTTATAATTGTATTGAATGAACACTTATATACATGTGTGGATACATAGACAAAACACTGTCCCTAGCAAGCCTCTAGTTGGCTAGCCAGTTGATCAAAGATAGTCAGGGTCTTCTGACTATGTACAAGGTGTTGTTGCTTGATAACTAGATCACGTCATTAGGAGAATCACGTGATGGACTAGACCCAAACTAATAGACGTAGCATGTTGATCGTGTCATTTTGTTGCTACTGTTTTCTGCGTGTCAAGTATTTGTTCATATGACCATGAGATCATATAACTCACTCACACCGGAGGAATGCTTTTTGTGTATCAAACGTCGCAACGTAACTGGGTGACTATAAAGATGCTCTACAGGTATCTCCGAAGGTGTTCGTTGAGTTAGTATGGATCGAGACTGGGATTTGTCACTCTGTGTGACGGAGAGGTATCTTGGGGCCCACTCGGTAATACAACATTACACACAAGCCTTGCAAGCAATGTAACTTAGTGTAAGTTGCGGGATCTTGTATTACGGAACGAGTAAAGAGACTTGCCGGTAAACGAGATTGAAATAGGTATGCGGATACTGACGATCGAATCTCGGGCAAGTAACATACCGAAGGACAAGGGAATGACATACGGGATTATATGAATCCCTGGCACTGAGGTTCAAACGATAAGATCTTCGTAGAATATGTGGGATCCAATATGGGCATCCAGGTGCCGCTATTGGATATTGGCCGAGGAGTCACTCGGGTCATGTCTACATAGTTCTCGAACCTGCAGGGTCTGCACACTTAAGGTTTGACGTTGTTTTATGCGTATTTGAGTTATATGGTTGGTTACCGAATGTTGTTTGGAGTCGCGGATGAGATCACGGATGTCATGAGGGTTTCAGGAATGGTCCGGAAACAAAGATTGATATATAGGATGACCTCATTTGATTACCGGAAGGTTTTCGGAGTTACCGGGAATGTACCGGGAATGACAAATGGGTTCTCGGTGTTCACCGGGGGGGGGGGCAGCCCACTCCGGGGAAGCCCATAGGCCTTGGGGGTGGCGCACCAGCCCTTGGTGGGCTGGTGGGACAGCCCAAGAAGGCCTTATGCGCCATAGATAGAAAATCAAAGAGAAAAGAAAAAAAGGAGGTGGGAAGGGAGAGAAGGAATCCACCTTCCAATCCTAGTTGGACTAGGATTGGAGGAGGACTCCTCCTCCCCTTGGTCGCAGCCCTTGGGGCTCCTTGAGCCTCAAGGCAAGCCTCCCCTCCCTCCTCCTATATATATGGACCTATTAGGGCTGATTTGAGATAACTTTTTCAAGGCAGCCCGACCACATACCTCCACGGTTTTACCTCTAGATCGCGTTTCTGTGGAGCTCCGGCGGAGCCCTGCTGAGATTAGATCACCACCAACCTCCGGAACGCCGTCACACTATCGGAGAACTCATCTACCTCTCCGTCTCTCTTGCTGGATCAAGAAGGCCGAGATCATCGTCGAGCTGTACGTGTGCTGAACGCGGAGGTGCCGTCCGTTCGGCACTAGATCGTGGGACGGATCACGGGACGATTCGTGGGGCGGATCGAGGGACGTGAGGACGTTCCGCTACATCAACCGCGTTCACTAATGCTTCTGCTATGCGATCTACAAGGGTACGTAGATCAGAAATGCCCTCTCGTAGATGGACATCACCATGATAGGTCTTCGTGCGCGTAGGAAAAATTTTGTTTCCCATCCGACGTTCCCCAATAGAATCTTGATAGCGATGATACACATATGCATAACATTGAGACCAAAAGATGTAGAGTTAACAATGATAGCACCATGTTTTTGTGGCACTGCCGCTTAGGTCATATTGGTGTAAAGCGCATGAAGAAACTCCAATCCGATGAACTTTTGGAATCACTTGACACGTGCGAACCATGCCTCATGGGCAGATGAATAAGACTCCGTTCTCCGGAACAATGGAGCGTGCAAGTCACTTATTGGAAATCATACATACCGATGTGTGCAGTCCGATGAGTGTGGAGGCGCGTGGCGGATATCATTATTTTCTCACCTTCACTGACGATTTGAGTAGGTATGGATATATCTACTTAATGAAGCACAAGTCTGAAACATTTGAGAAGTTCAAGCAATTTCAGAGTGAAGTTGAAAATCATCGTAACAAGAAGATCAAGTTCCTACGTTCTGATCGTGGGGGTGAGTATCTGAGTTTCGAGTTTGGTGCTCACTTAAGACAATGTGGAATATTTTCACAGTTGACACCGCCTGGAACACCACAGCTTAATGGTGTGTCCGAACGTCGTAATCGTACTTTGTTAGAAATGGTGCGATCTATGATGTCTCTTACCGATTTGCCGTTGTCGTTTTGGGGTTATGCATTAGAGACAGTTGCATTCACTTTAAATAGGGCACCATCAAAATCTGTTGAGACGACACCATACGAACTATGGTATGGCAAAAGACCGAAGTTGTCGTTTCTTAAAGTTTGGGGATGTGATGCTTATGTCAAAAAGCTTCAGCCTGAAAAGCTGGAACCCAAAGCGGAACAGTGCATTTTCATAGGTTACCCAAAGGAGACAGTCGGGTACACCTTCTATCTCAAATACAAGGGCAAAGTGTTTCTTGCTAAAAATGAAGCTTTTCTTGAGAAGGAGTTTCTCTCGAAAGAATTGAGTGGGAGGAAGACAGAACTTGATGAGATTGTCAAACCTCTAGTCCCTCTAGATGGTGGCGCATGTCAAGGGGAAACCCGTGTCGAAGCGACATTGGTCGAGGAGGAAGTTAATGATGATGATCATGAAACTTCAGATCAAGTTCCTATCGGACCTCGTAGGTCGACAAGATCATGTACTACTCCTGAGTGGTATGGTAATCCTGTCTTATGAATCATGTTGTTAGACAACAATGAACCTGCGAATTATGAAGAAGCATTGGTGGGCCCGGATTCCAACAAATGGTTGGAGGGATGAAATCCGAGATAGGATCTATGTATGAAAACAAAGTGTTGACTTTGGAAGTATTACCTGAAGGCCGCAAGGCTATTCAGAACAAATGGATCTTTAAGAAGAAGACAGACGTAGACGGTAATGTGACTACGATGAGACGTTCTCACCGGTAGCGATGCTTAAGTCCGTCCGAATCATGTTAGCAATAGCTGCATTTTTCGATTATGAAATATGGCAGATGGATGTCAAAGCGGCGTTCCTTAACGGTTTTCTTAAGTAAGAGTTGTATATGATGCATTATACGTCTCCGTCGTATCTACTTTTCCAAACTCTTTTGCCCTTGTTTTGGACTCTAATTTGCATGATTTGAATGGAACTAACTCGGACTAACGCTGTTTTCACCAGAATTGCCATGGTGTTGTTTTTGCGCAGAAATAAAAGTTCTCGGAATCCCTGGAAATTTACGAGGATTTTTTGTGGAATATATAAAAAATACTGGCGCAAGAATCAACCGGAGGAGTGGAGTGAGGAGCCCACAAGCCCACCAGGCGCGGGCCCCACTGGCCGCGCCTAACAGGCTTGTGGGGCCCTCAGAGCTCCAACGCCTCCAACTCCAGCTCTATTTAGTCCCTTTCGTCCGAAAAAAAATCAAGGAGGAGAGTTCATCGCGTTTTATGATTTGGAGGCACCACCACCACCTGTTCTTCCTCTGGAGGGCAGATCTGGAGTCCATTCTGGGCTCCGGAGAGGGGAGATCGACGCCATCGTCATCACCAACCTTCCTTCATCGCCAATTCCATGATGCTCTTCACCGTTCGTGAGTAATCTCATCGTAGGCTTGCTGGACGGTGATGGATTGGATGAGATCTATCATGTAATTGAGTTAGTTTTGATGGCGATTGATCCCTAGTATCCACTATGTTTTGAGATTGATGTTGCTACTACTTTGCCATGCTTAATGCTTGTCACTAGGGCCCGGGTGCCATGATTTCAGATCTGAACCTATTATGTTGTCATCAATATATGTGTGTTCTTGATCCTATCTTGCAAGTTGTAGTCACCTACTATGTGTTATGACCCGGCAACCCCGGAGTGACAATAGCCGGAACCACTCCTGGAGATGACCATAGTATAAGGAGTTCATGTATTCACTAAGTGCTAATGCTTTGTTCCGGTTCTCTATTAAAAGGAGAACCTTAATATCCCGTAGTTTCCATTAGGACCCCGCTGCCACGGGAGGGATGGACAATAGTTGTCATGCAAGTTCTTTTCCCTAAGCATGTATGACTACATACGGAATACATGCCTACATTACATTGACGAACTGGAGCTAGTTACATATCTCTCCGTGTTATAACTGTTGCATGATGAATATCATCCGGCATAATTATCCATCACCAATCCAATGCCTACGAGTTTTTCCTACTGGTCCTTGCTACGTTACTTTGCCGCTACTCCTATCACTGCTGCTACTGTTACTCTGTCGCTACTGCTGGCACTGCTGCTATTGTTACTCTGTCGCTACTGCTATCACTGCTGCTACTGTTACCGCTGCTACTGTTTCTATCACACTACTTTGCTACTGATACTTTGTTGTAGATACTAAGTCTTTCAGGTGTGGTTGAGTTGACAACTCAACTGCTAATACTCGAGAATATTCTTTGGCTTCCCCTTGTGTCGAATCAACAAATTTGGGCTGAATACTCTACCCTCGAAAACTGTTGTGATCCCCTATACTTGCGGGTTATCAAGAGTATTTTCTGGCGCCGTTGGCGGGGAGGCATAACACTATTCTCTGAGTCACTTGGGATTTACGTCTTCTGATCACTATGAGGAATCCGAGAGATCCAAAAAGTAAAGTCTTGCCCTCAACTAATAGGACAGGTAAGGAACTGCCATCTAGCTCTGCACATGATTCACCTTTAGTTATGAGTAAGTTTGCGACACCACCTCCTGATAGAAATTTTGATGTGTTGCATGTGCTTGATGATGCTACTTCTGCTATCCATGATGCTTATGATGATGCTTTGCTTGATACTGCTTTGCCACTAGGTGCATTCCTTGACGCACAAATTGCTAGACTTGCTGCTAGATGTGATGATACTTGTGAAACTGCTGAGATTATTGAAGTAGAACTTGCTATTTCACCTGTTAGAACTAGCTCTCCTAGATATGAATTGCCTGATATGCCTGATGGTTATGTTATGGAGGGAGAGATAGCTAAGGACTTTCTTGCTTGTAAGGATAGCTATGATCTTGAGAACTTACTGCGCAAGTGGAAAGAAAAATCTTTGAATGCTAGGATGAAATACCACCCGAAGTTTGCTACTTCGCCTATCTTTGTGACCAATAAGGATTATGAATTCTCTGTCAAACCTGAGTTAATCACTCTGGTCGAATCTGATCCTTTTTGCGGTTATGAGTCTGAAACGGTTGTAGCACATCTTACTAAGCTGCACGATATAGCCACCCTATTCACGAGTGAGGAAAAGATCCGCCACTACTATATCCTTAAGATGTTTCCTTTCTCGCTAAAGGATGATGGTAAGACTATATCCTTAAGATGTTTTCTTTCGCTCCTGGTTGGGTGCGTAGTCCCCAGGATATAATCTACTACTTCTCTGAGAAATACTTCCCTGTCCATAAGAAGCAAGCTGTCTTGCAGGAAATATACAACTTTGCGCAAGTTGAAGAAGAGAGTCTCCCACAAGCTTGGCGGAGGCTTGTCCAGCTACTGAATGCTTTGCCCGATCACCCTCTTGAGAAGAATGAAATACTTGATATCTTCTATAATGGACTAACCGATGCTTCTAAGGACCACCTAGATAGTTGTGCTGGTTGTGTTTTCAGGGAACAAACTGTAGAACAAGCTGAGATCCTATTGAATAATATCTTGTGCAATGAGAATGCTTGGACTATTCCCGAACCACCTCCGAAGCCAACTCCAAAGAAAAGAGGTATTATATTCCTCGGTCCTGAAGATATGCAAGAAGCTAAGAAATCTATGAAAGAGAAAGGCATAAAATCTGAAGATGTCAAAAATCTACCACCTATTGAAGAGATCCATGGTCTTGATAACCCGATACATGTAGTAGAGGTAAATTCTCTTCGTAGATTCAATGAGAGTGACATTCCTTTTGATAAACCTGCTAGCTTATGCCTAGATGAATTTGATAACTTTGTTGCCAAACAACAAAGTTTCAATGATTATTTTAGCAGACAATTGGAACAGAATGCTCGTATGCTTAGTCATTTAAGTGCTTGTGTGTCGGTGAATACTCACAACATATGCCATAGGTAGGATAAAGTCGGTGAGAACCGAACGGACAAAGGAGGCCGCTGGGAACGAGGTTGGTACTAGCATGGAACGCACGATGTGCCCAGGTTCAGGGCTCTCCATAGAGATAAGACCCCTAGTCCTGCCGGAGTGTATGATGTATATGGATGGATTACAAGGTCGCTCCTGGAGCTGTGTTGAGGCGGAGGAAGAGGGGAGCAGCCGGCTCGTCTCTGCCTCTCTCTATGTGGTTGGTGGGTGTGAAGTGTTGTTCGACCGACCCTCTACATGGAGGGTGACCGGGGGGTTTTATAGACGAACCCACCAGCCTACAATATGGATAAAGGGTACAAGAGTGGGACCCGGCTGGCAGCCTCGCTGGCTGACCAGGGGGCCCACGAGGGTATTGTCTTGTCGCTTGAGGGGCCCGCCGGCTGCATGGTCTCGTCTGGCAGTGGGACCCGCCGGCTAGCCAATGAAGCTCTCGCGTAAGGTTAACGCCGAGCACGCATTGTACGTCGAGTGTCGTCCAGTGAGATTCATCATGGGCAGGTAGTTCGACCGCCTCCACTGTTCCCTACGCTGAGTGTAGTAATGGAGTGGGAGTTTGACGGTCCGACACTATGCTAGGTGATGTATCAGAGCCGGGGTAGGTCAGCGGCGTGGCCGCCGATGCTCGTACCTACCGGGCACTCCGATCCAGTACCTTTGGTGACGCGTAGCTACCTTTAATCGTAAGGTCTCTTCATGACCTACGATCTGATGTGACTTGAGATCCCCGACCGGCTAGCCTGCTTGGCTAGCCGGCTTGGGCACGGCCGCCTCGTTCCTAGCTGGCTGGCTTGGCCAAGACGGCCAGGAAGAGGTAGCCGTCTCGCTTCTAGCTGGTAGGGGTTGCCTAGCCTGCCAAAGAGTTGGCCGCCTCGTCCTCCAGCCGGCAGGCGTAGCCTAGCCGGCCAGAATACTTGGGCCTTGCGAAACTGTACTTAGTCATTCCCTTTGGGCAGGAAATGAAGGAGCAGGCTCGATGAGCCTACCCCAGGGTTATCCCCCCAACAATAGTCCCCGAAGCTGGAGAGGCCCGCCGTCTGCGGACTGGCCGCCTCACCGGCTTGATATTTTGTCTTGGTATTTCTACCGCCATCCGCGGCAGGGGACACCGGCTCCGAAGCCGGTTGGCTTTGAAGCGACGCCTCGGCTTCGTCGTAGATCGCTCAGAACGCGCCACGTGCCACGCCCCGCTTGGCGTAATGATGGTGATTACTGGTGACGGGACGGGCCTGGGCTCTGGGTCCCGCCATGACGCCCCCTCGGCCTCCGCGCGAGAGATCCTCTGCGGATTTACTCCACGGCGGTTGGGCTTAGGGAAGCGCTACCGTCCGTAATACACGGGGTTAGTGGGGTTCCGCGTGCACCGGATCCCCTCCCCACGATGCTTCATGGGGTTTAAACAGGATGCAGGGGTTCCGAGGAGGCCATTCGCCCCCCTTCTCGCCCCGCATCGACGCCCTCTTCCTCCCGGAGCCTAGACAGAAAGAGCCCGTCCTCTTCGTCTTCGTCGCCTTCATCGCCGTCGAGCCACCAGCCCTTTCGAGCTCCAGCCGCCCGCAGCCATGGCCGGCGGCTCCTCCTCGAAGAAGTATTCATCGCAGGGAGCCTGGCTGGGCAGCGAGATCTGCCAGGGCCATATCGATGCGGTCCGCCATCACCGGCTGCTGCCCCCGTTTTCCCAGGTGCTGGTCCGAATCCCTACTGCCGAGACCGCCCCAACACCTGCCGCTGGGGAGGTCGTCGTCTTTAATGAGCATTTCTACCGGGGCTTCGGGCTCCCGACGAGCTCCTTCTTCTCCGAGTGGCTCCACTTCTTCGGCCTTCACCCGCATCACCTGGCGCCGAACGCCATATTGCAGCTGTCGGCCTTCGTGGTCTTGTGCTAGGGTTTCCTGGGGATCGAGCCCCGCCTCGATCTCTCGCGGAGCTTGTTCTTCTTCAAGCAGCAGTCCATCGCTACGGAAAAGGCCGAGGTGGAGAAGCTCGCCGGACCACGCCCGATGACATTGTGCGGAGCCGCACTGGTGCATCATCGTTCGAAGTCCGACTTCCCCCAGCCGCCGCTGCAAGAGTCCATCAAGCAGTTGCGGAGGGGCTTCTTCTATGTGAAGAACGCCGACCCCGCCTAGGACGCCCTCAACATGCCCCCGTTCAACATCAATCCTCTGATGAAGTTGAACTAGGCGGCGAAGTCCCCCAAGCCGATTCCCGAGGTGGCGCAGATCGGCGCCTACCTCGACGTCTTGGAGAAAGGCGGCCTCCTTGGCCGCGACCTGCTCACCACCATGGTGATCCGCAGGATCCTGCCGCTGCAGAGGCGGCCACACCTGGTCTGCCAGATGAGCGGCCGGCATGACCCCTGCAGGACGTCTACCAAGAGATTCACCCCCAGCGCGGTGGTGCGAGGGGTGAACCTGATCTCCACCGCCCGCATGGACGACAGAGGGAGCTGGACATGGGGGATGATCCCCTACAACAGGTCACGGCCGCCTCAGGTGGTGAGTGTTCTTTTTTGTTCTTTGTTGTTGTCTCGGGACAGGCCGTCTCACTGAGCCGGCTGTCGAACCTTCTGTGTAGATGTTCGAGAGTCTGCAGGCGGCCCTCTGCCCGCCTGCCCCCGACTTGACGGCGTCCGACGCCTCGGAGATCGAGGACGAGGGCATGATCGAGTCCCGCTCGGGCTCCTCCGCAGGCTCGGAGAACGCACTGGAGTCGGAAGGGACGGAGCTGTCGGGTGACTATCCGCGGCCCTCCGCCGCAGACTGGACAGATGACGACGAGATTTCCTCATTCCTACCTAATGCAGCCTTCGAGGAAGACTCCAACGGAGTGGAGGAGGTCACCAGCACGCCGCTGACGCGTGGCCGGCGTCAAAGGACCGGGGCGACCGCGCTCACGAGGCGGCTGGGAACAAGGGCAAGGGTGCCACAGCTTCCAGGCCGGCTCCTAAGCGCCCGGCGCCAGGTCCTCCAGCCGGAGCACGGGCAGGCGGTGCCAAGAAGCGTCGTGGCGCCGGCATGAGGCAGGTGCCCATGGTCGCGGTGTAAGGGTTCCTCCCCCTTTTGTTCATTTGTCTTGTAGGAAGCCTTGTTCCTTAAGAATGTCGCTCAATAGGGAGGCGGAGGATGTGGAGGAAGACACCGCCTCCGCAGCCGAACGGGCCGGCTGGACAGCAGTCGATGCTGCCCAGCGGGAGCGTGAGGAGCAGTCCAAGCGTCGGTAGGACATGGCCGTGGGGAAGACGGCCGAGGGCCAGTCTCGCCCCAGCCCGGCCGAGAAGCCGTTGGAGAAGCGTAGGAAGGCTAGACAAGACCCCTCCGCGCATCCTCGCATGGAGGAGCCAGCTAGCGAGGCGGCTCCGAGGCACGCCCCGAGGGCTGAGGAGGCCCAACCCTCTGAGCTAGATGCTTCCGCACCGGTGGACCTGGAAACGATCCCTGACCCCCCAAGGCCGAGGCGGCGCCTGACACGCAGGAACTAATCCTGGACGCGCCAGACGCGGCCCCTGATGCATCAGGGGTGACCATGGACGCGTCGGACGCGGCCCATCCACCTTCCGCCGAGGAGGCAGTGCCGGCCAGGACATCGGTGGAGCCGGCCGCCGCGGTGGCACCTGGAGCCGGCGCCATCGTTGTCCCCCACCACGGTCTGGCTGCGCCAGGAGCTAGTGTCCGGGTCGGGAGCCGACCCATGAAGTCGTCGCGGGTGGCCAACTCGGCGCGCGCGCGACTGCCCGCTGGCATCGCGCTCATCGGCGTCTCGGAGCTGGTGTCGCTGTTTTCCAGCAGCTGGTCCAAGGTGGATCAGTCGGCCCGCCTGGTGGCCAGCGATTTGGAGCGTCTGGAGGAGCGCACCAGGGTAAATGCCTCATCTTGGTCTTGAATTTTTTCCTTTTCTTCTTCTTGCGTCAGTGGGGACGCGAGAGCGCACCCACTGGGTGTATCCCCCAAGAATCGGGTCGGCCGAGCATCGGCCGGGACGAATCTCTTTGACCCTCTCTTCTTGTTTTGCTTCTTTAGTGGGGGCACGCTAGCGCACCCACTGGATGTAGCCCCCGAGAAACGGGCTGGTTATGACTTAACCAGGCCAAATCATACTTCTGCTTCTTCTTTGCTTTTGCAGGATATTTATAATGCCCGGGTGCAAGCTTATAACGAGTTGCAGGCTCTGCACCAGGTGGCCGATGGCCAGGTTGCCGGGCTCCAAGCCCGGCTGGGTGAAGTCGCCTTGGAGCGGGATGCCCTGCGTGACGCAGGCGACCGGCTCCAGGAGCAACTGGCTCTTCTCCAGACGGAGAAGAAGGAGCTCGAGGCGGCCAGCCGGGTCGAGCTAGAGCACCTGCGTGTCTCGCTGCAAGGGAAGGACGCCTCCCATTCTGCTGACGTGGAACGCCTCACGTCGGCTCATCTCGAGGAGATGAAGCTCAAGGACGCCGCCTTGAGGGAGAAGGAGGAGGCCCTTGTCCAGAAGCAGAAGCAGCTGGCCAGGGCCCTGGAATCTGCGGCGATCCTCCAGGAGGAAGTTTCCCGCCTTACTCAAGCGAGCAAGGTGCGGGAGCTCGAGGTCCTGGAGAGCGTTCATGAGATCGATGGCGCCTTCCATTGTGAGTCTTCTTTATATTTTGTCTTGAACTTTCTTGGCCGTCTCCTCTTCTTACTCATTTTTGCACCCCTTTTCCCGTCTCAGGCCTCTTCCCTCAGACACAGGGGCAGCCGACACGGCCGTCGAGGTGAGCCGTGAGGAGCACCGCGCGGCTGGGCAGGAGGTAGATGCTACCTCCGGCTGGAGCGTGGAGGAGATCGGAGTGGGCCTCAAGGCCCGCGTGCGAGCCCGGGGTGAGTCTGTGGCTCGGCTCCAGGTCGCAGGCTCATCGATGGTGGCGGCCCTGTGGTCGGATGGCGTGGAGCGGGCGTCGATGAGCCGGCTCGCCCGCTGGCTTGCGGCTGGCGCGCCTCGACCACGCGCGCTGGAGCCTACATGGCCGTGCGCTTGGCCAAGTCCTGGTATCGAAACCTGGACTTGGGCAAGCTCGTCACTCGGCGCGACGGCTCGAAGGCGGAGCTGCAGGCTGTGGAGGAGGCGCTGAGCGTGAGGGCCAGCGACATCGCCAAGTACGCCGCTTGGGACGAGCTCAACATGGAGCGGGGTGAAGGTGGCAATGTGATCCCTGAAGATCTACACGGCCTGCAGTCCTATGACGCCGATCGTAGCTCCGACGAGACGGCCCACGAAGTGGATACTGCTGCCGCCTCGAGCGGTGCGGCGTATGCCGACTCTGGTGCGAACAGAGCCGGGAGCCCTCGCGGAGGAGACGGCACAACCGCCTCGGGAGCAGCCGGCGATGGTGAAGCCACCACTTCAGGAGCAGCAGCCGGGGCGACCGATGAGGCCGCAGCCCCGTAGCCGGTGTCCTGTTTTTGTTGTCGGCAATTTTCTTGTCAGTCCAACAGTTCCACCCACTGGGGGTGTAATGAACATCGTTCGTGGGCCAATGCATTTTGAATGTATGTATTCAGCATTATATTTGTATTGCCATGCATGTTGTTTTATATCTTTATCTTTTGATTCCTGGTTGACTTCTTTTTTCTCCAATCCCTATATCCCCAAGTTTCCACGTCGCCAACCCGACAGACGGGAGCTGGTCTATGACTGGGTCGAGGTTTCTGGCCTTAGAACACAAGACTTAGATTTTTCGAAGCCATCAAGACTTAAAGATTCAGACATAAACCAGCAGAGGCCGGCCTGAATAAGATCGTAAAATAGATCAAACCAACCCGAGGCGGCAACATTTTTGTAGTCGAACTTTGCATGCATCCGGCCTTACCTGGCTTCGCCTCGCTAGCCGGACGGCCGGAGCCGGTTCGCAGGCTGTTACGAGGTGACCAGGGATCAGTCCAACGTACACTATGTGTTCTTCTACAACATAAGGAAGGTGTCTGGGCGGCTAGCGAGCCCCCGAGCTTATCAGAGCCAGCAAGGGGCGTCGCAGAGTGAGCACTCTAGATATGAATTTAAAAAGAAGCACGAGGCATGCTCTTTTCATTGCATTAATTGGAATCCCTGAAGAGGAAGAAAGATACATATGTGGATGCTCTTTCCGTGTCTGATACTTGCCTTCTAGCAGTAGAACGGGCGAAGCAACGCCGCGTTCCATGGACGTTCCGTCTCCTGGCCAGATTCGTCCCTCTTGCGCTTCCTTTGCTTTTGGGCATCGATCAAGTAGTATGCATTGTTGTGCAACGCCCTACTGATGATGAAGGGTCCCTCCCATGGGGATGAGAGCTTGTGTTGGCCGGTGGTGCACTGGATTCTTCTGAGGACCAATTATCCCTCTCTAAAAGAGAGGGGCTTGATTTTATTGCTGTGGTAGTATCTCAACTTCTGTTGATAGATGGCCGTCCGGCTCAAAGCCAAGTCCCTTGCTTCTTCGAGGAGATCCACACCATCTTCTCTTGCCTCCTTCGCCTCCGTTTCCGTGTATAGGGTGACCCGAGGCGAGTCGAACTCGATATCCGTAGGAATAATAGCCTCGGACCCGTATACAAGGAAGAACGGAGTGACGCTGGTCGACCGGTTGGGCGTGGTGTGGAGGCTTCAGAGTACAGCCGGCACTTCTTCGATCCAGCGGCCGGCCGACCTGACAAGTGGTGCCACCAGTCTTGGCTTGATGCCGGCCAGGATCAGGCCGTTGGCCCTCTCCGCTTGGCCATTTGACTGGGGATGTGCCGCTGATGCCAAATCGAGCCGGATGCCTACCTTGGAGCAGTAGAGCGCCCGAGCGCCCCTGGCGAAGTTGGTGCCGTTGTCGGTGATGATGATGTGGGGGACGCCATATCGAACAGAGATGTCCGTGATGAACTTGACAGCCGTGGGTCCATCAAGCTTCTTGATGGGTCTGACCTCGATCCATTTGGTGAATTTGTCGACGGCTACCAAGAGATGGGTCATGCCACCACGAGCCGTCTTGAAGGGCCCCACCATGTCCAACCCCAGACGGCGAACGTCCATGATAGGGGGATGGTTTTGAGGGCCGAAGGAGGCATGTGGCTCTTTGAGCTAAAGAATTGGTAGCCTTCGCCTTTATCGACTAGGTCCACGGCCTTCTCGAGGGCCGTGGGCCAATAGAATCTGTGGCGGAACGCCTTGGCGACCAGGGTTCTAGAGGCGGCATGATGCCCGCACTCCCCCTGGTGAATGTCTCTGAGGATCTCCTGTCCCTTTTCTGATTCGACGCAACGCTGGAACACGCCAGTCACGCTGCACCGCACCAGCTCATGATTGATGATGGCATAGGCTACAGATCGGCGCTGGACCTGCCTCGCCTCCGCCTCGTCTTAAGGAAGCTCGCCGTGAAGGAGGAAGGCCAGGATGGATTGAGCCCATGACGGAGCCGACACAAGGGCTGGCTCCGCCTCGACCTGACTGTTAGGGCTTCTACAACCCCCGCGCTTGACGAAGCAGCAGTCGTGGGCTCGAGACGAGGTGTCTCTGGTGCTGTCGTGGCAGCGGGCTTGCCGTCTACCTCCATGACGTCCACCCACTGGGTGTCGAGACGACAGGACTTGAGGCAAGGCAGAGCCGGAGTTGTTGTTGTAGCCCGTGCCGCTATTGGAGTCGGCATGGCCGACGTAGCCGACACAGGAGCTGTAGCCGACGTAGCTGGTGGAGCCGACGGCGCTTACAACGAATATTCAGCCGGTGCCGCTATTGGAGTCGGTGTAGCCAGCATAGGAGATATAGCCGGCGTAGCTGGTGGAGCCGACGGTGCTTGCACCGTAGAATCAGTCGACACGAAGATCGATGCCGACTCTGGAGACGGCCTGATAGACGGCTTGTGGAGCTGCTCGAGGGAGACGCCGGCTGGGATAGCCTGTCTCATGGAGCCAATTTTGGCCAGTGTATCAGCCGCCTCGTTGTCTGCTCTGGGAACATGGTGGAATTCACAGCCCTCGAAGGGACCGCTGAGCTGCTGGATGAGGAAGCGGTAGCTTGCCATGTTGGCGTCCCTGGCGTCCCATTCGCCAAAAACTTGTTGCACCACCAAGTCTGAGTCGCCGAAGCATATGAGCCGCCGGATGCCAATCTCCTTGGCGAGCGGGAGGCCGTGAGCTAGTGCTTCGTACTCGGCGATGTTGTTGGAGACAGCGAAGTGGATCTGGAGAGCATACTTGAGCTGGTCTCCTTTTGGAGACGTCAAGACGATGTCGGCTCCCAGACCAGTCCGCATCTTTGAGCCGTCGAAGTGCATCTGCCAATGCGTGGAGTCTGGAGGCGGCGGCTCGAAGTGGGTTTCGGCCGAGTCGACTAAGAAGTCGGCCACCACCGGAGATTTGATGGCGGTGCGAGGCTCATAGCGGATACGTGGTCCACCAAGGCGATGGACCACTTAGCAATCCTGCCCGTTGCATCACGGTTGCCCATGATTTGTGAAAGTGGAGCAGTGCTCACCATAGTGATAGCATGCTCTTGGAAGTATTGCTTCAACTTCTTTGCATCAAGGTAAACACCATAACACATTTTTGGTAGTGGGGATAGTTCTGCTTGGAGGCGGACAAGACCTCGCTCAGGTAGTAGATAGGGTGATGTACTAACAGTACCTTTCCCTCCTCCTTGAGTTGAACTACCAACACTACACTAACCACGCGAGTGGTCGCGGCAATGTATATGAGTATGGGTTCCCTTTCAGCCAGCGCTGCCAAGATTGGCAGGCTTGAGATGACCCGCTTGAGGTTGCGGAAGGCTTCGTCCGCCTGGTCGTTCCACTCGAATTTCGTCGTCTTCTTCATGAGCTGGTAGAGTGGAAGGGCCTTCTCGCCGAGCCGGCTGGCGAACCGGCTAAGGGACACCAGGTAGCCAGCGAACTTCTGGACGTCTAGGATTCGAGCCGGCCGCACCATCCGCTCGATGGTGCCGATCTTCTCGGGGTTCGCCTCGATGCCACGAGCGGACACGAAGAACCCCAAGAGTTTGCCACCTGGAACCCCAAAGACGCACTTCTCCGGGTTGAGCCGGATCTTGTACTCGCGCAGGTTGGCGAATGTCTCGCACAGATCGTCGAGGAGGCTGAAGTGCTGCTTCGTCTTGACGACGATGTCATCCACATAGACATGGATATTTCTGCTGATCTGTGGCAGTAGGCACTGCTGCATGCAGCGTTGGAACGTCGCACCAGCGTTCTTCAGACTGAACGTCATGGTGGTGTAGCAGTAGGCTCCAAAGGGCGTGATGAAGGAGGCCTTAAGGCGATCAGCTGGATCTAGCTTGATTTGATGGTAGCCTGAATAACCATCCAGAAATGACTGCAGCTCGCAGCTGCAGTGGAGTCGATCACTTGATCTATCCTAGGCAACGCGAAAGTGTCTTTCGGATAGGCCTTATTCAAGCTAGTGTAGTCGATACACATTCGCCAGGTGTTGTTCTTTTTCAGCACCAGGACTGGATTTGCTAACCAGTCCGGGTGGAAAACCTCCATGATGAAGCTGGCTGCAAGGAGCCGGGTAATCTCTTCTCCAATTGTGCGCCGCTTCCCCTCGGCAAAGCAGCGCAAAGGTTGTTTTACCGGCTTTGCATCCGGTCGAACATGAAGTTTGTGCTCGGCATACTTCCTCGGAACACCCGGCATGTCCTTGGGGGAGCATGCGAAGATGTTCCGATTCTCACGGAGGAAGTCGACGAGCTCGCCTTCCTATTTGGGGCTGAGGCCAGCCCTGATGGTGACGCATTGCTTGGGGTTGGCAGGGTCGAGTGGGACTTGCTTGGTCTCTTTGGCCGGCTTGAAGGAGCCCTCACCGGCCGACTGGGACGAAGGAGAAGGAATCGCCGGCTGCTCGGTAGCCTGGGCCACGAGCCGGTCGATCTGCCGCTTCTCCTCAGCGATCACCAGGGCGTCGGCGAGGCGGCTGCTATCTTGGGCGCACTCAAGCGACTTCTTGTAGTCGCCGGCAATGGTGATGATGCCCTTTGGACCCGACATCTTCATCTTCAGGTAGGCGTAGTGCGGTATAGCCATGAACTTGGCTAGAGCCGGTCTGCCCAACAGCGCGTGATATGGGCTACTGAGGTCCACTACCTCGAACCATATGGACTCTCAACGAAAGTGAGCCTTGTCGCCGAAGAGGACGTCCAACTGGATTTTGCCGATAGGCAAGGAGGACTGCCCACGCACGATGCCGTGGAAGACAGTGCTGGTCGGCAGGACGTCCGTCTCCTTGAGCCCGAGCTTGAGGAGAGTGTCGAGGTAGAGGATGTTGATGCTGCTGACGCCATCGACCAACACCCGGGAGAACCGACAGGTGAGCCTCTTGGAGGCAAATGTGGGGTCGAGGACGAGCACGTATGAGCCTGGGTTGGGCATCACCGCAGGGTGGTCTACCCAGCTCCATGTGATTGGTTTGTCAGACCAATGCATGTATTCGGGAACCGGGGGAGCCATGGCATTCACCTCACGCCGTCTCTGGCGCAGGCTATGCTTGTCGTCGCCTTCACTGGTGAAGACGACAAATGCTCCGTCTTGATGGTGGTAGTCATCGTGGAGGCGGTCGTCGTCACGAGGCGGCGGCTGTGGAGCCGGAGCAGGACCAAGAGCCATTGAATGAGGCGCAGCCTGCGCACCTGTGGGAGCCGGTAGGCCATCCCCTTGCGACAGCCGGCGTGCGAAGCTGCACTATCGAAGGGTGTGGTTAGACGGCTGCGCCCCAGAATGTATCTTGCAGGGGGCGTCAAGCAGTTGCTCGAAGGACTGCTTCGGTAGCCAGTTGGCGTTGCTCCTGTTGGGACGCTTCCACTAAGGGCCGGCTTGAGGAGCCAACGTCTCGCCCTCCACGCCGGCCACCAACTTGTTGTTGGAGCGCGAATCCATCTGATCCGCCTTGCACTTGTTGTTGTTCTGGCCGCCTAGACCGTCTCCAGCCGGCTTGGGAGTAGCCGGCATGGGGACAGACTTGTCCAAGGCGGTCACCATGACGCGCATAGCCGAGTCGGTCATGGCGTATTTATCCGCCTTGGCCATGAGCACCGCCAGAGAGGTTGGCTTGGAGCACATGAGCTTGTGCTTCAGGAGGGTGCCGTCTCGGCAACCGTTGATGAAGTACTGGATGGCCTGTACCTCATGCACCCCCTCACAGGAGTTGCAAAGCTCCGTCCATCGGGTGAAGTAGTCGCGAAGGGGTTCGTCGGGCCTCTGGACGCTGCTACGTCAACAAAAGACCTTCCCTGGCAGTGGTGCCAGAGATCCTTCTGTCGTCTCTTGAGCTTGCGTTGGATTTTCCCTTGAAGAGGAAAGGGTGATGCAGCATAGGAGTAGTAAGTATTTCCCTTAGTTTGAGAACCAAGGTATCAATCCAGTAGGAGAATCTCGTCAAGTCCAGAGTACCTGCACAAACACAAAGATCTTGCACCCAACGCTATAAAGGGTTGTCAATCCCTTCAAGATTGTTTGCAAAGTGACATCTGAAGGCGGAAAGTGCAACGAAGTAAAAAGTGTAAGGCTGAAAATGTGGTGTGGAGTAGACCCGGGGGCCATAGTGTTCACTAGAGGCTTTTCTCAGAATAGCAAACATCACGGTGGGTGAACAAATTACTGTCGAGCAATTGATAGAACCGCGCAAAGTCATGACGATATCTAAGGCAATGATCATACATATAGGCATCACGTCCGAGACAAGTAGACCGATACTTTCTGCATCTGTTACCATTACTCCACACATCGACCGCTATCCAGCATGCATCTAGTGTATTGAGTTCATGATGAACAGACTAACGCCTTAAGCAAGATGACATGATGTAGAGGGATAATCTCAAACCAATGATGAAAACCCCATCTTTTTACCCTTGATGGCAACAACACGATGCGTGCCTCGCTACCCCTTCTGTCACTGGATGAGGTCACCGCATGGTATGAACCCAAACCAAAGCACTTCTCCCATTGCAAGAATCATAGATCTAGTTGGCCAAACAAAACTCATAACTCGAAGAGAATTACAAGGATATGAAATCATGCATAAGAGAGATGAGAAGAAACTCAAATAAGATTCATAGGTAATCTGATCATAAATCCACAATTCATCGGATCTCCACAAACACACCGCAAAAGAAGATTACATCGGATAGATCTCCATGAAGATCATGGAGAACTTTGTATTGAAGATCCAAGAGAGAGAAGAAGCCATCTAGTTACTAGCTATGGACCCGTAGGTCTATGGTGAACTACTCACGCATCATCGGAGAGGTCATGGTGTTGATGAAGAAGCCCTACATATCCGAATCCCCCCTCCGGCAGGGCACCAGAACATGCCCTAGATGGGATCTTGCGGAGACAGAAGCTTGCGGCGGCGGAAAAGTACTTTCAATGATCTCCTAATTTTTTGTGGAATTTTGGGGATATATAGGCGCAAAACCTAGGGCAAAGGGTGTCCAGGGGGTCCACAAGCCTGAGGGCCGCGGCCTCCCCCTAGCCACGGGGTGGGAGCTTGTGGGGCCCCTGGGGACCCCCCTGCCTTGGCTCTCAAGTCTTCTGACCTTCTTCTGTTACGGAAAAATTCTTTTCGGGGATTTTATTCCGTTTGGACTCCGTTTCAAATTCTCCTGTGAAAGGGGTCAAAAACATGAAAAAAACAGGAACTGACACTTGGCACTGAGTTAATAAGTTAGTCCCAAAAAACATATAAAAGGCATGCAAAACATCCAAAGTTTGACAAGATAATAGCATGAAACCATCAACAATTATAGATACGTTGGAGACGTATCAAGCATCCCCAAGCTTAACTCCTGCTCTTCCTCGAGTAGGGAAGTGATAAAGAATGAATTTTTGATGTGGAATGCTACCTAGCATAGTTGTCCTTTGCAACTTCTTTCACGTGACATGAATGTTCAGATCCGTAAGATTTGAAATAATAGTTTGCTATTGACATGAAAACAATAATACTTCAAGCAAACTAGCAAGATAATCATGAACTTTGAAAATAACAAGGCCAAGGAAAGTTATCCCTACAAAATCATATAGTCTGGCTATGCTCCATCATCCTCACACAACTAATGTAAATCATGCACAACCCCGGTATTGGCCAAGTAATTGTTTTCGCACTCTTACTTTCTCAAACTTTTTATAACTAGCACGCAATACATGAGCGTGAGCCATCGATATAGCACTATAGGTGGAATAGAGTGTGGTGGTGGTTGTGAGACAAAAAAGGAGGAGATGGTCATATTGACTCGGCGTATCAAAGGGCTATGTGGATGCCCATTAATAGATATCAATGTGAAAGAGTAGGGATTGTCATACAAGAGATGCACTAGAGCTATAAGTATGTGAAAGATCAAAAGGAGAACTAGTGGGTGTGCATCCAACTTGCTTGCTCACGAAGACCTAGGGCAATTTGAGGAAGCCCATCATTGGAATATACAAGCCAAGTTTTATAATGAAGATTCCCACTAGAATATGGTGGTGACAAAGCAAGAAGCTCTCAATCATGAAGAACATGGTGCTATTATGAAGCACAAATGTGGAAAAAGATAGTAGCATTGTCCCTTCTCTCTTTTTCTCTGTTTTCCTTTTTTTCATTTGGGCTCTTAGGCCTCTTTTTTCCCTTTTTTTATTTTTGGGCTCTTTGGCCTCTTTTTTTTATTTCCTCATATGGGACAATGCTCTAATAATGATGATCATCACACTTTTATTTACTCACAGCTGAAAGCTCAAAATGATGAGGACTCTATAGGAAATGCCTCCGGCAGTGTCCCGGGATGTGCAACGATCTAGCATGGCGTATGACGTTGAAACATCTCGCTAGCTATCTTACGATCATGCAATGGCAATATGAGAGTGACGGCACAAGTCATGAGACGGAACGGTGGGAGTTGCATGGCAATATATCTCGGAATGGCTATGAAAATGCCATAGTAGGTAGGTATGGTGTCTGTTTTGAGGAAGGCATATGGTGGGTTTGTGTACCGGCGAGAATTGCGCGGCACTAGAGAGGCTAGCAATGGTGGAAGGTGAAAGTGCATCTATACCATGGACTCACATTAGTCATGAAGAACACACATACTTTTTGCGAAAGTTTTTATTAGTAATCGAAACAAAGTGCTAAACGCATACTCCTAGGGTAAGGGTTGGTAGGTGTTTAACCATCGCGCGATCCCGACCTCAACACAAAGGATGACAATCAATAGATCAATTATGCTCCGACTTCCTAACATAGCGGTTCACCATACGTACATGCTACGGGAATCACTAACTTCAACACAAGTATCTCTAGATTCACAAACCCTACTAACATAGCTCTTAATATTACCAAATCCACGTCTCAAAACTAATTGAGAGGAATCAAGAGTTCTCTTTCTACTCAATGCACATGAATATGGAGGTTTTTGTATCCTCTTTGGGTACCTATCACCTTTGGGACTACTTTCATAGCATAAGCCAACTACCAAGTCACGCACCGCCGTGCTCTAAAAGATATAAGTGAAGCACATAGAGCAAAAGTATCTAGCTCAAAAGATATAAGTGAAGCACTATGACCATTCTAGGAAAATCACGATGAGTGCATGTCTCTCTCTCTCAAAAAGGTGTGCAGCAAGGATGATTGGGACACAACAAAAATAAAAGACTTTGGTGTCCTTGAATTTGCCTTGGGATGCCTTGGGAATCCCCAAGCTTGAGCTCTTTCCACTCCTTATCTCTTTGTCCATGAGAACGTCACCCAAAACTTGAAAACTTCACAACACAAAACTTAAGCAGAAACTCGTGATAACATTAGCACAAGAAAACAAACTACCACTTCTTTTGGTACTGTAGAAAACTTGAATTATATCTATATTGGTGTTGGGATACTGTATTCTCACTTTTCCATGGCTAGTACCCCCCGATACTAACCATAGATTCATCAAAACAAGCAACCAACTCAAAAAAACAGAATCTGTCAAAAACAGACCAGTCTGTAGCAATCTGTATACTTAGTATACTTCTTGTACCTCAAAGAATCTGAAAAATTACGATTGCCTGGTAAAGAGGCATATCAACCAGCAGCAAAAATAATCAACTCAAAATATCGTTCTGAATAAAATTGAAAAATCATCTCGTGAGCGAAAAGTTTCTGTCTTTTTCCAGCAGGATCAAACAACCATCACCAAGACTAGTCATAAAGGTTTTGATTGGCTCAGACACAAAAAGAAACACAAAAAACACAACCACAACAGAATTATGATGGTGTGGACGCAACAAAACAGAAAGAAAAAGATAAATTCATTGGGTTGCCTCCCAACAAGCGCTATTGTTTAACGCCCTTAGCTAGGCATAAAAGCGATAGAATCACGTATCGTCGTCTTTGGTGCTCAAACCATAAGTGGCCCTCATCATGGATTTATAAGGCAATCTTATTTTCTTTATTAGAAAGTGTTCCATGCCCTTCCTTAAAGGAAATTGAAATATAATATTCCCTTCCTTCATATCGATGATAACACCGATAGTCCTTAGGAAAGGTCTACCAAGAATAATAGGGCATGTAGGATTGCAATCAATGTCAAGCACAATGAAATCCACGGGTACATAGTTCATATTTGCAACAATAAGAACATGATTGATCCTTCCCATGGGTTTCTTGACAGTAGAATCAGCAAGATGCAAATTAAGAGAACACTCTTCAATCTCATTAAAACCTAGAACATCACATAAAGACTTTGGAATCGCAGAAACACTAGCACCCAAATCACACAAAGCATTGCATTCATAGTTTTTGATTTTGATTTTTATGGTAGGTTCCCACTCATCATGAATCTTTCTAGGGATAGAGACTTCCAATTCAAGTTTCTCTTCAAGAGATTTTATCATAGCTTCGACGATATGATCGGATAAGGCCTTGTTTTGGCTATAAGCGTGTGGAGAGTTTAACATGGATTGCATCAAAGAAATGCATTCAATCAAGGAGCAACTATCATAATTGAATTCCTTGAAATCCATGGCAGTAATTTCGTTAGTACTCAAAGTTTTAACATCTTCTACTACACTTTCAATTGTTTTAGCATCAAGATAGATGGACTCCGAATCATTGGGGCACTTTCCAACCAAAGTGGATTCATATCCAGCCCCATAATCATTAGGTTTGACACAAGAAAACAAAGATTCAATGGGAGTCACACCAAGCACTTTAAGATCTTCGTGATTCTTATCACGAGAACACGCCTTTTTAAGCCATTCATGTCTAGCACGAATCTGGGCGGTTCTTTCTTGGCTGTCAATCATGCAAACACGCATAGCTTTCAAAGTTTGATCCATGTTGATCTTAGGAGGATCACATCTAACTTTCAAAGCATCAACATCACTAGACATTCTATCAACGCTCTTAGACAAATCGTCAATTTTGAGTACCTTTTCCTCTATGGATGCATTGAAAATCTTTTGAGAGTTGATGAACTCTTTGATATTACTCTCTAGATCAGAGGGTAATCTATTGTAATTCCCATGAGTATTGTTGTAGGTGTTGCCAAAATTATTAGAGGAGTTACTAGGAAAAGGCCTAGGAACATAGTTTTCTCTAAAAGCATTGTTGTTGCCAAAGTTATTCCTACCAACAAAATTAACGTCCAAGCTAGCGTTGCTACTCGCAATCAAAGAATACAAGGGCATATCATTAGGATCCAAAGGAGCACTTCTACTAGCAACCAAATTCATTAAATCGTCCATCTTAGCACTCAACGAGTTAATTTCTTCTATAGCGTGTACCTTCTTACTAGTAGGTGACCTTTCAGTGTGCCACTGAGAGTAGTTCGTCAAGATGTTGTCTAAGAGCTTTGTGGCTTCCCCTAACGTGATTTCCATGAATGTTCAACCTGAGGCGGAGTCCAAGATATTTCTAGAAGCGAAATTCAAGCCAGCGTAAAAGATTTGAATAATCATCCAAAGACTCAAGCCATGAGCGGGACAATTTCTAATCATTAATTTCATTCTCTCCCAAGATTGTGCAACATGTTCATGATCAAGTTGCTTGAAATTCATGATATCATTACGGAGAGAGATAATCTTAGCCGACGAAAAATACTTGGATATATAAGCATCTTTGCATTTATCCCAAGAATCGATACTATTTTTGGGCAAAGAAGAAAACCAAGTTTTTGCGCGATCTCACAACGAGAAAGGAAAAAGCTTCAATGTAATCACGTCATTATCCACATCTTTATTCTTTTGCATATCACAAAGCTCCATGAAGGCATTGAGATGGGATGCGGCATCTTCACTAGGAAGGTCGGAGAATTGCTCTTTCATAACAAGATTCAGCAAAGCGGCATTGATTTCGTATGACTCGCACTAGTGGTGGGAGCAATCGGAGTATTAATAAAATCATTATTATTATTATTCGAGAAGTCACAAAGTTTGGTGTTTTCATTCATGGTGACTTCGGCAAGCAAGCAAGCACACAAGCGAACAAAGCGCAAGCGAGAAAAAGGGCGAACGAAAAGGCAAACGAAAAAGGAAAATTGGTGAAGTGGGGGAGAGGAAAACGAGAGGCAACTGGCAAACAAAGTAAATGCAAGAGATGAGTTTGCGACACCTACTTGGATGAGTTATTGACTTGATCCTCCCCGGCAACGGCGCCAGAAATCCTTGTCCTATGTCAACAAAAGACCTTCCCTGGCAGTGGTGCCAAAGATCCTTCTGTCGTCTCTTGAGCTTGCGTTGGTTTTTCCCTTGCAGAGGAAAGGGTGATGCAGCACAGGAGCAGTAAGTATTTCCCTCAGTTTTAGAACCAAGGTATCAATCCAGTAGGAGAATCTTGTCAAGTCCATAGTACCTGCGCAAACACAAAGAGCTTGCACCCAACGCTATAAAGGGGTTGTCAATCCGTTCAAGAGTGTTTGCAAAGTGAGATCTGAAGGCGGGAAGTGCAATGAAGTAAAAAGTGTAAGGCTGAAAATATGGTGTGGAGTAGACCCGGGGCCATAGTGTTCACTGGAGGCTTTTCTCAGAATAGCAAATATCATGGTGGGTGAACAAATTACTGTCGAGCAATTGATAGAACCGTGCAAAGTCATGACGATATCTAAGGCAATGATCACACATATAGGCATCACGTCCGAGACAAGTAGACCGAAACTTTCTGCATCTACTACTATTACTCCACACATCGACCGCTATCTAGCATGCATCTAGTGTATTGAGTTCATGACGAATAGAGTAACACCTTAAGCAAGATGACATGATGTAGAGGGATACTCTCAAACCAATGATGAAAACCCCATCTTTTTAACCTTGATGGCAACAACATGATGCGTGCCTCGCTACCCCTTCTCTCACTGGGTGAGGTCACCACACGATATGAACCCAAAACCTAGCACTTCTCCCATTGCAAGAATCATAGATCTAGTTGGCCAAACAAAACCCACAACTCAAAGACAATTACAAGGATATGAAATCATGCATAAGAGAGATCAGTAGAAACTCATATAAGATTCATAGATAATCTGATCATGAACCCACAATTCAACGGATCTCAAAAAACACAACGCAAAAGAAGATTACATCGGATAGATCTCCATGAAGATCATGGAGAACTTTGTATTGAAGATCCAAGAGAGAGAAGAAGCCATCTAATACCAAACTACTCACGCATCATCGAAGAGGTCATGGTGTTAATGAAGAAGCCCTCCATATCTGAATCCCCCCTCCGACAGGGCACCAGAACGTGCCCCAGATGGGATCTTGCGGAGACAGAAGCTTGTGGCAGCGGAAAATTGCTTTCGATGATCTCCTGATTTGTTGTGGAATTTCTGGGGATATATAGGCGCAAAACCTAGGGCAAAGGGTGTCCAGGGGGCCCACAAGCCTGAGGGCCGCGGCCTCCCCCTGGCCACAGGGTTGGGTTTGTGGGGCCCCTGGGGACCCCCCGCCTTGGCTCTCAAGTCTCCTGATCTTCTTTTCTTACGAAAAAATTCTTTTCGGGGATTTTATTCTGGTTGGACTCCGTTTCAAATTCTCCTGTGAAAGGGGTGAAAAACATGGAAAAAACAGGAACTGGCACTTGGCACTAAGTTAATAAGTTAGTCCCAAAAAATATATAAAAGGCATGCAAAACATCCAAAGTTTGACAAGATAATAGCATGAAACCATCAAAAATTATAGATACGTTGGAGACGTATCAGACGCACATGGCCAGCTCGCGAGGCCGGCCAGGGCGCTTGTAGGTTCTAGTGAAGTTCCGGACGAACGCCTCCTCGAAGTCCACCCAGGAGTTGACGTTGCCGGCCGGAAGGCTGTTAAGCCAAGTCTGAGCCGAGCCGGCCAACATGAGTGGCACGTAGCAGACCGCTATGTGCTTGTTACCCCTGGCAATGCCGACGGCTGTGGTGTAGTCGATCAGCTAGTCCTCTGGCTTGGTAGTGCCATTGTACTTGGGCGTGTCCCGAGGCAAGGTGAAGCCTCGGGGGAATGGCTCCCCTCGGATCCGGGGGCCGAAGCAGGCCGGACCGATGGGACCGTCCTTCTCCAGGAAGGCTGACTGGGCCAGGCTGATGAGACGCCTGCGGGCGTCCTGGTCACCCTAGGAGTGCGAGCGCCGATCCGAGCAGTGAGAGGAGAGGCACCTCGCGAACCGGAGACATGGGTACTTCCCAGGCGAGGAACCTCACACGCCGAATCGCTATCGTCGCCTCCGCGACGCCTGCTCGAAGTGTGCTCGCTCTGGCACTGAGAGCGCCGGTCCTGACTCCCCTCGCCCCTCCGGCCGGAGGTGCGATGCGAGGATGATCCCTCCACATGGTGTTGACCGCTAGGGTTGCGGCGTGCTCCGGGGTTGGGTCCCGGAGACTCTAACTGGGCCTGACCGGGGTCAAGCCGAGTCTGCTGTTCGTTGGCGGCATCAAGGAGATCCTTGACCCGCTTCTCCTGGAAGGCGCGCTCCTCGCCCTCCAAGCTCGTCATTTCTTCCATGGCCGCCTGCACCACTCGCAAGTTGGCCACAGGGGTCTCGTAGGTGGGCTGGTTGCCGCCTAGGATTTCACCAATGAACCGGCCGCGGCCGCGGACCGATCCAAGCCGGCTAGGGGTCTCGGAAATTGGAGTGAGGCCGTATGTGGAGTTATACTCGCGCTGCATGGCCTCCATCCGACGCTTTGCCGAGGCGACGATAATGCCCTCCTCCAAGATATGCTTGCGAGCCTCCTCTAGTGAGGCTCAGGCGTCGTTAGGGTTTGCGGTAGTAGCGATGGGTGTCTTCAGGCCGGCGATAGCGTCCTGAAGAGTTTGAGAGGTGGCAGCAGCAGGCTCACCAGCGTCTGCTGACGCCTTGCCATGAGCCGTGCTAGTGCCAGCGCCGATAACCATCACCTCCATGATGTTGGAGACGGCGGCGACATCGTATGGGGTGAAGAGCCCCACCGACGGCGGAGGGCTGTCGAAGACGAGTACATTGCTGGGGTACACGTCATGTGCGGGCATCTCAGCGATAGAGAGCCTGCTGAAGCTGGCGCATAGAGCCTCCACGTCGAAGTCCTCGCCGAAGTAGCGAGGACCATCGTTGAGACGCAGGTCGCTAAAGAGAACGCTGAGGTTCTCCATAGCAGCGACGACGATGCTAGGAAGCGCCTCGTCATCAGAATCTTCTTCCAAATCCACATGGCGGACGGGGACGTCGATCATCATCGGAGTTGCCTCATCGAAAGTGGGCTCCACGGGCATGCAGATCGCTCCGGACGCGATGCATCTGGTGGTGTAGGTGCGGGGCCCTGCCTAGTGCATAAAGCCATCCAATATCGCGATCGGCCCCACGGTGGGCGCAAAATGTTGGTGAATACTCACAACATATGCCATAGGTAGGCTATAGTCGGTGAGAACCAAAGGGACAAAGGAGGGCGCTGGGAACGATGTTGGTACTAGCATGGAACGCACGATGTACCCAGGTTCAGGGCTCTCCATAGAGATAAGACCCCTAGTCTTGCCGGAGTGTATGATGTATATGGATGGATTACAAGGTCGCTCCTGGAGCTGTGTTGAGGAGGAGGAAGAGGGGAGCAGCCGACTCGTCTCTGCCTCTCTCTATGTGGTTGGTGGGTGTGAAGTGTTGTTCGACCGACCCTCTGCATGGAGGGTGACCGAGGGGTTTTATAGACGAACCCACCGGCCTACAATATGGACAAAGGGTACAAGAGTGGGACCCGGCTGGCAGCCTCGCCGACTGACCAGGGGGGCCACGAGGGTCTTGTCTTCTCTTTTGAGGGGCCTGCCGGCTGCATGGTCTTGTCTGGCAATGGGACCCGCCAGCTATCCAATGAAGCTCTCGCGTAAGGTTGACGTCGAGCATGCGCTGTACGTCGAGTGTCGTCCAGCCAGATTCGTCATGGGCAGGTAGTATGATCGCCTCCAGTGTTCCCCACGCCGAGTGCAGTAATGGAGTGGGAGTTTGACGGTCCGACACTATGCTAGGTGATGGATCAAAGCCGGGGTAGGTCAGTGGCGTGGCCGCCGACGCTCGCACCTGCAGGGCACTCCGATCCAGTACCTTTGCTGATGCGTAGCTACCTTTAATCATAAGGTCTCGTCATGACCTACGATCTGATGTGAGTTGAGATCCCCGGCCGGCTAGCCTGCTTGTCTAGCCGGCTGGCTTGGCCAAGACGGCCAGGAAGAGGTAGCCGTCTCGCTTCTAGCCGGTAGGGGTTGCCTAGCCGGCCAGAGAGTTTGCTGCCACGTCCTCTAGCCGGTAGCCGCAACCTAGCTGGCCAGAAGACTTGGGCCTTGGGAAAGTGTACTTGGTCATTTCCTTTGGGTAGGAAATGAAGGAGCAGGCTCGATGAGCCTACCCCAGGGTTATCCCCTCGACATTGTGTGGACAGAAACGTCAGTGATCTTAAGTTGTTGAGTAAACATGCCTCTTTGGTTACTACTCAGGTAGAACAAGTACTTAAGGCTCAAAATGACTTGCTCAATGAGTTGAATGACAATTCTGTCAGAGTCGTCACTAGAGGCGGTAGAATGACCCAGGAACCTTTGTATCCTGAGGGCCATCCTAAGAGAATTGAACAAGATTCTCAAGGAGTTAGCACTGATGCACCTAGTCATTCTAGGAAGAAGAAGAAAGATGATAGGAACTTGCATGCTAGCAACCCTGTTGCTGTTACACCAGAGATTCCAAACGATGTCTCTGTTTCTGATGCCGAAACACAATCTGGTAATGAACATGAGCCTAATGATAATATCGATAGTGGTGTTCATGATGATGCTGAACCTTGCAATGATAAGGATGTGGAGATTGAACCTGTTAATCTTGATAACCCACAACCTAAGAATAGGAGATACGATAAGAATGACTTCACTGCTAGGAAGCATGGTAAAGAAAGGGAACCATGGGTTCAGAAACCCATGCCCTTTCCTCCCAAACCATCCAGTTCAGAAACCCATGCCCTTTCCTCCCAAACCATCCTAGAAAAAGGATGATGAGGATTTTGAGCACTTTGTTGAAATGATTAGACCTATCTTTCTGCAAATACGTTTGACAGATATGCTCAAAATGTCTCCTTATGCTAAGTACATGAAAGATATTGTGACTAATAAGAGGAGGATACCTGAGGTTGAGATTTCCACCATGCTCGCTAATTACACCTTCAAGGGTGGAACTCCTAAGAAACTAGGTGATCCCGGAGTGCCCACTATACCTTGCTCCATTAAAGGCAACTACGTTAGAACTGCTTTATGCGACCTTGGACCCAGCGTTAGTGTTATGCCTCTCTCTCTTTATCGTAGACTTGAACTGGATAACTTGACACCCACTGAAATCTCTCTGCAAATGGCCGACAAATCAACTGCTTTCCCTATCGGCATTTGCAAGGATGTTCCTGTTATGGTTGCTAACGTTACTATCTTAACGGACTTTGTTATCCTGGATATTACCGAGGATGATGCCATGGCGGTCATCCTTGGAAGACCCTTTTTAAACACTGCAGGGGCTGTTATTGATTGCAACAAAGGCAATCTCACTTTCCATGTCAATGGTAATGAGCATAAGGTGCACTTTCTGAAGAAACAATATCGAGTACATTGCATCAATGCTATTGAAAAAACTTCATCGATTCTTATTGGGAGCTTTGAATGCCCTATACCTACTATTAAGATGAAGTATGATTTGCTTGTTGGGGATATGCACATCCCCATTGAGGTAACCTAGTGACTATTTGGAAATTCTCCGTTTTTATGCGATTCGAAAAAGGTTTGTCGAGGAGACTTGATCAACCTCATTGACAGATTTCTTTTGATGAACATGAGATGGATGAATCTAGGAGTCACAACCCTCTGTTCCAAACCTTTACCTTTGGTTGCTTAGAAGAAAAATGATATATTTAGCTTTAGTGTCTCCTATTTTCTGTTTTTTTGCGTCTCGTAGAAAAGTGTCCCAAAAATAAAAGTTCTCCAAATGCCGTGAAAATCAAGTATAATTGTTTCTGGAATTTTTGAAAAATTCTGAGACGGAGAGCTAGTCACGGGGATGCACTAGTGGGCCACAAGCCCTGGAGGCGCGGGCACCCCCCTGGCCACACCTACCAGGCTTGTGGGGCCCACGTGTCCCCCTCCACTTATTCCAGCTCCCATCTCCTTCTCCTACCTCCATAAAAATTAATTCTATAGGTCAAACCCGTGGTCTTGCTCTTCTTGCTATGATTTTCGATCTCCTTGTGCAAAGCCCCATTCACCAAACTGATTTGGGGGAATTGTTCCTTGGTATGTGACTCCTCCATTGGTCCAATTAGTTTTTGCTCTAGTGCCTTATTCGTTGCGTATTTTTGTTGCCTTGGTGACCCTGTTCTTGAGCTTTTCATGCTAATTTTAGCTGGTCCCAAGTAGTTTTGATGCGTGATATGGCCTCTAGGCACTTGCAGGAGTAGTTGCTATGAGTTTCATTGGGCCTTGTTCACTTTTCCTTAGAGTCACTAAAAATTTCAGAAATTTTCACAAAAAGAAAAAGGAAAAGATGAGGAGGTTCCTAAGAGGCTCTTCAAGCCGTGACCCCAAGGATGATGAAAATGAGAAGAAGAAACCCAAGTATCCGGTCCCCCGAGTTTCAGAAGTTTGAGCGTGCGAGTGGCCAAGCGATTAGTTCCTGAGAGATATCTAGATTATGATAGCATGGTTCGCCGTGACTTTTTTGATAAAGATATAAATAAGAGGATGATTTATAACCTGGTATTTAGTCAGGGTACTCGTGAGACTATTACCTTGCCAACTCCTTCTTTGTTCAATCTTCATCTAGGCAGGTACATTATTATGCCCTGGGACATCTATGCATATTGGGGCATAGCACCACCACAGGCGCCCGTGCCCGAGCTACCAGTCGAGTACCAGACGCCAGTTTATCAGTGGGAGCCAGAGGAGCTCACACAGCAGTGGCATCCTCAGTACACTCCGGAGTACCCCGGAGACGGTTACTTCCATCCATGGGAGTAGCCCAACTTAGGCCAAAAGCCTAAGCTTGGGGGAGTACGTGTTTCTCACCGACTTTATATTCATGCTCACACTTTCACTTCGATAGTCGGTGTTCACACTTTGCCACTGTATCATCCATGCTAGTTTGTTTCTTTTTCTCTCTTTCTTCTTGTGTGTTTGTCTAGTTTGAGAAAACCCAAAAAGATTTCTCGTTCTTCTTTTTCTTGTTGGGAGCTTTCCTCTGTAAATAGTATTCTTTTTCTTTGGGTCAAGGTAGAAGACCATGATTACAATGTTTAGTGGCTCTCGCATGCATATCTGTTTATCTGTCAAAGAGCCATATTACTTTGACTTCTCCTTTGTGTTTGCTTGCAGATTCCAGCTTAGTCCAATGCACGATCACTCTTATTATTGTTCACATCATTCGGTCGTGCAAATGAAAGGCAATAATGACGATATATGATGAAGTGACGGAGCCTGGAAAAGCTGGTATGAACTCGATCTATTTTTTTTTTGTAAATATGACAAGCTCATCATTCCCAATTCAGCTTTGTTGTGAGAGAAACATGTTTGCAATGACAACTTAGAGATCATAGTTTCTGATGCCATGCTTAATTAGCTAGGAGCTTATAATGGTTTGTCTTGGATGCCAACATGAATTTTTGAGATGATTATGATGTAGTATGATAAGATGGTATCCTCCTTTGAATGATTCAAGTGGCTTGACTTGGCGCATGTTTACGCATGTAGTTGAAACAAAATCAACATAGCCTCTATGATATTCATGTTCATGGTGATTTATGTCCTACTCATGCTTGCACTCAATGTTGGTTAATCTCAATGCATTTTGATGACTGTTGTCGCTCTCTAGTTGGTCGCTTCCCAGTCTTTTGCTAGCCTTCACTTGTACTAAGCGGGAATACTGCTTGTGCATCCACTTCCATAAACCCAAAGTTGTTCCATATGAGTCCACCATACCTACCTATATGCGGTATCTACCTGATGTTCCAAGTAAATTTGCATGTGCCACTCTCTAAACCTTCAAGAAATAATATGTTTTGCATGCCCGAACTGCTCATGTGGTGACAAGGGGCGATCAGTATCTTCCATGCTAGGCGTGTTACCCTCGATATGTGTTTATGCACTATCATTCACGAGAAAGGGGCCGGTAATTAGAATTCCCAGTTCCATGCTCAAATCGAAAAGATAATTACAAACAAAACTCCCTCGGATTGTTGTTGGTATGGACGGCACCCGAGTATTCGGCTAGTCGTGGAGTGTGATTGATCGGTGGTGGGGGAGTCAAAACTTTACTTTTCTGTTTGGGAACCACCTATAGTATGTGTAGCATGGAAGATGGTGAAAACTCTTGGTCATTGCGTTGACAATGAAAGCATGCCACCCAAAATTATTTATCTCTATTTTAAAAGCTTGAGGTGTGGCACCTCTGCAAATCAATGCTTCCCTCTGCGAAGGGCCTGTCTATTTATGTTTTTGTTGAGTCATCCTCTCCTTATAAAAGAACCAATTAGAGAGCACCTCTGTCATTTCTATGCTTTGCTTTTAATTGTTATTGAGTATGACTGTGACTGGATCTTCTTTGCCATGAATTACAATGTTCAGTCATCCCTTGGTCTTTAAAGGTGCTCTGCATTTATGTTTTGCGGTCTCAGAAAGAGCTAGCGAGATACCATCTATTCATATTGCTTCATGATTTTCTTGATTGAAGTGTTGACGTTTGAAACTTATTATTATTGCTCGCTAGTTGATTTTTCCATTGATATGAGTTCCTCTTGAGACCTAAATGTCACTGCTTATGTGGTTAGCTTATGATCTTGCTGAAAATCTAAATATGAGTTAGACATAATTACAACAACAAGATCAAATAGATTTTCTAAAAGTTTTTCTTTTGTCTCTTTCAGTTTGTCAACTGAATTGCTTGAGGACAAGCAAGGCTTTAAGCTTGGGGGAGTTGATACGTCTCCGTGGTATCTACTTTTCCAAACTCTCTTGCCCTTGTTTTGGACTCTAATTTGCATGATTTGAATGGAACTAACTCGGACTAACGCTATTTTCAACAGAATTGCCATGGTGTTGTTTTTGCGCAGAAATAAATGTTCTCGGAATGACCTGGAAATTTACGAGGATTTTTTGTGGAATATAAAAAAATACTGGCGCAAGAATCAACCGGAGGAGTGGAGCGAGGAGCCCACAAGCCCACCAGGTGCAGGCCCCCCTGGCCGCGCCTAGCAGGCTTGTGGGGCCCTCAGAGCTCCTCCGCCTCCAACTCCAGCTCTATTTAGTCCCTTTCGTCCGAAAAAAATCAAGGAGGAGAGTTCATCGCGTTTTACGATACGGAGGCACCGCCACCACCTGTTCTTCCTCTGGAGGGCAGATCTGGAGTCCGTTCTGGGCTCCGGAGAGGGGAGATCGTCGCCATCATCATCACCAACCTTCCTTCATCGCCAATTCCATGATGCTCTTCACCGTTCGTGAGTAATCTCATCGTAGGCTTCCTGGACGGTGATGGGTTGGATGAGATCTATCATGTAATCGAGTTAGTTTTGATGGGGATTGATCCCTAGTATCCACTATGTTCTGAGATTGATGTTGCTACTACTTTTCCATGCTTAATGCTTGTCACTAGAGCCCGAGTGCTATGATTTCAGATCTGAACCTATTATGTTGTCATCAATATATGTGTGTTCTTGATCCTATCTTGCAAGTTGTAGTCACCTACTATGTGTTATGACCCGGCAACCCCGGAGTGACAATAGCCGGAACCACTCCCGGAGATGACCATAGTATGAGGAGTTCATGTATTCACTAAGTGCTAATTTTTTGTTCCGGTTCTCTATTAAAAGGAGAACCTTAATATCTCGTAGTTTCCATTAGGACCCCGCTGCCATGGGAGGGATGGACAATAGATGTCATGCAAGTTCTTTTCCCTAAGCACGTATGATTACATACAGAATACATGCCTACATTACATTGATGAACTGGAGCTAGTTACATATCTCTCCGTGTGATAATTGTTGCATGATGAATATCATCCGGCATAATTATCCATCACCGATCCAATGCCTACGAGTTTTTCCTACTGGTCCTTGCTATGTTACTTTGCTGCTACTGCTGTCACTGCTGCTACTGTTACTCTGTCGCTACTGTTGTCACTGCTCCTACTGTTACTCTGTCGCTACTGCTGTTACTTCTGCTACTGTTACCGTTGCTATTGTTGCTATCACACTACTTTGCTACTGATACTTTGATGCAGATACTAAGTCTTTCAGGTGTGGTTGAATTGACAACTCAACTACTAATACTCGAGAATATTCTTTGGCTTCCCCTTGTGTCGAATCAACAAATTTGGGTTGAATACTCTACCCTCGAAAATTGTTGCGATCCCTATACTTGTGGGTTAACAATGCAACCCGAAGGTTTTGTCGATCCATAGAATGCTAACAAAGTATGCAAGCTCCAGCGATCCATTTATGGACTAGTGCAAGCATCTCGGAGTTGGAATATGCGCTTTGATGAGGTGATCAAAGCATTTGGGTTTATACAAGTGGTTGGAGAATCTTGTATTTACAAGAAAGTGAGTGGGAGCTCTCTGGCGTTTCTAATATTATATGTGGATGACATATTGCTGATCGGAAACAACATGGAGTTTTTGGAGAGCGTAAAGGATTACTTGAATAAAAGTTTCTCTATGAAGGACCTAGGAGAATCTGCTTACATTCTAGGCATTAAGATCTACACGGATAGATCGAAACGCCTGATAGGACTTTCACAAAGCACATACCTTGATAAAGTTTCAAAGAAGTTCAAAATGGGAGAGTCCAAGAAAGGGTTCTTGCCAGTGTTACAAGGTATAAAATTGAGTAAGACTCAATGCCCAGCAACTGCGGAAGAGAACAAATGAGTTCCATCCCCTATGCTTCAACCATAGGTTCTATCATGTATGCAATGTTGTGCACTAGACTAGACGTCAGCTTGGCCATAAGTATGGTAGGCAGGTTTCAAAGTAATCCAGAAGTGGATCACTGGATGGCGGTCAAGAATATTCTGAAGTACCTGAAAAGGACTAAGGAAATGTTTCTTGTTTATGGAGGTGACGTAGAGCTCGTCGTAAAAGGTTACGTCGACGCAAGCTTCGAAACTGACCCGGATGACTCTAAGTCTCAAACCGGATATGTATTTATTCTTAATGGGGGTGCAGTAAGCTGGTGCAATTCCAAGCAAAGCGTCATAGCAGATTCTACATGTGAAGCGGAGTACATGGCTGCCTTAGAGGCAGCAAAGGAGGGTGTCTGGATGAAGCAGTTCATGACGGATCTTGGGGTTGTGCCGAGCGCACTAAATCCAATAACTCTGTTCTCTGACAACACTGGTGCCATTGCTTTAGCAAAGTAACCAAGGTTTCACAAGAAGACCAGGCACATCAAATGATGCTTCAACCTAATCCGTGACTACGTCAAAGGAGAGGACGTGAATATTTGCAAAGTTCACACGGATCTGAATGTAGCAGACCCACTTACTAAACCTCTTCCACAGGCAAAACATGATCAGCACCACAACTGTATGGGTGTTAGATTTATTACAATGTAAATCGCATGGCGATGTGAGGACTAGATTATTGACTCTAGCAAGTGGGAGACTGTTGGAAATATGCCCTAGAGGCAATGATAAAATAGTTATTATTATATTTCCTGTTACAAGATAATCTTTTATTATCCATGCTATAACTGTATTGAATGAAAACATAGAGACATGTGTGGATACATAGACAAAACAATGTCCCTAGCAAGCATCTAGTTGGATAGCCAGTTGATCAAGGATAGTCAAGGTTTTCTGACTATGTGCAAGTGTTGTCATTTGATAACTGGATCACATCATTAGGAGAATCATGTGATGGACTAGACCCAAACTCTGAACGTAGCATATTGATCATGTCATTTTGTTGCTATTGTTTTCTGCGTGTCAAGTATTTATTCATATGACCATGAGATCATATAACTCATTGGCACCGGAGGAATACCTTATGTGTATCAAACGTCGCAATGTAACTCGGTGACTATCAAGGTGCTCAACATGAAACTCCGAAGGTGTCCGTTGAGTTAGTATGGATCAAGACTGGGATTTGTCACTCCGTGTGATGGAGAGGTATCTCGGGGCCCACTCGGTAATACAACATCACACACAAGCCTTGCAAGCAATGTGACTAAGTGTAAGTCACGGGATCTTGTATTACGAAACGAGTAAAGAGACTTGACGGTAATGAGATTGAAATAAGTATGCGGATACCGACGATCAAATCTCGGGCAAGTAACATACTGAAGGACAAAGGGAATGACATATGGGATTATATGAATCCTTGGCACTAAGGTTCAACCGATAAGATCTTCGGAGAATATGTAGGATCCAATATGGGCATCCAGGTCCCGCTATTGGATATTGACCGAGGAGTGTCTCGGGTCATGTCTACATAGTTCTCGAACCCGCAGGGTCTGCACACTTAAGGTTCGATGATGTTTTAGTATAGTTAAGCTATATGTGTGGTTACCGAATGTTGTTCGGAGTCCCGGATGAGATCACGGACTTCACGAGGGTTTCCGGAATGGTCTGGAAACAAAGATTGATATATAGGATGGTTTCATTTGGTCACAGGAAAGTTTCGGACATTACGGGCACAATACCGGGAGTGACGAATGGGTTCTGGATGTTTACCGGGAGGGGCCCACCCACCCGGGAGTGAGCCCATGGCCTTAGGGTGGCGCACCAAGTCCTTAGTGGGCTGGTGGAGTCAGCCCAAGAGGGCTATAGGGCCACAAGCAAACATACCAAAGAAAAGAAAAAAAAAGGAAAGAGGGAGGTGGGAAGGAAGAGGAGGACTCCTCCTTCCCAAACCGAATTGGAGGAGGAGTCCTGCTCCACCCTTCGACTGGCGCACCCTTGGGGCCCTTGTGCCCAAAGGCTAGCCCCTCCCCTCCTCTATATATTGGTTGTTTAGGGATTTTTGAGACAGAACTTTGCCACGTGCAACTCAAGCCTATTCCACATAGTTTTGCCTCTAGATTATATTTCTGCGGAGTTCGGCGGAGCCGTGCAGGAGTAGGTCATCACCACCACCAGAGCACCGTCACGCTGCTAGAGAACTCATCTACTTCTCCGTCTTGATTTCTGGATCGAGAAGGCCGAGATCGTCATCAAGCTGTACGTGTGTTGAACGCGGAGGTGTCGTCCGCTCGGCGCTAGATCGGGACGGATCGTGGGACGACGGTGATTTGAATCACGAAGTTGTACCACTACATCAATCGCGTTTTTTAAAGCTTCCCACTTAGCGATCTACAAGGGTACATACATCAAATCTCCTCTCGTAGATGGAAATCACAATGATAGGTCTTCGAGTGCGGAGGAATTTTTTGGTTCCCATGCAACGTTCCCCAACAGCGTCATCAGTGCCAAAATGAACCGTGGCATAGAACTCGTGAATATTAATGAGCTCCACATCAAAGGGACAGTTGAGTGTCATGAGCTTGAGCAGGTCAAATTCCTCACACAGACTATAAGCTTCTCCAAAGTACTCCATGTTATTCTACGAGTGCTCATTGTCAATAGTCCACTACTTGGCAAACTTGTTCTTGTGATAGTCAGATAGCTCCTGCACAATGCACATTTCAAGTGCATTCTGCAACTGAGGGGTAGTCTAGGAGGGAACAATGGGCACCACATATGGGTTCTGAAAGCGAACCTGCTCCCAATCAGCTTGCTTCCATTTGTGAATCGGCTTGCAGTTTTCTACTTTGCTGCCAAGGATTTTGCATAGCGAGAGGGATTGGTAGGTATCATCACTTTATTGTGCTCAGAGTCATCCATGAGCCTACACCTACGAGCACGCTTCTTGGTGTTCTTCCGAGGAGCAGAGCGAGAACCAGAGCCTTCTGCAGACACACACCAGAAAAACACACACAAAGAAATCCAGAAAAGATGAGAGGATTGTACACAAAAGCAAGAATATATTAGGTATGCAAAGTAAAACAAAGAAACAGTGGCATTGGAACCATCCAGATCGGTTGTACCGGTCATAGTGGCAGTTGTACCGCAGTAGCGGTTGCAGAACTAATGAAGGCGATTCTACCGCTGACTGAGTTAGACCGGTTCATCTGGATTTGAGACCAATGCGAGTGATTCTAGGTTCTAATAGCATAACTAATAGGAAGAATATAGATGATATCCTCCTACCAATAGTGTTATATATCACAAACGCGGGAACCTAGCAATGCCCTAAGAAGAAGGAGATCCAATCAGGGGAATCCCAAACCGAGAAGGAGGAAGGGCATTACCGGCGTCCGTTGGAGGAGATCGGGGAAGGGAGGGCAGCCATGGAGTGAATCCGGAGGGGGGCACCAGATTCGGGGCTCTAGAGGAACACCGACGTGGTGGATACGGCAGTAGGCGACAAGGGCACCGAGGGGATAGGTTGGGCACGAATGGGACACTGAATACCCCTTCGGCATGACCCTACATTTTAAGCGTCGGTTGCCGCACCGGTTGTCCCGCTCCGAGGAGAGGTTGTACCAGTCGAGTACAACTTGGGGGTGAGCAGCAGAACTGCTAACTATCATCGGTTGAACCGCTGGAGAGGGGGGTTAACGGGGATTAGCGGCTCTATCGCTTGGGCCACCAGTTATACCGCCCTGCCTGAGTCTCCACCACAAAAAACAAAGCGTACAAGGGAAGGAGGGCTTAGGACAGGGAGCAGGTAAGGGAGTATGGTGGGGAAATCCCAAGGTGACTCAGAAGAGCCACAAAAATAGGAAGACACACCTTGAGGGATTTCACACATAAAAACTTTAAGAGAGGTAAAAGATGCAACAAAAACTTTAAGAACACCAAGGGTGAAGTCCTCACTAAGAGGTGGTGGTGGCCGAGGCCACTTATGTTTGAGTGAATTGGTATGGCGCCGCGAAGATTTTAACCTTGGGCCCATGACCAAAACTCGTCTTTGTGGCACAAGTATCATCTAAAAATGGCGAATGTGAAAGATTTGATTGTTTTATGGATAATATGAGGAGGGATAGTTCATCGAGAGAACTAGACTCCCCCTAAATTCATGCCTACATCTAAACACAATATAATGATGAGAGTGGTGGAATGTGCTAGGTTTCAATGTACATTGCTCAAATCTATGATATTTAGATCATGCCTCAACTCGCAAAACGTTGCTTCATTCAAAGGTTTTGTGAAGATATGTGCAAGGTGTTCATTAGTATTGAGCTAGATGAGGTCAATCTCCCCGCGCTAGATATGCTCCCGGATGAAGTGGTGACGAATACTTGTGTGCTTCGTCTCGCAATGTTGAACTATGTTGTTGGAGATTGAGATGGCACTAATATTATCACAATAAATAGGCACTTTGTCACGTGTGACACCATAATCCTTTAAAGTTTGCATCATCCAGAGTAACTGAACACAACAACTTGCAGTAGCCACATATTCAGCCTCGCTGGACGAGAGAGAAACACAATTTTGTTTCTTGGAAGACCAACTAACCACAGAGTGGCCAAGGAATTGGAAGCCTCTGGAGGTTGACTTCCTATCCACATGGTCTCCCGCACAATCCGAGTCTGAATATCATGAGAGATCAAATGAATCCCCTTTGGGATACCATAAGCCAAAGTTTGAGGTATGAGCCAAATACCGAAAGATTCGGTTAACCGCCACATAGTGGTTTTCCTTAGGTGCGGACTGAAACCGTGCACATATTCCCACACTCAACATAATATCCGGTCGAGATGCACAAAGGTAAAGCAGAGAACCGATCATCGAGCAATATACGTTTTGAACCACAACTTTACCATTGGGATCGAGATCAAGATGGCAATTGAGAGGCATTGTAGTGTTGGCCTTGGCAGGTTTGAGATCACCCATCTGTAACCTTTTGAGAATGTCTTGAGTGTATTTCGCTTGATTGGTGAAGGTGCCTTCACTTCGTTTCTTGACTTTGAATCCAAGGAAAAACTGCAACTCTACCATCGTAGACATCTCAAACTCTTTAGTCATTAGAGCAGCAAATTCTTCATTAAAAGCTTTGTTAGGAGAACCAAAGATAATATCATCAACATATAGTTGGCATATGAACAAGTTCCCTTGACCTTCTTAGTAAAAAGAGTGGGGCTGATTTTCCCAACTTCAAATCCACGATCATGTAACATCTCGGTAAGGTGCTCATACCACGCACGTGGGGCTTGTTTAAGGTCATAGAGTGCCTTGTCAAGAACAAACACATGATTAGGGAACTTGGAATCCTCCAACCATGGGGGTTGTTTGACATAGACCAACTCCTTAAGGGGACCATGAAGAAATGCACTCTTCACATGTATCTAAGAGTTTGTACTAGAATATGATTAGGGATGATTTTATGTGGATGGTGAGATATTTTCAAGGTGGGTCTTTAGATTTTCACGGGCTTAATTTTTCTATTATCACTCTTATCCCTAAAACTCCTCATGCTAGGGAGATGAGGAATTTTAGGCCTATAAGTTTAAGAAATTGTGCTGTCAAAATCTTCTCCAAGGCCGTGACTACCAGAGTTTCTCCTTTACGTGACAAACCTATCTCTAGCAACAAGACTGCTTTTGTTAAAGGGAGATTTATCCTTGAAAGTGTAGTGATGGCTCATGAAGTTATTGATGAGGTACATAGATCTGGGTCTAGGGTTTTATTTGAAACTAGATCATGAAAAACTCTATGATAGAGTTAGTTGCGACTTTCTTAAAGAGATGCTCCTTTCTAGCGGCTTTGGCGGGAAATGGTTGGCTGGGTTTTTAGTACTTTGCAACAGGGAACTTTCCAGGTTAGGATCAATGACAATAATGGGCCACACTTTATTGGGAATAAATGTATCAAGAAAGGTGATCCTCATTCACCTCTTATTTTTAATTAGGTGGCTGATGTGTTCACTAAAATGCTCGCTAAAGCTGCTAGACATGATCTAATTGTTGGATTACTTCCCCATGTTATTCTTAGGGGTGTGATTAGTCTTCAATATGCTCATGAACATATTTTGTTCCTTCAAGACTGTGTTGAATATGTTAGAAATCTTAAACCTGCTTTGAGAAATTGTTTAGGCTTAAAATTAACTATCATAAGAGTGATCTTCACACTCTTCATGTCTCTGAACATATGTCCAAAGAATTTTCTCAATTTTTTGCTGCCAGTTTGGGGATTTCCACTTTAAGTATCTAGGAGTCCCTCTGCATCATAAGAAGTTGAGGTGGGAGGACTTGCACCCTATCATTGATAGGATTATCAAGTGTATTGCTGGGGTAGGAATCTTTCCTACCGAGGCAAATTGATATTACTAACTAAATGCATTGCCAGCATTCCTACTTTCTTTATGTCTATCATGAAATTTCCTAAATGGGCCATTAATGCCATCAATTCTCAGATGTCCCATTTCTTTTTGGGGATATGGGGGATGTCCATAAATACCATTTGGCTCATTGGGATTAGTGAGTAGGAGAAAATAATTTGGGGAACTAGGGGCTCCTAATCTGAACGAGGTTAATATGTCTTTACTTGCTTCTTGGGTTAAAACCTCTTATGAGGGGGTGGATAAAGACTCGAAAAAGATCATCTGCTGGAAGTATGGGTGTCGGGCCCATGGGACCAGGGGTGCCCGGACCCGTAAGCTTGCGGCCCCGGGTGCGACACGGCGGGATAAGCCTGGTTCAGCCCATCAGCGAGCCCGACAAGGAGGGCCCTCATGACGGACCTTGCATCATGAGGCGAGCACTTCAAGATCGTTGCCAAGGGCCTCGGGAGGGCTTTCATCGCAAGGTTTCCGCCTAAGACCCTCGCGGAGTGGGCCCACCGAGGGAATCTTGGTAGGGTCGCATGACCCGGTTGCTTCACGTGGATGAGGCAGGCTATGGAGGTAGCGCTCGAGCGGTGCCAACGTGCGCGAACGGGGACGATTTTCCCTTCCATGCTAAGTGAGTTGGGCCAGCTGGCCTGCCCCCGAGGCGACTCCCAAAGGTTCCCCGTTCGGTGCAAAGGGACTAAAGCTGGGGGCTCGGCAGGACGGATGTCACCCTCGAGCCCACCAGTGCATTATGAATAGAAGGTTTTCCACACGAAGACCACCTTTGTCAGGGCGGACTGCAGTCCTGTCCCCTTTCGAAAATGGCTGCTATGGCAACCCTTCTGAAAGGATCGATATGGTTGACTAGAGGGGGGTGAATAGGCAACTGACAAATTTTAAGCTTTTCTTTACACAAAATACGTTTAGCAACAAATAGGTTGTCCAGATATGCAACTAGGTGAGCAACCTATATGATGCTAACACAACAATAATAAACAAAGAGTAAATACAATTAAAGGTAAGAGATAACCACAAGTGGGACCGATAAAGACGAGGGTGTGTTTCCGAAGTTCCTTCCCTTCGAAGGGAAGTATGTCTCCGTTAGAGCGGTGTGGAGGCACAATGCACCCAAGATGCCACTAAGGGCACCGTATTCTCCTCATGCCCTCACACAATGTGAGGTGCCGTGATTCCACTAAGTGATGCCCTTGAAGGTGGCAATCAAACCTTTACAACAAGGTTGGGGCTCTCTCCACAACTTAATTGGAGGTTCCAAACAAAACCACGGAGGTTCACCACAATCGAATGTGGCTCCGAGGTGACCTCTTTCGTCTAGGGTGCTCAAACACCCAAGAGTAACAAAATCCACACAAGAACTTGGGGGAATCAATTTTCCTTTGGTGGAAGTGTAGATCTAGGTCTCCTCCTTCAATCCCTAGCACGACAACAAGTTTGGGTGGCTAGGGGGAGAGATCGGGCAAGAAAGCTTTAGTGCATCAATGGAGGAGATAGAGAGGTAAGAGATAAGGGGGAGGAAGAAGAACACCCCCTTTATATAGGCCCCCAGTTTTCTAACCGTTACAACAAAAGTTGCACTGGGTGGTAAAACCGATTGCTGGGCTGGTACAACCGGTGTTCCTATTTTAGCGGAACAACCGGTCGGCCACTACCCTACAACCGGGTCAAAACACGAAGTTGGCCCAAGGGTGTCACAAGCCATGGCTGCTGGACGTGGCTAAGTCCCAAGCGGTAAAACTGCTTGGAACACGTAGTACCGGCTATATTTAATATAGCGATACAACCGGTCCACCATCGCCCAATAACCGAAGTGAAACCGAACCGTGTCCAGTGGTGACCCAGTGCATGGACGATACAACCGCCCAGCTACTGAGCGGTAGAACCGCCCAGAGCACTGGTACAAATGGTAAGTATAGAAAACTAGGATTCTTTTCTCTACAAGATGCGATGAAACACGATGGGTGCAACAGAGTTAGAGAAGAATTGATTCACACATAGCCTTGTAATGTGGATTCCCACTTAATAGTATGGGATCTCTACGACCAAAGAAATTAAACACGAAGGGAGCACTTCTTCAATCTTTTCCATCTAGAGGGAATGCCTAACCGTCTTGTGTCTGAACAAATGATACATGCATACTTGACACCCGGTTAGATAACATAGTGATTTGTCATCATCACCAAAACACTTAAGCAGTAGAATGCCGTTACAATCTCCCCCTTTTTGGTGGATGATGACAACAACACAATTTGCATTGATGATCTCTCACGTAGAAGCAGAGCTCCCCCTCACTGAGTGCCTCAAATGAGATAGAGCCAGGATTGGAGCTCCCCCTTGGTGTTAGAGACCATCCACAGGGTACATATAGAGTTTTAACATTTGAGGAGCATATGTATGAGATAACGAGTAGAGCTTGAAACGATATGGGAAAATAATAAACATGGTCTCTATAAAAATGCAAATAGTCTCCACACGATAGATTCAAGACCAACTAACTATCAAATAAGAGTTCAATTTTGAAAAACTACACGGAAGATATGAAATGACTACAAAGCCCCCCATGCAAATCCCATCAAGCTATAACTCTCTCCCCCTTTGGCATCAGGACACCAAAAAGGAAAAAAGCTCATCAGATCCGTGAGATTCCTCGGAATCATCATCATCATCACCACTAGCAGACTCCTCGTCAGCACCATCATCACTATCATACCCCTACGGAGCAGCAGTAGTAGAGGAGGTAGCAGATAACCCGAGACCTCATCATCTGTCGAAGAGCTATTGCCATAGATCCACTTCTCCTCGGGGGTAATTGACTTTTCGGAACCACTGGGAGCCTCAAGCTTGAGAGCCCTCATAATCTGAATCTGTCGGCACCGAGCAAGCTTCTCGTTGACATGGGCTTCATATAGCTTCTGTTATCATGAGCTTGAAGGCAGAAGGTCTTCTTCAACTTATCTGAGAACTTGGATACCCAAGAGGGCTTGGCAACCGCACGAAGCTCAAAGACGTTGTCACTGGAAGTAGCAAAGACATCCTCAGGAGCATCATCAGGGAAGCAAGGAGCAACATGCTTCTTCTTCCGAAGTTGCTTGACCTCATGCTCAGTAAGATTCTTGGGAGAAGAGATAGGCTCGCCAGGCCTCCAGACTGCCCACATAGAGTTGAGGAAGCACATGATGAATGGAGCATACTTGGGGACCAATTTGTAGTGAACTCTAGAGTAGAGCTCCTCCCATAACCATTTTGAGGCATCAAATGTGGCCACACTGCGAGCCATCTCCTTCATAGCAACAAGCATATCAACAAAATAACCATGAATCTCATCTTAATAGCCCACCTTGGACAGGAGAACATTCCGGAAAATACGGTGCAGAATGTCATATACTCGCAACAAGACCTTGGAGGAGCCAGCAATCCCACGCCCTGGAATGTATAAGGGAGCAAGCTTCACCGTATCCATTGGATGAAGCCGATCATGCCGACGAATGCCGGCATCCCCAGTGAGACCTGTATCATCATACCCAAGAGCATTGCAGAAGACATGCCACGGGACTTCGAAGAGTTCTTCACGACACATCAAGATAAGGGTGCGAGCGTCATCAGTGCCAAAATGTATTGTGGCATAGAACTGGTGAATGAGCTACACATCAAAGGGACAGATGAGTGTCATGAGCTTGGGCACGTCAAATTCCTCACACAGAGTATAAGCTTCTCCAAAGTATTCCATGTTATTTTGCCAGTGCTCAATGTCAATAGTCCACTGCTTGGTAAACTTGTTCTTGTGATAGTCATAGAGCTCATGCACAATGCGCATCTGAAGCGCATTCCAAAACTGAGGGGTGGTCCACGAGGGAACAATGGGCACCACATATGGATTCTGAAAGCAAACCTGCTCCCAATCAGCTTGCTTCCATTTGTGAATCGGTTTGGCAGTTTTCTGCTTTGCTACCAAGGATTTTGCACAGCGAGAGGGATTGGTAGGTATCACCACTTCATCGTGCTCAGATTCATCCACGAGCCTACACTTGCGAGCACGCTTCTAGGTGTTCTTCCAAGGAGCATAGCGTGAACCAGAGCCTTCTGCAAACACACACCAGAAAAACATACACAAAGAAACCCAGAAAAGAAGAGAGGATTGTACACAAAAGCAAGAATATATTAGGTATGCAAAATAAAACAAAGAAGCAGTGGCATTGGAATCGGCCAGGCCGGTTGTACCGGTTGCAGGGGCGGTTGTACCACTAATGAAGCCGGTTGTACCGCTGACTAAGTTAGATCGATTCATCCGGATCTGAGACCAATGTGAGTGATTCTAGGTTCTAATAGCATAAGTAATAGGAAGAATATAGATGATCTCCTCCTACCAATGCCCTAAGAAGAATGATATCCAATGAGGGGGATCCAAAAACGAGAAGGAGGAAGGGCATTACCGGCATCTATTGGAGGAGATCGGGGAAGGGAGGGCCTCCACGGTGTGAATCCGAAGAGGGGCACCAGATCCAGGGCGCCGGGGGCACATCGACGTGGTGGAGACGATGACAGGCAAAGAGGGCACCAAGGGAATAGGTTGGGCACGAAGGGGAAACTGAATACCCCTTTGACCTGACCCTCCCTTTTAAGTGTCGGTTGCCACATCGGTTGTACCGCTCCAAGGAGAGGTTGTACCGGCCCAGTACAGCTTGGAGGTGAGCGGTAGAACCTCTAACTGTCACCGGTTGAACCCCTGGAGAGGGGAGCTACAGGGATTAGCGATTGCACCGCTCGGGCCACCGGTTGTACCGCCCTGCCTAAGTCTCCACCACAGAGAAACAAATCATACAAGGGAAGGAGGGATTGGGACAGGGAGCATGCAAGGGAGTATGGTGGGGAAGTCGCAAGGTGATTCAGAAGAGCCGCAAAAATAGGAATACACACCTTCAGGGATTCCACACCTAAAAACTTTGAGAGAGGCAAAACATGCAACAAAAACTTTAAGAACACCAAGGGTGAAGTCCTCGCTAAGAGGTGGCGCTGGCTAAGGCCACCTATGTTTGAGTGAACTGGTGTGGCGCCACGAAGATTTTAACCTTGGGCCCATGACCAGAACTCCTCTTTGTGGCACAAGTACCATCTAAAAATGGAGAATGTGAAATATTTGATTGTTTTATGCATAATAGGAGGAGGGATAGTTCATCGAGAGAACTAGACTCCCCCTAAATTCATGCATACATCTAAACATAATATAATGATGAGAGTGGTGGAATTTGCTAGGTTTTAATGTACATTGCTCAAATCAATGATATTTAGCTCATGCCTCAACTCGTGAAACCTTGCTTCATTCAAAGGTTTTGTGAAGATATCTGCAAGTTGTTCATTAGGATTGAGGTAGATGAGGTCAATCTCCCCGCGCTTGATATGCTCCTGGATGAAGTGGTGACGAATACTGGTGTGCTTCTTCTTGCAATGTTGAACTGGGTTGTTGGATATTGAGATGGTACTAATATTATCACAATAAAGAAGCACTTTGTCACATGTGACACTATAATCCTTTAAAGTTTGCCTCATCCAGAGTAACTCAGCACAACAACTTGCAGCAGCCACATATTCAGCCTCGATGGACGAGAGAGGAACACAATTTTGTTTCTTGGAAGAACAACTTACCAGAGAGCGGCCAAGGAATTAGAAGCCTCCGGAGATTGACTTCCTTTCCACACGGTCTCCCGCCCAATCCAAGTCAGAATATCCTGAGAGATCAAATGAAGCCCTTTTGGGATACCATAAGCCAAAGTTTGGGGTATGAGACAAATACTGAAAGGTTCGGTTGACCCCCACATAGTGGCTTTTCTTATGTGCGAATTGAAATTGTGCACATATTCCCACACTCAACATAATATCCGGTCGAGATGCACAAAGTTAAAGCAGAGAACCAATCATAGAGCGGTATACCTTTTGATCCACAACTTTACCATTGGAATCGAGATCAAGATGGCACTTGAGAGGCATTGTAGTGTTGGCCTTGGCAGGTTTGAGATCATCCATCTGGAACCTTTTGAGCATGTCTTGAGTGTATTTTGCTTGATTGATGAAGGTGCCTTGACTTCATTGCTTCACTTCGAATCCAAGGAAAAACTTCAACTCTCCCATCATAGACATCTCAAACTCTTTAGTCATTAGAGTAATAAATTGTTCATTAAAAGCTTTGTTAGGAGAACCAAAGATGATATCATCAACATATAGTTGGCATATTAACAAGTTCCCCTTGACCTTCTTAGTAAAAAGAGTGGAGTCAATTTTCCAAACTTCAAATCCACGGCCATGTAACATCTCGGTAAGGTGCTCATACCATGCACGTGGGGCTTGTTTAAGGCCATAGAGTGCCTTGTTGAGAAAATACACATGATTAGGGAACTTGGGATCCTCGAACCCCGGGGGTTGTTTGACATAGACCAACTCCTTAAGGGGGCCATTAAGAAATGCACTCTTCACATCCATTTGGTATAATTCAAAGTTATGATGAGAAGCAAATGCAAGAAAATTGTGAATAGATTCAAGGCGAGCAAGAGGACAAAGGTTTCACCGTAGTCGATACCCTCGACTTGGGAGTAGCCTTGTGATACCAATCTTGCCTTGTTTCGAGTGAGGACACCGTTTGCATCTTGCTTGTTCTTAAAGATCCACTTAGTCCCAATGACATTATGGTTTTCCATGGGTCTTGGCACCAGACACCATACTTTGTTGTGCTCGAAGATGTTGAGTTCTTCATGCACGGCTTCAACCCAGTACATGTCTTCGAGAGCCTCTTTTACCTTTAGTGGTTCAATGCAAGAAACAAACGCATGATGGGCACTAAAGTTTGATAATTGATGACGAGTAGTTACACCTCTGTGTAAGTTGCCATAGACATTCTCCATCACATGAGAAAGATTTTTGAGTGTTTTTGCATTCTTGGCAGCGTGTCTTTCTTGTATCATCTCAGGGGTAAGCTGAGAAGCATGTAAACGACTTTCGTCGCCTTTTTGAGTTGGCCCCTGATCTTGAGCTTCATTTCGTTCATGTGCTTCCTCTTGATCTTGAGATTGGTCTTGATCTTGAGCCTGCTCTTGATCTTGAGCATCCTTAGAGGGGTGAACAGGATCAAGGACATCAGTTAGTGCAGGACCATCTTGAGGTGGATCTTCTCCTTGATCAGGATTACTAGGATGAGGGCCATCAGAGTGTTCTTCAGAAGCATGTGGGTCTTGCATCGGTGATGGTTCCACATGAGTGGAACATTGTCCTTCTCCTTCAGTCATAAGGGTTCCTCAACAGAGAGGAAGTATCCCACGCCCATTCTTCTTATGGCTTGGGGAAAAATTTCATCACCTACATCACGATTACCACTTTGCTTCACGTGGGAGCCATTATTCTCGTCAAACTCCGTGTTACACGTCTCCTCAATGAGTCCAAAGGACTTGTTGAGGACACGGTATGCGCGAGAGTTTGAAGCATAGCCAACAAATATGCCCTCTTGAGCTCTAGGTTCAAATTTGGACAAACGAGCACCTTTCTTAAGAATGAAACACTTAGAGCCAAACACCCATAAGTACTTGAGGTCGGGCTTGTTGCCGGTAAGAATTTCATATGGTGTCTTGTTCAAGCTTTTGCGAAGGTAGAGCCGATTGGATGCATGACATGCGGTGTTGATGGCTTCAGCCCAAAAGTTATATGGAGATTTAAACTACGCCATCATGGTTCTTCCGCATCCACCAACATCCTGTTCTTCCTTTTCGCCACACCATTTTGTTGAGGAGTGTAAGGAGCCGAGTATTGATGCTTGATTCCTTCATCACTCAAAAATTCATTTAGGGTGTAGTTCTTGAACTCGGTGCCATTGTCACTTCTGATCATCAATATCTTTGCATTGTGTTTGCGTTGAGCTTCATTAGCAAAGTCGATGACGGTTTGTTGAGTCTCACTCTTTCTCTTGAAGAAGTATACCCAGGTATATCTTGAGTAATCATCCACTATCACTAAGCAGTACTTTCTTCCCCCAAGGCTATCATAGGATGGAGGACCAAAGAGATCCATGTGGAGGAGCTCTAAGGTCCTTTTTGAGTAGATGATAGTCGTGGGGCGGTGAGCTGTCTCATGAATCTTTCATTCAATACATGCACTGCAAGCTCGATCTCTGGCAAAACTCACATTTGTTAGTCCAAGAACGTGATCCCCTTTAGGAGGCTTTGCAAAGATCTCATATTGGCATGGGATAGTTGACGATGCCAAAGCCATCCCACATCAACTTTAGACATTAGACAAGTCGCAGTCCGTGTGGGTTGCTCCAAAAAGTTAACCACATAGAGACCATTCTCGACATGCCCAACAAAGGCTACTTTAAGAGTCTTGCTCCACAAAAGGGCCATTGAGTCAATACCAAAGAAAGTACTAAAGCCCATAAGTGCAAGTTGATGAACAGAAAGTATATTGTATGCAAGGGTCTCAACAAGCAAAACCTTTTCAATGGTAAGTTTCGGAGAAATTACCACCTTGCCGAGACCCAATACCTTTGAAATCGCGTCATCACCAAAAGAGACTTTGGTGGCAAATGATGGGTCAGGATGAACGTCCACCACTGATACGTCTCCAACATATCGATAATTTATGAAGTATTCATGCCATATTTGCCTATGCTTATAATAACTTTGTATGGTATTGATGCACTTTATATGATTTATTTGGAACTAACCCGGACTAATGTTGTTTTCAGCAGAATTACCATAGTGTTGTTTTTTGTGCAGAAAATGAAAGTTCTCGGAATCCCCTGAAACTTTTTTATGATTTTTTGTGGAACATATGAGCAACATTGGAGCGAAGAACCACCAGAGGAGGTCTCCCACGGAGGCAGAAGCCAACACGGCGCGGCCAGGGCCTTGGCCGCACCCTGATTGCTTGTGGGACCCACGTGGCTCCATTGCGCGTGATCCCAATGCTGAAAAATCCTATAAATCCCAGAAACCCCAGAAGTGAAGAGATAACTTCCGCTCCATGGCCGCAACTCTCTTTATCATTCCGGCGGCGGCCATGACGAAGAGGGAGTAGTTCACCCTCGAGGCTGAGGTTATATACCAGTAGTTATGTATTCAATCTCTCTCTCTCTCTCGTGTTCTTAAGATAGCATGATCTCAAGATCACGGGCTTTGTTAATATAGTTGGATCATATGATGTATTTCCCTTACCATCTAGTTGTGATGAATTGAGTCTTTTCCTTTAAGATCTCGTCATGTTGGATTGAGCATATTGGTATGACAACACTTGATATATGTTGAGGCATCAAGTTGTGGGTTCCGGTGACCTTGGGGATCTATGCATAGGGGTTGATTGCACGTTTTCTTACCATGTTCTCCGATAGAAATCTTGGGGTGCCCCTCGCACGTTCTTTGTGTTGGATTGAATATGATAGCTTTGAAATTGTTTGATGCATGCCGCATAACTTACCCACGGATAATTGAGGTGGCATTGGAGTATATAGGTAACATTAGGGTCGATTGATATGTATCATTGGTGTTATTCTAGTACGAACTCTTAGATAGATAGAACAGACATGATAGCTTGATGTTATGTTAGTACGAACTCTTGAATAGATTGAACGGAAAGGATAGCTTGATGTTATCTTAGTACGAACTCTTGAATAGATTGATCGGAAAGAATAACTTTGGGGTGGTTCTACTACCTACACCAATTTCATCTTATTGTTCTCCACTAGATACGAACTTTGGAGTGATACTTTGTTGCACGTTGAGGGATCCAACTATGTTAACATTGTTGAGAGATTGCACTAGTGAAAGTATGTACCCTAGGCCTTATTTCCAAGCATTAATACAAAGTTTTGCTCGCGGTTTTCCACTTGCTACCTTGCTGTTTTCATATTTTCAAATGACAAAAACCTATATCTACCATCCTTATTGCACTTTTATCACCATCTCTTCGCCGAACTAGTGCACCTATACCATTTACCATTGTATTGGGTGTGTTGGGGACACAAGAGATTTCTTGTATTTGATTGGAGAGTTGCTTGAGAGAGACCATCTTCATCCTACACCTCCCACGGATTGATAAACCTTAGGTCATCCACTTGAGGGGAAATTGCTACTATCCTACAAAACTCTACGCTTGGAGGCCCAACACGAGTCTACAAGAATAAAGTTGTGTAGTAGACATCAAGCTATTTTCTGGCGTCGTTGTCGGGGATGTGAGTGCTTGAAGGTATATATTTAGATCTTGCAATTAAATATTTTAGTTTCTTGTCTTTCACTAGTTTGGATTTATCAAATAAAACTAAAACAAAATGGAGTTTAGATTGCCTCAATGGTTTAGTCTTTTTAATGTGTTTCGTGAAAATAATGGTTTCGAAAATTATGCTCAATGGTTAGACGAAGAAATTGTGAGAATATTTAATGAGAACTACTTGAATGATGAGCATGATTGCAATGTTGTTAGTTTGAATTCTATGAATGTCCATGATTTTAATGATATGCAAAGCCACAAGCTTGGGGATGCTACGTTTGATGAAGATGATATTTTCAGTCCCCCAAGTTTTGCTGAGCAAAACTATTATGATGATGGCATGCCCCCTATTTATGATGATTATTGTGATGAAATGCATGCTATAAAGAGTAACGACAACCATCAAACTTGTTATCATGATTTTAATATTCAATACGGTTATGTCAAGCAAGTATCTCATGATAGTTATTTTGTTGAGTTTGCTCCCACTATTAGTCATGAGAAGAAATTTTCTTGTGTGGAGAGTAGTAAAATTTCTATGCTTGTAGATCATGAAAAGAATTATTTATGTGTTGGTTATATTGTGGAATTCCTTCATGATGCTATTGAAAACTATTATGACGGGAGAACATATGCTTGTAGGAATTGCAATAATATCCAGTTTTCTCCCTATGTGCTCAATTTTTTGAAGATATGCTTGTTTTGCCTTCCTATGCTAGTTGATTCTTGATCCCATGAATAGTTTGCTCACAAAATACCTATGCACAGGAAGTAGGTTAGACTTAAATGTGCTTGCCATGTGTTTAATGATGCTCTCTTGCATGTTTCAACTATTATTCCTATACGAGCATCAAGGAAATCAGCATGCCTAGCTAAAAGGCATTAAAGAAAAGCGCTTGTTGGGAGACATCCCAACACTTTTACTTTATGTTTTGATGTGTTCACATTATTAAGATATTGTATTAATCATGTTTTGTGCCTTTTATTTCAATAAAGTGCCAAGTAAGACCTTTCGGATAGTGTGGATACTTGTTTGTTTAATTCTGTGCAAAAATAGAAACTTTGGCCTCCAGTACAGGAATATTCATTTTTTACTGGAGCATGATAATGCCCTGATATTTTTAACAGTCTTTATATCCAAATTATTAAGGTTGTCCTAATTTTGCAGAATTTTAGATACACGTAAGTATGGTTACACTATAGATCTTCACACATTGTTCTGTTTTTGACAGATTCTGTTTTGCATGCATAGTTTGCTTGTTTTAGTGTTCACATAGCTTATATTCAGTGATATAAATTATGGTAATAGTAGAATACAGTATGTATAATGTGGGAACAATTATGAATCTTGTCTTGATAGTACCTAAGTGAATGATCTATCTTTATTACACTAACCCTTCTCACAAAGTTCCGTTAAGTTTTGTGTGATTGAAGTTTTTAAGTTTTGGGTGAGACACCAATATAAGGAGAATAAGGAGTGACAAGAACCTAAGCTTGGAGATTCCCAAGGCACCCCTAGGTAATATTCAAGGAATACTCAAGTGTCTAAGGTTGGGGATGCCCCGGAAGGCATCCCCTTTTTCATCTTCAACATTATCGGTATATCTTACTTCGAGCTATATGTTTATTCATCACATAATATGTGTTTTGCTTGGAGTGTTATTATATTTCATTGTTATCTATTAGGTGTTATTTATAAAAAAATTCAATAAAAAGTTCTAAGAATTGCCTTTAGGATGCTTGAATGGCATGTGTGATTTGTGCTGTATAAAAATAGAAAATGTTGTTGTAGTATTTTAATTATGTAATTTTACTGGAACGTGGAAAGTTTATGAAATTTGTACACAGAAGGTTCATACAAATTCTTTTCATGTCCTAAATTGTCATAATTTTTGTAGATAAATAAGTACACTGTTTTAATAAATTGCTACAGACTGTCATGTTTACACAGATTGTTGTCATAGTTTTGTTACCTACTTCTTCTATAGTTTTCATGACTTATATTGGTAGATATAAATTGTGGAAATGATATTATACAGTAGATAATTTTTGAAAATTATCATGCAACTAATCTTGGCAGTACATGAAGTGTTGATTTATTCTTATGTGTACTAACCTATCTCACGAGTTCTTTTCAAGTTTTGCGTGGATGAAGTTTTTGAGACATAGGTGAAACCGGAAAATGAGAGGATTGAACGACATACAAAAGTTCAAGCTTGGGGATGCCCAAGGCACCCCAAGACAATATTACAAGAAGCCTCAAGCATCTAAGCTTGGGGATGCTACGCATCCCACCCCTCTTAGTCAACTATCGGTTAGCCTATGTCGAGCCTAAATTTTTATTCGTTCAATGATATATGCTATTCTTGGAGTGCTATTTTTGTTTTATTTTCTGTTTGAGTAAAATATTAATATCCAAAAATCTTTACTTAGAGAGAGTCCTCATATAGATACTTAATTGTTTGACTACTCATTGATCTTCACTTATATCTTTTGAGAGTAGTTTGATGTTTACTCTTGTGCTTCACTTATATCCTAAGAGTAAAACGTTGAATGAATTGAATATCGTAAATGTGAAATTATATATATGCTTCATATCCTTATCCCATGGGGAGTAGTGACTTCACATACTAGGAGTATAAGCGGTAAAATTTATTGGAAGTTAGCAAACATAACATTGGTCATTTAAACGATTCATGAAAGAACATTGAAGGAAGAGAGGTTTCACATATAGATATACTATCTAGGTCACCTTCTATGATTGTTAGCCCCATTAATTATTTTCAAACTTGATCAAGTAGTTGACGTTGGACAAGGAAGACAACTTAATGGCTATGTTTGTTCATATTCACATAGGAGTTATATTGTCATGGATCCTCTAACATGTGGTGCTTGTTTAGAACCTTTTGCTAGCCAAAACTACGTACTAAGTAGAGATACTACTTGTGCATCCAAATCCATGAACCTAGTTTCTTGCCATGATAGTCCACCATATCTACCTATGGATTGAATAAGATCCTTCATGTAAGTTGTCATCGGTGCAAAAAGCAATAAAATTTGCTCCTAAATATGTATGATCTTTTATGGGAAGGGAAAATAAGCTTTGTACAAACTTGAGATGGTGAAGAAATAAAAGCGACAGAATGCATAATAAAGGTTCCCATCACAAGGGGCAATATAAAGTGACGTTCCTTTTCATTAACATATTTCAAATCCAAAAATAAAAAGCGCATGACAACCTCTGCTTCACTCTGTGAAGGGCGTGTCTTTTACTTTTCAAGTCGAGTCAACTTTTTATTCCAATCTATTAATTCCTTAGTTGGCAAGCATCATGTGGTGGGGAAAGATCCAGACACATATATCCAATTGAATATAGGTGATCATGATTCATTATTTGTTGATATTATCCCTGAGATAAATAAGTTGGGAGGCGAAACTTTAAGGCCCTATATTCCTTGTGTTTGACTGAAACTGTTTGTTCTAAAAATATACTTTGAGTGTCAGCAATCATGGAAGACTAAATGATAGTTAAGTATGTGTAATTTGCTGAACCAAAGCTCTTACATAGACCCTTCCTAAAAATAAGTTCAATTGTAATTGTTTCATGACTGAAAACATAGTTTGCTACTTTTCAAGAAAGTTTATGGTCTATACTTTAAAATGTGAATAACTTGCTACTCAATCTTGAGAAGCTTTATTAGAAATACTTGCTGGTTATGATGCTAGAAAAATAGTTGAAATTATCCTGGATCAATATTATACATAATGCTAGCATTCACACTTCATAAATTATTTCTTTTATCATTTACCTACTCGAGGACGAGTAGGAATTAAGCTTGGGGATGCTGATACGTCTCCAACGTATCGATAATTTATGAAGTATTCATGCCATATTTGCCTATGTTTATAATAACTTTATATGGTATTGATGCACATTATATGATTTATTTAGAACTAACCTGGACTGATGTTGTTTTGAGCAGAATTACCGTTGTGTTGTTTTTTGTGCAGAAAATGAAAGTTCTCGGAATCGCCCACACCTTTTTTATGAACTTTTCTAGAAAATATGAGCAACGTTGGAGGGAAGAACCACCAGAGGAGGGCTGCCACGGAGGCACAAGCCAACAGGGCGCGACCTGGGCCTTGGCCGCGCCCTGGTGGCTTGTGGGACCCACGTGGCTCCGTTGCGCGTGATTCGAATGCTGTAAAATCCTATAAATCCTAGAAACCCCAGAAGTAATGAGAGAACTTCCGCTCCGCCACAGAAACTCTCTTTATCGCCAAAAAAACCAATCTGAAGCAATTCTAGTACCCTGTCGGAGAGGGCAAACCATCACCGGTGGCCATCTTCATCATCCCGGCAGAGGCCATGGCGAGGAGGGAGTAGTTCACCCTCGAGGATGAGGGTATATACATGTAGCTATGTGTTCAATCTCTCTCTCTCTTGTGTTCTTGAGATAGCACGATCTCAAGAACACGAGATTTGTTAATATAGTTGGATCATATGATGTATTTCCCTTACCATCTAGTTGTGATGAATTGAGTCTTTTCCTTTAAGGTCGCGTCATGTTGGATTGAGCATAGTATGACAACACTGGATATATGTTGAGGCTACAACTTATGGGTTCCGATGACCTTGGAGATCTATGCACAGGGGTTGATTGCATGTTTTCATACCATGTTCTCCGATAGAAATCTTGGGGTGGACCTTGCACGTTCTTTGTGTTGGATTGAATATGATAGCTCTGAAATTGTTTGATGCATGTCGCATAACTTACCCACGGATAACTAAGGTGACATTGGAGTATCTAGGTGACATTAGGGTCGATTGATATGTATCATTGGTGTTATTATAGTACGAACTCTTAGATAGATCGAACGGAAAGGGTAGCTTGATGTTATCTTAGTACGAACTCTTGAATAGATTGAACGGAAAGGATAGCTTGATGTTATATTAGTACGAACTCTTGAATAGATTGACCGGAAAGAATTACTTTGAGGTGGCTCTACTACCTACACCAATTTCATCTTATTGTTCCCCCCTAGATAGGAACTTTGGAGTGATTCTTTGTTGCACGTTGAGGCATCCAGCTATGTTAGCATTGTTGAGAGATTGCACTAGTGAAATTATGTACCCTAGGCCTTATTTCAAAGAATTAACACAACATTTTTCTCGCTGTTTTCGACTTGTTACCTTGCTGTTTTTATATTTTCAGATTACAAAAACCTATATCTACCATCCATATTGCACTTGTATCACCATCTCTTCGCGGAACTAGTGCACCTATATAATTTACCATTGTATTGGGTGTGTTGGGGACACAAGAGATTTCTTGTATTTGATTGCAGGGTTGCTTGAGAGAGACCAACTTTATCCTACACCTCCCACGGATTGATAAACCTTAGGTCATGCATTGGAAGGAAAATTTCTATTGTCCTACAAAACTGTGCGCTTGGAGACCCAACACGAGTCTACAAGAATAAAGTTGTGTAGTAGACATCAACCACCAAGTCCTTGCTTCTGGTCATATGATTTGTTGCTCCACTATCAAGCAACCATGACACCCCACCGGAAGCAAACTCCTGCATAAGATCAAGGCTTGGATTTAGGTACACATTCCTTAATGGGTCCTCTCATGTTAGTAACAAGGGTCTTAGGAACCCAAATAGACCATGCATTGTACTCATCATAAGAGCCAACAAACTTGGCAAAAACATTTCCATCATTCGCACGGCACAACACATAGGAGGGGTTAAAGTCGACGGCTCTGTTAGGTAGAGGGGTATTGCCTGACGGGGTTATAGTCCTAGGGTAGAGTCATAGGCCTACCCTGTAGGTCCTACCCAAGGACTACCCCTCATAAGGGACAAGGCCCTTAGTCAGTTCCGACTGAACTAAGGAGTTCCCATTATCCAGTCGGTAACAGGTCCTCGACCATCCAGTCGGAGACTAACATTCGGAGTATATCAAACTAACCGACTGGATTCCACTCTGTGCATCGTAACCCCCCTGGAGGGAAACGGTCATACGTTTCCATGTGCCTTTATTAGCATTTAAGACGTACGTTACCTGTAACGTAGGCATTTAATCGCCACTACTCCACCCCTGTACACCGGACCGTTGTGGAGGGCAGCGCACTCTATATAAGCCACCCTCCCCCACTGGTGTAGGGGTTAGCAATTCACTGTATTCTATATTCCACTCGACAACAAGCTCCCTGAGCACTGAGACGTTGGGCTATTACCTCCACCGCAGAGGGGCCTGAACTCATACAACCTCGCCGTAGCTAAGACTCTACCCATCCTTTCGTACCCTACACATCTACTGTCAGGCTTATACCCACGACAGTTGGCGCCCACCGTGGCGCAGGCGTCTAAGCGACTTCCGGTGAGTTTGCGACTACATCACTTCATCATGTCGTCCGGTGGAGATTCGAGCATGGGTCATGAGATCTTCTTCGGCGCTCTCTCCTTCATCGTCGATGATTCGGCATGGCTTCGGGACGCCCCTCTCGACGTCGAGGCGCTTCCCCGCCGCGGGGCTACGCACTTCCGTGCCGGCGCCCGCGGCATTCTTCTTCTCCAGCAGTCGGCTCTGGTGTCGACCTACACCGCCATCACGTGCCGCAACAAGCGGTCCCGCCGTCCGCGGCTCCAACATTGGGTGCAACACGCCCAGGCACGCCAGAACGCGTCTACACAAGTGGCGGTTCTTGAGTCGGTTGTGGTTGCCCCACCGTCCCAGCGCTCGGACTCGGTTCCGACTGAGTTTCCTTCCGAGTACGCGGGTCGCGGGCCTGCGGCAGAATTACACATGGCCAACTCCCACGAAGATCCCCGTCAAGCTGGCCGGAACGAGCACGAGATCGGCGAAACGTCCGGCGCGCGTCGTCCGCCTCGCCGTTCTGCCAGTCGGCTCACTCGGCGGAGCAACGTGGAGCTGTTCCACACACCCCTCCTCAACTTGGCTGCGGCTGCCAAGATAGCCGATTCCCTTCAGCCGACTGATTCAGAGGCTGGCAGTGGGATCGAGCAAATCCGCGCCCTGTTGCACACGGCGCAGCAGCAAAATTCGGCGGTCCCCCGGTCGCACAACAGGATCTACAATAGTTCTGTTCATGCGAATACGCATCGGTCAGTTCATAGCCCTGGTCTCATCAGCGACACAGAGGAGGTAGTCGTTCCATAAATCCCGAAGATCGTCGCCGTTCACGCACCCCTCCGCGGGGTGGGCCCTACGGGCCCCGACATCATGATGATCGGCGTTCAGTCGGCGGAACTTACGACCCAAGGCCCAACGCGAGAGGGCATATCGCCCAGCGGAGGGTCGACAGGGGCCGAGCCTACCACGATGGTTACGATATTGACCATCCGAGTGGAAGCAGGACCATCATTTCTGGTCCCGAGTGTTTCAGTCGAGCCATCCATTCGGCTGACATCCCTCCCAACTTCCGATTGGCGACGGGAATTAGCAAGTTTACAGGGGAGTCCAAGCGAGAAACGTGGCTGGATGATTGCCGAGTGACAGTCCAGATCGGAGGAGGAGACGACCATGTCGCCATGAAGCACCTCCCTCTGATGCTCGACGGCTCGGCGTGAGCGTGGCTGAACCAGTTGGCCCCCTCAAGCATCTACAGCTGGGCAGATCTGGCCCGAGTGTTCATCAGGACCTTCGAAGGGACGTGCAAGCGCCCTGCTGGCCTCGTGGAGCTCCAGCACTGCGTCCAGAAGCAGAATGAGCCCATGCGTGATTTTATTCAGCGTTGGACAACTCTCTACCACACGGTGGAGAACGTCACAGAGCATCAAGCAGTCTGCGCCTTCAAGGCAGGCGTGCCGTACAGGGATCTGTACCTGAAATTTGACCGAACAGGCGACATCTCCATGAGCAAGATGATGGAGATAGCAACACGCTATGCAAATGGCAAAGAAGAGGACCGCATCCGAAGCGGCAAGCACAAAACAGTCGCCGATGGAGATGGGAGTAATACTTGGAAGCAGAAGCAGAAAGCTCCGTCCACTCCACAGGCAGAAGCTGCAGCCGTAACCAATGCCAAGTTCAAGGGCAAAGGGAAGGCTCAGTTCACCCCCAAGAAGAAGCAGTTCAATAACCCCATCCTGGACCAGCCATGTCTGGTTCATACGAAGATGGATGAAGAGGGCAACCCCATATATGCGAAGCATACCACTCGACAGTGTCGCCTCCTGATCCAGGGGTTCAGCGAAGGGCAACCAAGTGAAAAGGACAATGAACAGGATGAGGAGGAGAAGGAGGATCCGTTCCCCCAAGTCCATGCAACGCTGATGATTTTTGCTGACGTTGAGAGCAAGAGTCGACTGAAGCTGGTGAACAGGGAGGTGAACATGGCCACCCCTACCAACCCCAAGTTCCTCAAATGGTCTCAGATTGCGATCACCTTTGATCAGTCGGATCATCCAGCACACGTACCCACCCTAGGGAGACAGGCTCTGGTCGTCGACCCGGTGGTGGAGGGAGTCTGACTGCGCAAAGTCCTCATGGACGGCGGCAGTGGCTTGAACATCATGTACGCTGACACTCTCAAGGGGATGGGCATTCCGATGTCCAAACTCAGCGAGAGCAGCATGCAGTTCCATGGAGTCGTCCCTGGACGAAAGGCCAAGTCACTCAGCCAGATCGCGTTGGACGACGTTCGAAGTGGTGGACTTCCAGAGCGCTTACCATGCAATTCTGGGCCGCCCAGCGTATGCGCGTTTCATGGCACGTCTGTGTTATGTATACCTGAAGCTGAAGATGCCAGACCCAAAAGGTGTGATCACCATCACGGGCAATCGATAGCGGGCCGAAGAGTGTCTGCAGCAGGGATCAAGAATCGCCGACCAGCAGATGGCCGTCCTCGAGCTTGACGAGTACAAGAAAACAGTCGACCCCGCTGACTTGGTGCGTTCGAAGAAGCCAGCTTCGGAGTCTGCTTTCCAATCGGCGGGAGAGACGAAGAAGGTCAGCATCCACCCGACGAACGACACTGCTGTCCCGACGAACATCTCCACCACCCTCGATCCTAAATAGGAAGCCGAGCTCACCCAATTCCTCCGTGAGAACTGGGACATCTTCGCATGGAAACCCTCTGACATGTCAGGTGTACCCAGGGAGTTGGCTGAGCACCGACTGCACGTGGATCCCACCGCTCGGCCTGTCCGAGAACGCCTGCGTCGGTCCGCCGCGCATAAGAGAAAGGCAATCGGAGAAGAGGTGGCCAAGCTGTTGGCAGCCAACTTCATTCACGAGGTTCACCACTCCGAGTGGCTTGCCAATGTTGTCATGGTGCCCAAGAAGGACAAGTCGGTCCGAATGTGCATCGACTTCAAGCACCTCAATAAGGTCTGCCCGAAAGACCATTTTCCGCTCCCCCGCATCGATCAAATCGTCGATTCGACTGCGGGTTGCGAGCGTTTGTCATTTCTTGATGCCTACTCGGGCTATCATCAGATCCGTCTGTATGGCCCCGATGAATTAAAAATAGCCTTCATCACCCCATTCGGGTGCTTCTGCTACAGCACTATGCCATTCGGTTTGAAGAATGCAGGAGCTACCTTTATGCGCATGATCCAAAAATGCCTCCTCGACCAGATCGGTCGGAATGTGGAGGCGTATATGGATGATATCGTAGTCAAGTCACGCAAAGGTTCCGACCTGCTGACTGACTTGGCAGAAACATTCACCAACCTTCGTAGGTACGATATCAAGCTCAACCCCGCCAAATGTTCATTCGGCGTTCCCAGCGGAAAGTTACTCGGTTTCTTCGTTTCCGAACGAGGGATTGATGTCAACCCCGAAAAGATCGGGACCGTCGTCCGAATGGAGAGGTCGGTCAGAATACACGATGTTCAACGGCTCACAGGTTGCCTAGCGGCTTTGAGGAGGTTCATCAGTCGACTCGGCGAGAAAGCACTTCCTCTGTACCGACTCATGAAGAAATCAGATACTTTCGAGTGGACAGACGAAGCCCAAGTCGCATTCGACGACCTCAAAGTCCTATTTTCCACCCAGCCGGTTCTTACCGCTCCGCTCAGTAAAGAGCCCCTTCTTCTGTACATCGCGGCTACAAATCAAGTCGTCAGCACTGTTCTTACAGTCGAACGAGAAGAAGAAGGCAAAGCATACAAAGTTCAGTGGCCAGTGTATTACGTCTCCGAAGTCCTGACTCCTTCCAAGCAGAGGTATCCCCACTATCAAAAACTTATCTACGGGATTTACATGACTGCGAAGAAGGTAGCCCATTATTTCCAAGAACACTCGGTGTTTGTCATTTCTGATGCTCCGTTGGCGGAAATCCTCCACAATCGGGACGCATCAGGCCGAGTGGCGAAGTGGGCAATGGAGATGTTGTACTACGATATCAAGTTCGAGGCCAATAAAGCTATAAAGTCTCAAGCCCTGGCTGACTTCATAGCAGAATGGGTAGAACAGCAGCAACCGACCCACATCTACTCGGCTCATTGGAAAATGTTCTTCGATGGGTCCAAGATGTTGAATGGCTCCGGCGCTGGCGTTGTGATCGTATCGCCAAAGGGCGACAACCTCAAATATGTGCTGCAGATACACTTTGATTCCTCCAACAAGGAGGCAGAGTATAAAGCTCTCCTTTATGGACTGCGTATGGCCATCGCACTCGGCGTCCGTCGCCTGATGGTCGATGGCGATTCAGATTTGGTGGTTAATCAAGTGATGAAAGAGTGGGACGTCAGGAACCCCACCATGACCACATACTGCAATGCAGTGAGAAAGCTCGAGAAGAAGTTTGAAGATCTAGAACTCCACCATGTTCCGCCACTGAAGAACCAAGCAGCTAATGAGTTGGCAAAACTCGGATCCACTCGGAAACCAGTCCCGAGTGACGTCTGCCTCGAGGACCTCCACCTTCCCTCAGTCAAAGAAGATCCTTTCACAGAGGAACCAGTACAACCAAAGAGTTCGACAGATCCGACTGAAGTCGACGTACCTGCTGTGGTTGATGTGATCATGGAGATTCTTGCTGTCTTCCCTGATTGGACTGTGCCAATCATTGCATATATCCTGAGGCAGGAATTACCAGAAGACGAAGTCCAGGCCAGGCAGATAGTCCGCAGGTCGAAGTCGTTCACTGTCATTGATGGCCAGTTGTACAAGGAAAGCGTTTCAGGCGTTCTTCAACGATGCATCTCCCCAGAGGAGGGACAGTTAATCCTGGAAGATATTCACTCGGGAACCTGCGGTCATCACGCCTCTTCGAGAGCGATCATCGCCAAAGCATTCAGAGCTGGTTTCTTCTGGTTGCAGGCAAACGAAATGGCTAAAGATATGGTCGACCGATGTGAAGGCTGTCAGTTCTACTCCAACAAGTCCCACAAGCCAACATCTGCATTGAAGACAATCCCTCTTGTGTGGCCGTTTGCAGTATGGGGATTAGATACAGTCGGTCCATTCAGGACAGGCCAAGGACGATACACACATTTGTTCGTGGCAGTCGACAAGTTCACAAAATGGATTGAAGCCAAGCTCATCAAGAAGCTCGACGCCCTAATAGCCATCAAGTTTGTCAGGGACATCATCTCCAGATTCGGTGTACCTCACAGCATAATCACGTACAACGGGACAAACTTTGACTCGGACAGATTCAAAGGTTTCTGTGCAAGCCAAGGTATCCGAGTGGATTTTGCATCCGTGGCACATCCTCAATCCAATGGACAAGCAGAGCGGGCGAATGGACTTATTCTGAAGGTTTGAAGCCCCGACTCCTGCAAGAGGTGGGACATGCCGCTGGCGCGTGGGTCACCGAGATACCTTCAGTGCTTTGGGGTCTTCGCACAACCCCGAACAGATCTACACGGCGATCACCATTCTTCCTCGTTTACGGAGCAGAAGCGGTCCTTCCGAGTGACTTACTTCACAATGCTCCACGAGTCGAACTCTTCTCCGAAGCTGAAGCAGAGCAAGCAAGGCAAGATGGAGTGTACCTTCTAGAGGAGGAGCGCGAGATGGCACTGACTCGCTCAACCATTTATCAGCAAGATCTGTGGCGTTTTCACGCACGACACGTCAGGAGTCGCACGTTCCAAGCAGGCGACCTGGTGCTCCGAGTGGATCAGCAAAGACCTCACAAGTTGGCTCCTGCCTGGGAAGGACCCTTCGTCATCTCCAAGGTACTGAACAATGGAGCATACAGACTCTACAACATCGACAGGGAGACAGACGAGCCGCGAGCATGGAACGGAGATCTCCTGAAGCACTTCTAAACGTGACCGTCGACTGAAGCAATGTAAAGAACAAGTATTGGTGAAATAATATAAATCAGATTGAGCTTTTGCAGATCCAAAGTTCTTCCACGGTCGCAGACTCTGGTCACAAAAAAAAACTTAGCTGCGAACCAGATTCGCCTAAGTACTAACTTTCTCCGAGTGTGCACTAAACGTCGCACTCGGGGACTTAGCTGCGATCAAGAATTGCCTAAGTACTCACTTTCTCCAATTGTGCACTAAACGTCGCACTCGGGGACTTAGCTGTGATCAAGAATCGCCTAAGTACTCACTTTCTCCGAGTCTGCACTAAACGTCGCACTAGGGGACTTAGCTGCAATCAAGAATCGCCTAAGTACTCACTTTATCCGAGTGTACACTAAACGTCGCACTCGGAGACTTAGCTGCGATCAAGAATCGCCTAGTACTAACTCTCTCCGTGTGTGCACTAAACGTCGCACTCGGGGACTTAGCTGCGATCAAGAATCGCCTAAGTACTCACTTTCTCCGAGTGTGCACTAAACGTCGCACTCGGGGACTTAGCTTCGATCCAGAATCGCCTAAGCACTCACTTTCTCCGAGTGTGCACTAAACGTCGCACTCGGAGACTTAGCTGCGATCAAGAATCGCCTAAGTACTAACTCTCTCCGAGTGTGCACTAAACGTCGCACTCGGGGACTTAGCTGCTATCAAGAATCGCCTAAGTAATAACTTTCTCCGAGCGTGCGCTACTCGTCACACTCGAAGACTTAACTGCGATCAAGAATCGCTGAAATGGGAAAGCTTCCCGCGACTGTATCCTACAGATACACTGGGGGACTCAGCAGACCCTCATTGAGGCTCATGTGGATGTCAAGACCACTGACAATTACATGAGTAGCAGACCCTCATTGAGGCTCATGTGGATGTCAAGACAACTGACAATTACATGAGTAACAACTCGCTCCGAGTGCGGCATATCCGTCACACTCGAAGACTTAGCCGCGATCATGAATCGCCTAAGTACGCTATTACCTCCGAGTGTATCCTACAGATCCACTCGGCGACTCAGCTGACCCTCATTGAGGCTCATGTGGATGTCAAGACAACTGACAATTACATGAGTAACAACTCGCCCCGAGTGCGGCATATCCGTCACACTCGAAGACTTAGCCGCGATCATGAATCGCCTAAGTACTCTATTACCCTCGAGTGTATCCTACAGATCCACTCGGCGACTTGGCAGACCCTCAGAGAGGCTCACACAGATGTCAAGGAAACTGATAATTACATGCTTCGCATGTTTGCCATTGGCTTCAACAAGAAAAGCCAAACAAAAGAGCCAAAATGGTGTCAACAACTCTTTGGCAATAGAAGAGCAAAAGATTTGATTTAAATTCGAAGTTCACCTAAGGATAGTTGACTCGGTGCAGATCAAGCTTACCCGCACCGAACCAAGAATGTGACGGCCAACAGAAGTGGCCAAGGTTTCTTACAACCAACACTCGGCATACCGAGGTAAAAGTTTTCTTAAGCGTCGTCTGGATTGGCGCCAGGACTGGAGGGCTCCACGAATGTGTCCAGGTCGATCCCATCGGCGATGCAGGTGGCACTCTCAAGGAAGGTTTCCATGAAGTCTTCGAATCGAAGTTTCTTCGTGTTGGCGACCTTCAACGCTTTCAGCTTCTCTTCGCGCACCTCCTTGCAATGCACTCGGACCAGGGACAGCGCAACGTTTGCACCACAGCGAGCCACAGACTTCTTCCATGACTGCACTCGGTTTGGGACCTCCTCCAGCCGAGTCATCAAGCCTTCCATCTCATGCTGAGACTCGTCTTCAGGCCAAAGCTCCTTGTCGATCCGGCCGACGACTTCTCTCAGTCGACCGATGAAAGGCCCAACTTTGCCCAGGCGAATGTGCGCTCGGAGCATATCTCGATTGGCGTCCTCACCGAGTGGAATGTTCTCGCAAAATCAACCGCTCCACGTCATCTGCTTCAGCCTGCGCGTCCATGCAAAAATCTGCAAACATAGGACAAGCAAACAATAAGCGCCGAGTGTAACGCACATACCACAAGCACTCGGAAGAACATGACTTACCACCCAGACGCCTTATCATCTGTCGGGCCCAGTCACTGACGTATTTTTCCTGCGCTATACACCGCTTGTTCAGCACATTCATTTGCCCCATCAGATCAGACCTTTGCGCCTTCATCTTCTCAACTTCAGCAGTCAGTGCCTTGTTCGCTTCACGGGCCTGCTCCAACGACTTCTCTCGTTCCACCAGAACATCCTTCATGCCAGCCATTGCAACCAGTGCCGCATCCAGCTCACCAGCAAACTGAACCTTTTCAGCCCTGAGAGTCTCGTACGCCGTCCCCATCTCGCAAGTTTTCTGCCATCCAGCGCCAAGAGACGATCAGCCAAATCCAACAATGAAAAGTCTAAGTTCTTCAGACCCCTGCCGACGCAAGCAGTCGACGGCGGTCTCTGGGACTACACCCAGTGGGTTCACTGAGAGTGACCGCACTGGCATGAAACTCAAACAGGTCCGCCCTATTGAGCTACATGACAACACCTAAGCCTGTGAGGCTACTACTACCCGACCTGAGTAAAATTACTCTCGGGGACTCATCCAGTAGGTACACTCTGAGTGCCCCAACTGTCAGCATTCGAACAGATTAATTTGTGATCTGATCAAGTTAAAGACAATGCGTATAAAGACAACTGCCGGTGCAAGCACTCGACAGAAGTCTCGGGGACTACACCCACTGGGTTCACTAAGAGTGAACCCATTGCAAAAATCATATGATATCTGAACACACCCAGTGGGTTACAAGAGAAAAGTAAATACTTACTAGCCCACTTACTCGGATATCGTCCCGCAGTTCCAAGCTTCGCTGGTACAGGGACGCGATGGAGTCGTACGCCTTCTTGGCTTGTCCCGCCATTAGCTCCGCCTACACCATGGCCCCCTTGGCTGCTCCCACCTGGTCTTCCGGGAGGTGCTGCACGTTGTACTTGACGTTCGACGGGCCTGGCATCGTTGAAGGCTCCTTTGGCATCCCAAGGCCTGCTCCAGTCGATTCAGCAGAAACCAGCGTCGTTTCAGTCGACGGCATCGCCTCAGTCGGCGGCACGTCCGCGGCGAGAGCAGTAACTGGCGGAGCAACATCAAGGACAGGCACCGCAGCTTGCTCAGACCTTCCCTGGTCACCCTCATCCGCATAAATCGCCCCTGAGAGAAACCCGACCGAACGGCGTAAGATCACAGAAAAAGGGCAAGAACGATGACAGAATTCACGACGCAATAATTAAACTCTCGGAATCGCTATGACTCACGTGGCTGGGACGAGGCAACATTGTCCGTGTCCATGGGATCATCCCCCTGGCGCGCCGGAGAGGTGGCAGAGGTGGCAACCCTGTCGAGTGAAAATCATTCGACCATCAAACAGGAGTTTAATCGAATATCAGAAGAAGTTAGAAGAACAATGCACTTACGTTGAGGTGATGGGAACGATGACCCTCATCCGCGGCAAAGCCTTCCGAGGTTTAGATCCGCTCGGTTTGGCCACCTTGGAAGGCTGACCCGCAGGTTCGGCAGCAGCGTCCCTGGTCCTCTTGGTGCTCCGAGCACTCGGGACCACGGGAGCAGTTGGCGGAGCACTCGAAGATGCTGGAAGGGCTGAGGGAGCTGCAGGTTCATGTCGGCGCTTGGTTCGGTGCTCTGGTGGCGGGGGTGGCGTGTCCTGCTCTTCGTCTTCCTCCTCTTCTTCACCGGACTCCTCCTCCGTCTCCCCACTGTCGGAGACGTACTCGACGCTCTCCACGCTGCCCTCCTGGCTGCCCTCTTCCTCCTCCTCGGCCGGGTTCCCGTTCGAGACACGGGAGAACCAGTTGGTCCACTTCTGCATAAAATACAGTCAGTGACATCAGACGTCAGACGGTGATTCAAGACAGCGATAAATCTAAGACAGTTATGTGCACTCGGCAAGTTGTACTCACCTCGTTCGGAGGAGGGTTGTCCGCGCGGAAAGCCTTCACTCGCCGGGACCCTCTAGGGTTCTCGCAGGTGCCTGTGATCTGGAGCACCCACGACGCCACCGTCTCCCCAGTCACGCACTCGGGGTTGGTCCGAGTGGAGTCTTCGGGGCCCGTGTAATGCCACATGGCGTGGTCTCGAGCCTGCAGTGGTTGGATGCGCCGGCCGAGGAAAACCTCCAGCAAACCTATGCCGGTGACTCCCTTTCTGACGACATTTATGAGTGTGTCAACCAGGGGCTGGATACGGATCTTCTCCGCCTTTGTGAGCGCGAGCTGCTTAGGCGGAGCTGGTCGATCTAAGCTAAAAGGAGGTAGCCCTGTCGTGGCATTCGGGCAAGCGACGTCCTGGCAGTAGAACCATGTCGACTGCCAGTTCCTAACCGATTCACTCAGCTGAAGAGCGGGATAATTACTTTTGTTCTTCTTTTGGAAGCCCAACCCCCCACAGAGCTGGAGAAGGTGAGTCTTATCATCTGACTGATTAAGTCGTTTGATGGTTTGGGACCTAGCAGAGAAGATATGTTTGAAAAGCCCCCAATGGGGAGGACAACCGATGAAGCACTCGCACAAGACTACGAAGGCAGAGAGATGGGCGATGGCATTTGGGGGAAAGTGGTGGAGCTGCGCCCCAAAGTGCTTCATTATGCCTTTGAAGAAAGGGTGCGGGGGCAGGGAGAAACCTCGATCCACGTGGCTGAGCAGCAGGACGCGCTCCCCCTCCCGGGGCGCCGGCTCGGTCTCACCCTCCTCCGGCAACCTCCATGACTTGTGCGCGATCATCCCGTGCTCCACCAGCTCTAGCAAGCTCTCCTCCGTCACCGTGGAGGGGAGGAAGTCCCCATGGATCCACCCCGCCGGTAACGCTCGCTGCCGCCGCTGAGCAGGAGCCCCCGCCTTCCCCTTCTTCTTCTTCGCCTCCAGCTTGCTAGTCTGTCCCTTGGTCATGGCGGAAGCTGCGGGTCCGCGGAGGAGAAGGAAAGGGAAGCAGCTTGGGTGCGCAGGAGGAGGCGAGAGGAGCGGAGCAATCAAAGTCAAGAGATCCGGCGAGCGTAACGAGAAAACCCTCGCCGCTGAGGTTTAAGTAAGGTTCTGACTGCGTCACTGGCAGGTGGCCCCGAAACCTTATCCCCCGACCAACCGCGGCGATATCAGTGGAGAAGATGAAGGCGCACGAATCGAGGCGTCAGGCGCTACTCAAGCGCGATGTCGTCATCCCCGCTGAGCGCGCGGTAACCGAAATTTGAGGATCCCGGAAAATCCGCCGCTGTTAGTTGACTGGTCATGTCAAGAGATACCCTGGAAGCACTCGGTCTCCGACAGTTTGTTCCACAAATACTTCCACTCGGATCGTTGATCAGAAAAGATAAAATGGATCGAGGCAAGCAACACCAAAGTCACATCCGTTCTAGTCGGATCCAAACTTCAAGCATCGCTTCGTCGTTCCAACCCCAATCCATTCGGGGACTAATGACGGGGTTATAGTCCTAGGGTAGGGTCATAGGCCTGCCCTGTAGGTCCTACCCAAGGACTACCCCTCATAAGGGACAAGGCCCTTAGTCAGATCCGACTGAACTAAGGAGTTCCCATCGTCCAGTCGGTAACAGGTCCTCGACCATCCAGTCGGAGACTAGCATTCGGAGTATATCAAACTAACCGACTGGATTCCACTCTGTGCATCGTAACCCCCTGGAGGGAAACGGTCATACGTTTCCATGTGCCTTTATGAGCATTTCAGACGTACGTAACCTGTAATGTAGGCATTTAATCTCCACTACTCCACCCCTGTACACCGGACCGTTGTGGAGGGCAGCGCACTCTATATAAGCCACCCTCCCCCACTGGTGCAGGGGTTAGCAATTCACTGTATTCTATATTCCACTCGACAACAAGCCCCCTGAGCACTGAGACGTAGGGCTATTACCTCCACCGCAGAGGGGCCTGAACTCATACAACCTCGCCGTAGCTAAGACTCTGCCCATCCTTTCGTACCCTACACATCTACTGTCAGGCTTATACCACGACATTGCCCTTCACGACATTACCACCCTTAGCTTGATTCTTTTTCTTCCCATGAGCATCCGTCCTAGATTTAACAAAGGTTTCCATAAGTTGAGGAGGTTGATTGGTCTTCTTCTTCTTGTTCTTCTTATTGGTCTTGGGTGCAAACCCAACTCCTTCCTTTGCAACCACTTCCTTTTGACTGCTCAGAAGGTCATTAAGATTCTTTTTGCCTTGGATGCATGTCACAAGGCCTTTATCAAGCTGCTCTTTTAATTTGGAGTTCTCCTCCACAAGATGTGGATGCTCACAGCAGGGGTTAGTAGCATGGACATTATCAATTAAAACAAATGGAGAGCAAGTGGCTAATTCCTTAGTGAGTTTTACTTGAAGTTGAGCATGAGACTCCTTTAAAGAGACATGAGTACTCTTCAAGGCCTTGTGAGCCTTGTCAAGTGTTGCAAGCTCTTTCTTGAGTCTAATATGATCAAGCCCAAGTGCACTCTTTTTGGATTGAAGCACACTAGTAAGAATAAGAGCATGATCAAGATCTCTTTCACTTAGCAATGTCATCGTTAAATGACTCCTCAAGAATCACACGAAGTCCTTGCTCCTTTTCAAGAGCACTGGAAAGATCCACAATCTCATCGGCGTAGTCATGACTATGACCTTGAAGGGTAGAGATGGAATCTTCATGAGTTTCAATAATGTCATTGGTGTCACTCCTACGGCAACAAAAGTCCTTCCCTGACGCTTAGGAATTCTTCTTGTTACTTCTCTGGTTTGCGTCGTTTTTACCCTTGAAGATGAAAGGGTGATGTAGCACAGGAGTAGTAAGTATTTCCCTTAGTTTGAGAACCAAGGTATCGATCCATAAGGAGAGCCTCGTCAAGTCCAAAGTACCTGCGAAAACACAAACAAGCTTGCACCCAACGCTTCAAAGGGGTTGTCAATCCCTTCAAGATTGTTTGCAAACTGAGATCTGAAGGCAGAAAGTGCAACGAAGTAAAAAAGTGTAAGGCTGAAAATATGGTGTGGAGTAGACCCTGGGGGCCATAATGTTCACTATAGGCTTCTCTCATAATAGCAAATATCACGGTGGGTGAACAAATTACTGTCGAGCAATTGATAGAACCGCGCAAAGTCATGACGATATCTAAGGCAATGATCTGGCATATAGGCATCACGTCCGAGACAAGTAGACCGATACTTTCTGCATCTACTGCTATTACTCCACACATCGACCGCTATCCAGCATGCATCTAGTGTACTGAGTTCATGACGAACAGAGTAACGCTTTAAGCAAGATGACATGATGTAGAGGGATAATCTCAAACCAATGATGAAAACCCCATATTTTTACCCTTGATGGCAACAACACGATACGTGCCTCGCTACCCCTTCTGTCACTGGGTGAGATCACCGCATGGCATGAACCCAAAACCAAGCACTTCTCCCATAGCAAGAATCATAGATCTAGTTGGCCAGACAAAACCCACAACTCGAAGAGAATTACAAGGATATGAAATCATGCATAAGAGAGATCAGAAGAAACTCAAATAAGATTCATAGATAATCTGATCATAAATCCACAATTCATCGGATCTCGACAAACACACCGCAAAAGAAGATTACATCGGATAGATCTCCATGAAGATCATGGAGAACTTCGTATTGAAGATCCAAGAGAGAGAAGAAGCCATCTAGTTACTAGCTATGGACTCGTAGGTCTATGGTGAACTAGTCATGCATCATCGGAGAGGTCATGGTGTTGATGAAGAAGCCCTACGTGTCCGAATCCCCCCTCCGGCAGGGCACCAGGACGTGCCCCAGATAGAATCTTGCGGAGAAAGAAGCTTGCGACGGCGGAAAAGTGATTGCGATCGTCTCTTGATTTTTTTGGGAATATTTGGGAATATATAGGCGCAAGATCTAGGTCAGGGGACCTCCAAGGGGGCCACAAGCCTGGATGGCGCGCCGCCCTGGCCGCGGGGTGGGGGCTTGTGGGGCCCCTGGCGCTCCTCTGGCTTGGCTCCCAAGTTCTCTGATCTTCTTTTGAATCTTTTCAGGGATTTTCTTCGGTTTGGACTCCATTTCAAAATCTCCTCTGAAAGGGTCAAAAACATGGAAAAAAACAGGAATTGGCACTTGGCACTGAGTTAATAAGTTAGTCCCAGAAAATAAATAAAAAGCATGCAAAAACATCCAAAGTTTGACAAGATAATAGCATGAAACCATGAAAAATTATAGATACGTTGGAGATGTATCAGTCACCGAGTTGTTCCAAGAGAGAAACTACATGCTTCTTGGATTTACCCTTGAGATTTCTCATGAATTTATCAAAGGAGTTTTCCTCCTCCTCTATCTCTTCCATTTTATCTCCGTTATCCATGGTAGTGGAAATGGTAGCTTTGATGTTGTAAGTTTGAGCATTATATGTTACCTTTTCGGATGCCTTGGCCATCAGACACTTGGCCATGCGGTTCTCATTGGGGTCCTTGAAAAGAGAGACCTTGCCCCGAGAAGAGGATGCAATGGCAACCGTGGCCATTCCCATTATTTCACCACATGTTTCATCGTCATCATCCTCATCGGAGAGGTACTCTTCTTGAGCCACCAACACCTTAGGGGGTATCTTCTTGGGGAAGTTGTTCCTGTTTGGGAAAGACTTGGTCTTGTCTTTTCGAATGAGCTTGCCACCATTGTCTTCCCTCTACTCATAGGAACAATCTGCCACAAAGTGACTCACATTGCCGCAATTGTAGCAAGCTCTTACTCGTTGCTTTTCCTTAGACCCGCTTGAGTTGTTCTTGGAGAAGTTGGGTCTTGAGTTTTTCTTGCCCCAAAACTGCCTTGATGCAAAAGCCATATGCTCATGGTAAGCATACTTGGTGTCTTCGGGACTAGATTCTTCTTCGTCTTCCTCATCTTCCTCTACAGCAGCCTTGGCCTTCAAAGCAAGGTTGGGAGACTCCTTTCTTGACCGTTGAACTCGGGCTAGAGCATTATGAGCGGTTTTGTTCAAAATATTTATGGCGATGAACTCATCCAACACATCACTTGAGGACAAGGAATAAAAGTATAGCCTTTGACGAATGACGGAGGACATGGACTTGTTGAAAGGCATGATGGCCTTGAGAAACTTGCGCTTAATCCATGTGTCATCCACATCTTTGCTTCCATGACCTTGAAGATCCACGGCAAGAGTTGTAACTCTCCGATATAGCTCACAAGGGTCCTCATCCTCGATCATAGCAAATTCATGAGCCTCATAGAGAACCACTTCATAGTTGGACTTATAAATGCTAGAGCTTCCCTTGTACATGGAGATGATGTGCTCCCAACAGTCTTTGGCACGAGTAAAGGGACGCAAGTGAAGAAGGTATTCAATAGGTACGACTGCTTGCAGAATAAATAAGGCGTAGTGGTTGAGCTGAAGGAGATGTGTTCAACAGGCTCTCATTGGCTGAGACACAGGTGACGAGTGGAACAAAGGGAGAATGTTGTAGAAGAAACAAAGACACCTCAAGCACAACACACAACCGTTACTCGGAACAAAATTAAGTTACAAAATGTCTAACGCCCCCACGGGGCCAAGGGTTCTTTGGTGCGGTAGATAAAGGCTGAGGAAGCTCAAGCAGAGGAGGCACCATCCTTGCCATGGTCCTCGGGGGCTGCGGCGCTGAGGTCGCCGTCCTCCTCGGGAGGTACCGCCCGGGAAAACCGCTCGACCAAGGACTCCATGTGCCCGTGCACCTCGTCCCTAAGGAGGCTCCAAAACTCCACGGGCACTGGCTCCATTGCACGAGAGAGGTCGAACACGGGATTCTGGTAGCGCAGGGTGGAGAAGACACACGTCAGCGCATTGCCTAGGAGGACGCGGGCGACAGACCCGATGTCCTCCTCCACCTTGGAAGCACCCGACTCCAATGCCTCCACCACCGTGATGAGAAAGTTGGGGTGTCCCCCATCACCATAAGCTCGTGGCAGCATGGGGGAATCCTTGATGAAGCGATGAAGCGTGGCGCCCGCGCGCAGGGCCAACTCATGAGACTGGTGGGCACACCGCTTCTCCATGCGGAGCGCGTATGCCGGGCGTGCGCCACATCATCCTTGGCCGCCTGCGCAGCATCGGGGGCATCACCAACCTGGGCCAGGGGCGACTTAAGATAGTCCTTGGCCTACCCTCGCTTTTGGAGGCGGCATCCAGGGCGGCCTGGGCCCCTTGCAGGTGGGACCTCAGCGCGCTTACCACCTCTTGGAGCGCGTCATTCTTAAGCTGGAGGAAAGTCTTCCACCGGGTGAGCTCGCCATGGTACTCCTCCAGGGCAACCGCCCACTAACGAGCCACCCTCGCGTTAGCACCGTTCAAGGCCTGCTCATGTGCCACTGCAAGGGTGGCCTCGCTGGCGAGGACGCACCTCTCCAAGGCCTCGAGGCGCTCACGCTCCACCTCCTAATTACGGGCGATCTGGGTGGCCTGCCACTCGCGACGGGACATGATCGCCTCCTACTCGATGATGGCGATTTCCTTGAGGGTCAGGTCCGCCCCGCGCCCGAGGCCCTGAAGGGCAAGCGTGGCATCCTCGGACGCGTGCTCCTAGGGTTCCGCCGCTGCCAAAGCTGGGATCGCGCGCTCCTCGGGCCCCGCCTAGCTAGGCGTCGAAGAAGAAGCTCCGCTGGTCGGTGGCGCGCAGAGGAGCGCCCCCGGCGAAGCATCCCGAGGCCTCTTAGACGCGAGCGCTCTGAAAATCTTGGCGATCGGGTTCGTCACATCAAGAACGATATGCGAGGGCATGTGATAACAACGCACACTTACTCATCATTGGTGACCCAGCGCCCACGCGCTGGGACTGACCTCTAGGGCCGAACCTCACCGCCCCTGGGGGACGACGGTGATGCTGAGGGCCCTGCCCACGCTCCAGCGCTCGTGGTATCTGTGTTGGGCGCCATGGAAAGAGTGAAGACCAGGTTCGCTCGAGGATGGCACAGGAGCAATGGAAAAAGGCAGCCAAGGAGGGGTGCACTAGTTGATCGACCCTTGAGGCGCGATGGTTTTTATAAGCTTAGCCACGTTCCCCGAGGCGTCGCGGGGGGTGGAGGCGTTAAATCCCCGTTGGGCGCCATGTGGCAGTCCTGCCCATGGACCGTGGGTGCTCGCGCCCCATGTTCCACCAATGAGTTTTCCCATGCATACCGCGGGCCGAGGAGCAATCTTGCGCGAGAAGGGTGGCGCAAATGGGTAGCACCGATCGAAGGAGCAATGATGACCGGCGCTGCGCACAGGCAGCATGTCAACTCACTTAGATCTGTTCCCGAAGCGTTGCGGGAAAGATGGGTACCACGTCATGTCAGACACCACACGTCGAGCCTGGCCCGCAGGTGGTTGGGATCCGCGTCGCTTCGTCCCCCCCGGGCGGGATGGGTCGTGCACAACGCGGGCCCCCGGGGCTACTGTCAGGCCCCTGGGACTGGGGGTGCCCAGGCCCGTCGCCTGCGGCCTCGGGCGTAACACGGCAGGATAAGCCTGGTTCGGCCCATCGGCGAGCCCGGTAAGGGGGACCCTCGCGAGGGCCCTTGCCTCGCAAGGCGAGCGCTTGAAGATCGTCGCCAAGGGCATCGAGAGGACGTCCGTCGCGAGGTTTCCCCCTGAGACCCTCACGGAGTGGGCCCGTCGAGGGCGACTTGGTAGGGTCCCATGACCCGGCTCCTTCACAAGGATGATGCAGGCTATGCAGGCGGCTCGGAAGCGATGCCAGCAGACGCGGACGAGGAGGATTTCCCCTTTCGTGGTAAGTGAGTTGGGCCAGCTGGCCTTCCCCCGAGGCGACTCCCAAAGGTTTCTCGTGCGGTGCAAGGGGGCTAAAGCTGAGGGGCTCGACAGGACATAGGTCACCCCCGAGCCCACCAGCGCGTCATGAAGAGAAGCTTTTGCAGGCGAAGACCACCTTTTCAGGGCGGACTGCAGTCCTGTCCCCTTTCAAAAATGACCGTTGTGCAACCCTTCCCACCAATGTTTTCGGGGGAAAGAGGACCAAGGCCACTATATAGAAGAGGCCCGACCTCCGTAGAAGGGGATCCGAACCTCATCCCTCACTAGGGAAAGAACCCACCTTTGTACTTGTCTTCCAGCTCAAGCAATCCCACCACAAGCAGGTGTAGGGTTTTACACCATGAGGTGGCCCAAACCTGGGTAAACTGTCTTGTGTTTCAGCTCGTCTCCCTAGCTCGTGCCATCGGGGAGTCGTCGTGAGGTTGAGAGGTAGAACAGGGTAAGAGAGCGAGCACACCCTAGTGTTCGAACCTTTCTTCGATTTGCGAAGCCCCAATTCCGAAAATGGGTTTGACAATCTAAACTTCTATTAGGCTAAACCTGTGTTAGGGTCTCCTTTCTAGAAAAAATGTGACTTGGGCACTAGGGGCAGCAAAAAACTTCATTAGGTGGGTTCCTGGAAATGGAGAGAACATTGCCTTTTGGCATGACACTTGGATATGGGATTCTTCTTTAAAGACTCTCTTTTGGGATCTTTTTGAGATTTGCCAATAACAAGAGGCTTCTCTTGCTCAGTTCTGGGATGGGGATCAATTGCATCTTACCTTTAGGAGAAGTGTGGATGCTAGATTAATGCACTGTTGGTTCAAACTGAATTTTTTGGTGAGAACCTTTAGTCCCTCCATTGAGTTGGATGCCCCCGTGTGGACTCTTGAAGCATGTGGTAGATATTTTGTGAGCTCATTCTATAAAATGATTAATTTTAGTGACGTTTCTTCTTATATTAAAGACTTTATATGAGAAATTAAAGTTCCTCCCAACATACATGTCTTTCCTTGGCTGGCTTATTATAACAGATGCTTGACTAGAGATAATTTAGCAAAAAGGAGACATGTTGATGACTCAACACGTGTGTTTTGTAGTGAGCATGAATCTGTTCAACACTTGTTCTTTGATTGCATTGTTCCTGAAGAAATTTGGACTATTATTTCTGATATCTATGGTATTTCTATACCCTACTCTTTTGATGATCTAGCTGTTTTTTGGAAGAAGAAAAAAGTGTAGTGAGGCTGTTAATATTATATCATCTGCCACCTTGTGGGGCTTATGGCTGTTTCGCAATGAATTTGTCTTTCAGAGGAGGAGGTGGCGAAACATGCACTCTATCATGGATCTGGTGGGGGCTTTTGTCACGTAATGGAAAGTATTGTGTTCGGACGTCCATGGTTCGCTTCTTCTCCAATGTTTAATGCTCTTGGCCATCGAAGAGGGGAGTTGCTTAGGATTGCGTGGTAGTTTTATCAGTTATGGCAGGTCGAGTGGCGTTTGGCGCTGTTATTGCATATCACGTGATTCTTCTCTTTGCCATATAAAAGTGTTTTGTAATAGGGCTAGAACTAGTTGTACTTTGCCCGGTTGGTTCTCTGGCCGCTACCTCAGGCTATCTACGAGGACTTGTAGTTTGAATTGGGTTTGCTTTTGCCTTGGCTTCAATAAAGTTGGGGCTAGAGGAGACCCCTCTCATTTAAAAAAAATCATGAGTGGTGAAACTATAAATTTTTCATGGAATTCTAGAAAATGTGTAATTTGAAAAAAGTTCAATGAATTTGAAAGGTTTGCGTAATTTTTCAAAAATACTTGTAATATGAATAATCTCACAAATTTGGAAATAATTCATGTAATCTTAAAATTTTCATAGAATTGAAAAAGTACATGGAACATAAGAAAAAAATCATGTATTTGGAAGTTAACATAATTTGAAAAAAAACTCTGCATAATTTTGGAAATATGGCATATTTTGAAAAGAAAGAGTGCGGATCATAAAAATGCTCATGGAATTTGAAAAAATATCATGAATGTAAAAACAACCATGAATTTGATAAAATGTTCACAGATTTTTTATATTGCAGGTTATAACAATGTTCACGATTTTGCAAATATGTTAAAAATATTAAAAAGTGGGCAAAATTGAGACACAAATATATTATAGAGGAGCGGCGTCTGTGTTTTGTACGAGATGCATGTTACCCGGTGCAACATGCTCAAAACAGAAAAGGGGTCTCTGAGAGGGGAGCTCTTAGTCGGTGCCCTAAGCGCCAGCTAGGAGAATCAACGCCCACACGTATATAAAAAGGGTCGTCCCAGTTTCAGGGCTGAAATTTCTATCAAAAACCCAAAAAAAAAAGTGAACACAAAATGTTCATAAAAGCGAAAAATGGTTCACAAATTTTAAAAGAAAATATAACAAATTCTAAAAAATTCACTATGATCTAAAAATGTTCACATTTTTTTAAAAGGTTCACAGATTTTGAAAATTAGTTCATGAATTTGAAAAAAAAAGTTTTTAAAAGGTTCGTCGAACTGAAAAAAAGTTCATCAACTTCAAAAAAAGTTCATCAAATTTCTAAAAAGTTCATCAAAATTTGAAAACATATCATTGTTTTTAAAAAAGTTCATAGAATTTTATTTAGAAAATTCGTAAAATTTTTTAAAAAGTTGAGTGACTTGGAAAAAGTTTCTTCATCTGAAAAAAAGTTAATCAGAAAAACGCAGCGCTTTTTGATAAAAAATGGAAATGGAAATGAAAAGGTAATAAAAAGAGTAAAGAAAAGAAAAAAAAAGTAAAATAGAAAAACCGAAGAAAAATTAGTCTAAAAAACCTAAATAAAAAATCCATCTAAGAAGCTTCTAGAAACTTCACAAAACCGAGAAAATCTATCTCTCATTGGGCCGGCCCATGACGGAGCGCTGCACGCGCCGGTTAAGAAAAATGCACTTTAATCGGTGCCTCCAACGCCAAATAGGATTTGCCGAGAGCTCCTATCTCGAGGAGCTCCTAGTTGACGTCTTAAGCGTCGGCTTGGAGAACGAGCGCCCATACGCCCTGCATAATGGGCCGGCACAGTCTTAGAACGGAATTTTATAAAAAATAAAAAAAATAAAAAAACTAAACATAAAAGGTATATAAAAGCGAAAAATGGTTCACAAATTATGAAATAAAAAGTTCGCAAATTTGAAAAAAATCACTGTGATATGAAAAGGTTCACAAATTTTTCAAAAGTTCATTGATTTTGGAAAATAGTTCATAAATTTGAGAAAGGTTTTTTAAAAGTAAGTTGAAATGAAATAAAAGTTAACAAATCTTAAAAACTTTATCATTTTGGAAAAAAGTTCATCCATTTAAAAAAGTTTATCAAATCTCAAAAAAGTTCATCATAATTTGAAAAAAGTTCATCGATATTCAAAAAAGTTCATGGAATTTTAGTAAAAAATTCATAAAATTCAAAAAAGGATTCATTGATTTGGAAAAATATTTGTTCCTTTGAAAAAAAGTTAATCAAAAATGGTTATTTTTTCAAAAAAATGAAAAATTATATAAAAATGAAAATGAAAATGAAAAAGTAATAAAAGAGTAAAGAAAAGAAAAAACATAAACCGAAGAAAAACCAGTCCTGAAAAAACCTAAATGAAAAAACTCATCTAGCAAGCTTCCAAAACCTTCACAAAACCAGAAAACTTCCCCCTCCCGATGGGTCGGCCCATGACCGAATGTTGCACGCGCTGGTTAAGAAAGAAAACACTTTAACCGGCGCCTACAACGCCAAATAGGATTTCCCCTACCTCGCCCTTCAGGCGCCATAAAATAATAGGATGCTCGCGTGTAGTGTGTGCAAACCGTGGTCCATTTATTTTGCATGTTCCTTCCCCTCGAGAGCTTCTCGCCCACTCGGTCAGCCTTCGTTAGCTCTTCGGCGAGTAAAAACACAAATAACAACAAGTATTCATGGAACAAATGATTTTATTGAATATGCACTACAAAAATCATATATTTAAATAAAACTCATGAATTTGAAAGCCAAAAATATTCCGTGAATTTTCAAAATAAATGTAATTTCGAAAAGTTTGCATAGTTGAAAAACAATTTCATGGATTTGAAACATTGTGAGATCTACAAAAGTTCATGTAGGTTTAAAATAAGTTTGAAATTTTTGCAAAAGTGCATGTCGTTTAAAAATACAAATTTGGCAATTATTAACAGAAACTGAAAAATACTTCGTGTCAAAGGAAACTACACGGAGTAGAAAAGATGTTCACGAAATTTCAAAAAAATATGAATGTAAAACATTATGATTTGAATTTTTTACACATAATTTAATTTTTTGTTGGAATTTACAAAATGCTCACAAATTGAAATTTGTTCATAAATTTTAGAAATGGGGAAAATAGAATTCAAAACTAAGAAAAGGGCAAAGAAAAAAAACCAGGAAGTAAAACCAAGGAAGTTAGTAAAAAACACATAAAATGAGATGATCATGTTGTAATAGTTAATATCGAGTTGCATGTCGATGCTACGGCAACCGACACGAGCCATAGGGTTGTCTTTCATTATTGTATGACCTTCGTGTCACTCATTAAGTGCTAGGTAATGCTTTACTTGATAGCTAAATGGTAGCAATAGTAGTACAAGGATGGTTGGTGCGACAACCTCGATGGCAACACAATGATGAAGATCATGGTGTGGAACTGGTGATGATGGAGATCATACCGGTGCTATGAAGATGGAGATCAAAAAGCACAAGTTCATGGTCATATCATGTCACTTATGATTTGCATGTGATGTTAATCTTTTTTATGCATCTTGTTTTGCTTAGGACGATGGTACCATTATAAGGTGATCCCTCACTAAAATTTTAAGATAAAATTGCATTCTCCCCGAGTTTGCAACGTTGTGATAGTTCGTCGTTTCGAGACACCACGTGATGATCTGGTGTGATAGACTCTACGTTCACATACAACGTGTACAAGACAGTTTTGCACACGCGGAACACTTGGGTTAAACTTGACGAGCCTAGCATGTACGGACACGGCCTCGAAACACAGGAGACCGAAAGGTCGAACATCAGTCATATAGTAGGTATGATCAACATGGAGATGTTCACCATTAAAGCCACCTCATCTCACGTGATGATCAGACATGGGTTGGTGAATTTGGATCATCTACCACTCGAATAACCACAAAGATGTCAACTTGAATGGGAGTTCTTAAGTAATAGGATTAACTAAACTCATTATCATGAACATAGTCAAAAAAGTCTTTGCAAATTATGTTTTAGATGATTAGCTTGCGCTTTAGCTCCCCTATTTTCGATATGTTCCTAGAGAAAATTAAGTTGAAAGATGATAGTAGCAATTATGTGGACTGGGTTCGTAAACTGAGGATTTTCCTCATTGCTTCGCAGAAGGCTTATGTCCTTAATGCACCACCCGGTGAGCTACCCGAAGCGTCGTCTGTGGATGTTGCGAACACCTGACATACACGATGACTACATGATAATTCAGTGTGTCTTGCATTACGGCTTAGAATTGAGGCTCCAAAACATTTTTGAACGTCACAGAAGATATGAGATGTTCCAAGAGCTCAAATTAGGATTTCAGGCTCGTGCCCGTGTTGAGAGGTGTGAGACCTCCGACAAGATTCTTTGCCTGCAAAGTAAAGGAGAAAATTTCAATCGTTGAGCATGTGCTCAGATTGTGTGGGTGCTACAATTGCTTGAATCAAGTGGGAGTTGATCTTCTAGATGATATAGTGATTGACACAGTTCTCCAAAGTCACTGCCACCAAGCTACTGAGCTTCATAATGAAATATAGCATACCAGGGATCGAGAAAATGATCCTTGAGCTATTCGCGATGTTTGACACTGCGAAGGTAGAAATCAAGAAGGAGGATCAAGTGTTGATGGTTAGTAAAAACCACTAGTTTCAAGAAGGGCAAGAGAAAGAAGGGAAACTTCGAGAATGACAAGTCAGTTTTCACTCCAATGAAGAAACCCAAGGTTGATCCCAAACCTAAGACTATGTTCTTCTATGATGAGGGGAATGATCATTGAGGCGGAACTTCCCTAGACACTTGGTAGATAACAAGGTTGGCAACGTCAGCAGAAGTATATTAGATATATGTGTTATTGATGTGTACTTAGATAGTACCCCTAGTAGGACATGGGTATTAGATACTCGTTCACTTGCTAAATGTTAGTAACTCAAAATAAAAGCTATGGAATAGACGCATACTAGCTAAAGGTGAGGTGACGATGTGTGTTGGAAGTGTTTCCAGGGTTGATAAGATCGCCATCGCACGCTCCCTCTACCTTCGGGATTAGTGTTAACCTAAATGTTATTTGGTGTTTGCGTTGAGCATGAACATAATTGGATCGTGTTTATTGCAATACTATTATTCATTTAAAGGGAATAATGGTTACTTTGTTTACTTGAATAATACCTTCAACGGTCATGCACCTAATATGAATGGTTTATTGAATCTTGATCGTAGTGATACACATGTTCAGAACATTGATGCCAAAATATACAAAGTAGTAATGATAGTACCACTTACTTGTGGCACTGCCGCTTAAGTCATATTGGTATAAAACGCATGAAGAAGCTCCATGGATCTTTGGACTCACTCGTTTTTTAATCGTTTGAGACATGTGAACCATGTCTATTGGTGTAAACGCATGAACAAGCTCCATGCAGATGGATCTTTTGGACTCGCTTGATTTTGAATCACTTGAGACATGCAAATCATGCCACGTGGGCAAGATGCCTGAAGGCCTCGTTTTCAGTAAGATGGGACGAGCAAGTGACTTATTGGAAATAATACATTTTGATGTATGCAGTCTAATGAGTGCTAATGCATGAAGTGGATATTGTTATGTTCTTACTTCACAGATGATTTGAGTATATACACGTGTATTTATTTGATGAATCATGAGTCTGAATTATTGAAAAGTTCAATTAATTTCAGAGTTAAGTTGAAGATCATCGTGACAAGATGATGAAATATCTACGATGTGATCGTAGAGATGAATATCTGAGTTGCGAGTTTGGTATACATTTAAGACAATGTGGAAATTTTTTCACAATTTGTGCCACCTGTAACACCATAGTGTGATGGTGTGTCCGAACATCGTAGCAGCGCCCTATTAGATATGGTGCATACTATGATGTCTCTTATCGAATTACCACTATTGTTTTGGGGTTATGCATTAGAGAAAACCACATTCACCTTATATAGGGCACCATTTAATTCTGTTGAGATGACAGTGTATGAACAATGTTTAGAGAAACCTAAGTTGTCGTTTCTTAAAGTTTGGGGCTGCGATGCTTATGTCAAAAGGTTTTAGCCTAATAAGCGCGAACCCAAAGCGGATAATTGCATCTTCATAGGATAGCCAAAGGAATCAATTGGGTATACCTCCTATCTCAGATCCAAAAGCAAAGTGTTTGTTGATAAGAACGGGTCCTTTCTCGAGAAAGAGTTCCTCTCGAAACAATTGAGTGGGTAGATGGTGGAACTTGATGAGCTTTTTTGAACCGTCACTTTGACCACAGAGTAGAAGGGCGCAAGAAATTGTTCCTGTGGCGCCTACACCAGTTGAAGTGGAAGTTGATGATGGTGATCATGAAGCTTCAGATCAAGTCACTACCAAACCTCGTGGGTCGACAAGGACATGTAGTTCTCTAGGGTGGTACGGTAGTCATGTCTTGGAGGTCATGTTGTCGGACAACAATGAACCTACGAGCTATGGAGAAGCGATGGTGGGCCCGGATTTTGATAAATGGGTGGAGGCCATGAAATCCGAGATAGGATCCATGTATGAAAACAAAGTGTGGACTTTGTAAGAACTACTTGATGGTCGTAAGGCTATTAAGTACAGATGGATCTTTAAATGGAAGACAGACGATGATGGTAAATGTCACCATTTAGAAAAGCTCGGCTTGTCGGAAAGAGGTTTCTGACAAGTTCTCGGAGTTGACTACGATGATACTTTCTCACCCGTAGCGATGCTAAAGCATGTTGGAATTATGTTGGCAGTTGCTAAATTTTTCGATTATGAAATCTTGCAGATGGATGTCAAAACATTGTTTCCTCGATGGTTTACTTGAGGAAAGGTTGTATGTGATACAACAAGAAGGTTTTGTCAACCTATGGATGCTAACAAGTATGCAAGCTCCAGCGATCTTTCTATGGACTGGAGCAAGCATCTCGGAGTTGGAATATACGCTTTGATGAGATGATCAAAGATTTTGGGTTTATAAAAAGTTTATGAGAAATTTGTATTTCCAAGAAAATGAGTGGGAGCACTATAGAATTTCTGATAATTATATGTCATTGACATATTGTTGATCGGAATGATATAGATTTCTATAAAGCATATAGGGTTTTTTGAAAGGATTTTTCAAAGGAAAACCTAGATTAAGCTACTTGAACACTAAGCATCAATATCTATAGAGATAGATCAAAACGCTTGATAAAACTTTCAATGAATACATACCGTGACAAGATTTTGAAGGAGTTCAAAATAGATCGGTCAAAGAAGGAGTTCCTCGTTGTGTTGTAAGGTGTGAATTTGACTAAGACTCAAAGATCAACCATGGAAGAAGAAAGAGAAAGGACGATGGTCGTCCCCTATGCCTTAGCCATAGGCTCTACAATATGCTATACTGTGTACCGCACCTGATGTGTGCCTTGCCATGAATCTGTCAAGAGGTACAAGAGTGATCCAGGAATGGATCAGTGGACAACAGTCAACATTATCCTTATTAACTTCAGGACTAAGGAAATGTTTCTTGATTATGGAGGTGATGAAAGAGTTAGTCATAAAGGGTTACGTTGATGCAAGCTTTGACACCAAACCAGATGACTCTGATTAGCAGATCGGGTTCGTATAATAGAGTAGTCCTTTGGAATAGTTCCAAATGGAGCGTGGTAGCAACATCTACAGGATGACATAGAGATTCGTAATGCAAGCATGGATCTGAAAGGTTCATACCTGTTGACTAAAAACCTCTCTCACAAGCAAACATGATTAAACCGCAGAACTCATTGGGTGTGAATCATATAATGATGTGAACTAGATTATTGACTCTAGTGCAAGTGGGAGACTATTTGAAATATGCCCTCGAGGAAATAATAAATTAGTTATTATTATATTTCCTTGTTCATGATAATTGTTTATTATCCATGCTACAATTGTATTGATTGGAAACTCAAATGCATGTGTGGTTACATAGACAATACACTATCGCTACTGAGCCTCTAAGGACTAGCTCGTTGACCAAAGATGGTGAAGGTTTCCTGACCATAGACATGAGTTCGCATTTGATAAGGGGATCACATCATTAGCAGAATGATGTGATGGACTAGACCAAAACTATGAACCTAGCATGTGATCGTTTTAGTTTATTGCAACTATTTTGGGCATGTCAAGTATCTGTTTCTATGACCATGAGATCATGTAACTCTTGGGCACCGGAGAAATGCCTTGTTTGTATCAAACGTCATAATGTAACTGGGTGACAATAAAGGTGCTCTACAGGTGTCTCCTAAGGTGCCTGTTGGGTTGGCGTGAATCGAGAATGGGATTTGTCACTCCATATGACGGAGAGGTATCTCTAGGGCCCACTCGGTAATACAACGTCACAATGAGCTTGCAAATAATGTGACTCAAGAGTTAGTCATGGGATCTTGTATTACTGGACGAGTAAAGAGACTTGCTGGTAACGGGATTGAACTAGGTATGTGATGTCAGTTGTGCTTCCCTGGCAACGGCGCCAGGAATAGTCGTGTCGACGGCACCAGGAATCCTTCTGCTACGGCTACGCCTTAAGGGACTTCCTAGGCAAATATGCAAAGGATTTCCCCCGTGGCCTTGGAGCCTTGCGTTGGTGTTCCCTCGAAGCGGAAAGGGTGATGTTGCACAGTGGTGGTAAGTATTTCCCTCAGTTTGAGAACCAAGGTATCGATCAAGTGGAGGAGTATCACAAGATCCTGTACAAACACAAAAAGCTTGCTCCCAACGCTATGAAGGGGTTGTCAATCCCTTATAGATTGTTCGCCAAGTGAGAACTGAAAGCAACAAAGTAACAACGAAAAGTAAAAGCGAAATTGGAAACGATAGATGTGAATAGACCCGGGGCCGTAGTGTTTACTAGTGGCTTCTCTCATGAAAGAAAGTAGACGGTGGGTGAACAAATTACTGTCGAGCAATTGATAGAACCGCGCAAAGTCGTGACATCAGCTATGGCAATGATTATATCTATAGGCATCACGTCCAAAACAAGTAGACCGATACTTTCTGCATCTACTACTATTACTCCACACGTCGACCGCTATCCAGCATGCATCTAGTGTATTAAGTCCAAAAGAACAGAGTAATGCCTTAAGCAAGATGACATGATGTAGATGGACAATCTCATATTAACGACAGAGCCCATCTTGTTACCCTTGATGGCAACTACTTAATGTGGGCCTTGCTGCCCCTACTGTCACTGGGAAAGTTCACCACATGGTAAGAACCCAAAACCAAGCACTCTCCCATTGCAAGAATCATAGATCTAGTTGGCCAAACAAAACCCAAGACTCGGAGAGACTTACAAGGATATCAAATCATGCATATAAGAAATCAGCAAAGACTCAAATATATATCATAGATAATCTGATCACAAATCCACAATTCATAGGATCTCGACAAACACACCGCCAAAGAAGATTACATCGGATAGATCTCCATGAAGATCATGGAGAACTTTGTATTGAAGATCCAAGAGATAGAAGAAGCAATCTAGCTACTAACTACGGACCCGTAGGTCTGAAGTGAACTACTCACGAGTCATTGGAGGGGTGATGACGACGATGATGAAGCCCTCCAAATCCAAAGTCCCCTCCGGTAGGGCGCCGGGAAGGGTCTCCAGATGAGATCTCGCGGAAACGGAAGCTTGCGGCGGCGGAAAAGTATTGTTGTGGATCCCCGGATTTTTTGCTGTATTTTAGGGAATATATAGGCCAAAGATCTAGGTCAGGGGGCGCTGAGGGAGGCCACAAGCCCTACCACCGCCGCCTCCCCCTGGTGGCGGAGTGGGGGCTTGTGGGCTCCCTGGAGCCCTCCTGGCTTGGCCCACAGGCTCCCTGATCTTCTTCCGTTCGGGAAAAAAATCATTTCGAGGATTTTATTTCGTTTGGACTCGGTTCCAAAGTGAGATCTGAAAAGAGCCAAAAACACAGAAAAAACAGGAACTGGCACTTGGTACTGAATTAATAAGTTAGTCCCAAAAAAGAAATAAAAGGTACATAAAACATCCAAAGATGACAAGATAACATCATGAAACCATCAAAAAGTATAGATACGTTTGAGACGTATCAAGCATCCCCAAGCTTAACTCCTGCTCGTCCTCGAGTAGGGAAGTGATAAAGAATGAATTTTTGATGCTTTCATGCTACCTAGCATAGATGTCCTTTGTAACTCCTCTTATGTGACGTGAATGTTCAGATCCATTAGATTCAAAACAATAGTTTGCTATTGACGTGGAAACAATAATAATTCAAGCAAACTAGCAAGGTAATCATGAACTTTCAAAATAACAAGGCCAAAAGAAAGTTATCCCTATAAAAGCATATAGTCTGGCTATGCTCTATCATCATTGCACAGCGAATTTAAATCATGCACAACCCCGGTATTGGCCAAGTAATTGTTTCAGACCTTTACTTTCACAAACCTTTTCAACTCTAACGCAATACATGAGCGTGAGCCATGGTTATAGCACTGAAGATGGTGTGGAGTGTGGTGAAGGTTGCAAGACAAAAAAGGAGAAGATAGTCACATTAACTAGGCATATCAATGAGCTGTGGAGATGCTCATCAATAGATATCAATGTGAATGAGTAGGTATTACCATACAAATGATGCACTAGAGCTACGAGTATGTGAAAGCTCTTAAAGAAAACTAGTGGGTGTGCATCCAACTTGCTTGCTCACGAAGACCTAAGGCAATTTTGAGGAAGCCTATCATTGGAATATACAAGCCAAGTTATATAATGAAAATTTCCCACTAGCTATATGGTGGTGACAAAACGAGAGACTCTCAATCATGAAGATCATGGTGCTGAATATGCACAAGTGTGGAAAAAGTGGTAGCATTGTCCCTTCTTTCTTTTTCTCTCATTTTTTTGGTGGGCTCTTTGGCCTCTTTTTTTTTGTGGGCTTCTTTGGCCTCTTTTATTTCCTCACATGGGACAATGCTCCATTAATGATGATCATCACATTTTCAACTCAAAGCTTAGAGCAACTATGACTCTATATGGAATGCCTTCGGTAGTGTACCGTGGCAATGATCTAGCATGGCATAGACATCAATGGAAACATCATGCTAGCTATCTTACAATCATGCAAAGGCAATGTAGACGTGGTGGCACATGTCAAGGTGGTAGTTGCATGGCAATATATCTCGGAATGACTTTGAAAAAGCCATAGTAGGTAGGTATGGTGGCTGTTTTGAGGGAGGCTAATGGTGGGTTTTGTGCACCGACGAAAGTTGCACGGCACAAAGAAGATAGTGATGGTGGAAGGTGAAAGTGCATCTAAACCATGGACTCAACATTAGTCATGAAGAACTCATATACTTGTTGCAAAAGTTTTATTAGTAATCGAAACAAAGCATTCAACGCATACTCCTAGGGGTAGGGTTGGTAGGTATAAACCATCGCGCGATCCCGACCGCCACGCAAAGGATGACAATCAATAGACTAATCATGCTCAGATTTCATCACATAGCGGTTCAACATACGTGCATGCTACGGGAATCACTAACTGCAACACAAGTATTTCTAGATCCACAACACCTTACTAGCATGACTTCAATATTACCATAACCACAACTCAAAACTAATTGAGATGAATCAAACTTCTCTAACTATTCAATGCACATGAAGGTGGAAGTTTTCGTATCCCTTTGGATAACTACCCCTTTTGAGACTACTTTCAAAGCATAGGTCAACTACCAAGCCATGCACCGCTGTGCTCTAAAAGATATAAGTGAAGCACACAGAGCAAAAGTATCTAGCTCAAAAGATATAAGTGAAGCACATGTGAGCTGAATTGTCTACCAAAAGATATAAGTGAAGCTCGACAAAATCACGGTGAGTGCATATCTCTCTATCTAGGTGTGCAGCAAGGATGATTGTGACAAAACAAAAATAAAATACTCCTACGATACAAGACGCTCCAAGCAAAAACACATAACATGTGGTGAATAAAAATATAGCCCCAAGTAACGTTACCGATGGATTGAAGACGAGAGAGGGGATGCCTTCCCGGGGCATCCCCAAGCTTAGGCTTTTACGGCATCCTTGAATCTCTTGGGGTTCCTTGGGCATCCCCAAGCTTGAGCTCTTGCCACTCTTTATCTCTTTGTCCATAAGAACTTCACCCAAAACTTGAAAACTTCACAACACGAAACTTAAACAGAAACTCGTGATAACATTAGTATGAGAAAGCAAACCACCACTTCCTTAGGTACTGTAGCAAACTTAAATTCTACTTATGCTGATGTTGGGTTACTGTATTTTCAATCTTCCATGGCTAATACCCCCCGATACTATCCATAGTTTCATCAAAATAAGCAACCAACACAACAAAAACAGAATCTGTTAACAGCAAACCAGTCTGTAGCAATATGTATATTTCGTAAACCTCTGGTACTTCAAAAATTCTGAAAAATTACGACAGTCTGGAGAATTTGCGTAGCAATCAACAGAAAAAAGAATCAACTCAAAAGCTCTTACAGAAAACAAAGGAAAATTCTTTTCGTGAGCAGAAAGTTTCTGTCTTTTCTAGCATGACCAAACGATCATCCCCAAGACTAATCATAACGGTTTTGCTTGGCACAAACGCAAAAAGAAACTCAAAAAACACAATCATAACAGAATTATGAAAGTGTGGAAAACACAAAACACAAAGAAAAAGGATAGATTCGTTGGGTTGCCTCCCAACAAGCGCTTTTCTTTAACGCCCTTAGCTAGGCGAAAGGTGATGGAATCACGTATAGTCATCTTTGGTGCTCAAACAATAAGTAGCCCTCCTCATAGATTCATAAGGCAATCTTATTTTCTTTCTAGGAAAGTGCTCCATGCCCTTCTTCAAAGGAAATTAAAATCTAATATTCCCTTCCTTCATATCGATGATAGCACCAATAGTCCTTAGGAAAGGTCTACCAAGAATAATGGGACACGAAGGATTGCAATCTATGTCAAGTACAATGAAATCCGCGGGTACATAGTTCTTATTTGCAACAATAAGAACATCATCGATCCTTCCCATGGGTTTATTGACAGTAGAATCCGCAAGATGCAAATTAAGAGAACACTCTTCAATCTCATGAAAACCAAGAATATCACATAAAGACTTTGGAATCGCGGAAACACTAGCACCCAAATCACACAAAGCATTGCACTCATAGTTTTTGATATTGATTTTGATAGTAGGTTCCCACTCATCATGAAGTTTTCTAGGTATAGAGACTTCTAGTTCGAGCTTCTCTTGAAGAGATTTCATCATAGCATCTACGATATGCGTGGTAAAGGCTTTGCTTTGGCTATAAGCATGTGGAGATTTTGCAATGGATTGCATCAAAGAAATGCATTCAAACAAGGAGCAATTATCATAATTTAATTCCTTGAAATCCAAAGTGGGAGTTTCATTACTAAACAAAATTTTGATTTCTTCTACTCCACTCTCCACACCTTTATCATCAAGATGGGTGGACTCCGAATCATTGGGGCGTTTTTCAACCAGAGTGGATTCATATCCAGCCCCTCCATAAATAGGTTTGACACGCGAAAACAAAGATTCAAGAGGACACACACCAAGCACATTAAGATCCTCGTGATTTGCATCACAAATTTCAGGTTTAGCTGCCATCTTATTGACTAAGGTAGCCTGCTTGTCAGAAATTTGGTCCACCAATTTTTCAAGGTGAGCGAGCTAAGAATTAAGTGCAAGGAAATCATTGGCCATATCATCAACCTCTTTATTCAAACAGAACAAAAAGGAATTTTGCTCTTTTAATTCCCTACGGAAGTAACTATTTTGGTCAAACTGAGAAGACATGAAACCTTTGACATTAGTTTCAATCTCCTCCAATTTTCTGAAATAGTTTGGTTTGGCCATGAGGAAAGCTCTCTCAAGAACAAACATAAGAGAAAATATGGTCTATGCAGGCATGAGTATAATTCATTTTAAGTGTGGCAGTAATCGGTAAACCCACATGATCCATTGAGTAGGAGTGTACCATGATTACCAAGGAGACACATACATTCCTCTGAGTACCTATTTACTGACACCTGCAGATGACAACTCAATACGAGTCATTCCTCAAGGGCCCAGAAACGATCATGACCCTGACCAGTGAGCATGATTACCCAAAAATCCCGAAGGACATGATGAAGCACATTCGTCTTGAAGGAGATGCAGTCTACAAAGGCTACCCATTCATGGAAAGTGGAGTAGAACTTTGGTACGTGGAAGTACACCTCCACCATGTGAAAGGAGTTTGTCCAAATACTATGGGGCAATACTTTTTCATTTCACGTGTACCACGAGCAACCTTCTTTGATGCTGTTCGTGAAGCTGCCATGGAAGCCATACGTCAGATTGGAGAAATACTTGAAGCAAGACTCCGTCATACCCAGGAATACCTGAGTGAGGTACGTGCGGAGATGATGGAGATGAAGCTCATGACCACCGTGATGAAGCAAAAGATGGATGATTTCAAGGAGCACCTCGGAAAGTTCGAGTGGAACTAAAGTACCTCCAAGAGAGGCAGACGAATAAAGTTGGCAGAAATGCTTGACCATACTGAACAATGTGGATGGCAGCATTTGTAATAAAGTACTTTTGAATTGGAGTTTTTGAGGATAAATTAAGGATGTAATAGAGGATTGATTATGAAATGAATATGATTTATGGAAGAAGCTATGATGGATCAGCAAACGTTTTCTTAGGAGCATACGAAAACCTGAGAGTTGTGAAGTTACGATAGTCGTTTGTTCAGCTTGCAGAATCATTGGATTTCTCCGAACTTCGTTCGTGGACAAGAGAAATTCTGCAACGCTTGTGAGGATGCCCAAGTGTTAGAATGTGAGATTCGCTAAGCCTTATACAGAGAAATGATTTGGGTGCGGAATGGATTGATCACCATGACGACTTACTCTTATTATTTATCTTGCTATTCGGAATGGTAAATCTGAGAGACATACCCATAGTGAGAGACGACGTTCTTTGAAGCTTTTGTTTAAGACTTAGAGTGGTATAAGAAAAGCCCATGTACATGGCACTTGTTGTCCCGCGTAGGAAATGTTACGGTGAGAATGAAACCAAGACCCCTCTCTCTACAGGATAACCACAAATGGTACACCACCATGAGAACCATCGATATGTTATTTAGAATTGACCACGAGACTGTCAGTTAAGAAGACCCAGTAATGGAAGAAGCTTATATCAACGGAAAAGCACTCGATTTTGATGGAAAACGTTATGAATATAACGAGAGAGCATCACCAAAGGATTTAATATGAAGACTGTGCGATGTCAGTTGCCAAAACCCCAGAGGATTGTTAAAAGCATTTTGAGGGACGAGTATCTCTCATTTAAGTGTGGTAGCATCCCACCTTACCGGAGATTGGATTCGTTAGAAGACCCCCAAACCCTAACCTTTCTTTCTAGCCTCTTCGAATCTCGAGGACGAGATTCATTTTAAGTGTGGTAGTTTGTAACATCCCAAAATTATAAATTTTGGAATGTTAATATAATTATTAGATTGATTGTTTGTTTGTTTGCTTGAGTGATTGAAACTTGTGTGAAATTTGAAACTTTTTAAAAACTTTTGAATGAGAGGGAATAAAATGACTTTCCCCTTTTCCCTGTGAATTCAAATTCATATTTTTTAAAATCAGCGAGAGGAGATAGCATGACTTCTTCAACTATAAAGAATTTGAATCAAGGTGGCATTGGAATTCCTTTCGATTTTGTTTTGCATTTTGTTTCTTCCTCACTCACGGAATGTCGGGAACCATATCTTGTCAAGCAAGAAAAAGAGAGGAGAAACATGACCCTCCAAACCCGGGGATATTCCTTGAAATATTTGAGCCATGACACCCAAGATTTATTTGAGTAATTATTTGCAAAAAGAAATAAAGCATTTAGGGGATTTTCAAAAAAATATTTTTTTTAAGTTTTTATTTTGGCCGTGGCAAAATGTCCATCATTTAGATTTTATTTTTCTGATAATTTTAGTATATAGAAACTCTATATTCCGAATTTATTTGGTTTCCCTTTTATCGTTTACTTTCCGGTTTTTGAAAATAGGGAAAGAAATCTCATTTATTTGGAAACTTTGCTCTGGCCCATTAAAGCCTTTCCAAAAGTTGGCCCGACAACTTCTTCTCCTTCCTCACGTTCTCCTTCCTCACATGAAACTTCCATAGCCATGGTGAGAGGAATCTCCACCTTCCCGATCTCCTTGCTCCTTCCTTCTCCGAGCACCCCGAGCCCATATAAATACTCCCCTCAACCTCCTCTCCCCATTTTCCCCATAGCCCAGCCGCTCCCCTCGTCAGAACGCAGCCCCCACCTCGCCGGAGTTCGCCTCCAACAGGAACTCACCGGAGCTCCTGCTGCTCCCTCCCGTCGCCCCCACGCCCCGCCGACGCCACCAACCTTCCGCCCGAGCCCTCCTCCATCACCTGGACCCCTCCACCGCCTCGGCCGGCCATCGGAGCAACCTTCCCACCGTCTTCTCCAACTCCGGCGACTAACTCCGGTGAGATCCACGAAATCCCGTATTGCAGTTTTTTCAGAAAATTGCAATCTTAGAAAATTCATATCTATTAGTGTGTAACTCCAAATTAGATGATTCTTTTTGCGTTGGATCACAAAGTTTATGCAGTTTCTGTACATATATAGTTTGTCTATGGTTGGATTTATAAAAATTGAGTTAGATCAGATTTGAATTAAAGCTTGTTTTGCTTATTCCCGGAGTTTAAAAATAGCTTTTAATTTGATTCTTTTTGCTGCTGCTTCCTATTGATCATATCTTTCAGTACTTTATGTGTCAATATTTTTAATTGGGGTTTTTACCAAAACAGATTCTGTTTTAGTTCTTTTAGGATTATAGCTATTTCTTTTTCTATATTTGTTTTTAAATTAGTTTCTTTTATATTTGAGAAAGTTTATATTTGGTTTTCTGTTAGATAATTGTAGGTTCTCAACAAGTTTTTATTTTTATTTTATTTGTTATCATGAAATCAATTCTAGTTCCCTAATAACTTGCAATTGATTTCTCTACTGTTTCAAATCCCGTTTGGAAATACTTTCAAATAGTTTTGTGAAAAATAATTTATTTTATCTTAGTTAAATTTATATCTTAGTTCCCTATTATTTAAGTTTTTTATTTTCTGTTAGACAAAAACTATTTAGTGTTTGACGTAGTAGAAGACTCCCTAGTCTTATTTGAAGTTTCTTTCGGATTCTTATTCGCTCTCTCTTTTGTTTTGATTGCTAGAATGATTGCTAGTATGAGTGCTTATGTGAATGATATGTTTGTTATATAGATTTCATCGGAGAGTGACGAGTAGTCTATCAAGTTATTTCTCGAGAAATTCTTCTTCGTCAACATCGCCAGGCAAGTCATTTTGATCATACTATCACCTATGTTTTATGCATCGTAGTTGTACCATCCTATGCCCAATTGCATGCTGCTTAGGTACTTGGAAATTTTAGTATAGATTGTAGTATCATGTGGTAGGCACACAACAACCCCGTTACTTGGCGCCGGGACGACAAATTTCATATTGCTATGCTTGAGTAGACGGGATTTCGGTTGAGTGCATAACACGAGTGATGCAAGGTTGATTAAATAATGAAGACCGGTTAAGACAAGATTTTCAAGACCTCGGACGCAATGCAACTCTGGGTGAAGGACGGTTGATCGGCTCCTTGGAGAACCCAGTGGATGACCCGGGATGCTGGAGAGGCCATGACATCCTGCGGAAAGCTTCACCCAGGCTCAAAGAGACGGACGGATATTTTCAAGACCCAAGGCTTACCTGCACAGCCACAAGTCATTATGGGCTCTGGCTTGGTTGGACAACGCGGCGACTCTGGACAGGCGGTGCCAGCAGATGTAGAAGAACGGTAGGATTGGATGTGCACCGACAGGGATTCAGAGGGACCCGTTGAAAGACCATGTTTTGATCATCCGGTCTTCAAACACCCTGAAGTGCGAGGACATACACGGAGGCGATTAAATCTTGTGGGGAACGTGTGCAAAACTCTGCAGAGTACTCAAACCTAATCGATTAGCCGTGTCCACGGTCATGGACAACTTGAGCCAAAGGAACTAAAGTTATCTGGATTTCTCAACACCATTAAATATATTTGATGAGGGTAATTAATGACAACTCGGGTACGAGAATTGGTTGGTGGAACCATCTCGTTAACAACCAACAATGTAGTAACATTTTGCTTTTAGCCCTCTCTTGATGTAGGAGAAAACTTGCTTTTCGCTAAAAATTTATAGCCCCACCTGCCATATTTGCATATAGTATAGATGATTACTTTTCACCCCTCTCTTATGTGACTTGCCGGCATATTCAATATGCTGACCTACACGGCTGCAACGTCTTATGTTGCAGATATTTTTCTTCAACGAGTAAGAGTACGATTCAGGGTTACGGTCTACACTCAACTTGCCGTTCGTGTTTATTGGGACTCCACTCCCTTGACTGCTTCCGCTGGAATATTTAAGGTATATATCAGTTTTACGCTATTTACATGTGATTGCACTTTGATATATACATTGATGTACTGTGTGTGCCAGCATACTGATCCAGGGATGGCACAGATACACAGAGGCTTGACTCGTCTTGAGTCGGGTCGCTACAGAAATGGTATCAGAGCACATGTTGACTGTAGGACGTGACCCTAGAAACTGGAAACTTCTTAGGATAGGATCTCTCAAAAATCTTATTTTCAAGAACGTCCTTCACTTCTCATCTCTTCTGATTTCATCAAATGTTCCCTCTCACCTCCAATAGTTAGACAATCCCCTTACCCCTTCGACCTCATGAAGAATCAACAAAGTTCTTCTTCAAAGTAAAGAGGATTTCACCACGCTTTTGAAGAATTGAAGCTACACCAACAGTAAACTCTCAAGACCCGAAGAACTTGAAGACCCTGAAGTGTTCGAATAATTATATGACCATTAGAGTTCCAAACCCCTTTTATATACCCACGTTAGATACGATGATTTGTGAGCCGTCATTGGTGTGTGTTTTCCGACGGCCACAAATAAAACCTATTCTCAAAAATATTGTTTGTATTGTGTGTATCTCCCTCTCTCTTACCCATCTCATCCCCAAAACCTCAACCCTACCAGATGGAGTATGAAGCTGGACTTGTAGTCTCTGGACCAATGACCCGACTGGAGGCTGAAATATGGATTCAGAACATGGAGAACCACTTCGGGAGCAACTTGGTCTCAAGGAAGCATGAAGTGGAACACGCTCTTCTGTACTTTACACAAAGTGCTGCAATCTGGTGGAAAATGCATCATGCCATACAAGGATTTAGTGGAGCGGAAACCTGGGACGAATTCAAGAAGACTTTGTTAAGATCCCGTCTTATTCAAAAGTGCTATGATAATCCGAAGGAGAAGACTTGTGCATGCAAGATCTGTGGAGAAATAGGACACACCCAGGAAGAACACACGGATGGATGCACTCATTGTGATGAAAATCACCCAGCTGAGGAGTGCCCAAGCAGTCAGGTGACTTGTTTCCTTTGTGAAGGAACCACCCACTACCCAGCTCAGTGTCACATTTACCCCAAGGTGCAACAAGTTGTCAAGCAGCAAAAAGATGTAGTGAAGGAAACACTCAAGAAGAAGATTCTAGAAGAACCGGTGATGAACGAAAATATTGAAGACCCTGATGGACAAGGTCTGACCAGATTTTTCTCCAATGCATGCTACTCATGTGGAGAAGAAGGACATTATTCACAGGACTGCACGAAGAGAAGCCAAGAGTATCTGGGAAACTTCCCGACGGAAGAAGTGGAGTTTGATCCACTTGAAATACAAGAACTGGCCAAAATAAAGGAGTCCTGGAAAGAAGAAAAAGTACCCTCGGAAGAACCAAATCTCTGCAGACATAGACCTGAGTCATGTCAGATGTTACAAGTGTATGAAATTTGGCCACCACAAATACATGTGCTCAGGAAGGAAGCCGGGAACCCAAGGAGCAAAGGCAAACACTAAGACGCCTCGAGACTGGTCAGAACTCATTTGCTTTTGTTGCAAGGAAGCAGGACATTTTGCCAGCGATTGTCCACAAAGGAAGAAAGCTAGAATGGAGTAGTTAAGTTTTGACCATGGCAATAAGTGTAATCCAAAGCACTCTTGTTTTTTTTCATGAGATCATGGAGTGAAATTTTTGTAACAGAAGTCCCTGAGATTGCAATAACATCATGAATAAATGGAATTTATTGTCTCATGATTGCCTATGTTGAAACTGTATGCGTTGTTTCTCTTCGAACAAAGATCTCTGAACAATTATGAGGATAAGAGAAAATATGGTCTATGCACGCATGAGTATAATTCATTTTAAGTGTGGCAGTAATCGGTAAACCCACATGATCCATTGAGTAGGAGTGTACCATGATTACCAAGGAGACACATACATTCCTCTGAGTACCTATTTACTGACACCTGCAGATGACAACTCAATACGAGTCATTCCTCAAGGGCCCAGAAACGATCATGACCCTGACCAGTGAGCATGATTACCCAAAAATCCCGAAGGACATGATGAAGCACATTCGTCTTGAAGGAGATGCAGTCTACAAAGGCTACCCATTCATGGAAAGTGGAGTAGAACTTTGGTACGTGGAAGTACACCTCCACCATGTGAAAGGAGTTTGTCCAAATACTATGGGGCAATACTTTTTCATTTCACGTGTACCACGAGCAACCTTCTTTGATGCTGTTCGTGAAGCTGCCATGGAAGCCATACGTCAGATTGGAGAAATACTTGAAGCAAGACTCCGTCATACCCAGGAATACCTGAGTGAGGTACGTGCGGAGATGATGGAGATGAAGCTCATGACCACCGTGATGAAGCAAAAGATGGATGATTTCAAGGAGCACCTCGGAAAGTTCGAGTGGAACTAAAGTACCTCCAAGAGAGGCAGACGAATAAAGTTGGCAGAAATGCTTGACCATACTGAACAATGTGGATGGCAGCATTTGTAATAAAGTACTTTTGAATTGGAGTTTTTGAGGATAAATTAAGGATGTAATAGAGGATTGATTATGAAATGAATATGATTTATGGAAGAAGCTATGATGGATCAGCAAACGTTTTCTTAGGAGCATACGAAAACCTGAGAGTTGTGAAGTTACGATAGTCGTTTGTTCAGCTTGCAGAATCATTGGATTTCTCAGAACTTCGTTCGTGGACAAGAGAAATTCTGCAACGCTTGTGAGGATGCCCAAGTGTTAGAATGCGAGATTCGCTAAGCCTTATACAGAGAAATGATTTGGGTGCGGAATGGATTGATCACCATGACGACTTACTCTTATTATTTATCTTGCTATTCGGAATGGTAAATCTGAGAGACATACCCATAGTGAGAGACGACGTTCTTTGAAGCTTTTGTTTAAGACTTAGAGTGGTATAAGAAAAGCCCATGTACATGGCACTTGTTGTCCCGCGTAGGAAATGTTTGCTAGTATGAGTGCTAGTATGAGTGCTTATGTGAATGATATGCTTGTTATATAGATTTCATCGGAGAGTGACGAGTAGTCTATCAAGTTATTTCTCGAGAAATTCTTCTTCGTCAACATCGCCAGGCAAGTCATTTTGATCATACTATCACCTATGTTTTATGCATCGTAGTTGTACCATCCTATGCCCAATTGCATGCTGCTTAGGTACTTGGAAATTTTAGTATAGATTGTAGTATCATGTGGTAGGCACACAACAACCCCGTTACTTGGCCCCGGGACGACAAATTTCATATTGCTATGCTTGAGTAGACGGGATTCCGGTTGAGTGCATAACACGAGTGATGCAAGGTTGATTACATAATGAAGACCGGTTAAGACAAGATTTTCAAGACTTCGGACGCAATGCAACTCTGGGTGAAGGATGGTTGATCGGCTCCTTGGAGAACCCAGTGGATGACCCGGGATGCTGGAGAGGCCATGATATCCTGCGGAAAGCTTCACCCAGGCTCAAAGAGACGGACGGATATTTTCAAGACCCAAGGCTTACCTGCACAGCCACAAGTCATTATGGGCTCTGGCTTGGTTGGACAACGCGGCGACTCTGGACAGGCGGTGCCAGCAGATGTAGAAGAACGGTAGGATTGGATGGGCACCGACAGGGATTCAGAGGGACCCGTTGAAAGACCATGTTTTGATCATCCGGTCTTCAAACACCCTGAAGTGCGAGGACATACACGGAGGCGATTAAATCTTGTGGGGAACGTGTGCAAAACTCTGCAGAGTACTCAAACCTAATCGATTAGCCGTGTCCACGGTCATGGACAACTTGAGCCAAAGGACCTAAAGTTATCTGGATTTCTCAACACCATTAAATATATTTGATGAGGGTAATTAATGACAACTCGGGTACGAGAATTGGTTGGTGGAACCATCTCGTTAACAACCAACAATGTAGTAACATTTTGCTTTTAGCCCTCTCTTGATGTAGGAGAAAACTTGCTTTTCGCTAAAAATTTATAGCCCCACCTGCCATATTTGCATATAGTATAGATGATTACTTTTCACCCCTCTCTTATGTGACTTGCCGGCATATTCAATATGCTGACCTACACGGCTGCAACGTCTTATGTTGCAGATATTTTTCTTCAACGAGTAAGAGTATGATTCAGGGTTACGGTCTACACTCAACTTGCCGTTCGTGTTTATTGGGACTCCACTCCCTTGACTGCTTCCGCTGAAATATTTAAGGTATATATCAGTTTTACGCTATTTACATGTGATTGCACTTTGATATATACATTGATGTACTGTGTGTGCCAGCATACTGATCCAAGGATGGCACAGATACATAGAGGCTTGACTCGTCTTGAGTCGGGTCGCTACAATTGGTGTTCCCTCGAAGAGGAAAGGGTGATGTAGCACAGCGGTGGTAAGTATTTCCCTCAGTTTGAGAACCAAGGTATCGATCCAGTGGAGGAGTATCACAAGATCCTGCACAAACACAAAAAGCTTGCTCCCAATGCTATGAAGGGGTTGTCAATCCCTTATAGATTGTTCGCCAAGTGAGAACTGAAAGCAACAAAGTAACAAAGCAAAGTAAAAGCTAAAGTGGAAACGATAGATGTGAATAGACCCGGGGGCCGTAGTGTTTACTAGTGGCTTCTCTCATGAAAGCAAGTAGACGGTGGGTGAACAAATTACTGTCGAGGAATTAATAGAACCGCGCAAAGTCGTGACATCATCTATGGAAATGATTATGTCTATAGGCATCATGTCCAAAACAAGTAGACCGATACTGTCTGCATCTACTACTATTACTCCACACGTCGACCGCTATCCAGCATGCATCTAGTGTATTAAGTCCAAAAGAATAGAGTAATGCCTTAAGCAAGATGACATGATGTAGATGGACAATCTCATATCAACGACAGAGCCCATCTTGTTACCCTTGATGACAACTACTTAATGTGTGCCTTGCTACCACTACTATCACTGGGAAAGGTCACCACATGGTAAGAACCCAAAACCAAGCACTTCTCCCATTGCAAGAATCATAGATCTAGTTGGCCAAACAAAACCCAAGACTCGGACAGACTTACAAGGATATCAAATCATGCATATAAGAAATCAGCAAAGACTCAAATATATATCATAGATAATCTGATCCCAAATCCACAATTCATCAGATCTCAACAAACACACTGCCAAAGAAGATTACATCGGATAGATCTCCATGAAGATCATGGAGAACTTTGTATTGAAGATCCAAGAGAGAGAAAAAGTCATCTAGCTACTAACTACGGACCCGTAGGTCTGAAGTGAACTACTCTCGAGTCATTGGAGGGGTGATGATGATGATGAAGAAGCCCTCCAACTCCAAAGTCCCCTCCGGCACGGCACCGAGAAGGGTCTCCAGATGAGATCTCACGGAAACGGAAGCTTGCTGGGGCTAAAAGTATTTTTGTGGATCCCCTGATTTTTTGCTATATTTTAGGGAATATATAGGCCAAAGATCTAGGTCAGGGGGCGCTCAGGGAGGCCACAAGCCCTGCCACCGCCGCCTCCCCTCGTGGCGGAGTGGGGGCTTGTGGGCTCCCTAGAGCCCTCCTGGCTTGGCCCACATGCCCCCTGATCTTCTTCCGTTTGGACTCCGTTCCAAAATCAGATCTAAAAAGAGCCAAAAACACAGAAAAAACAGGAACTGGCACTTGGCACTGAATTAATAAGTTAGTCCCAAAAAAGATATAAAAGGTACATAAAAGATCCAAAGATGACAAGATAACAGCATGAAACCATCAAAAATTATAGATGCGTTTGAGACGTATCAGTATGGAGATACTGACGATCGAATCTCGGGCAAGTAACATACCGACGGACAAAGGGAATAGTATACGGGATTAACTGAATCCTTGACATGGAGGTTCAACCGATAAAGATCTTCGTAGAATGTGTAGGAACCAATATGAGCATCCAGGTCCCTCTATTGGTTATTGATCGAAGAGTTTCTCGGTCATGTCTACATAGTCTCGAACCCGCAAGGTCTGCACACCTTAGGTTCGGTGACGTTTTGTTATAATTGAGTTATGTATGTTGGTGTCCGAAGGTTTTTCGGAGTAACGGATGGGATCTTGGACTTCACGAGGAGTTCCGGAATGGTCCGAGGAGGAAGATTGATATGTAGGAAAAGGGTGTTTGGGCTCCGGAATGGTTTTGGGCACTTCTGGTAGTGTATCGGGAGTGACATATGGGTCGGGGGGTCCACTGGGAAAGGTCCACCCACCCCAAGGGCCACATGGTCCTAAGAGGTGACGCACCAGTCCCTAGTGGGCTGACCAGCCAGTCCCAAAAGGCCCTTGCGCCAAGAGGTGGGAGGAGGCCAAGTGGGGAGGGAGTCCTACTAGGACTCCACCTCCCTTGGTGGAGAAGGACTCCTCCTTTGGGGCGGCGACCAAGGCCCTAGTGGAAACCCTAGGGCTCCACCCCTTCCCCGTCCCTCCTATATATAGTCGAGTGGAGAGAGGACAACAACACCATAATCCAAGGCGCAGCCCTCTCTCCCTCCCATCTAGTTAGTTTGTCCTCTAGATCGGTTCCGATAGTGCTCGGTGAAGCCCTGTCGGGACAGCTCCACCACCATCGCCGCCATGCCATCGTGTTGTTGGAGAACTCAGCTACCTATCCACCACCTCTTGCTAGATCAAGAAGGCATATATCGTTATTGAGTTGTACCTATGCTGAACATGGAGCTGCCGTCCGTTCGACACTTGATCGGGATGGATCATGATGAGATCGCAGGACGGATCGTGATGGGATCGCGGGACGGATTGCGATTTGGATCGTGAAGATGTTCGACTACATCAACCGCGTTATATACGCTTCGGCTTAGAGATCTACACCCTCCGTCCCATAATAAGTGACTCAAAAGTGACTCAACTTTGTACTAAAGTTAGTGCAAAGTTGAGTCATTTTTGAGTCACTTATTTTGGGACGGAGGCAGTACAAGGGTATGTAGATGCACCCCCCCTCTCATAGATGTTAGTCTCCATAGATTGACCTTGGTGAGCGTAGGAAATTTTTTATTTCCCATGCGACGTTCCCCAACAATATATTCATTGAAGAATGCTCTATGAATTTCACTTATATCTTGTTAAGAGTGGTTTGATGATCACTCTTGTGCTTCATTCATATCCTAAGAGAAAATGTTGAATGAATTGAATGTCATAAATCGTGAAATTATATATGCTTGTCCCATGGGGAGTAGTGATTTCACATACTAATAGTATAAGCAATAAAATTTATTGGAGGTTAGCAAACATACCATTGGTCACTTGAACAATTCACTGAAAGAATATTGAAGGAAGATAGATCTCACATATAAATATACTCCCTCCATCCCAAAATTATTGTCTTATATTTGTCTAGATATTAATGTATCTAGTCATGTTTTAGTATTTAGATACATTCATTTCTAAACAAACCTAAGACAAGAATATTGGGACGGAGGGAGTACTATCTTGGACACTTCTATGATTGTGAGCCCCCATTAATTATTTTCAAACTTGATCAAGTAGTTGGCATTGGACAAGGAAGACAACGTAATGGTTATGTTTGCTTATATTCACATAGTAGTTATATTCTCATGGATCCTCTAACATGTGATGCTTGCTTAGGATCTTTTGCTCGCTCAAAAATTCGCACTAAGTAGAGATACTACTTGTGCATCCATAACCGTTAAACTCAGTTTCTTGCCAGGAGAATCCACCATACCTACCTATGGATTGAATAAGATCCTTCAAGTAAGTTGTCATCGGTGCACAAAGCAATAAAAATTTCTCCTGAACATGTATGATATTTTATTGTAAGGGAAAATAAGTTTGTACGATCTTGTGATGGCAAAGAAATAAAAGCGATGGACTACATAATAAAGTTTTCTATCACAAGGGGCGATATAAAGTGACATTCCTTTTCATTAAGAGATTGCACGTCCAAAAATAAAAAGCGCATGGCAACCTCTACTTCCCTCTGTGAAGGGCCTATCTTCTACTTTTCTATTTTTACTTTTATGCAAGAGTCAATAATGTTCATCCCTACCCCCAATCTATTAATTCTTTAGTTGGCAAGCATCATGTGGTGGCGAAAGATCCATGCACATATATCTAGTTGGATATAGGTGATCATGATTCATTATTGTTGACTTATCCCTGAGATAAATAACTTGGGAGGCGGAACATTAAGCCTCTATCTTCCTATGTGTTTGATTGAAACTACTTCTTCTAAAAATATGCCTTGTGTGTGAGCAATCATGGAAGACTAAATGATAGTTGAGTATGTGAAAATTTCTAAATCAAAGCTCTTACATAGACCCTTCCTGAAAATAAGATGAATTGTAATTGTATGATGACCCAGAACATAGTTTGCTAGTTTTCAAGAAAGTTTATGGTCTATACTTTAACATGTGAATAGCTTGTTGCTTGATCATGAGAACTTCTAAGAGAAAATATTTGTTGTTTTATGATGCTAGAAAAAGTGATTGGTAGTAAAATTGGTCAAACTTATATACTATGCTAGCATTCACCCTTCATAAATTATTTCTTTTATCATTTACCTACTCGAGAACGAGCAGAAATTAAGCTTGAGGATGCTGATACATCTCCAATGTATCAATGATTTATGAAGTATTCATGCCAATATTCTACAACTTTCATATACTTTTGGCAACATTTTATATTATTTTTGGGACTAACTTACTTAACAAGTGCCTAGTGATAGTTCCTTTTCTGTGTGTGTGTTTTGTTTCGTAGAAATACCATATCAAACAAAGTCCAAACGCGATAAAAATTGACAGAGATTTTTTTGGAACTAGATAATGCCCCGCGCGTTGCTGCGGGATTTTTTTGTGGGTTTTCAGAGTAACATCCACATGCCAAAGAAGATAACAATACGAATAAATAATATGTCAAATTTCATATTCAAAGATGTTACTACACTATAGATTGCCAGTGTACAATTTGATGAACTGCATTTTGTAATTCTTCTTGGGTATGTTATGTACAGAACTCAGATTGCATGGAAGATAAATACTGTATTGCAGAAATTAAAATACAAAGATGCAACAGAAAAATAGTGGCAATTGTCTTAGAAACATATGAGTTGAAAACATTGGATTTCAAAACCGAACCTGATCTGTGGACTATCTTGTCTTTCATCTTCAACAAAAACCTGGATGGGTGGGGCACAATCAAGGGACACCTTGAGAAAGTGGTTGCATGGAGAATCTGGTACAGAAAATAGAGGCCACATCGAGGGTTGCAGATCTGTCAGGGCCAACACACACGGTACCAACAAGCGATATTTGTCAAATATCAAAATCGCTAATGATGGAAGATCACGACACTGAGCTCAATTGCTCTGCATAGATCCCTTCAGTAGTACTCGAACACTCGAGATATCACCGACAGGGGATCATTGTTGTTTTTTCGTAACTGAGCGAGCGGCAAGTTACAAAAAATCAAATAATAAGAAAGTGTGCACATAGGTCATTCATATATGGTTCCAAGAATAATGAAAAAAAAATATTATCGATATTTGCTTTGGGATAACACCACAAAACTTCTGATTACATGATATAAAAAGGATGAATAACTGTTCAAGCACACATGAGATCAGTGGCAAACAAATAATTCAAACAAAAATATGTTCAAGCACTGAATTAATCAAACTATGAAGACTACATGCACTTCTACTATAAACAATTGATAAATCACCAGTTCCATTGTTAAATAAGGGAGGTGTAATACAATAAAAATGAAGAACCACTTTACTGTAAACTAAGATCACTGGCAAAAAAAACTAAGATCAGTGAGAAACAAATAACTGAAATAAATGTACCTTCTAGGACCGAACCAATCAACTAAAGACCTGCTACTTGATAAATCATGTGGAGCTTTTCTTGTGGACCTCGGTGCTGGTCAGCCAATGTTTGAAGAACCGAGTGGGAAGACGTGCAGTGGTGAACAGCAGGGACCTGGAAGTTATGGAGACGATGGGAACGTTGCACCTCTGCTGCTTAATTGGATAGGAACTGCATACCCTGCACGAGGAAGGGGATATAGATCTACCAGTCCCTGTTGCAAGAAAATACTGGAATCTGTTGGAGATTTGGAAAGGTGAAAAGGGGGAGGCGCTACCATGAAGAATAGAGGAGGCGGTGATAGGGATCCTTGGGAATCAAAATAGCACTGCCATGGTCCGTGGAGAAGATGGGAAGCAAAGGGGCGCTACGATGGGGAAGAAGAAATAGAGCGCTGCGACGGGGAAGAAGAAACGAAGCGGTGGTGTCGGTTTCCAGAAGAGAGGAGTCCTCTACGATTCTTTAAAATAAAAAAAGAAATTTCATCAGCAGGTGACGTGGCAGCACTACAATCCAGGAAAAATCAGTAGTGGGAGATAGCTATTTAGAAATAGAGGATATATGTGAACTTTAGGAAGAAGAATCCACACAACACGGTGCCCGAGGGAGGCACAAGCTAACATGGCACGACTGGGGGGGTGACGGTGCCCTAATAGCTTGTGCCCCCCTCCTTATGTCGGTTTGGACCCTTCTTTCACCGCAAGAAAGATATTTTTCCAATAAAAATCCCCTCAAATTTCAGTCGATCAGAGTTACAGATCTTTGGATATTTAAGAAACGGTGCAGGGCCAGAAAACAACAGCGAAAACAGGAGAAAAACAGATAGAGAGATCCAATCTCGGAGGAGCTCTCTCCTTTCCGAGAGCCATGGTGGCCAAGGACCAGAGGGGAGAACCTCTCCCCATCTCAGGAGAGGCCATGGAGGAGGAAGCCTAAGGGGGGAGACTCTCTCCCCCGCTCTTCTTGTGGCGTCAAAGTGCCATCGGGGGAACCAACGCCGCGATGATCGTCTTCACCAACATCACCGTCCCTCATCTATCTATTGCGGTCCACTCTCCCACACCTTGATATAACCCCCTACTTTAACATGGTGTTTCAGGCCACATATTATTATTCAATGATCTGTTGCCATCCTATGAAGTTTGAGTAAATTTATGTTGTCCTTTGGGTTGATTAATGATCTTGATTGATTTGAGTGTATGTTTATTTTGGTGTTATCCTATGGTTCCCTTCGTGCCACGCACATGTGAGGGAATTCTCGTTGTAGGATTTGCCATATGTTCATGATTCGCTTATAGTGGGTGGCTAGAGTGAGAAAATCTTACACCCGAGTAAGGGAGTTGTTTGTGTTTGGGAGTAAAGAGGACTTGATGTTTAATTCTATGATTGGGTTTACCTTAATGATTTCTAGTAGTTGTGGATGCTTGTTAGAGATCCAGTCATAAGTTCATATGATCCAAGTACAGAAATTATGTTAGCTCATGCCTCTCCCTCATATAAAATTGCAAGAATGATTACCGTTCTTGTTATCAATTGCATAGGATGATTCCGCACACCATACCATCATTATTCCACACTCGCTATTTGTAATATATTGTGATATATTCTAACTCTATTTAGTGCAGCAACTATTTTCCATATTTTAGTTCTCCAATATCATGCAAAGCTATCGTGTCTATACCAACAACGCGGTTTTATTTCTCATCACTAGATAGAAGCAAACATTTGGTGTATGTAGAGTCGTATCAGTGGCAGATAGGACTCGAGAGCATATTGATCTTACCTTTAGCTCCTTGTGGGTTCGACACTCTATATTTACCACTTCCATCTTTGGAAATTTCTATGATGATTCCTTTCACTTGGGGATTATCATTTCTCCTTTTTTGTTAATGATGATGCTTGTGCTACTAACTATGTTTCTTATGAAGCATCTATATTAAAGGAGAATGTTGAGTTGCAGGCTCAACTTGAGTTGTTATCTAGCAATTCAAATTGTTATATTTCCATGTTCTAGTCCTTGTAATTCATCCACTCATAATGTTGGTACATCTTGCGATGAGTTACTTTCCTTACCTTGTTCCTCTAATAATGACACTTATACTTCCTCTAGTAATTGTGTTGATACTAACTATGTATAGAAATCAAAGAGGTCAAGTCCCAAGTCACTTCTTTGAAGAAGAACTTTGAAAAAAGTCATGGAGGGAAATCCATACTTGACAATATTTTGAGTGGGAAAAAATCCCCCAATGACGAGGGTGGACTTGGATTCAACTCAAATAATAAGAAGAAGTCCAAGAGCAACAAAAATAAGGGCCAAGAACACAAGTCAATAATTCAGCCAACATTATTTGCTTCAAGTGCAAAACAGAAGGGCATCATGTTAGCTCTTGCCCATTGAAGATGAAGCCCCATAGCAATAAGCAACAAGGGAAGCTGCCTGGTACGTCTACAACATATCGATAATTTACGAGGTATTCATTCCATATTTTCCTATGTTTACAATACTTTTATACGGTTTTGATGCGCTTCATATGATTTGTTTATAACTAACCGAGCGGACGCTATTTTTAGCAAAACTACCGTGGTGTTGTTTTTTGTGCAGAAAATAAAAGTTCCCGAAATCACCCGAAACTTTTTTATGATTTTTTTGTGGAAAATAAAAAATACCAGAGTGAAGAACCACTAAAGGGGAGCCAATTGTGGGCCACCCCCTTGTTGGGCTCTATTGTGTGGTGGGGCGCACGTGGCTTCATCTAGCGTAATTCCAACACTGAAAATTCCTATATATATACAGAAACCTCCGAAAGTTAACCTAGAACTTCCGCTCCGCCACAACAACTCTATGTATCTACGAAAACCCCATCTGTAGCCCTTCTAGTACCCTGCCGGAGAGGGGAAAGCATCACCGTTGGCCATCTCCATCACCCCGATGGTGGCCATGATGACGAGGGAGTAGTTCACCCTCGGGGCTGATGGTATGTACCAATATCTATGTGTTTGATCTCTCTCTCTCTTGTTTTCTTAAGATGTACCGATCTTGATGTATCACGGGCTTTGTTAATATAGTTGGATCATATGGTTATGTACCTTGCTATCTTGCTGTGACGAATTTAATCCTTCCCTTTGAGATCTCGTTATGTTGGATTGAATATTGGATTTGAGAACACTTGTTTTATGTATTGCATGTGGATACCTATGGTGACTATGGGGTATTCTATTGATTCACTTGATATATGTCATGGCATCAACTTGAGGATTCCGTTGACCTTGTGGAACTATGCATAGGAGTTGATTGCACATTTTCATACTACATTCTCCTATAGAAATCTTGCGGTACTCTTGGAAGTTCTTTGTGTTGGATTGAATATGATGAATTTGAAATTGTTTGATGCATGGCATATAATTAACCCACATATACTTGTGGTGACATTGGAGTATCTAGGTGACAGTAGGGTTGATTGATATGTTCATAGGTGCTATTTTACTACGAACTCTAGGCATGTTTATGACACTTATAGGAATAGCCCAATAGATTGACCGAAAAAATAACTTTGAGGTGGTTCTACTATTGACAACAATTTCATCTGATGTTCCCCGCTACTTATGAACTTTGTAATGATTCTTTGTTGTACATTGAGGGATGATCATATGATTGTATTATATTAGCATTGTTGAGAGATTGCACTAGTGAAAGTATGAACCCTAGGCCTTACTTCTCAGCATTAATATACTGCTTTGATCATTTTTTTCACTTGCTACATTGCTGTTTTTATAATTATAGATTATAAAAACCTATGTCTACTATCCATACTACACTTGTATCACCATATCTTTGTCGAACTAGTGCACCTATACAATTTTCCATTGTATTGGGTGTGTTGCGGACACAAGAGATTTCTTGTATTTGATTGCAGGGTTGTTTGAGAGAGACCATATTCATCCCACACCTCCCACAGATTGATAAACCTTAAGTCATCCACTTGAAGGAAATTTGTTGTTGTCCTACAAAACTCTGCACTTGGAGGCCCAACAACGTCTACAAGAATAAAGTTGCATAGTACACATCAAGCACTTTTCTAGCGCCATCACCGGGGATGTGAGTACTTGATGATATATATTTATATATTGCAATTAAATCTTTTATTTTCTTGTTTTTCACTAGCTCGATTCATAAAAAAGAAAAATAACAAAAGGAATTTAGGTTGCCTCGATTTCTTCGCCTTTTTTTTGTGAAAATGATGGTTCAGAAAATCATGCTCAATTGTTAGAGAAAGAATTTATAAAAATGCTTAATGTGAATTATAAAATGATGAGCATGATAGTAATATTGTTAGCATGAATTCTATGAATATCCATGATGCCGATGATTGCACTAGTCATGATTAAAAAAATCCTATAGGGATCATAGATTTGTAAAGACATGCCATATAGGGATGATAGATTTTTAAGAATATAGGTATGATAGATTTTGTAAAGACATCCCCAAGGCCCGAGTCAATGCTCCTCCGGTTGAGAAATCAATTGGGAAGAAAGTAAAGGGTAGATGTTGTTGCTTATGTTGTGAGAAGAGACACTTTGCTTCTTCATGCACTAATGGTAACTTATTCAACCCAATTATTATTGATGATATCTATTCTCTTCATAAGGATAAGGTTGGCAATTTGTTTGCCAAAGTTGTTGGTACTCAAAGTGTTGTCATGAAAAGAACCATTTGGGTAGACAAGCCTATTATGACTAACCTCTTAGGACCCAACTTGGTTGGGGACCAACAAGCTCAAACTTGATCAATAGGTGTGGTTAGAGGGCATTGGCGACTTGTCTACATCATGAAGAACTAAGGGGTCTTCATCATTCATAGTCTCAAACCAAGTCATTTGGGTTATCAAGTTTCTCTCCTATATCCAATGTGCCTACTTGCAGTAACTTGTACTTATCTTTCTTACATTGAAAGTTAGTTGCCCCTTTGCATGTTTTGATTTTGTACCTTACATGTGCTTGTATATGTTGGGCTTCCGATTGGATTATCTTGAGTAGTCAATTATGTGTTTGCTGGTTTGCACATCATGTACGTGTGATTCGTGTGTCGAGGCTTTTTGCATATTGTTGGTATCTTAGTTGGATCTTGTGAGTAATTAATGGATTACCCCATTTTGGGGAAGTGATATGATTTGTGCACTTTACGATCCTACAAATGTGTGTACATGAGGAATACCACTTAGTATTGATATCAAGATTATCTAGTCTCTATGTGGTATGTATTACTCATGAGAAATTCAAATTTTTAATGGTCCATTAATTATCACTTGTTGGATTTGTTTGCCTCTTCTTATGAAGTATGGATTATCCCATTATGGGGGAGTAATATTCTATGTGTATGTTACAAGCCTACAAAATGTGTACATTTGAGGTATTGCCACCTAGAGTTGATATTGCAAATTATCTTGTTACTAGGTGGCATGTAAGCTCTACAAGGTCCAATTTGCCCATCTCTTATCTTTTTGGTGTGAAGATGATATTGTTTGTCTTTGCTATCTACCAATGAGAATTATTTACAAATACTTCTTGTCTTTTGACAATTGGTATTCTTTTATGTGGTAGAAAATGTTGATTGTCTTTATATTGGATTTTGTTTATATGTTTGTCTTCCTTGCCTCTTGTGCATCGCTTTTTACATGTCTAGTGTTTCCATAGTCATAGAGAAAGTGGTGATCTCATCTTGTGCATTTTGTATTCAAATGAAAACTCTATATAATGCACATATCTTGGGGGAGCTATCCTATTTTCTTTATAACACTCTTATTATGCGTTTATCATAAAATATTTTGATCCTTATCAAGGGCATGTTGGTGGAAGGCAAGCATTTCTTTATGGTGCTTTATGCCATCATGAAAATTTGTCGAGGGTTTGGTTTGTTTGTAACCTTCCTCTCTTTTCAAAACTTCATACCTCTTTGTCGATTTATTTCAATTGGTATCTTGATGTCTTTAAATTGGCATATGCCAATGGATATCTCATTACTTGATGTATCTTTTAATTGGTATCCTTCAAGTGGTAATTTCTTCATTTGCTATCTTATTTTCACTTGGTATCTTTGTTGGGGAACGTTGCATGGGAAACAAAAAACTTCCTACACACACTAAGACCTATCATGGTGATGATAATCTACGAGAGGGAGATCGGATCCACATACCCTTGTAGATCGCTAAGCGGGAAGCGTTAAGAAACGTGGTTGATGTAGTGGAACGTCTTCGCGATCCAAATCGCCGACGTCCCATTATCCATCCCGATCTAGCACCGAACGGACGGCACCTCCGCGTTCAGCACACGTACAGCTCGATGACGATCTTCGCCTTCTTGATCCATCAAGAGAGACGAAGAGGTAGATGAATTATCCGGCAGCATGACGGCGTGGTGGTGATGATGGTGGAGCTACTCCAGCAGGGCTTCGCTGTGTCGTACCGATCTAGCTACAAGGTGCCACGAAGTAGTGGAGGGAGAGAGGGCTGCACAAAGGCTTGAGGTGCAAAAACCCTCTCAAACCTCCACTATATATAGGAGGAACCAAGGGGAGGGTGCCTTGCCTCCTCCTCCAAGGAGGAGGCTTCGGCCGAAGCAAGGAGGGAGGAGTCCTCCTCCAATTAGGTTTGGTGGAGGACTCCTTCCTATCTTGTCCACCTCTTTCCTTCTCTTTTTTTCCTCTTTATTTTTTGCCTTGGCCGAAATAGACTTATTGGGCTGGCTTCACCAGCCCACAAACGGCTCGTGCGCCACCCATGGGCCTATTAGGTCATCTCCCGGGTGGGTGCCCCTCCCGGTAAAACCCCGGAACCCATTCGTCACTCCCGGCAATTTACTCGTATTGCCCGAAATCTTTCCGGAAGACAAATGCAACAATCCTATATATCAATCTTTGTTTCCGGACCATTCCGGAGAGACTCGTGACGTCCGGATCTCATCCGGGACTCCGAACAACATTCGGTTACCAACATCAATAATTCAACTATACCGAAAACGTCACCGAACCTCAAGTGTTCAGACCCTGCGGGTTCGAGAACTATGTAGACATGACCGACACACTCTACGACCAATATCCAATAGTGGGACCTGGACATCCATATTGTATCCTACATATTCTACGAAGATCTTATTGGTTGAACCTCTGTGTCAAGGATTCACACAATCCCATATATCATTCTCTCTGTCCTTCGGTATGTTACTTCCCCGAGATTCGATCCTCGGTATCTCTATACCTATTTCAATCTTGTTACCGGCAAGTCTCTTTACTCGTTCCGTAATACAAGATCCCGTGGCTAACTCTTTAGTCACATTGCTTGCAAGGCTTGTTTGTGATGTTGTATTACTGAGTGGGCCTCGAGATACCTCTCCATCACACGGAGTGACAAATCCCAGTCTTAATCCATGCTAACTCAACGGACACCTTCGGAGATGCCTGTAGAGTACCTTTATAGTCACCCAGTAATGTTGTGATGTTTGATACACACAAGGCATTCCTCTGGTGTCAGTGAGTTACATGCTCTCATGGTCATAGGAACATATACTTGACATGCAGAAAACAATAGCAACAAAATGACATGATCACATGCTATGTTTATAGTTGGGGTCTTTTCCATCACATCATTCTCCTAATGATGTGATCCCGTCATCAAGTGACAACACTTGTCTATGGCTAGGAAACCTTAACCATCCTTGACCAATAGGCTAGTCAACTAGAGGCTCACTAGGAACATTGCTTTTCTATATATCCACACATGCATTTGTGTTTCCATTCAATCTAATTATAGCATGGAGAATAAATGATTATCTTGAAACAGGAAATATAATAATAACTATTTTATTATTGCCTCTAGGGCATATTTCCAATAGTCTCCCACTTGCACTAGAGTTAATAATCTAGCTTCACATCTCTATGTGATTTACAATGTAATGAATCTAACACCCATACAGTTCTGGTGTTGATCATGCTTTGCACGTGGACGAGCTTTAGTCAGTGGATTTGCAACATTCAGATCCGTGTGCACTCTGCAAATATTTATGTCCTCCTCCTTGATGTAATCACGGATGGCATTGAAGCATTGCTTTATGTGTCTAGTCCTCTTGTCAAACCTTGGTTCCTTGGCTAGAGCAATGGCACCAGTGTTGTCACACAACAGATTGATTGGGTCAAGTGCACTTGGCACTACTCCAAGATCTGACATGAACTGCTTCATCCAAACACCCTCCTTATCCACCTTTGAGGCAACTATGTACTTCACTTCGCATGTAGAATTAGCTACGACGCTTTGCTTGGAACCTTACGAGCTTACCGCACCCTCGTTAAGAATAAATACGTATCCGGTTTGTGACCTAGAGTCATCCGGATCAGTGTCAAAGCTTGCATCAACGTAATCCTTTACGACGAGCTCTTCGTCACCTCCATAAACGAGAAACATTTCCTTAGTCCTTTTCAGGTACTTCAGAATATTCTTCACCGCCGCCCAGTGTTCCACTCCGAGATCACTTTGAAACCTGCCTGCCATACTTATGGCCAGGCTGACATCCGGTCTTGTTCACAACATTGCATACATGATAGACCCTATGGCTGAAGCATAGGGGACGACACTCATCTTTTCTCTATCTTCTGCAGTTACTGGACATTGAGTCTTACTTAACTTTACACCTTGTAACACAGGCAAGAACCCCTTCTTGGATTGTTCCATTTTGAACTTCTTCAAAACTTTATCAAGGTGTGTGCTTTGTGAAAGATCTGTTAGGCGCCTTGGACTCTCTCTATAGATCTTTATGCCCAATATGTAAGCAGCTTCTCCTAGGTCCTTCATTGAAAAACTTGTATTCAAGCAATCGTTTATGCTTTCCAGCAACTCTACATCGTCTCCAATCAGCAATATGTCATCCACATATAATATTAGAAACTCTATAGAGCTCCCACTCACTTTCTTGTAAATACAAGCTTCTCCAAAAACTTGTATAAACCCAAACGCCTTGATCACCTCATCAAGGCGTTGATTCCAACTCCGAGATGCTTCCACCAGTCCATAAATGGATCGCTGGAGCTTGCACACTTTGTCAGCATTCTCTGGATCGACAAAACCTTTGGGTTGCATCATATACAACTCTTCCTTAAGAAACCCGTTAAGGGACGCTGTTTTGACATCCATCTACGAGATTTCATAATCGAGCACTACAACTATTCTTAACATGATTCAGACGGACTTAAGCATCACTACGGGTGAGAATGTCTCATCGTAGTCAACTCCTTGAACTTGTGAAAAACCCTTTGCCACAAGTCGAGATTTATAAACGGTCACATTACCGTCCGCGTGCGTCTTCTTCTTAAAGATCCATTTGTTCTGAATAACCTTGCGACCTTCAGGTAATACTTCCAAAGTCCATACTTTGTTTTCATACATAGATCATATCTCGGAATTCATGGCTTCTAACCATCTGTTGGAATCTGGGCCCACCATTGCTTCTCCATAACTCGCAAGCTCATTGTTGTCCAACAACATGATTGACAAGACAGGATTCCCATACCATTCAGGAGTAGTATGTGCTCTTGTCGACATGCGAGGTCCGACAGTAACTTGATTTGAAGCTTCATGATCACCATCATTAGCTTCCTCTTCAACTAGTGTTGCCTCGACAGAAATTTCTTTCTGCCCTGTGCCACCATCTTGTTGAAGCAGAGATTCCGCAACCTCATCAAGTTCTATCTTCCTCCCACTCAATTCTTTCGAGAGAAACTCTTTCTCAAGAAAAGCTTCGTTCTTAGCAACAAACACTTTGCCCTCGGATATGAGATAGAAGGTATACCCAACTATATCTCTTGGGTAACCTATGAAGATGCACTTTTCCGCTTTGGGTTCCATCTTTTTAGGCTGAAGCTTTTTGACATAAGCATGACATCCCCAAACTTTAAGAAAACAACAACTTTGGCTTCTTGCCATACCATAGCTCATATGGCGTCATCTCAATGAATTTTGATGGTGCCCTATTTAAAGTGAATGCAGCTGTCTCCAATGCATAGCCCCAAAATGATAATGGCAAATCGGTAAGAGAAATCATAGAATGCACCATATCTAATAAAGTACGATTACGACGTTCGGACACACCATTACGATGTGGTGTTCCAGGTGGTGTCAACTATGAAACAATTCCACATTGTCTTAAGTGAGCACCAAACTCGTAACTGAGATATTCACCTCCTCGATCAGATCGTAGGAACTTGGTCTTCTTGCTTCGATGATTTTCAACTTCACTCTGAAATTGTTTAAACTTTTCAAACATTTCAGACTTATGCTTCATCATGTAGATATAGCCATACCTACTCAAATCGTCAGTGAAGGTGAGAAAATAATGATATCCGCCGTGCGCCTCTATGCTCATTGGTCCGCACACATCAGTATGTATGATCTCCAACAAGTCACTTGTACGCTCCATTGTTCTAGAGAACGGAGTCTTAGTCATATTGCCCATGAGACATGGCTCGCATGTGTAAAGTGATTCAAAATCAAGTGACTCCAAAAGTCCATCAACATGGAGTTTCTTCATGCGCTTAACACCAATATGACCTAAGCGGCAGTGCCACGAGAAAGTGGCTCTGTCATGGTTAACTCTACATATTTTGGTCTCAATGTTATGGATATGTGTGTCATCACAATCGAGATTCAATATGAACAAACCGCTCACATTGGGTGCATGACCATAAAAGATATTACTCATATAAATAGAACAACTATTATTCTCTGACTTAAATGAGTAACCGTCTTGCAATAAACAAGATCCATATATAATGTTCATGCTCAACACGCACTAAATAACATTTATTTAAGTTCATCACTAATCACGATGGTAACTGAAGTGAGACCATGTCGATGGCGATCGCATCAACCTTGGAACCATTTCCCACACGCATCATCACTTCATCCTTCGCCAGCCTTCATTTGTTCCGCAGTTCTTGTTTCGAGTTGCAAATGTGAGGAACAGAACTGGTATCAAATACCCAAGCACTACTACAAGAGCTGGTGAGGTACACATTAATAACATGTATATCATATATACCATGTTTGGCATTGGCCGCCTTCTTATCGGCCAGATACTTGGGGCGGTTGCGCTTCGAGTGCCTAGTCCCCTTGCAATAATAGCACACAGTTTCCGGCTTAGGTCGAGCATTGGGTTTCTTCGTCGGAGGGGCAACGGCTTTGCCACTGTTCTTGGAGTTACCCTTCTTGCCTTTGCCGTTTTTCTTGAAACTAGTGGTCTTATTGACCATCAACACTTGATGTTTTTTTCTGGATTTCTGACTCAGCGACTTTGAGCATCGCAAATAACTCGCCGGGTGACTTATTCATACCTTGCATGTTATAGCTCAACATGAAGCTCTTATAGCTAGGTGGCAGTGACTGAAGAATTCTATCAGTGATAGATTCTTGTGGGAGTTCAATCCCCAGCTCAGCTAGACGGTTAGAGTACCCAGACATTCTGAGCACGTGTTCACTGACAGAGAAAGTCTCCTCCATTTTGCAAGCATAGAACTTATCAGAGGTCTCATACCTCTCGATCCGGGCATTCTTCTCAAAGATAAACTTCATTTCCTGGAACATCTCATATGCTCCATGATGTTCAAAACATCTTTGAAGTCCCGGTTCTAAGCCATACAAAACTGCACATTGAACTAGTGAGTAGTCATCCTTAGGCGCTTGCCAAGCGAACAAAACATCTTGGGTTGCCTTAGCGGGTGGTGCATCACCTAGCGCGGCATCAAGCACATATTGTTTTTGGCCATCTTGGAGGATAAGCCTCAGACTTTGAGCCCAGTCAACAAAGTTGCTTCGATCATCTTTCAGCTTAGCTTTCTCTAGGAACCTATTAAAATTCAGGGTTGCTACTACGCGAGCCATTGATCTACAACATAAAATTTTGCAAAGATTAAATTCAAGACAACTGAGTTTAGCTAATCATATTACTAATAAATTCCCACTCAAATAGACATCCCTCTAGTCATTCGAGTGTTGCATGATCCAAATTCACTAACTCAAGTCTGATCATCACGTGAGTTGAGTATAGTTTCAGTGATGAACATCTCCATGTTGATCATATCAACTATATGATTCATGCTCGACCTTTCGGTCTCTTGTGTTCTGAGGCCATGTCTGTAAATGCTAGGCTCGTCAAGTTTAACCCGAGTGTTCCGCGTGTGCAACTGTTTTGCACCTGTTGTATGTGAACGTCGAATATATCACACCCACTCATCACGTGGTGTCTCGAAACGATGAACTGTCGCAACGGTTCCACAGTCGGGGAGAAAACAATTTTAGCTTGAACTTTTAGTGAAGGATCACCTTTTAATGCTACCGTTGTTCTAAGCAAAATAAGGTGCATAAAAGAATTAACATCACATGCAAATCATAAGTGACATGATATGGCCATGAACTTGTAATTCTTGACCTCCATCACCAAAGCACCGGCATGATCTCCATAGTCACCGGCACCGCACCGTGATTTCCATCATCGTGCCGCCATCGAGGTTGTCGCTCTATCTATGCTATTACTACTAAAGCTACCACCTAGCGATATAGTAAAAGCATCTGCAAGCACAAACTTTAGTTTAAAGATAACCCTATGGCTCCTGCCGGTTGCCGTAGCATCAATGTGCAAGTCGATATTTAACTATTACAACATGATCATCTCATACATCCAATATATCGTATCATGTCTTTGGCCATATCACATCACATGCATACCCTGCAAAAAAAAGTTAGACGTCCTCTAATTTTTTGTTGCATGTTTTACGTGGCTGCTATGGGTATCTAGTATGATCGCATCTTAGTTACGCAAAGCCACAATGGTGATATGCAAATTGCTATTAAACCTTCTCCAAGGACCGCCTCGGTCAAATCCGATTCAACTAAAGTTGAAGAAACAGACACCCACCATTCATCTTTATGCAACAAGTTGCATGTATGTCGATGAAACCGGTCTCTCGTAAGCGTATGAGTAAAGTTGGTCCGGACTGCTTCAATCCTAAAATACAGCTGAATCAAAAAAAGACTAAGGAGGGCAGCAAACAGAACATCAACGACCACAAACTCTTTTGTGTTCTACTTGAGATATCATCTACGCATGAACCTAGCTCATGATGCCATTATTGGGGAACGTTGCATGGGAAACAAAAAAAAGTCCTACGCACATGAAGACCTATCATGTTGATGATCATCTACGATAGGGAGATCGGATCCACATACCCTTGTAGATCGCTAAGCAGGAAGCGTAAAGAAATGCGGTTGATATAGTGGAACGTCTTCGCGGTCCAAATCGCCGCCGTCCCACGATCCGTCCCGATCTAGCACCGAACGGACGACACCACCGTGTTCAGCACACGTACAGCTCGATAATGATCTTCGCCTTCTTGTTCCAGCAATAGAGACAAAGAGGTAGCTGAATGCTACCTCTTGAGCTTGTGTTGGTTTTTCCCTTGAAGAGGAAAGGGTGATGCAACAAAGTAGCGATAAGTATTTCCCTCAGTTTGAGAACCAAGCTATCAATCCAGTAGGAGTATCAAGATGAGGCACCAATGTACCTGCGCAAAAACAAACAAACTTGCACCCAACGCTATAAAGGGGTTGTCAATCCCTTCACCATTACTTGCATGGTGAGATGTGAAGGTGAATAGTGCAACAAAGTATTTTTGGTATTTTTGAAGATCTAAATATATGATGTGAAGTAGACCCCGGGGCCATAGTGTTCACTAGAGGCTTCTCTCTTGATAGCAAGTATTACGGTGGGTGAACGAATTACTATCGAGCAATTGATAGAATCGCGCAAAGTCATGACGATATCTAAGCAATGATCATACATATAGGCATCACGTTCGAGACAAGTAGACTGATATTGTCTGCATGTACTACTATTACTCCACACATCGACCGCTATCCAGCATGCATCTAGTGTATTAAGTCATAACAAACGGAGTAACGCCTTAAGCAAGATGACATGATGTAGAAGGATAAATTCATGCAATATGATATAAACCCCATCTTTTTACCCTTGATGACAACAACACAATGCGTGCCTCGCTACCCTTTCTGTCACTGGGTGAGGACACCGCACGGTATGAACCCAAAACCAAGCACTTCTCCCATTGCAAGAATTATAGATCAAGTTGGCCAAACGAAACCCATAACTCAAAGAGAATTACAAGGATACGAAATCATGCATATAAGAGAAGAGAGGAGACTCAAATAATATTCATAGATAATCTGATCATAAATCCACAATTCATCGGATCTCGACAAACACACCGCAAAAGAAAGTTACATCGGATAGATCTCCATGAAGATCATGGAGAACTTTGTATTGAAGATCCAAGAGAGAGAAGAAGCCATCTAGTTACTAGCTATGGACCCGAAGGTCTGTGGTGAACTACTCACGCATCATCGGAGAGGCAATGGTGTTGATGAAGAAGCCCTCCGTGTCTGAATCCCCTTCCGGCAGGGCACCAGAACGGTCACCAAATGGGATCTTGCGGAGACAGAAGCTTGCGGCGTCGGAAAAGTATTTTTGTGCCTCTCTTCTTTGGTTTCGGGATTTTAGAGAATTTATAGGGAAAAGAGGTAGGGCAAAGGAGGCACGTGGGGCCCACAAGCCTACCAGGCGCCCCCCCCTTAGGGTGTGCCTAGGGGGCTTGTGACCTCCCACGAGGTCTCCTGCCTTGGTTCTCAAGTCCCGTGCCTATCTTCTGTTATGGAAAAAATCATCCCGTAGGTTTTATTCCGTTTGGACTCCGTTTAATATTCTTTTCTGAAAAAGGTCAAAAACACGGAAAAAAAACAGAAACTGGCACGAGGCACTGAGTTAATAGGTTAGTCCCAAAAAAGATATAAAATAGCATATTCATGCATATAAAACATCCAAAGTTGACAAGACAATGGCATGGAACCATCAAAAATTATAGATACGTTGGAGACGTATCACTAAATTCTTTGGCAGCACGACGGCGTGTTCGTGATGATGGTGGAGCTACTCCGGCAGGGCTTCGCTGTGCCATACCGATCTAGCTACGAGGTGTCACGAAGTAGTGGAGGGAGAGAGGGTTGCACAAAGTCTTGAGGTGCAAAAACCCTCTCAAACCTCCACTATATATAGGAGGAACCAAGGGGAGGGTGCCTTGCATCCTCCTCCAAGGAGGAGGCTTCGGCCGAAGCAAGGAGGGAGGATTCCTCCTCCAATTAGGTTTGGTGGAGGAGTCCTTCCTATCTTGTCCACCTATTTCCTTCTCTTTTTTTCCTCTTTAGTTTTTGCCTTGGCCAAAATAGACTTATTGGGCTGGCCTCTCCGGCCCACAAAGGGCTGGTGCACTACCCATGGGCCTATTAGGTACTCTCCTGGGTGGGTGGCCCCTCCCGGTAAAACCCTGGAACCCATTCGTCACTCCCGGTACTTCACCGATAATGCCTGAAATCTTTCCGGAGGCCAAATGCAACAATCCTATATATCAATCTTCGTTTCGAAACAATTATGGAGACACTCGTGACGTATGAGATCTCATCCGGGACTCTGAAAAACATTCAGTTACCAACATCAATAATTCAACTATACCGAAAACGTCACTAAACCTTAAGTGTGCAGACCCTGCGGGTTCGAGAACTATGTAGACATGACCGGGACACCCTCCGGCCAATATCCAATAGCGGGACCTAGATGTCCATATTGTATCCTACATATTCTACGAAGATCTTATCGGTTGAACCACTATGTCAATGATTCACACAATCTCGTATATCATTCCCTTTGTCCTTCGGTATGTTACTTGCCCGAGATTCGATCGTTGGTATCTCCATACTTATTTCAATCTCGTTACAGGTCTTTTTACTCGTTCCGTAATACAAGATACCATGGCTAAATCTTTAGTCACATTCCTTGCAAGGCTTGTTTGTGATGTTGTATTACCGAGTGGGCCCCGAGATACCTCTCCGTCACACAGAGTGACAAATCCCAGTCTTGATCCATGCTAACTCAATGGACACCTTCGGAGATGCCTGTAGAGTAACTTTATAGTCACCCAGTAACGTTGCAACGTTTGATACACATAAGGCATTCCTCCGGTGTCAGTGAGTTACATGATCTCATGGTCATAGGAACGCATACTTGACATGCAGAAAACAATAGCAAAAAATTACACGATCATATGCTACGTTTATAGTTTGGGTCTTATCCATCACATCATTCTCCTAATGATGTGATCCCGTCATCAAGTGACAACACTTGTCTATGGCTAGGCAACCTTAACCATCCTTGACCAACAGGCTAGTCAACTAGAGGCTCACTAGGGACATTGTTTTGTCTATATATCCACACATGCATTTGTGTTTCCATTCAATACAATTATAGCATGGATAATAAACGATTATCTTGAAATTGGAAGTATAATAATAACTATTTTATTATTGCCTCTAGGGCATATTTCCAACAATCTTTTCTTTTGGTATCGTATCAACTACATATTGATTTGGTTCTTCAAAGTCTTGAGCATTCATATTTACTACTTGTATTTACTTTGGCATGATTTCTTCCTTTGAGCAAATATATAGGGGAAACTCCACCATGTCAAAAATTGGAAACGGTGTGCATGAAATTCAATTTCATATCTATATTTACATATTTAGGTGGAGTTTGCCCTATGTATTGTTAGTCCTCTAACTGTTTGGTCCCAATGAGTTTGGGTACCACTTTATTTGTGTTGTTCTTCTACGAACAATTGGAGATGCATTGGATGATCGGCTCACTTACAAGGAAGGTGTGGACACCATGTGCTTATCGGAGCCAAGCTAGGATGATCGATGAACCACTATCTACTACATCGATACAATGCTATCTTGATAACAAGTATCTACTTCATGCATACATTTCATGTATTCAACTTTTTGTAGGTTGCATCATGGGATGAACTTCTTGATTCATTCTTCTGGTACTTGTTTACTTTCTCAAAGCATCCCAACAATGATCTCTTCTCGCTAGTTGTGATATCTTTGATATTCGTGTGTTTGGAGTTCATTTATGTACAATAAGATAATACTAGGCCAAGTGCTATGCTTTCCAGCAAAGATCTTATTGGTATATGTATGACCTCCTTTTGGATATCTTATTCGTACTTTTTGTAACTATTTCGTGTGTACATCATTCCTTGTGGATTTATATCTTCATGATCATCGTCTACATAGAATCTTGTACACCTGAGAGAAGTTACATCTCCAGTTAATATCCCTATTCTTTCACGCCAACCATTTTCATTCTCCTTTTATTTCCTTGGTGGTTCCATGAAAGGATTTGTCTTGAGTGCGGATCTTATATCCTTCCATCTTGATGCACTCATTTGCGGTGGAGATTGTTTTCCTCGTGCTTATCTTGATAAGGAATTTTTTCATTTCAATTAGTATCGCTCCTCTTGATGAGGCTATTATTTCCTATCTTCACCATGGGTTCTCACTTTTTTGCATATTAGTGAGCCCGTGAATCCATTGTCTTGTTGTGTGTGTGTGTGTGACCTTCTAAACCTCATGTGTGTGGGAAGGCCATGTCTTACACTTTGTGTCTCATTTATTCAAGACTATGTTGATGCTTAATGCTCATCCTTATATTAGTCTTTGCAAGTGCTTTGTCATCACTCACACACATTGTTTTGGTTGAGCCAATTCTTAAGTTGCCTCTTACATGTTGCTCAAACATATGTTTGTTGCAAGCATTGTGCAATATTTATTATCTATGCTCACTTGCACATGTTATGTGTTTTTATTGATTTTGGGAAAGCGATGATCCTAGTTTTTGCACTTGGTATACAAATACAAATATTCTAAATAGTACACAAATCATGGGGAGTTTATCTAGTTTCTTTAGAACAATCCTTTGCCCAAATCATAATATATTTTACTCATTTGGGTCATCAGATGTTTTGATTGCTTGCTTCACTTCTTGGTATTCCTTTGTGCCATATCATCCTTTTGAAACATTTGGATCCTCAATATAGTTTGTCTTGCTCCTTCTATTTATCATTGTATATGTGTATTTCATTGTAATAATATTTTGAGAATACACACTGAAAGGATCGATATGGTTGACTAGAGGGGTGAATAGGCAACTACCAATTTTTATCTTGTCTTAACAAATTAGGGTTAGCAACAAAAGGTTCTCTATCTGAACAACTAGGTGAGTGATACGTCTCAAACGTATCTATAATTTTTGATGGTTTCACGCTGTTATCTTGTCTTCTTTGGTTGTTTTATGTACCTTTTATATCTTTTTTGGGACTAACTTATTAATTCAGTGCCAAGTGCCAGTTCCTGTTTTTTCCGTGTTTTTGACTCTTTTCAGATCTGATTTTGGAACGGAGTCCAAACGGAAGAAAAACCCCGAAATGATTTTTTCCCGAATGGAAGAAGACCAGGGGGCTTTTGGGCCAAGCCAGGTGGGCTCCAAGGAGCCGACAAGCGCCCACTCCGCCACCAGGGGGAGGCGGCGGTGGGCAGGCTTGTGGCCTCCCTGGCCGCCCCCTGACCTAGGTCTTTGGCCTATAAATTCCCAAATATTCCGCAAAAAATTAGGGGGAGCCTCGAAAATACTTTTTCGCCGCCGCAAGCTTCCGTTTCCGCGAGATCTCATCTGGAGACCCTTCCCGGCGCCCTGCCGGAGGGGACTTTGGAGTTGGAGGGCTTCTTCATCATCATCATCGCCCCTCCAATGACTCGTGAGTAGTTCACTTCAGACCTATGGGTCCGTATTTAGTAGCTAGATGGCTTCTTCTCTCTCTTGGATCTTCAATACAAAGTTCTCCATGATCTTCATGGAGATCTATCCGATGTAATCTTCTTTGGCGGTGTGTTTGTCGAGATCCGATGAATTGTGGATTTGTGATCAGATTATCTATGATATATATTTGTGTCTTTGCTGATTTCTTATATGCATGATTTGATATCCTTGTAAGTCTCTCCGAGTATTGGGTTTTGTTTGGCCAACTAGATCTATGATTCTTGCAATGGGAGAAGTGCTTGGTTTTGGGTTCTACCATGTGGTGACCTTTCCCAGTGACAGTAGGGGCAGCAAGGCACACATCAAGTAGTTCCCATCAAGGGTAAAAAGATGGGGTTTTTATCATTGGTTTGAGATTATCCCTCTACATCATGTCATATTGCTTAAGGCGTTACTCTGTTCTTATGGACTTAATACACTAGATGCATGCTGGATAGCGGTCGACGTGTGGAGTAATACTAGTAGATGCAGACAGTATCGGTCTACTTGTTTCGGACGTGATGCCTATAGAAACAATCATTGCATAGATATCGTCACGACTTTGCGCGGTTCTATCAATTGCTCGACAGTAATTTGTTCACCCACCGTCTACTTGCTTTCATGAGAGAAGCCACTAGTAAACACTACGACCCCGGGGTCTATTCACATCCATCGTTTACATCTCCGCTTTTACTTTTCTTTGTTACTTTGTTGCTTTTAGTTTTCACTTGGCAAACAATCTATAAGGGATTGACAACCCCTTTATAGCGTTGGGAGCAAGCTTTTGTTTTTGTGCAGGATCTTGTGATACTCCTCCACCGGATTGATACCTTGGTTCTCAAACTGAGGGAAATACTTACCACCGCTACGCTACATCACCCTTTCCGCTTTGAGGGAACACCAGCGCAAGGCTCCAAGGCCACGGGGGAAATCCTTTGCATACTTGCCTAGGAAGTCCCTTAAGGCGTAGCCGCAGCTAAAGAATTCCTGGCGCCGTTGCCGGGGAGGAGGATCCCTTGCCGAGGAGATCAAGACAAGAGTAATCTCTCGACAACACGCCTATTTCTGGCGCTGTTGGAAGGTCTTTTGTTGCAGTAGCAGTGAGCAACCTATATGATGCTAACAACAAGGACAACAAGTGCAAGCAAGGAATACGCCACAACAATACTAAGTACAAGGTAAGAGATAACCGCAAGTAAAACCGGTGGAGACGAGGATGTGTTACCAAAATTCCTTCCCTTTGTCGGGAAGTACATCTCTGTTAGAGCGGTGTGGAGGCACAATGCTCCCCAAGAAGCCACTAGGTCCACCATATTCTCCTCACGCCCTCACACAATGCAAGATATCATGATTCACTATTGGTGCCCTTGAAGGCGGCGACCGGACCTTTACAAACAAGGTTGGGGCTACCTCCACACAAAGCTTGGAGGCTCCCAACAAGACCATGAAGCTTCACCACAATGGAATATGGCTCCGAGGTGACCTCAACCATCTAGGGTGCTCAAACACCCAAGAGTAACAAGATCCGCAAGGGATTAGTGGGGGAATCAAATATCTCTTGGTGTAAGTGTAGATCAAGGCCTTACCAACCAATCCCTAGGAAATCAATATGTTTGATTGGCTAGGGAGAGAGATCGGGCAAGAATGAGATTTGGAGCAACAATGGAGCTTGGGGAGGTAAGAGGTAACCTTCTCATGGAAGAAGACACCTTTATATAGTGGGGGGAACAATCCAACTTTTACCCCCCCCACTTACTCCACTAGCCAAGCGGTACTACCGCTGTAGGAGAGGTACTACCGCTGCTAGGAGCGGTACTACCGCACGACATCTGACCAACCACGGTAATAAGAAAATACTACCGTGCCTATCACTGCAGAGGCAAAAGGATGTGCAAAAAGTCCGACGGAGCGGTAGTAAAAAACTACTACAGCCCAAAGAGCGGTACTACCGCCCATGGAGCGGTGGTAAAAAAGTACTACCACCCGAGGGCGGTACTACCGCTGGCACCAGCAGTACTGCCGGTGGCCCTTTTGCACATACATGGAAAACATGGTTGGAGCTCCATTTGAAGCAAGGGAAAGGTGGTACAATATAAATGTGTATGTGTTGATTCCACCCAAACCTTTCCAAAGGGGACCCCCTCTTAATAGTACAGCTTTCCTACGACCCAAATCCACCAAAGAGAAACGTAGAAAGTAACCGTCTTTGAAAGACTCTGAGGGGCACTGAATCATCTTGTGCCTAGTCATGAATTAACTGAAATGCTTAGTGCACACGATTAGTACGCAGAGGCATTTTCATCAATCACCGAAACCACTTAGAGAGAAATATTCCCTAACAATCTCCCCCTTTTTGGTGGATTGATGACATTACAAGATTTGCACAAAAGGATATAGAAATAGCATATGCAAACCCAAAATCAACAAACTAGAGACAGGCTCTCCCTGAATGTGTGCTTACTTTAGAAAAAGGATAAGGACTGTCGAGCACACAACCAAAGAAAATCACTCCCCCAAGATTTTATAGACGAGGAAATCCTTGCAACAAACTGAATAAGCACTAAGCATGGAAGCAAGGCATAGCATGTGAGCATGAAGATAAGGGCACATAATAATTAGACTCACAAGCTACTAATAAACTGGATAATGATGAGACAATAAAGATAGAGGAGTGATAGCATATGTCTCACACCATATGATAAAGTACGAAGTCTCCTGGTCTCACACACAAAGCAAAGACAACCAAAGCAGCAACGAAAGTTCAGCAAATAAAGCAACATAGAAATGGAGGAAACTCGCAAATCCTACACTCCATCCCACTTTGGCATCGGGAGACCAAAAAGGCAGAGAGGACACCTACGACACAGGTGGTAGCTCAAACGTAGAGGACTCAGCCATCGGACTCCTCAACATACTCCTCATCAGTATCATCTTATGTCTCCTCATCAGACTCCTTATCAGACCTAGCTCACTGAAGGTTGTAGTTTTTCATCCAAGCAACCTCAGGAGTGATTTCTTGCTCAGACCCACTGGAGATGTGCACATCGAGCTTCCTCACAATAAGTTTGTCGTGTTGACGGCTATCCTTCTGAGCAACATGAGGCATGTACTGCCCCTTCGCCTGCATGCAGAACAAGGTCTTCATTCGGTCCGTGAGCTTCTTGGCCCAAGATGGCTTGGCAGAGGAAGGCACATGTGACTCTGGAATGGCCTTGTCCTTAGCAGCAGCCTCATCCTCATCAGAATCCACGGTGGCAGCACCAGGTGTAGTGGTGGTGTTGGCCCATTTGTTCTTCTGTCGCGACTTAATAGGCTCATGGTGAATCCACCTGGGAGCATGGAACTCAATGGCTGGGAAGGCCTCCGCCCACTTCTTCTTGATCAGGTATAACAGATAAGGGCCGTAGATTGGTACCTTATGGTGGAAGATGGCCAAGTGAAGCTCACTCCACATGACGTGAGATACATCAAGTGGTCCAGAGGAACGAGTCCGCCCTTTTTGACACATCATAAGCATATCCACCAGGTATGAATGCACCTGGTCCTTGTTGCCAACGCGCGGAAAAAGAGTGTAGCGAAAGATATGGTGCATGACATCAAGGAATGGGTTCAACTCGTGGGAGATCTCACCAGATGGGGATTACTTCGTAATAAAGAATGACAACAACTTCTCCTTAGCTGTAGCAGAAGGCTTAGCGTGTGGGCGCAAATCAACTGAGTGCTCAAGCCCCTCATCACGGACGTTCAGCAAATCCATAAACTCCTTCCATGTAGCAGACAACCTCTCCCCATTGGTCATCCAGGACATAGTGCGCTCGTCATCAGAGTGAAAGTGGATAGTAACAAGAACTGAGCCACTATCTCAGGATCAAAGTGTTGGGGAACGTCGCATGGGAAACAAAAATTTTCCTACGCGCACGAAGACCTATCATGGTGATGTCCATCTACGAGAGGGGATGAGTGATCTACGTACCCTTGTAGATCGTACAGCAGAAGCGTTAGAGAATGCGGTTGATGTAGTGGAACGTCCTCACGTCCCTCGATCCGCCCCGCGAACAATCCCGCGATCAGTCCCACGATCTAGTACCGAACGGACGGCACCTCCGCGTTCAGCACACGTACAGCTCGACGATGATCTCGGCCTTCTTGATCCAGCAAGAGAGACGGAGAGGTAGAAGAGTTCTCCGGCAGCGTGACGGCGCTCCGGAGGTTGGTGATGATCTCGTCTCAGCAGGGCTCCGCCCGAGCTCCGCAGAAACGCGATCTAGAGGAAAAACTATGGAGGTATGTGGTCGGGCTGCCGTGGCAAAAGTTGTCTCAAATCAGCCCTAATACCTTAGTATATATAGGAGGGAGGGGGAGGGAAGAGGCAGCCTCAAACCCTCAAGGTTTGGCCGAAATTGGAGGTGGAGGAGTCCTACTCCAATCCTACTTGGAGTAGGATTCCACCTTCCCACTTGGAAACTCTTTCCACCTTGTGTTTTTTCCTTCTCAAACCTTATGGGCCTTAGTGGGAACTTATTCCAGCCCACTAGGGGCTGGTTTATCTCTTCCCATAGCCCATGAGACCCCTTGGGGCGTGACACCCCTCCCGATGGTCCCCGGCACCCCTCCCGGCACTCCCGGTACACTACCGATGAGCCCGAAACTTTTCCGGTAATGCACGAAAACCTTCCGGTAACCAAATGGGGTCATCCTATATATCAATCTTCGTTTCCGGACCATTCCGGAAACCCTCGTGACGTCCGTGATCTCATCCGGGACTCCGAACAACATTCGGTAACCAACCATATAACTCAAATACGCATAAAACAACGTCGAACCTTAAGTGTGCAGACCCTGCGGGTTCGAGAACTATGTAGACATGACCCGAGAGACTCCTCGGTCAATATCCAATAGCGGGACCTGGATGCCCATATTGGATCCTACATATTCTACGAAGATCTTATCGTTTGAACCTCAGTGCCAAGGATTCGTATAATCCCGTATGTCATTCCCTTTGTCCTTCGGTATGTTACTTGCCCGAGATTCGATCGTCAGTATCCGCATACCTATTTCAATCTCGTTTACCGGCAAGTCTCTTTACTCGTTCTATAATACAAGATCCCGCAACTTACACTAAGTTACATTGCTTGCAAGGCTTGTGTGTGATATTGTATTACCGAGTGGGCCCCGAGATACCTCTCCGTCACACGGAGTGACAAATCCCAGTCTTGATCCATACTAACTCAACTAACACCTTCGGAGATACCTGTAGAGCATCTTTATAGTCACCCAGTTACGTTGCGACGTTTGATACACACAAAGCATTCCTCCGGTGTCAGTGAGTTATATGATTTCATGGTCATAGGAATAAATACTTGACACGCAGAAAACAGTAGCAACAAAATGACACGATCAACATGCTACGTCTATTAGTTTGGGTCTAGTCCATCACGTGATTCTCCCAATGACGTGATCCAGTTATCAAGCAACAACACCTTGTTCATAATCAGAAGACACTGACTATCATTGATCAACTGGCTAGCCAACTAGAGGCATGCTAGGGATGGTGTTTTGTCTATGTATCCACACATGTAAATGAGTCTTCATTCAATACAATTATAGCATGGATAATAAACTATTATCTTGATACAGGAATTATAATAATAACTATACATTTATTATTGCCTCTAGGGCATAATTCCAACAGTCTCCCACTTGCACTAGAGTCAATAATCTAGCCCTCACATCACCATGTGAATTACTTTGTAATAAATCTAACACCCATACAGTTCTGGTGTCGATCATGTTTTGGCCGTGGAAGAGGTTTAGTCAGCGGGTCTGCTACATTCAGATCCGTGTGCACCTTGCATATATTTACGTCCTCCTCCTCGACGTAGTCGCGGATGAGGTTGAAGCGTCGTTTGATGTGTCTGGTCTTCTTGTGAAACCTTGGTTCCTTTGCTAAGGCAATGGCACCAGTGTTGTCACAGAACAAGGTTATTGGATCCAGTGCACTTGGCACCACTCCAAGATCCGTCATGAACTGCTTCATCCAGACACCTTCCTTAGCCGCCTCCGAGGCAGCCATGTACTCTGCTTCACATGTAGAATCTGCTACGACGCTTTGCTTGGAACTGCACCAGCTTACTGCACCCCCATTAAGTATAAATACGTATCCGGTTTGTGACTTAGAGTCGTCCGGATCTGTGTCAAAGCTTGCATCGACGTAACCTTTTACGGCGAGCTCTTCGTCACCTCCATACACGAGAAACATCTCCTTAGTCCTTTTCAGGTACTTCAGGATATTCTTGACCGCCGTCCAGTGATCCACTCCTGGATTACTCTGGAACCTGCCTGCCATACTTATGGCCAGGCTAACATCCGGTCTAGTGCACAGCATCGCATACATGATAGAACCTATGGCTGAAGCATAGGGGACGGAGCGCATATGCTCTCTATCTTCATCAGTTGCTGGGCACTGAGTCTTACTCAATCTCGTACCTTGTAACACCGACAAGAACCCTTTCTTGGACTGTTCCATTTTGAACCTCTTCAAAACTTTATCAAGGTATGTGCTTTGTGAAAGTCCTATCAGGCGTTTTGATCTATCCCTATAGATCTTAATGCCTAGAATGTAAGCAGCTTCTCCTAGGTCCTTCATAGAGAAACTTTTATTCAAGTAACCTTTTATGCTCTCCAAAAGCTCTACGTTGTTTCCAATCAGTAATATGTCATCCACATATAATATTAGAAACGCCACAAAGCTCCCACTCACTTTCTTGTAAATACAAGATTCTCCAACCACTTGTATAAACCCAAATGCTTTGATCACCTCATCAAAGCGTTTGTTCCAACTCCGAGATGCTTGCACCAGTCCATAAATGGATCGCTGGAGTTTGCACACTTTGTCAGCATTTTTAGGATCGACAAAACCTTCGGGTTGCATCATATACAACTCTTCCTTAAGGAAACCGTTAAGGAACGCCGTTTTGACATCCATCTGCCAGATTTCATAATCGAAAAATGCAGCTATTGCTAACATGATTCTGACGGACTTAAGCATCGCTACAGGAGAGAAAGTCTCATCGTAGTCAATTCCTGGAACTTGTGAAAAACCCTTTGCCACAAGTCAAGCTTTATAAACGGTCACATTACCGTCAGCGTCCGTCTTCTTCTTAAAGATCCATTTGTTCTGAATAGCCTTGCGGCCTTCAGGCAGTATCTCCAAAGTCCATACTTTGTTCTCATACATGGATCCTATCTCGGATTTCATGGCTTCTAGCCATTTGTTGGAATCTGGGCCCACCATCGCTTCTTCATAATTTGCAGGTTCATTGTTGTCTAACAACATGATTGATAAGACGGGATTACCGTACCACTCTGGAGCAGCGCGTGATCTCGTCGACCTGCGTGGTTCAACAGAAACTTGAACTGGAGTTTCATGATCATCATCATTAACTTCCTCCTCAACCGGCGTCGCAACGACAGAGGTTTCCCCTTGCCCTGCGCCACCATCCAGAGGGATGAGAGGTTCGACAACCTCGTCAAGTTCTATCTTCCTCCCACTCAATTCTCTCGAGAGAAAATCCTTCTCGAGAAAAGTTCCGTTCTTAGCAACAAACACTTTGCCCTCGGATTTGAGATAGAAGGTGTACCCAACTGTCTCTTTTGGGTAACCTATGAAGACGCACTTTTCCGCTTTGGGTTCCAGCTTTTCAGGCTGAAGCTTTTTGACATAAGCATCACATCCCCAAACTTTAAGAAACGACAACTTTGGCCTTTTGCCATACCACAGTTCGTATGGTGTCGTCTCAACGGATTTCGATGGTGCCCTATTTAAAGTGAATGCAGCTGTTTCTAATGCATAACCCCAAAATGATAACGGCAAATCAGTAAGAGACATCATAGATCGCACCATTTCTAATAAAGTACGATTACGACGTTCGGACACACCATTACGCTGTGGTGTTCCGGGCGGTGTTAACTGCGAAACAATTCCACATTGTCTTAAGTGAGTACCAAACTCGAAACTCAGATATTCACCCCCACGATCAGACCGTAGGAACTTGATCTTCTTGTTACGATGATTTTCCACTTCACTCTGAAATTGCTTGAACTTTTCAAATGTTTCAGACTTGTGCTTCATCAAGTAGACATAACCATATCTACTTAGATCGTCAGTGAAGGTGAGAAAATAACGATATCCGCCGCGTGCCTCCACGCTCATTGGACCACACACATCGGTATGTATGATTTCCAACAAGTCACTTGCACGCTCCATTGTTCCGGAGAACGGAGTCTTAGTCATCTTGCCCATGAGGCATGGTTCGCACGTGTCAAGTGAATCAAAGTCAAGTGACTCCAAAAGTCCATCAGCATGGAGTTTCTTCATGCGCTTTACACCAATATGACCCAAGCGGCAGTGCCACAAAAATATGGCGCTATCATTGTTTACTCTAACTCTTTTGGTCTCAATGTTATGTATATGCGTATCTCTATCAAGATTCAATATGAACAATCCTCTCACATTCGGTGCATGACCATAAAAGATGTTACTCATAGTAATAGAACAACCATTATTCTCAGACTTAAAAGAGTAACCGTCTCGCAATAAACAAGATCCAGATATAATGTTCATGCTCAACGCAGGCACTAAATAACAATGATTTAAGTTCATCACTAATCCCGATGGTAGTTGAAGTGACACTGTGCCGACGGCGATTGCATCAACCTTGGAACCGTTTCCTACGCGCATCGTCACTTCGTCTTTCGCCAGCCTTCGTCTATTCCGCAGTTCCTGCTTCGAGTTGCAAATGTGAGCAACAGAACCGGTATCGAATACCCAGGCACTACTACGAGAGCTGGTTAAGTACACATCAATAACATGTATATCAAATATACCTGATTTTTCTTTGCCCGCCTTCTTATCTGCCAGATACTTGGGGCAATTGCGCTTCCAGTGACCCATACCCTTGCAATAGAAGCACTCTGTTTCAGGCTTAGGTCCAGCCTTGGGTTTCTTCGGCGGATTGGCAACAGGCTTGCCGCTCTTCTTCGAATTGCCCTTCTTGCCTTTGCCGTTTCTCTTGAAACTAGTGGTCTTGCTCACCATCAACACTTGATGTTCTTTACGGAGTTCAGACTCTGCGACTTTCAGCATCGCAAACAACTCGCCGGGAGACTTGTTCATCCCTTGCATGTTGTAGTTCAACACAAAGCCTTTATAGCTTGGCGGCAGTGATTGAAGGATTCTGTCAGTGATAGCTTCTTGCGGGAGTTCAATCCCCAGTTCAGCTAGACGGTTTGAGTACCCAGACATTTTGAGCACATGTTCACTGACAGACGAGTTTTCCTCCATCTTGCAAGCATAGAATTTATCGGAGGTCTCATACCTCTCGATCCGGGCGTTCTTCTGAAAGATGAACTTCAACTCCTGGAACATCTCAAATGCTCCATGACGCTCAAAGCGACGTTGAAGTCCCGGTTCTAAGCCATACAAGACTGCACATTGAACTATTGAGTAGTCCTCCTTACGCGCTAACCAAGCGTTCTTAACATCCTGATCAGCCGTAGCGGGTGGTTCATCTCCTAGCGCAGCATTAAGGACATAATCCTTCTTTCCAGCTTGTAAGATTAGCTTAAGATTACGAGCCCAGTCTACAAAGTTGCTTCCATCATCTTTCAACTTAGCTTTCTCTAGGAACGTATTAAAATTGAGGATGACACTTGCGTGAGCCATGATCTACAACACAAATATATTCAAAGTGGACTTAGACTATGTTCAAGATAATTAGAGTTCAACTTAATCAAATTAGATGCTAAACTCCCACTCAAAAAGTACATCTCTCTAGTCATTTGAGTGGTTCATGATCCACCTACACTATCCCAAGTCCGATCATCACGTGAGTCGGGAGTAGTTTCAGTGGTAAGCATCCCTATGCTAATCATATCATCTATATGATTCATGATCGACCTTTCGGTCTCATGTGTTCCGAGGCCATGTCTGCACATGCTAGGCTCGTCAAGCTTAACCCGAGTGTTCCGCGTGCGCAACTGTTTTGCACCCGTTGTATGTGAACGTTGAGTCTATCACACCCGATCATCACGTGGTGTCTCGAAACGACGAACTGTAGCAACGGTGCACAGTCGGGGAGAACACAATTTCGTCTTGAAATTTTAGTGAGAGATCACCTCATAATGCTACCGTCGTTCTAAGCAAAATAAGGTGCATAAAAGGATTAACATCACATGCAATTCATAAGTGACATGATATGGCCATCATCACGTGCTTCTTGATCTCCATCACCAAAGCACCGGCACGATCTTCTTGTCACCGGCGCCACACCATGATCATCCATCAACGTGTCGCCATCGGGGTTGTCGTGCTACTTATGCTATCACTACTAAAGCTACATCCTAGCAAAATAGTAAACGCATCTGCAAGCACATATGTTAGTATAAAGACAACCCTATGGCTCCTGCCGGTTGCCGTACCATCGACGTGCAAGTCGATATTTCTATTACAACATGATCATCTCATACATCCAATATATCACATCACATCATTGGCCATATCACATCACAATCATACCCTGCAAAAACAAGTTAGACGTCCTCTAATTTCGTTGTTGCAAGTTTTACGTGGTGACCAAGGGTATCTAGTAGGATCGCATCTTACTTACGCAAACACCACAACGGAGATGTATGAGTTGCTATTTAACCTCATCCAAGGACCTCCTCGGTCAAATCCGATTCAACTAAAGTTGGAGAAACCGTCACTTGCCAGTCATCTTTGAGCAAAGGGGGTTACTCGTAACGATGAAACCAGTCTCTCGTAAGCGTACGAGTAATGTCGGTCCAAGCCGCTTCAATCCAACAATGCCGCGGAATCAAGAAAAGACTAAGGAGGGCAGCAAAACGCACATCACCGCCCACAAAACCTTTTGTGTTCTACTCGAGAAGACATCTACGCATGAACCTAGCTCATGATGCCACTGTTGGGGAACGTCGCATGGGAAACAAAAATTTTCCTACGCGCACGAAGACCTATCATGGTGATGTCCATCTACGAGAGGGGATGAGTGATCTACGTACCCTTGTAGATCGTACAGCAGAAGCGTTAGAGAACGCGGTTGATGTAGTGGAACGTCCTCACGTCCCTCGATCCGCCCCGCGAACAATCCCGCGATCAGTCCCACGATCTAGTACCGAACGGACGGCACCTCCGCGTTCAGCACACGTACAGCTCGACGATGATCTCGGCCTTCTTGATCCAGCAAGAGAGACGGAGAGGTAGAAGAGTTCTCCGGCAGCGTGACGGCGCTCCGGAGGTTGGTGATGATCTCGTCTCAGCAGGGCTCCGCCCGAGCTCCGCAGAAACGCGATCTAGAGGAAAAACTATGGAGGTATGTGGTCGGGCTGCCGTGGCAAAAGTTGTCTCAAATCAGCCCTAATACCTTAGTATATATAGGAGGGAGGGGGAGGGAAGAGGCAGCCTCAAACCCTCAAGGTTTGGCCGAAATTGGAGGTGGAGGAGTCCTACTCCAATCCTACTTGGAGTAGGATTCCACCTTCCCACTTGGAAACTCTTTCCACCTTGTGTTTTTTCCTTCTCAAACCTTATGGGCCTTAGTGGGAACTTATTCCAGCCCACTAGGGGCTGGTTTATCTCTTCCCATAGCCCATGAGACCCCTTGGGGCGTGACACCCCTCCCGATGGTCCCCGGCACCCCTCCCGGCACTCCCGGTACACTACCGATGAGCCCGAAACTTTTCCGGTAATGCACGAAAACCTTCCGGTAACCAAATGGGGTCATCCTATATATCAATCTTCGTTTCCGGACCATTCCGGAAACCCTCGTGACGTCCGTGATCTCATCCGGGACTCCGAACAACATTCGGTAACCAACCATATAACTCAAATACGCATAAAACAACGTCGAACCTTAAGTGTGCAGACCCTGCGGGTTCGAGAACTATGTAGACATGACCCGAGAGACTCCTCGGTCAATATCCAATAGCGGGACCTGGATGCCCATATTGGATCCTACATATTCTACGAAGATCTTATCGTTTGAACCTCAGTGCCAAGGATTCGTATAATCCCGTATGTCATTCCCTTTGTCCTTCGGTATGTTACTTGCCCGAGATTCGATCGTCAGTATCCGCATACCTATTTCAATCTCGTTTACCGGCAAGTCTCTTTACTCGTTCTGTAATACAATATCCCGCAACTTACACTAAGTTACATTGCTTGCAAGGCTTGTGTGTGATGTTGTATTACCGAGTGGGCCCCGAGATACCTCTCCGTCACACGGAGTGACAAATCCCAGTCTTGATCCATACTAACTCAACTAACACCTTCGGAGATACCTGTAGAGCATCTTTATAGTCACCCAGTTACGTTGCGACGTTTGATACACACAAAGCATTCCTCCGGTGTCAGTGAGTTATATGATTTCATGGTCATAGGAATAAATACTTGACACGCAGAAAACAGTAGCAACAAAATGACACGATCAACATGCTACGTCTATTAGTTTGGGTCTAGTCCATCACGTGATTCTCCCAATGACGTGATCCAGTTATCAAGCAACAACACCTTGTTCATAATCAGAAGACACTGACTATCATTGATCAACTGGCTAGCCAACTAGAGGCATGCTAGGGATGGTGTTTTGTCTATGTATCCACACATGTAAATGAGTCTTCATTCAATACAATTATAGCATGGATAATAAACTATTATCTTGATACAGGAATTATAATAATAACTATACATTTATTACTGCCTCTAGGGCATAATTCCAACACAAAGTCATAATGAAACGTGATGAGATCCTCAATCTAAAGTTGTGCCACCATGGCCAGAGCTTCACCAAAGTATGCAAGGTCCTTCTTCAGATGATCCATGTCAATCCACTGAACCGGTACATATATATTCTTCTTCATCTTGATCACATCTTCATAAATAAGAGACTGCTGCTTGGAGTAGAACATTTTGTCGGCGTTCTAGAATTGGGGTACCCAGACCTGCCTACCTGTGGCCCAGGGCGGGCCTGCTTCCCGGAGCAAACCAACAAGCCCGACACCGCTTAAGGGAAGGCCCTCATGAGGGGCCAAGCCTCACGAAGAGGAACATCGTCAAGACCCGCAGGGGGCCTCCTCGGGAACCGCTCTGGAGCAGCGGATATTCCGAGGCAGGGCCGGGCCTCAAGAGTCAAGGGTGATGCTAGGAAAGGACAGGCGAGCAGCAGATGGCAGGATAGGACAGTTTCCCCTTTGGTGCAAACGAGGCAGGGGCGCACAAGCTTCCCAAAGGCATCCCCCAAAGGTTTCCCTTCTAGTGCAACAAAGCTGCAGTCTCCCGCCAGTAGGGAAAACGTCATCCACGGGGCCGTCTCTGCGGGGCGGACAGTTACTTTGCAGGCAAAGACCATCTTTGGGCAGGGTAGCATGTTCCCCTGTTCCCCTTCAAAATTGGCCGTTGTGGGATCCCTTCCCGTCGAAGCTATGAGGGAAGAGGACCCGGGCCTCCGCTATAAATAGAGAGGGTAGGATACTTGAGAAGGGAGAGTTCATTCGGACAGCGGAGCATCACACTTAGTCGCACAGCCTCCGGACGCCCAAGAACACTGTACTAACTCATCCATCACCTTCATGAGAGGCAATCCACAAAAAGCAGGAGTAGGGTTTTACGCCTCGCAGCGGCCCAAACCTGGGTAAAAAGTTGTGTTCTATGTTCCCCTCGCCATCAAGTGAGTCCTTCATCGTTTGCATCGAGTAGAGAGTTAGGCGAGGCGAAGCAGGGGAGATCTTCGTACAGACCCAGTGTTCGAATCCTTAGGGTTTTGCCGAGCCCGAAATCCAACATTTGGCGCGCCAAGTAGGGACGTGTCGAGGTTTCCTACAAGCTCCGTCCTCACCAAGCTCCGCGGCTCCGATGGCTGATGCTCGCCAGGTACGCGCAGAACGCCGCGCGACCCGCATCGCCCAAACCGCGCCCATCGATGCCGCCGGCGCGCGCCGGTCGCCGTCACCCGTGGTGAACGCTGCCACCGGCCCCGAAGCTCAAGAACAACATGGCTCCTCTCAGCCGCCGACCGAGCATGTCGACGGCCACACCGCCACGCCGTCGCTCGTCAGCCTTCGGGGTCGACATCCCGCGTTCGGCTAGAGATGCCACATGGCCGCCGCGCGGTTGCCATGGCCACCGAACTGCTTCGTTACCGGTCCGCTCCACACCGCCACGACAATTGGCTCCATCGCATCGAGGAGCTCATCACCGCCGCCGATGACTCAGTGGCGTTCTCCTGCTCGCTCTGGCCCCAGCTGCCCCTGATGAACAACGAGGAGAAAGACGCGCCGCCCCCGCCTCCACGGCGTGTCGCGGACCCCGAGCCCGGGCAGGAAGCATGACCCCACGCTCGGCCTCGTGAACCCAGGGCGAGGCCCGGGGATGAAGCAAGCTGCCAGATGATCCCCAGGCCCGGCGCCAATGTGTGCGCACCCCCGGCATTCCAGATCTCGCGCCCGGAACACGCCCCACTCGAGGCAGACCCTATGGAACAACAAGACCCGGCAGCCCCCACGTGTATTGTGCCCGTTGGACCGGTGGGTTGCTTCGCCATCGCCCCCGAGCTCTACCCCGTCGCGTGGCCCTGCAAGTTCAAGCCCGACCTGCCCCCACGTTACGATGGCACCCAAGACCCGGCGGAGTTCCTACAACTCTACACGCTGAGCATCAAAGCGGCAGGAGGAGGCGAGAAGATCATGGCGTGCTGGTTCTCGATGGCGCTCAAGGGCGGCGCGCTCTCATGGCTCCTCAACCTCCCGAAGGCGTCCATTAACTCTTGGGACGGCCTGCGCGAGTGCTTCATCGCCAAATTCCAGGGCACCCACGATCGCGCTCCCACCATGAACGACATGCGGCATGTCAAGCAGCACGAGGGAGAGACCCTGCACAAGTTCATACATCGTTTCACTGTCATGCGCCTCAAGATCCCCAAGGCGTCGGGCGAGGCCATCATCTCGGCTTTCTCCGATGGAGTCACTGACCTCAAGATGAAGGAAGAGCTCGCCATGAACGATGAAATGAGAACTGCACTGGAGATGTTCAACTTGGCAAGCAAGTGTGCCAAGGCGGAAGAAGGACGCATGTCGCTCCTCGGGCCCAGGCGGCGGACCCATAAGAGAAGAAAGCCAAAGCCAAGGAGGTGAAGCGCAAGGCCCCAGCGGTGCTTGTCGCCGAGCCTGAAGCGAAGCATATCCGAGTGGGAGAGCGCCCATCCGGAGGAGGACCGACGTGCATCTTCCATGGCACCAACGGCCATGACACCTCTGAATGTCAAGAACTACGTTTGGTTCGTGCCGAGCACTTCAACAAGCGCCCCGAATGGTTCGACAGAAGCTCTGCGGGCGGAGGAGGCTGCAATGGGGTCCGCTTGGATGATCATGAGCTGCGACAGGGGTGGCATGACCAGCCTTAGGAGGACCCATGCGTGGCCAGCCTCAGGAGGACCGCTGGCGTGATAATCCTCGAGAGGGGCAGCAACATGGCCAACCTCGTGAGGCTCGCCCTCGGGAGGCCGGGCTGCCCCCGCTGCCTCCGCAGGCCAGGAGGAGGGATGAATACAGGCAAGATGATGGGGTTGGGGGCTTCTAGGAGGCCAGGGGAGTGGCTTCCATCCTGGGCGGTGCCCGGACCCCAGCCTCCAACCGCGCCTTCAAGCAGTTCTCCCGGGAGGTGAATGCTGCCCTCTCGAGGCCAGAAGCGATGCGTCCCCTCAACTGGTCCCGGACCACCATTTCTTTCGACCCAAGCGATCAGCTCAGGTGCTCGTTCATGGCCGGCAGGATCCCAGCGATGTGCACCCCAACTATCAGCAACGTCCTCATCACCAAGACCCTCATTGACAGTGGAGCTGGGCTCAACTTCTCCTCAGTCGAGACCTTCGAGAAGCTCCAGCTGCCGTATGAGCAGCTCATGCCGACCAAGCCCTTCTCAGGGGTCACAGAGGGATCCACCGTACCCATTGGGAAAGTGCACATGCCCGTCACCTTTGGCAAGCGCCAAAACTACCACACCGAGGTCATCATCTTCGACATCGCACGCATCCACGTGCCATACAACACCATCCTCGGCTATCCAGCGCTCGCCAAGTTCATGGCAGTGGTCCACCATGGATACAATGTCCTCAATATGCCGAGGAGCGGTGGCATCATCACCATTCCATGTCACGAGAAGGATGTCGTCTCCGCACTTGAGAGAGCATACCGCACAGTGGCGGCAGAACACTCAGATGATGAAGATGACGAGCTACCTCGCAAGGACCCGCGCAAGAAGAAGAAGGAGCTCCTCCACGCGAAATGCCCAGGGGATTTGGGCTCCACGCCCAGGGACGAAGCCCTGCCCCATCGCCTAGGGATGCGCTCTTGATGACTCACAAGTATAGGGATCAATTGTAGTCCTTTCGATAAGTAAGAGTGTCGAACCCGACGAGGAGTAGATGGCTCTGATAAACGGTTTTCAGCAAGGTAATAACTGCAAGCACTGAAAGTAGCGGTAATAAGTGATGGTGTAGTGAGGTGAAACGTAGCAAGCGAAAAGTAACAAGTAACAAGTAGTAGCAATGGTGCAGCAAAGTGGCCCAATCCCTTTTGTAGCAAGGGACAAGCCTGAACAAAGTCTTATAGGAGGAAAAGCGCTCCCGAGGACACACGGGAATTTCTGTCATGCTAGTTTCATCATGTTCATGTGATTCGCGTTCGTTACTTTGATAGTTTGATATGTGGGTGGACCGGCGCTTGGGTACTGCCCTTACTTGGACAAGCATTCCACTTATGATTAACCCATCTCGCAAGCATCCGCAACTACGAAAGAAGAATTAAGACAACATCTAACCATAGCATTAAACAAGTGATCCAAATCAGCCCCTTACGAAGCAACGCATAGACTGGGGTTTAAGCTTCTGTCACTCTAGCAACCCATCATCTACTTACTACTTCCCAATGCCTTCCTCTAGGCCCAAAGATGGTGAAGTGTTATGTAGTAGACGTTCACATAACACCACTAGAGGAGAAGACAACATATAGCATATCAAAATACCGAACGAATACCAAATTCACATGACTATTATCAGCATGACTTATCCCATGTCCTCAGGACAAAAGTAACTACTCACAAAGCATAATCATAATCATGATCAGAGGTGTAATGAGTAGCATCAAGGATCTGAACATAAACTCTTCCACCAAGTAATCCAACTAGCATCAACTACAAAGAGTAATCAACACTACTAGCAACCATAGAAGTACCAATCGGAGTCGCGAGATAGAGATTGGTTACAAGAGATGAACTAGGGTTTGGAGAGGAGATGGTGCTGATGAAGATGTTGATGGAGATGACTCCCCTCCGACGAGAGGAGTGTTGGTGATGACGATGGCGACGATTTCCCCCTCCGGGAGGGAAGTTTCCCTGGCAGGATCGTCCTGCCGGAGCTCTAGATTGGTTCTGCTCAAGTTCCGCCTCGTGGCGGCGCAGAATCCACGAAAAAGCTCCACCCTGATTTTTTCCTGGACGAAACCCTTCATATAGCAAAAGAGGGGGGCCAGTGGGCCGCCAGGGTGCCCACAAGCCCTGTAGCCGCCACCAGGGTGGCGGCGGCTACCAGGCTTGTGGGCCCCTGGTAGCGCCCCTCTCGCACTTCTTTCGCCCAGTATTTTTTATATATTCCCAAAAAATTCCACGTTGATTTTCAGGGCATTTGGAGTTGCGCAGAATAGAGGACTCAGACTTGCTCCTTTTCTAGTCTAGAATTCCAGCTGTCGGTATTCTCCCTCTTCAAATAAACCTTGCAAAATAAGATAGAAAAGGCATAAGTATGGTACAACAAAGTAATATAACAGTCCATAAAGTGATAAATAACAACATGAAATCATGATGCAAAATGGACGTATCAACTCCCCCAAGCTTAGACCTCGCTTGTCCTCAAGTGAAAACCAAGATCCATAAACATGTCCACATGTTTAGGGATGAAGGTGTCGATAAAACATAATACGGACATGAGGGCATCCCGATCACACATAGAACAACAATACATCATAAAGATTCTTATGGGAAAGTAACAATTCCTTCACAAAGCAAAGTATGAAGCAAAAACCTGACCGAGAAGTAGCCAACAACAGTCCATAGGCATTGAAGCAGTTGCAATTTATCATAACATCAGAAAGAGTCAAATAAGAGCTTGTAAAGCAAACCCACATACTCAATCATCTCTTTTGTTTTCCACAATTGTTACAACTCACGTGGTACTCATGGTAGCAAAGTTTCAGCTGGACACAGAGAAAGATAGGGGCTTATAGTTTTGCCTCCCAACCATTTACCTCAAGGGTAAAGTCAACAATAATAAAGCATAAGTACTCACCTCCAAGTTGATATATCAATATAGATCATTCCCTAGCTTGTGACGGTAGCCAAGACAAAGGCAAAATAAGGAATTGGTGAAGATCACCATGACTCTTTCAAGGGCAAAAAGTAACGGTACAAGATAGGCCCTTCGCAGAGGGAAGCAGAGGTTGTCATGCGCTTTTGAGGTTAGGATGCGTGTCCTCTTAGTGCGGAGGAACATTACTTTATATTGCCTCATGTCATAAAGAACTTTATTATGCAGTCCGTCGCTTTTATGTCTTCCTCATCACAGGTTCGTACAAAGCTTATTTTCCACACACTAATAGATCATACATATTAGAGAGCAATTTTTATTGCTTGCACCGATGACAACTTACTTGAGGGATCTTATTCAATCCATAGGTAGCTATGGTGGACACTCATGGCAAAACTGGGTTGAAGGTTTATAGATGCACAAGTAGTATCTCTACTTGGTGCGGGAGTTTTGGCTAATATGAGGTGGAAGCAATCATCACATGCTAAGAAATCTCTAGGCATATAACATTGTTTGGAACCAAGCAAACACAATTCATTATGTTGTCTTCCTTGTCCAACATCTACTTCTAAGCACGTAATAGTTTGGTGAGTGCTCACGATTGTAAAAAGTGTCTAAGATGATATATTTATATGTGAACCTCTCTTTCCTTATTACTTCTTATTAAATGCAACAATGACTCGGGTCTATGTTGGTCTATTCTCAACAAGTTTCAATCATCATACTTGTTATATGTGAAGCTATCACTTTCCATAAGATCATCTCATGATCTTTCATGCTATCGTTCTTTTAAAACTTTTGATCACGGCACAAAACAAAGCCCTTGACTAAGATACTCTTTATTATATAGCTCACAAGCTCGAATACATCGAGGGAGACACAAAGCAAAAGACTCAAACTGAACACTAAAGACTTATTCCACTAAGAGAAGAAATAAAAACTGAAAATGAAAGAACTAAAACAAAGGTAAAAGCAAAAGATATAAAGGTGATACGATACCAGGGCAACTCCCCCAAGCTTGGCAAAAGCCAAGGGGATTGCACATACCAATGCTTAGTTGTCTTCCTTTGGTGGTGATGTTGGTGGTGTTGTTGAAGCAGTCTTGAGCTTGTCTAATTTCCACTTGAGCATAAAGTTCTGCTCCCTCAGATCGTCATTTTCCTCCTCAAGCTTCAACACTCTATGACAAAGTTCCTGCTTACTCTCCTGCAAGAAAGGAGAAGGGATAAACAAGGTCTTAGGCTTCTTCCTCTGGTCAGGGAGGCTTGACTTCTTGAAATCCACATGAGTGCGTCCAGGTTGAGGTAGAGGAGCCTCCTCTTCGTCGAAACTCGTTTGTTCCTTCCCCTTGGGCTCATAGTCCTCTTCCTCGTCAGTGGTCCAGCCATTTGGTTCCAAGTCTCCATAGACCTTGGGGTTAGCAATGTAATCAGCCACATAGCTCTCCCCCTCTGAATCCTGAGAAGACATCTTGACCTAGATCTGCGGTAGAAACAGGCTCGAAACAAAAACAGAGGAAAACTATGAGATACGGAGATCAAAACCCTCGGGCGTATATATAATGATTTTTTCTGGACCAGAAGGAGTGCTCCGCAAGAAAATGGAGTCCGGGAGGCACACGAGGTGCCCACAAGCGCTGTAGCCGCCATCAGGGGGTAGGTGGCTGCTACCAAGCTTGTGGCCGCCTCGTGCGCTCTCCGGATTGCTTTTTATTTTTCTAATTTTCCAAAAATTCCAAAACAGAGGAAATTTCCTATTGGAAAAGTTTCGGAGTCCAATTACTTACCGAAACAGATACCTCTTGGTTTTCAGGGTCTGAAACAGGCTGATAAACATCCCTTATGTACTCCTCTGGAGTTATGATATTGATGATATTGGTCTCAACTTTTATGGGAGTACCAGAGATATAATGCTTGATTCTTTGCCCATTTACCACTCTAGGAAAATTACCTTCCGGGTTATTGATTTTGATGGCACCGGAACGATATACTTCCTCAACAACGTAAGGACCTTCCCATTTAGAGACAAGCTTGCCTGCGAAGAATCTCAAGCGAGAATTGTATAGCAGGACATAATCACCTACAGTGAACTCTCGTTTTTGTATTCTTTTATCGTGCCATCTCTTAACCTTTTCCTTGAACAACTTGGCATTCTCATATGGCTAGGCCCTCCATTGATCTAATGAGCTGATATCAAACAACCGCTTCTCACCGGCAAGTTTGAAATTGAAGTTGAGCTCTTTGATTGCCCAATAAGCCTTGTGTTCTAGCTCAAGAGGTAAATGACAGGCCTTACCGTAACCCATTTTATACGGCTACATGCCCATGGGATTCTTATAAGCAGTCCTATAAGCCTATAGTGCATCGTCAAGTTTACTAGACCAATTCTTTCGAGATCTATTGACAGTCTTTTGTAAGATCAATTTGATCTCCCTATTACTCAACTCCACTTGACGACCACTAGACTGAGGATGATAAGGAGATGCAACTCTATGGTTGACATCATACTTAGCAAGCATCTTGCGGAAAACACCATGAATGAAGTGTGAACCGCCATCAGTCATCAGATATCTAGGGACTCCAAACCTTGGGAAAATGACTTCTTTAAGCATCTTAATAGAGGTGTGATGATCAGCATTTCTAGTGGGGATAGCTTCTACCCACTTAGTGACATAATCAACAGCGACTAAGATGTGAGTGTACCCATTGGAACTCGGGAAGGGTCCCATATAATCAAAGCCCTAGACATCAAATGTTTCAATGACAAGTGAATAGTTCATAGGCATTTCCTGACGCTTACTAATGTTCCCTATTCTTTGGCATTCGTCACAAGACAAGACAAACTTACGGGCATCCTTGAAGGGAGTGGGCCAATAGAAACCTGATTGCAATACCTTATGAGCAGTTCTATCTCCAGCCTGGTGTCCTCCGTAGGCTTCGAATGACACTTCTGCAGGATCTGTCCCTGTTCATGTTCAGGCACACAACGTCTAATAACACCATATACTCCTTCCTTATAAAGGTGGGGATCATCCCAAAAGTAGTGTCTTAAATCAAAGAAGAATTTCTTCTTTTGCTGGTAGGTGAAACTGGGTGGTATGTATTTGGCTACGATATAGTTTGCGTAATCAGCATACCACGGTGCACTATGTGAAGTGCGGATGACATTTAATTGCTCATCAGGAAAGTTGTCATCAATAGGTCGTGGGTCATCAAGGACATTATCTAGCCTAGACAAGTTATCTGCTACATGGTTATCAGCACCCTTTCGGTCAACAATGTGCAAATCAAATTCCTGTAGCAGGAAAATCCATCTGATTAGCCTAGGCTTAGCGTCCTTCTTCTCCATAAGGTACTTAATAGCAGCATGATCAGAGTGAATAGTGACTTTGGAGTCAACTATATAAGATCTGAACTTTCCACATGCAAACACGACTGCTAAAAACTCCTTCTTCGTAGTGGCATAGTTTCTTTGGGCACTGTCTAGAGTTTTACTAGCGTAGTGAATAACATTCAACTTCTTGTCAACTCTTTGTCCTAGAACAACACCGACAGCATAATCACTAGCATTGCACATGATTTCAAAGGGCAAGTTCCAATCAAGTGGTTGAACAATAGGTGCGGTTATCAAGGCCTTCTTAAGTATTTCGAAAGCTTCCTCACAATCCTCATCAAAAAAAAAGGAACATCCTTCTGCAACAGGTTGGTAAGAGGCCTAGAAATCTTAGAGAAATCTTTAATGAACCTTCTATAGAAACCAGCGTGACCTAGGAAACTTTGTATACCTCTGATATCTGTGGGGCAAGGCATTTTCTCAATTGCATCAACCTTAGCCTTATCAACTTCAATGCCTTTCTCAGAGATTTTGTGTCCTAAGACGATGCCTTCATTAACCATGAAGTGGCACTTCTCCCAGTTCAAGACGAGGTTCGTATCTTTGCATCTCTGTAAGACTCAATCAAGGTCGCTGAGGCAATCGTCAAAGGAAGAACCGTAAACGGAGAAATCATCCATAAAAACCTCAACAATCTTTTCACAAAAGTTAGTGAATATAGCCATCATACATCTTTGAAAGTTGGCAGGTGCATCGCATAAGCCAAAAGGCATACGTCTATAAGCAAAGGTACCGAAGGGGCAGGTGAAAGTGGTTTTCTCCTGATCAGATTGTGCAACGGGTATTTGCAAGAAACCTGAATAACCGTCTAGAAAGCAGAAGTGTGTGTGTTTAGATAGCCTTTCTAGCATTTGGTCGATAAACAGCAAAGGATAATGGTCTTTCCTGGTTGCCTTGTTCAGTTTCCGGAAGTCTATCACCATCCTATAGCCAGTAATAATCCTACGTGGGATTAGTTCATTCTTATTATTAGGAACGACGGTGATACCTCCCTTCTTAGGTACGCAATGTACTGGACTTACCCAATCACTATGAGCAATAGGATAAATGATTCCTGCTTCCAGAAGCTTTAATATTTCTTTCCTCACGACCTCCTTCACCTTAGGATTTAATCTCCTTTGATGATCAGGAACTAGTTTAGAATCAGGGTCAGTTTTAATCTTGTGCTGACATAGAGTGGGACTAATACCCTTAAGATCATCAAGAGTGTATCCAATAGCCTCACGGTGCTTCCTCAAAGTTTTTAATAACTTCTTCTCTTCGTGATTAGAGAGGTGAGCACTAATAATAACAGGATATATCTCCTTCTCATCAAGGTAGGCATACTTAAGAGTATCAGGCAACTGTTTAAGCTCGAACACAGGATCACCCTTTGGTGGGGGAGGATCCCCAAGCAGTTCAACAGGCAGATTATTCTTGAGAATAGGGTATTGTTCTAAAACAATTTTATCTATCTCATCTCTCTCATCCATGTGCATATCGTTTTCATGCTCAAGCAGATATTGCTCTAAAGGATCCGTCGGAGGTACGGCAATAGAGGCAAGAGCAATGATTTCATCCCTACCAGACGACTCTTTTTCATGGGGTTGTCTTCCAAACTTGGAGAAGTTAAATTCATGAGACACACCATCAAAACTAACAGTGAAGGTCTGTTTAATGCAATCAATATGAGCATTGATAGTGTTGAGAAAGGGTCTACCAAATATGATGGGACAAAAGCTATCTTGTGCAGTAGCAAGGACGAGGAAATCAGTAGGATACTTCGTCTTACCACACAGGACTTCTACGTCTCTCACAATTCCCAAAGGGCGGATAGTGTCTCTATTAGCTAGCGTAATAGTGACATCAATGGGTTCTAACTCAGCAGGTGCAATCTCATCTTTGATTTCATCATATAGGGACCGGGGTATTGCACTAACACTAGCACCCATATCACATAAACCATGATAACAGTGATCTCCTATCTTGACAGAAACAACGGGCAGGCCAACTACATGTCCGTATTTGTCTTTCGTGTGAGGTTTAGCAATTCTAGCGGAGTCCTCACAAAATTTGATAACATGCCCGTCTATGTCTTCGACTAAGAGATCTTTGATAATAGCAACACTAGGTTCAACTCTAATTTCCTCAGGTGGTGCAAGTGGTCTAATGTAACCCCTACGTATCACAGTTGGAGGTGTAGAATAATCCTTTTTCCTAGCAGGGTAAGGTGGTTTCTCAGCGTAGGCACAAGGAACAATAGGATCACTAAAGGAAATGACTTTCTCTTCAACTAGATTGGGTTTAACTATGTTGACTTCTACAGGAGGATGATACTTAAACCACTTCTATTTGGGAAGATAAACATGAGCAGCAAAAGATTCACATAGAGAAGCTATTATCTCAGAGTCAAGTCCATACTTAGCGCTAAAATCTCTAGAAGTGTTTGTTTCAACAAAAGATTTAACGCAATCAAACTGGAAAATTCATACCTGACTCCTTACCTTCTTCAAGCTCCCAATCTTCAGAGTTACGTTTGATTCTTTCCAATAAATTCCACTTGTTGTCAATATCCTTCTTCATAAAAGAACCGGTACAAGAAGTGTCAAGCATGGTACGATCTTCATGAGAAAGCCGAGCATAAAAGTTTTGAGTGATAATTTCTCTCGAGAGCTCATGATTGGGGCATGAATATAGCATTGATTTAAGCCTCCCCCAAGCTTGAGCTATGCTTTCCCTGTCACGAGGCCAAAAGTTATAAATATAATTCCGATCACGATGTGCTAAATGCATAGGATAAAACTTTTGATGAAATTCCAGTTTCAACCGATTGTAGTCCCATGATCCAGTATCATCACATAGCCTATACCATGTCAACGCCTTATCTTTCAAAGATAAAGGAAAGACTTTCTTCTTTACCTCATCCTCGGGGAAACCTACAAGCTTAAATAAACCACAAACTTCATCTACATAGATTAGATGCAAGTCTGGATGTGATGATCCATCTCCTGTAAAAGGATTAGCCAGCAGCCTCTCAAGCATACCCGAAGGAATTTCATAAAAGATATTTTCAGTAGGTACCTCAGGTTGAGGACCAACTCCTCGCGCTTCCATTTCGTGGTGAATATACCCCAAACAAACTCCTCAAAGGAACAGTTTCCATAGTGACAAGTGATAATAAATTTAAGCACAGTATATAAATGTTTCCTTACCAAATTCCACTTACCAAAGGCCCTTCCCTCCCCGGCAACGGTGCCAGAAAAGAGTCTTGATGACCCACAAGTATAGGGGATCAATTGTAGTCCTTTAGATAAGTAAGAGTGTTGAACCCAACGAGGAGCAGAAGGCTCTGATAAACGGTTTTCAGCAAGGTAATAACTGCAAGCACTGAAAGTAGCAGTAACAAGTGATGGTGTAGTGAGGTGAAACGTAGCAAGCGAAAAGTAACAAGTAACAAGTAGTAGCAACGGTGCAGAAAAGTGGCCCAATCCCTTTTGTAGCAAGGGACAAGCCTGAACAAAGTCTTATAGGAGGAAAAGCGCTCCCGAGGACACAAGGGAATTTCTGTCATGCTAGTTTCATCATGTTCATGTGATTCGCGTTCGTTACTTTGATAGTTTGATATGTGGGTGGACCGGCGCTTGGGTACTGCCCTTACTTGGACAAGCATTCCACTTATGATTAACCCCTCTCGCAAGCATCCACAACTACGAAAGAAGAATTAAGACAACATCTAACCATAGCATTAAACAAGTGATCCAAATCAGCCCCTTACGAAGCAACGCATAGACTGAGGTTTAAGCTTCTGTCACTCTAGCAACCCATCATCTACTTACTACTTCCCAATGCCTTCCTCTAGGCCCAAAGATGGTGAAGTGTTATGTAGTAGACGTTCACATAACACCACTAGAGGAGAAGACAACATACAACATATCAAAATACCGAACGAATACCAAATTCACATGACTATTATCAACATGATTGGTTACAAGAGATGAACTAGGGTTTGGAGAGGAGATGGTGCTGATGAAGATGTTGATGGAGATGACTCCCCTCCGACGAGAGGAGTGTTGGTGATGACGATGGCGATGATTTCCCCCTCCGGGAGGGAAGTTTCCCCGGTAGGATCGTCGTGCCGGAGCTCTAGATTGGTTCTGCTCAAGTTCCGCCTCATGGCGGTGGAGAATCCATGAAAAAGCTCCACCCTGATTTTTTTCCTGGACGAAACCCTTCATATAGCAAAAGAGGGGGGCCAGTGGGCCGCCAGGGTGCCCACAAGCCCTGTAGCCGCCACCAGGGGGTGGCGGCTACCAGGCTTGTGGGCCCCTGGTAGCGTCCCTCTGGCACTTATTTCGCCCAGTATTTTTTATATATTCCCAAAAAATCCACGTTGATTTTCAGGGCATTTGGAGTTGCGCAGAATAGAGGACTCAGACTTGCTCCTTTTCCAGTCCAGAATTCCAATGCCGGTATTCTCCCTCTTCAAATAAACCTTGCAAAATAAGAGAGAAAAGGCATAAGTATGGTACCACAAAGTAATATAACAGTCCATAAAGCGATAAATATCAACATGAAAGCATGATGCAAAATGGACGTATCAGCGCTCGACGCCCCTCTTAGGTCAGAACTGGGGGCTTCCACGCGGGAGGCCACTAGCCTGATCAGTGAGGCGGAGGCGGTGTCTGAGCACATCCCGAGGGCGCACTCCGGAGCATGCTAGACCAGCTCTCGCGAGTCCGTCATCAAAGCAATCCGAGAACTTTGCGAGGCCCAGACCATGCGACGCGGTGACTGCCCTGCACCACCCATTGTGTTCGCCGTTGTCGGCATGGTTGACCGACCCCGCATATGCATCAACGCGTCTGCAACCAACATAGCCGTGGCGCACGTCCCCTTCCAGCCCACGCTGACTCGCTACCGGTCGGAGTACCCGGGCACCAACGGCTTCATGCCCTTTGGGCTGAGGAACGCGGCTTCCACTTACCAGAGGCTCCAGCAGGCCATGCTCGTACCCCGCCTGCTGGGGCGCCGCGAGGAGGAGGAGGAGATGCTTGGGCCAAGTGTCGGCCCCGAGCCTCGGGAGGTGGCGGACCCGTGAGGGTCGCGACCGCGGAGACAAGAAATCAAGCGACAACGGAGCTTCCGGCACTTCAGTGACCCAGCCGCCAGGTGACTTTTTGATGGCCGCTGTCAGGTAACTTTTCGGTTTACCCAGTCCGTAGGAAACCCCAAGGCCATGTGGCCTCCCCCAGCTCCAGACTTTCCCCGGCTACTACATTCGTTTATGCATCGTTTGGTTGTTCAATTGCACCTACTAGGCATCCTAACGTTCTGCCTTGGTTATATTGTCGGGCGATCGGCCCCCCGCTTGGGGGCTCCAGTCAAAATTTGTTCATGCAGGTGCACAGCCTCGCTCCTAAAGAAGAAGAAGTCAGCGGGGTTTTCCAATGACCCAAACCAAGTCAATTCAGTACACCAATGACTCGGGGGTAGGGACACTCGCGAGGCCATAGCGTCCTCGCGACCTCCCATATACACCCCCACCGTGACACTCTCACGTAATAACGAGCCGAGGCTGTATACGCCCAGGGCACCCCGAAGACGCGGAGGGGTCCATCCCACGCCTAGTGGCATCCCTTCCGCACTGGGGAGAATATCAGGCCCCAATGCCTCGGGGGTAGGGACACTCGTGAGGCCATAGTGTCCTCGCATCCTCCCATATACAACCCCATCGTGACACTGTCACGTAATAACGAGTCGATATTGTATATGCCCAGGGACCTCCGAGGACGCGGAGGGGTCCACTCTACGCCCAGTAGAAGACCTATGCTCCGCGCTGGGTACAGACATGGGCAACCAATATAGTCCGCCAATGACTACGCCCTCAGCTGGCATCAACATAGCTCGCCAATGGCTACACCCATGACCGTCAAGGGGATCGGCATAGTCCATCCGTGACTTCGCCCACACCTAGCGTGTGGGCAAACAACTGAAGGTACGGAGCCACTCGCACGTCAAGTGGGACCGCTGAGCATCGCGACTCACGGGCCTAACTGTGCCCGTAGCCCCTTCCCCTTTGGGCCGTCCTTGGAGAGTTCAATTGCGGGAAGGTACGCGCGAGGCGGGCCCTGCCAACGCAGAGCCCAGTGCGCTCGACAAATCTCTTTGAATCCCTTAGGAAGAACACTGGAGTCACTCGTACGTCAAGGGAGACTACTGAGCATCACGACTCAGGAGCTTGAACTGCGCCCGTAGCCCCTTGCCCTTTTGAGCCGCCCCTTTCTGGTCGGTTCAACCGCAGGGAGGTACGCGCGGGGCGGGCCCTGCAGATGCAAAGTGTTGAAGGAGTTCGAGAGTCTCATACCATTGGGTTCTTAGGAAAGGCATCGGAGTCGCTCGCACGTCAAGGGGGACCCCTGAGCATCGCGACTCACGGGCCTAACTGCGCTCGTAGACCCTCCCTCCTTTGGGTCTTCCTTGGTTTCTAGTCGGTTCAATTGCGGGGAGGTACACGCGGGGCGGGCCCTGCCGACGCGGAGTGCTGAAGGTGTTCTAAGTTTCGGACTCTTTGCCACGTTCTCCTCATGAGGGCAGCTCGTGTGTCAAGGGGGACTTCTGATCATCGCGACTCAGGAGCCTAACTACGCTCGTAGCCCATTCCCCCTTTGGGCCGTCCTTGGTTTCCGGTTGGTTCAATCGAGGGAAGGTACGCGCGGGGCGGGCCCTACTGACGTAGAGTAACACAGCAAACATGATAGGAACAAGGGGAGGAAAACACTCGAGCATTCAATTATTACAGACCATGACCCAGTTCATGAAAACGCAAATGAGTTTAACGCCTCCACGAGGCACGATGTGCATTGCAGGCAGATAACAAGTGTAAGGGATCGGGAGGAGCCGCCGCCAATCATCCCCTCCGCAGGGGGTTGGTCATCGAGATCAGAGGCATAGTCTTCCCTGTCATCAGCTCCAGCGGCACCTGGAGACAAGGGGGCGCGATAAGGGCAAACCCCCTCACCAACGCGTCCACATGACCCTTCACCGCCTCCGCGGCGCGGTTGCGGGCCTCGGCAGGGACCGGCATGATCACGGAGATTAGATCGAACCCAGGGTCGTGAAGAGGAAGGTGACTGAACGATTCACAGCCGTGAAGAAGAGGTCGCGGCACTCGTTGTCCAAGATCTTGTCCATCTGTGCGACGGGAGCCTCCAGCGCCACGACGAGCCCCTCCGCGAGCACGGCGAAGCCTCCCTCTGGGGTGGTCAGAGGCTCGTCGAACCCATCCCGACAGAGGGAGTGGAGCGCCTTGTGAAGCCCAAGCTCGACGACATGGAAGCGAGCTAGCTCAGAGGTCTTCCTTTCTTCGCCCGCGGCGAGAGCTTTTTCCCGGGACTCAAGGAGAGCCTCCTTCATGGTGACACCCTTCTCCCACTCAACCAGGCGCTCATGTTCCGTGTCCAGGCGACTCGCCTCCCGGGACAGCTCTCCCCCCGGGGCAGCGAGCTTGGCATCATGGGCCTTGAGTTCCTCCTCCTGCAAGCGGCGTTGCTCGACCAGCCTGGCATGTTCGCCTTGGAGGGCGTTCAGGCGGGTTTCCACCTCTTCGTAGCGTTCGACGGCCGACTTGGCCTCCTTCAGCGCCCACTCACACGTGGCGTGGGTGGCCATGGCCTCTCCCTCGACCTTCCTCATGTCGACTGCGACACCATTCAGGGCGGTGAAGGTCGCGTCCATTATGCCCCCGGGGAGCACCGAGGCCTTCTGGACCCCTTTTTGAGGAGCCTCCAACACTGGCACAGGTGGCGCTTGCTACTGCAACGAAAGACCTTCCAATGGCGCCAGAAATAGGAGTGTTGCTTGATACTCCTCAGCAACGGCACCAGGAATCCTTCAGCTGCGGCTACGCCTTAAGGGACTTCCTAGGAAAGTATGCAAAGGATTTCCCCCGTGGCCTTGGAGCCTTGCGTTGGTGTTCCCTCGAAGCGGAAAGGGTGATGTAGCGTAGCGGTGGTAAGTATTTCCCTCAGTTTGAGAACCAAGGTATCAATCCGGTGGAGGAGTATCAAAAGATCCTGCACAAACACAAAAGCTTGCTCCCGACGCTATAAAGGGGTTGTCAATCCCTTATAGATTGTTTGCCAAGTGAGAACTGAAAGCAACAAAGTAACAAAGAAAAGTAAAAGCGGAGATGTAAACGATGGATGTGAATAGACCCGGGGCCGTAGTGTTTACTAGTGGATTCTCTCATGAAAGCAAGTAGACGGTGGGTGAACAAATTATTGTCGAGCAATTGATAGAACCGCGCAAAGTCGTGACGATATCTATGCAATGATTGTTTCTATAGGCATCACGTCCATAACAAGTAGACCGATACTTTCTGCATCTACTACTATTACTCCACACGTCAACCGCTATCCAGCATGCATCTAGTGTATTAAGGCCATAAGAACAGAGTAACGCCTTAAGCAAGATGACATGATGTAGAGAGATAATCTCAAACCAATGATAAAAACCCCATCTTTTTACCCTTGATGGCAACTACTTGATGTGTGCCTTTCTGCCCCTACTATCAATGCGAAAGGTCACCACATGGTAGAACCCAAAACCAAGCACTTCTCCCATTGCAAGAATCATAAATCTAGTTGGCCAAACAAAACCCAAGACTCGGAGAGACTTACAAGGATATCAAATCATGCATATAAGAAATCAGCAAAGACTCAAATATATATCATAGATAATCTGATCACAAATCCACAATTCATCGGATCTCGACAAACACACCGCCAAAGAAGATTACATCGGATAGATCTCCATGAAGATCATGGAGAACTTTGTATTGAAGATGCAAGAGAGAGAAGAAGCCATCTAGATACTAACTACGGACACGTAGGTCTGAAGTGAACTACTCACGAGTCATTGGAGGGGCGATGATGATGATGAAGAAGCCCTCCAACTCCAAAGTCCCCTCCGGCAGGGTGCCGGGAAGGGTCTCCAGATGAGATCTCGCGGAAACGGAAGCTTGCGGCGGTGGAAAAGTATTTTCGAGGCTCCCCTGATTTTTTGCGGAATATTTGGGAATTTATAGGCCAAAGATCTAGGTCAGGGGGCGGCCAGGGAGGCCACAAGCCTGCCCACCGCCGCCTCCCCCTGGTGGCGGAGTGGGGGCTTGTGGGCTCCCTGGAGCCCACCTGGCTTGGCCCAAAAGCCCCCTAGTCTTCTTTCGTTTGGGAAAAAATCATTTCGGGGTTTTACTTCCGTTTGGACTCCGTTCCAAAATCAGATCTGAAAAGAGTCAAAAACACGGAAAAACACGAACTGGCACTTGGCACTGAATTAATAAGTTAGTCCCAAAAAAGATATAAAAGGTACATAAAACAACCAAAGAAGACAAGATAACAGCGTGAAACCATCAAAAATTATACATACGTTTGAGACTATCAAGCATCCCCAAGCTTAACTCCTGCTCGTCCTCGAGTAGGGAAGTGATAAGAATGAATTTTTGATGCTTTCATACTACCTAGCATAGGTGTCCTTTGTAATTCCTCTTATGTGAAGTGAATGTTCAGATCCATTAGATTCAAAACAATAGTTTGCTATTGACGTGGAAACAATAATAATTCAAGCAAACTAGCAAAGTAATCATGAACTTTCAAAATAACAAGGCCAAAAGAAAGTTATCCCTACAAAAGCATATAGTCTGGCTATGCTCTATCATCATTGCACAACGAATTTAAATCATGCACAACCCCGGTATTGGCCAAGTAATTGTTTCACACCTTTACTTTCTCAAACATTTTCAACTCTCACGCAATACATGAGTGTGACCATGGTTATAGCACTATAGATGGTGTGGAATGTAGTGGAGGTTGCAAGACAAAAAGGAGAAGATAGTCACATTAACTAGGCATATCAATGACCTGTGGAGATGCTCATCAATAGATATCAATGTGAATGAGTAGGGATTGCCATACAAATGATGCACTAGAGCTATGAGTATGTGAAAGCTCTTAAAGAAAACTAGTGGGTGTGCATCCAACTTGCTTGCTCACGAAGACCTAAGGCAATTTTGAGGAAGCCTGTCATTGGAATATACAAGCCAAGTTATATATTGAAATTTTCCCACTAGCTATATGGTGGTGACAAAACGAGAGACTCTCAATCATGAAGATCATGGTGCTTAATATGCACAAGTGTGGAAAAAGCGGTAGCATTGTCCCTTCTCTCTTTTTCTCTCTCTTTTTTTGGTGGGCTCTTTGGCCTCTTTTTTTATGGGCTTTTTGGCCTCTTTTATTTCCTCACATGGGACAATGCTCCATTAATGATGATCATCACACTTTCAACTCAAAACTTAGAGCAACTATGACTCTATATGGAATGCCTTCGGTAGTGTACCGTGGCAATGATCTAGCATGGCATAGACATCAACGGAAACATCATGCTAGCTATCTTACGATCATGCAAAGGCAAAGTAGACGTGGTGGTGGCACATGTCATGGTGGTAGTTGCATGGCAATATATCTCGGAATGACTTTGAGAAAGCCATAATAGGTAGGTATGGTGGCTGTTTTGAAGGGGGCTAATGGTGGGTTTTGTGCACCGACGAAAGTTGCACGGCACTAAGAAGATAGTGATGGTGGAAGGTGAAAGTGCATCTAAACCATGGACTCAACATTAGTCATGAAGAACTCATATACTTGTTGCAAAAGTTTCATTTGTAATCGAAACAAAGCATTCAACGCATACTCCTAGGGGAAGGGTTGGTAGGTATAAACCATTGCGCGATCCCGACCGCCACGCAAAGGATGACAATCAATAGACTAATCATGCTCAGATTTCATCACATAGCGGTTCACCATACGTGCATGCTATGGGAATCACTAACTTCAACACAAGTATTTCTAGATTCACAACACCTTACTAGCATGACTTCAAAATTACCATAACCACAACTCAAAACTGATTGAGATGAATCAAACTTCTCTAACTATTCAATGCACATGAAGGTGTAAGTTTTCGTATCCCTTTGGATAACTACCCCTTTTGAGACTACTTTCAAAGCATAGATAAACTACCAAGCCACGCACCGCTGCGCTCTAAAAGATATAAGTGAAGCACACAGAGCAAAAGTATCTAGCTCAAAAGATATAAGTGAAGCACATGTGAGCTGAATTGTCTACCAAAAGATATAAGTGAAGCTCGACAAAATCATGGTGTGTGCATGTCTCTCTCTCTAGGTGTGCAGCAAGGATGATTGTGACACAAAAAAAAATACTCCTACAATACAAGACGCTCCAAGCAAAAACACATAACATGTGGTGAATAAAAATATAGCCCCAAGTAACGTTACTGATGGATTGAAGACGAGAGAGGGGATGCCTTCCCGGGGCATCCCCAAGCTTAGGCTTTTACGGCATCCTTGAATCTCTTGGGGTGCCTTGGGCATCCCCACACTTGAGCTCTTGCCACTCTTTATCTCTTTGTCCATAAGAACTTCACCCAAAACTTCAAAACTTCACAACACGAAACTTAAACAGAAACTCGTGATAACATTAGTACAAGAAAGCAAACCACCACTTCCTTAGGTACTGTAGCAAGCTTAAATTATACTTGTGCTGATGTTGGGTTACTGTACTTTCAATCTTCCATGGTTAATACCCCCCGATACTATCCATAGTTTCATCAAAATAAGCAACCAACACAACAAAAAGAGAATTTGTTAACAGCAGACCAGTCTCTAGCAATCTCTATATTTCGTATAACTCTGTTACTTCAAAAATTCTGAAAAATTACGACAGTCTGCAGGATTTGCGTAGAAATCAGCAGCAGAAAGAATCAACTCAAAAGCTCTTACAGATCAAAAAATGGAAATTCTTTTCGTGAGCAGAAAGTTTCTGTCTTTTCTAGCATGACCAAACGATCATCCCCAAGACTAATCATAACGGTTTTGCTTGGCACAAACGCAAAAAGAAACACAAAAAACACAATCATAACAGAATTATGAAAGTGTGGAAAACACAAAACAGAAAGAAAAAGGATAGATTCGTTGGGTTGCCTCCCAACAAGCGCTTTTGTTTAACGCCCTTAGCAAGGCATTCAATGATGCTCTCACAAAAGACAAGAATTGAAGCACAACGAGAGCAACCTAAAGCATGTGAAAATCACATCTAAGTCTAACATATTCCTATGCATAGGCATTTTATAGGAAAACAAATTGTCAAGACAACCAATAGCTGCCATATGCAACGAAGAAGAAAGAGACAAGAGCAATCTCAACATCATGAGAGGTGATTTGATAACATGAAAGTTGCTACCAAAATATTTTCCTCTCTCATAGCAATTACATGTGGGATCATATTCAAATTCAACAATATAGCTATCCAATAGGATATTCTTTTCATGATCCACATGCATGCAAAGTTGACAATCTTCAAAAATAGTGGGATTATCATCAAATAAAGTTGTGACTTCTCCAATCCCACTTTCAGTATTGTTGCAAATATCATATTCATCATGAGGTTTGAATAAATTTTCAAGATCATAAGAAAGATCATCACCCCAATCATGATTATTGCAACAAGTAGTGGACAAAGCAAAACTAACATCCCCAAGCTTAGGGTTTTGCATAATTTTAGCATGATTATCACTAATAGAATTTATAGTGAAACCATTGCAATCATGCTTTTCATCCAAGGAGCCCTCGTGAATCACTTCATGAATTTCTTCCTCACAATTTTCAGATTCACGCATCTTTTGCAAAACTCCAAAGAAATAGTCAATTGCCCTCAACTCACTAGCAATTTGTTCCACACGAGTGGGTCTCTTAAAGAGACTAGCAAGTGGGTGAGGATCCATATCACTAGAGTTTCAGCAAGCGAAGATGCAAGCATATTGAGGGCACATGGCACACAAGCGAATAGAAAGTAAGCGAGAGAAAAGGGCGAACTAAAAAAGCAAAAGAAAACGGCAAAGGAGAAAGGCAAATGAAAACGGCAAATGTGAAGTGAGGGAGAGGAAAACGAGAGGCAACTGGCAACAAAAGTAAATGCAAGAGAAGAGTTTGTGAGACCTACTTGGATAGATCTTGATTTCTCCTCCCCGGCAACGATGCCAGAAATACTTCTGCTACTGCAGCAAAACACCTTCCAATGGCGCCAGAAATAGGAGTGTTGCTTGATACTCCTCAGCAACGGCACCGGGAATCCTTCAGCTGCGGCTACGCCTTAAGGGACTTCCTAGGCAAGTATGCAAAGGATTTCCACCGTGGCCTTGGAGCCTTGCATTGGTGTTCCCTCGAAGCGGAAAGGGTGATGTAGCATAGCGGTGGTAAGTATTTCCCTCAGTTTGAGAACCAAGGTATCAATCCGGTGGAGGAGTATCACAAGATCCTGCACAAACACAAAAGCTTGCTCCCAACGCTATAAAGGGGTTGTCAATCCCTCATAGATTGTTTGCCAAGTGAGAACAGAAAGCAAAAAAGTAACAAAGCAAAGTAAAAGCGGAGATGTAAACGATGGATGTGAATAGACCCGGGGGTCGTAGTGTTTACTAGTGGCTTCTCTCATGAAAGCAAGTAGACGGTGGGTGAACAAATTACTGTCGAGCAATTGATAGAACCGCGCAAAGTCGTGACGATATCTATGCAATGATTGTTTCTATAGGCATCACGTCCGAAACAAGTAGACCGATACTTTCTGCATCTACTACTATTACTCCACACGTCGACCGCTATCCAGCATGCATCTAGTGTATTAAGTCCATAATAACAGAGTAACGCCTTAAGCAAGATGACATGATCTAGAGGGATAATCTCAAACCAATGATAAAAACCCCATCTTTTTACCCTTGATGGCAACTACTTGATGTGTGCCTTGCTGCCCCTACTGTCACTGGGAAAGGTCACCACATGGTAGAACCCAAAACGAAGCACTTCTCCCATTGCAAGAATCATAGATCTAGTTGGCCAAACAAAACCCAAGACTCGGAGAGACTTACAAGGATATCAAATCATGCATATAAGAAATCAGCAAACACTCAATTATATATCATAGATAATCTGATCACAAATCCACAATTCATCGGATCTCGACAAACACACCGCCAAAGAAGATTACATCGGATAGATCTCCATGAAGATCATGGAGAACTTTGTATTGAAGATCCAAGAGAGAGAAGAAGTCATCTAGCTACTAGCTACGGACCCGTAGGTCTGAAGTGAACTACTCACGAGTCATTGGAGGGGCGATGATGATGATGAAGAAGCCCTCCAACTCCAAAGTCCCCTCCGGCAGGGTGCCGGGAAGGGTCTCGAGATGAGATCTCGCAGAAACGGAAGCTTGCGGCGGCGGAAAAGTATTTTCGAGGCTCCCCTGATTTTTTGCGGAATATTTGGGAATATATAGGCCAAAGACCTAGGTCAGGGGGCGGCCAGGGAGGCCACAAGCCTGCCCACCACTGCCTCCCCCCTGGTGGCGGAGTGGGGGCTTGTGGGCTCCCTGGAGCCCACCTGGCTTGGCCCAAAATCCCCCTAGTCTTCTTCCGTTCGGGAAAAAATCATTTCAGGGTTTTTCTTCCGTTTGGACTCCGTTCCAAAATCAGAGCTGAAAAGAGTCAAAAACACGGAAAAAACAGGAACTGGCACTTGGCACTGAATTAATAAGTTAGTCCCAAAAAAGATATAAAAGGTACATAAAACAACCAAAGAAGGCAAGATAGCAGCATGAAACCATCAACAATTATAGATACGTTTGAGACGTATCAGCGCTACCTGAGGAGCAGCGCCACGAAGAACAAGGGAACCCGAAGGCTGCTCAACAGTTGTGGGCGTCAGCACCTCCGGAGCCTGGGGATCCTCGCAGGCGTGTTCCCCGGGCAGCGGCATCTCCACGGTCGCCTCAAGGTGCTTTGGGGGCTCGGGGGGCTTGGCGACCAATGACAGGGAGGCCGCCCCACGAGCCTTCTCCCCACCCGCAGACGACGGCGTGCCGACAAGAACAGGCGGAGCCTCGAGAGCCACCTTCGGCTTGGTGACCATCTTCTTCCTCTTCACCCCTGACGAGACTACATCCCTGGGCGTCAAGCAAAGGCAGTGAATCAGCCAAGCGCGGACAATAGATGCACAAGGCACGCCCCAGCAGGAAACTTACTCTTCGACATCGCGCATCTCTTCCTCCTCTTTGCCCCGGCGATAGCGGGGGAAACAGGCCCCCCATGGAGGGAGGCGAGCTCGGCGCCTTGGCTCTCCCGCCGACGGAGGCGGGGTGCGTAGGAGACGGTTCAGCCCCGAGCTTCCGGGGAGCGTGCACGCACATAGACCGCGTGGCGCGCGGGGTCGACACGAGCCCCCTGGAGGCCCTGGCCGGGCGTAAGGGGGTCCCGACGGAGGTATCACCAGTGGCGCCATCATCCTCGAGCTCCCGGAGAAGGGCAGATTGCGACGGAAGGGGCACGCTTATCGCGCGGTCGTTAACGGTCTTCTCCGACCCCCCCTTCGCGGGAGGTGTCGCCGGATGACACCTCCACCGGATCGGAGCCTTCAGCCAGGAGAAGACCCCGCTCGTTGAAGACGGGCATCGCGGCGACCAGATCGGTCCGTTCGTCACGATGATATAGCGGACACAGGGTCTGGGGAAGGTCGCCAGGGTCTCTGCCGAGCAGAATCGCCAAGACCCTGTTCAGGTCCTTTGAGGGAAGGTCCCGGGAACGAAGCCGGAGTTCGTCGTCGCCGGCCCGGTACTCCCACAGGGGCCTGGAATGTGCCTGGAGGGGAGCCAAGCACTACGCCAGGAACTCCTTCACTATCATTCCCCCGGTCAGCCTCTTGGCGTTGATGTCACGGGAAAAGCGCTCCAGCACTGGCACAACCCGAGGGTCGGAGAGCTTTGCCGAGCTCCATGCAAAGGTCTTCTCCGGCAACCCCTTCGGCTCTTCTAGTCGAGGGTTGACATCCTTGAGGCACATGAGGACCCAGCGGTGCCTGAAGTTCTCCACCTTCTTCCCGGCCTTCAAGAGCACGTTGCCGCTCTGGGCCGCCATGAAGGAAACGCACGCCGACAAGTGAGCACCGTCATGCAGGCGCAGGCTGAAGAAGTGGCGAAGGAGGGCAACCAAAGGCTGCACGCCAATGAAAGCCTCGTAGTAGAAGGCAAAGACGGACAGAAGCAAGTTGGAGTTGGGTTGGAGATGAAGGGCTTGGATCCCATAGTGGTCCAAGACAACGGAGAAGAATCGAGAGAAAGGTGGCACCAGGTGTGAAGGAAGAAGGGGTACACTGCCCCAGTCGCGGGCCGCTCCACTACGGCTCTGAGCCAAATCAGGGTTCGCCCATGCTCACTGGACTCGGCCGCAGTCCATGGAAGCACTGGGACGAGATACGCATCCTTGTAGAGGGCACAGTCCAGGAGCGGGGAAGCTGGGGCCAAGCCATGCCCCTGTGGCATCTGCTTGCCGACTGGCGCCATTGCTGGACTTGCAAGGAACTATGCGGCGCTAGATCTGGGTGGCACTGGTCGAAGTCAAAGCCTTAAGAAGAAAGACGAGTGCGGAAGAAGGAAAGCACTAAGGCACCAAAGCTACAAGGAGGGCACCTAATAAAGGGGGAGAGATAGAGGACCAGGAGGATCAGACGCCATCCGCGTGACACGCGCCGGCCTGGCCCACAAGCATTTGAGGGCACACGATGTCTCATGCTGCCCCTCAAGGCTCCGCCCTGAAGCCAACCCGAGCACACCACAGGCCCGGGGGCTACTGTCGGCGTTCTGGGATTGGGGGTACCCAGACCTGCCTGCATGTGGCCCAGGGCGGGCCTGCTTCATCGAGGCAAAACAACAAGCCCGGCACCGCTGAAGGGAAGGCCCTGATGAGGGGACAAGCCTCACGAGGAGGAACAACGTCAAGACCCACAGGGGGTCTCCTCAGGAACCCCTCCGGAGCGGCGGATATTCCGAGGCACGGCCGTGCCTCAAGAGTCAAGGGTGACACCAGGAAAGGACAAGCGAGCAGCAGATGGCAGGACGGGATAGTTTCCCCTTTGGTGCAAAGGAGGCGGGGGCATACAGGCTTCCCAAAGGCATCCCCCAAAGGTTTCCCTTCTAGTACAACTAAGCCGTAGTCTCCCGCCAGTAGGGCAAGCATCATCCATGGGCCCGTCTTTGCGGGGCGGACAATTACTTTGCAGGCGAAGACCATCTTTGGGCAGGGGAGCATGTTCCCCTGTTCCCCTTCAAAATTGACCGATGTGGTATCCCTTCCCGTCGAAGCTATGAGGGAAGAGGACCCGGGCCTCCACTATAAATAGAGAGGGTAGGATACTTGAGAAGGGAGAGTTCATTCGGACAGCAGAGCATCACACTTAGTCGCACAACCTCCGGAGGCCCAAAAACACTGTACTAACTCATCCATCACCTCCGTGAGAGGCAATCCACAAAAAAGCAAGAGTAGGGTTTTACGCCTCGCAGCGGCCCGAACCTGGGTAAACTGTTGTGTTATGTATTCCCCTCGCCATCGAGTGAGTCCTTCATCGTTTCCATCGAGTAGAGAGTTCGGCGAGGCGAAGCGGGGGAGATCTTCGTACACGCCCTAGTGTTCAAATCCTTAGGGTTTTGCGGAGCCCAAAATCCGACACATTTCACCTCCGGGGAACTGAACCCTAGCACTATCATAGGGGTTGACCTTTCGGCAAAGCCGAAACTCTGCAAGTGGCATAGCATCCCAATTTACAATGTTTATCTTGTTCTTATGATCGGGCTGCTTGAAATTGCGCTTCGGAGCCTCTGATCCCTCAAGTGCATCGGAAGAACGAGGTCGCTTTGAACTGGCATACCGAGGTGGGTTAGAGCGCTTGGAGCCAACACCTATGACACGCAACACGAACACAAGAAAACGACAAAGAAGAGGTCAAGGCAAAGATCAAAGCAAATCAGGAAATCCCAGATAAAGGAGAACTGGAAGGACATAACATGTGTACTCAAGAAACAACGGTAGCGCCGCTGCTCAAGAGGTAGTAAAATTTTACTACCGGTCTGACAGCGGTAGTACCGTTGCTCAAGCGGTTGTAAAAAATTACTACCGCTCCGATAGCGGTAGTACCGCTCCAGGAGGAGCGGTAGTACTGCACAAGCGAAGAAGTGCCATATCTGACAAGGGAAATTGCAAATCCGGTACTACCGGAGACCCAAACCCACATGTTGCAACCTACACACAAAACTTTCTACCAGACAAGTACTCTCCAACCCTCCTTGCATGAAAAGATGGTGCCATGAACCGATGAACGAACACACATGTCCCTAACCCTGGATTCAACAAAAACGAGGAAAAGAGAAGGGAACGAGGGGCAATACCGAGGTCCATTGCACGAGGGAGAGGAAGGAGACGATCCCACCAAACGAAATCGGAAGAGAGTGGCCGGAGAAGGAGATCGGGCGAGTCCGTGCGGCACCGTTTCTTGAGAAGAGAGAGAGAGAAACAGAGAGAGCCATGAGATGAATGGGTATGGGGGAGAAAGAACTGGCCCCTACCCTAAAATAACCCCACGTAGCCCTGGCGGCGCGGTAGTACTGCAGTCATCGCAGTAGTACCTCTTGGCCAGCGGTAGTAAAATTTTACTACCGCTAGCTGAGCGGTAGTACCACTCGTCCAGCGGTAGTAAAAGTTTACTGTCGTGCCTGGAGCGGTAGTACCGTGCCCCTTTTGACAAAAACACTTTGAACCTTGCCCCCTTTTTATGAAAACACTTTGAACCTTCCCAAAGGAAGAGAAAAAGCACAGGAAAACCCATGGGAATATAAAAATAAGCACGCACACAACTTGAAGACAAAACCGAATCTTCTGATGAAGAGAGGGCGGTGGTCGGAGCCACCAATGTTTGAGATAAATGGTATGACACCGCGAAGAATTATCCTTGGGTTCATGAACATAGCTCGTCTTTGAAGCACAAGTGCCATCAACAATGGATAATGTGAAAGACGTGATCAACTTATGCATAATGGGGGGTGGTAAAGTTCATTGAGAGAACAACACCCCCCTATGTCCATGCCTACCTAGAGCAAAATATATTGATGAGTGAGGTGTGGTGTGCCTAGTTTCAATCCACATTACTTGAATCAATGATATTTAGCTCATGCCTTAACTCCTGAAACCTTGCTTCATCTAGAGGTTTAGTGAAAATATCCGGAAGTTTCTCTTGCGTGTTGATGAATAGGACCTCAATATATCCTTGCTTGATATGATCTCAAATGAAATGATGACGAATATCAATATGCTTGGTCTTGCTATGTTGCACCGGATTGAGAGATATCTTGATGGCACTTTCATTGCCAAATAGAAGAGGCACTTTGTCACAAGTGACACCGTAATCCATTAAAGTTTGCCTCATCCATAATAATTGAGCACAATAACTTGCGACAGCTACATACTCAGCCTCGGTGGAAGAAAGTGACACACAGTTTTGTTTCTTCGAAGACCAACTTACCAAAGAGCGACCAAGGAATTGGCATCCTCCAGAAGTTGACCTCCTTCCGACACTCCAGCCCAATCTGAGTCAGAGTAACCTACTAAACTAAAGCTTGCTCCTTTGGGGCACCTTAAGCCAAAGTTTGGGGTATGAGCCAAATATCGAAAGATTCGTTTGACTGTCGCATAGTGGCTTTCCTTTGGTGCGGATTGAAATCATGCACAAATTCCCACACTCAACATGATATCTGGTCTAGATGCACAAAGATTAAGCAAGGATCCAATCAAGGAGCGATATACCTTTTGATCCACTGCTTTACCATTGGGATTATTGTCAAGCTTGCAATTGGTTGGCATGGGAAATTTGACCGACTTGACGTCCTCGAGCTCGAACCTTTTGAGCATGTCTTGAGTGTATTTGGCTTTTTTGATGAATGTTCCTTCTCTTCCTTGTTTGATCTCAAACCCAAGAAAGAACTTCAACTCTCCCATCATAGACATCTCAAACTTCTCGATAATTAGTGCAGCAAACTCTTCATTGAAAGATTTGCTAGGAGAACCAAAAATAATATCATCAACATATAGTTGGCATATGAACAAATTCCCTTTGACCTTTTTGGTAAAACGGGTGGGATCAATTTTCCCAATTTCAAACCCACGATCTTGCAATAACTCGGTAAGGTACTCATACCACGCACGTGGGGCTTGTTTAAGGTCGTAGAGCGCATTCTTGAGTTTGTATACATGAGTGGGGAGCTTGGGATCCTCGAATCCCGAGGGTTGTTTGACATATACCAACTCATTTAAGGGACCATTAAGAAAAGTACTCTTCACATCCATTTGTTGCAATTAAAGTCATGATGAGAAGCAAATGCAAGCAGCATGCGAATAGATCAAGACGAGCAACAGGGGCAAAGGTTTCATCGTAGTCGACACCCTCGACTTGGGAGTAGCCTTGAGCCACCAGTCTTGCCTTGTTTCGAATGACAAAACCATTTGCATCCTTCTTGTTGTTAAAGATCCATTAGGTTCCAATGAGATTATGTTCCTCTGTTGGACTTGGCATAAATTCCCAAACTTGATTGCACTCAAAGTTGTTAAGTTCATCAAGCATGGCTCCAGGCCAATCCTCATCATCGAGCGCATCATGTACCTTTTGGGATTCAACACACGAAACAAACGCGTGATGCAAACAAAAGTTTGATAATTGTTGACAAGTGGTTACCCCCTTATTGTAGCTTCCAAGCACATTCTTGAAGATATGTTGTCGAACCCGGAGCCTGTTAGCTATCCTGGCAGCGCGGCGCTTCAAGACTTCCTTACTTGATAATTTAGGAGTGTCTTCTTGAACATCTTGAGCACCGTCTTGAGCTTTCTCACTAGTTTGCCCTTGATCTTGTGGTTGCACTTGATCTTGAGCAAACTCAGAGTCTTTAGCATGATCTTGGACATCATTTGGTGCAACACCATCTTCATGAGGTTGATATTTTCCTTGATCTTGTTCATTGGGTTGAGGGCCTTCACTTTGTTCTTCGGAAGCGTGTGGGTCTAGTGAGGGTGATGGATCCACTTGAGTAGAGCATTGTACTTCTCCTTCGGCCACATGGGGTTCCTCAATGGGGAGTATTTAACTAATCCCCTTTGTTCTTATGGCTTGAGGAGGAATTTCATCACCTACATCACAAAGACCACTTTGCTCCACTTGGGAGCCATTATTTTCATCAAACTCTACGTTACACGTCTCCTCAATGAGTTCGGTGTACTTGTTGAGAACACGGTAAGCATGAGAGTTTGTAGCATAACCAAAAACTATGCCCTCATGAGCTCTAGCTTCGAATTTAGACAAACGAACACTTTTCTTGAGGATGAAACACTTACAACCGAACACCCGGAAGTACTTGAGATTGGGCTTGTTCCTGGTAAGAATCTCATATGGAGTCTTGTTCAAGCCTTTGTGGAGATAGAGCCAATTGGATGCATGACATGCGGTGCTGATAGCTTCGGCCCAAAAGTTGTACGAAGATTTGAACTCCGCCATCATGGTTCTTGTCGCGTCCATCAACGTTCGATTCTTCCTCTCTGCCACACCGTTCTGTTGGGGGTATAGGGTGCTGAATATTGGTGCTTGATCCCCTCGTCACTAAGGAACTCATTCCAGGTGTAGTTCTTGAACTCGAGGTCGTTGTCACTTCTAATCATCAATATCTTTGCTTCATGTTGACGTTGAGCTTCATTAGCAAAGTCAATGATAGTTTGTTGAGTCTCATTCTTCCTCTTGAAGAAGTATACCCAAGTATATCTTGAGTAGTCATCCACAATCACCAAGCAATACTTTCTTCCCCCAAGACTATCAAAAGATGGAGGACCAAAGAGATCCATGTGAAGGATCTCCAAAGGACTTTTAGAGTAGATGATAGTTGTGGGACGGTGAGCTGTTTCATGAAGCTTTCCTTTAATACAAGCACTGCAAGCACGGTCTCTGGCAAAACTCACATTTGTTAGTCCACGAACATGGTCCCCTTTGAGGAGACTTTGCAAAGATCTCATATTGGCATGCTAGTCGGCGATGCCACAGCCAACCCACATCAACTTTAGCCATTAGACAAGTCGCGATCTTAGTAGGTCCCTCCGAAAAGTTCACCACATAGAGACCATTCTCGACATGTCCAACAAAGGCTACTTTAAGAGTCTTGCTCCATAAAAGGGCCACTGCCGATTAAAGAATGTGGCAAAGCCCATAATTGCAAGCTGATGAACGAAAAGCAAATTGTATGCAAGGGACTCAATAAGCATGACCTTCTCTATAGATAAATCTTGAGAGATGACCACCTTACCAATTCCCATTACCTTAAATGTTGAGGCATCAGAAAATTGGACATGGGTGGGCATAGATGGAATTGTATGCACATCGACCACCAAGTCCTTGCTTCCGGTCATATGATTTGTGGCTCCACTGTCAAGCAACCATGACACCCCACCGGAAGCAAACCCCTACAAGAGATCAATGCTTCGATTTAGGTACCCATTCTTTAATGGGTTCTTTGATGTTATAAACAAGGGTCTTAGGAACCCAAATAGACCATTGAATGTACACATAATAAGAACCAACAAGTTTAGCATAAACCTGCCCATCACTAGCACGACATAAAACATAAGAGGTGTTAAAGTCGTCGGCTTTGTTGGTAGAGGTGGTTTTTCCCTTCTTAGCAATATCACTCCCTTCCTTGGCCTTCATCTTCTTATGAGTACTCTCACCCTCTTTTACAAAAATGTCCTTGAGAGGGGAAGATAGCTTGGTATTGTTCTTCTTTTTCTTCTTAGACTTGGTGCAAACCCAAGTCCCTTCTTTCCTAGAACTTCCTTTTGATTACTCAAAAGGTCATTTAGGTTCTTTTCGCCTTGGATGCATGTCACAAGGCCCCTTTCGAGTTGTTCTTTGAACTTAGCATTCTCCTCCACAAGATGCACATGCTCACAACAAGGGTTAGTAGCACAAGCATTATCAATTAGAACAAAAGGAGGACAAGTAGAAATCTCCTTGGTTAGTTTTACTTGGAGTTGATCATGAGACTCCTTAAGAGAAAAATGAGCACCTTTCAAGACCTTGTGGGACTTGTCAAGTGTGTCAAATTCTTCCTTGAGTCTATCATGGCCAACCCCAAGTGCAACTTTCTCAGATTTAAGCACACGTGTAAGAACAATAACATGATCAAGATCTTTTTTGTAATTTAGCATGATCATCGTTGTGTGACTCCTCAAGAGCCAAACGAAGACCACGCTCTTTCTCTAGGGCAATGGATAGCTCCGTAATATCATCGGCGTAATCACGACTATGTTCTTGCAACTTGGAGATAGTGTCTTCATGAGTCTTAATGAGATCATTGGCCTCACCAAGTTGTTCCAAAAGAGCAACAAAGTGCTTCTTGGTTTCACCATTGATCTTATACAAGAATTTGTCAAACTCATTCTCATCAAGCTCCACTACTTCACTGTTATCAACACAATCTAACAAAGAAGGAGAAGTAGTGATAGTGGTCGTGATGTTGGGGGTTACCTTATTCATAACCTTGGCTATGAGGCACTTGGCGATGTGGTTCTCGTTGGTGGCATCGAAGAGAAACACCTTGGTGGAGGAAGTGGCAATGGCCACGGTAGCCGTTGCCATCCCCTCACGACCTGTATCATCTTCGTCATCATCAGAGGTGTACTAATGGACCACCAAACCCCTTGGAGGAGTCTTCTTGGTAAAGGTTTTCTTCCTTGGTAATGACTTGGCTCTGTCCTTGTGAATGAACTTGCCCCAATTGTCTTCCCTCTTCTCATAAGGACAATCTGCCACAAAGTGACTCACATTGCCGCAGTTGTAGCATGTCCATACTCGTTGCTTGTTCTTGGACCCACTTGAGTTGTCCTTGGAGAAGTTGGGCCTTGAGTTTCTCTTGTTGCCCCAGAACTGCCTTAACGCAAGAGCCATGTGCTCGTGATAAGCATACTTTGTGTGTTCGGGGCAGCCATCTTCTTCCTCTTCTTCTTCATCAACAATGGCCTTGGCTCTCAAAGCAATGTTGGGTGAGCCTATCTTCGACCGGACACGAGAAAGAGCATTGTCGGCGGTCTAGTTCATAATATCCATAGCAATGAACTCATCCAACACTTCGCCTGAGGTCAAGGTGTGGAAATCTGGCCTTTGACGAATGACGGAAGACATGGCTTTGTTGAATGGCATGATGGCCTTGAGAAACTTCTGCTTGATCCAAGTGTCATCTATATCCTTGCTCCCATGGTCTTGGAGAGCAACGGCAAGAGCAGTTACCCTTCAATAGAAACTCATCGGCCTAATCAAGAACCACTTCAAAGTTAGACCGTTGAATGCTTGAGCTCCCCTTGCACAACAACATGATGTGCTCCCAACAATCCTTTCCACGGGAGAAGGGCGCAAGTGTTGGAAATAAGCCCTAGAGGCAATAATAAATTAGTTATTATTATATTTCCTTGTTCATAATAATCATTTATTATCCATGCTAGAATTGTATTGATTGGAAACGCAAATACATGTGTGGATACATAGACAACACACTGTCCCTAGTGAGCCTCTAGTTGACTAGTTCGTTGATCAAAGATGGTCAAGGTTTCCTGGCCATAGGCAAGTGTTGTCACTTGATAATGGGATCACATCATTAGGAGAATCATGTGATGGACAAGACCCAAACTATGAACGTAGCATATTCATCGTGTCGTTTTATTGCTATTGTTTTCTGCGTGTCAAGTATTTGTTCCTATGACCATGAGATAATATAACTCACTGGCACCGGAGAAATACCTTGTGTGCATCAAACGTCGCAACGTAACTGGGTGACTATAAAGGTGCTCTACAGGTATCTCTGAAGGTGTCCGTTGAGTTAGTATGGATCAAGACTGGGATTTGTCACTCTGTGTGACGGAGAGGTATCTCGGGGCCCACTCGGTAATACAACATCACACACAAGCCTTGCAAGCAATGTGACTAAGTGTAAGTCACGGGATCTTGTATTAGAGAACGAGTAAAGAGACTTTCCGGTAACGAGATTGAAATAGGTATGCGGATACCGACGATCAAATCTCGGGCAAGTAACATATCGAAGGACAAACGGAATGACATATGGGATTATATGAATCCTTGACATTGAGGTTCAACCGATAAGATCTTCGGAGAATATGTAGGATCCAATATGGGCATCCAGGTCCCGCTATTGGATATTGACCGAGGAGTGTCTCGGGTCATGTCTACATAGTTCTCGAACCCGCAGGGTCTACACACTTAAGGTTCGGTGACGTTTCGGTATAGTTGAGTTATAGGTGTTGGGAACTGAAAGTTGTTCGGAGTCCCAGATGAGATCCAAGACGCCACGAGGAGCTCTGGAATGGTCCGGAGGTAAAGATTGTTATATAAGAAGTCCTATTTTGGTCACCGGAAAAGTTTCGGGCTCATCGGTAGTGTATCGGGAGTACCGGGACGGGTGCCGGGGACCATCGGGAGGGGTGTCACGCCCCAAGGGGTCTCATGGGCTATGGGAAGAGATAAACCAGCCCCTAGTGGGCTGGAATAAGTGCCCACTAAGGCACATAAGGTTTGAGAAGGAAAAAACACAACGTGGAAAGAGTTTCCAAGTGGGAAGGTGGAATCCTACTCCAAGTAGGATTGGAGTAGACTCCTCCACCTCCAATTTTGGCCAAACCTTGAGGGTTTGAGGCTGCCTCCTCCCCTCCCTCCATCCTATATATACTAGAGGTATTGAGGGTTTTTGAGACACAACTTTGCCACGTGTTGCTCGACCCTATACCACGCAGTTTTTCCTCTAGATCGTATTTCTGCACAGCTTAGGTGAAGCCCTGCCGGAGTAGATCATCAAAACCACCGGCGCGTCGTGACGCTACCGGAGAACTCTTCTACCTCTCCGCCCCCTCTTGCTCGATCAAGAAGGTGGAGATCATCATCGAGCTGTACGTGTGCTGAACACGGAGGTGCCGTCCGTTCGGCACTATATCGGAATGGGTCGTGAGACGGATCGCAAGACGGTTCGTGCGATGGATCGCGAGACGGTTCGTGGGACGGTTCGCGGGACGGTTCATGGGACGGATCACGGCACAGTTCATGGGACGGTTCGTGGGGCTGATCGAGGGACGTGAAGACGTTCCACTACATCAACCGTGTTTCTTAAACGCTTCCTGCTGTGTGATCTACAAGGGTACGTAGATCCAAATCTCCTCTCGTAGATGGACATCACCATGATAGGTCTTCGTGTGCGTAGGAAATTTTTTGTTTCCCATGCAACGTTCCCCAACAGTGGCATCATGAGCTAGGTTCATGCATAGATGTTATCTCGAGTAGAACACAAAAGTTTTTGTGGGCATTGATGTTTGATTTGCTGCCCTCCTTAGTCTTTTCTCGATTCAGTGGTATTGTTGGATTGAAGCGGCCCGGACCGACATTACTCGTACGCTTACTATAGACTGTTTTCATCGACTAACATGCAACTCGTTGCACAAAGATGACTGGCGGGTGCCTATTTCTTCAACTTTAGTTGAATTGGATTTGACCGAGGCGGTCCTTGGAGAGAGGTTAAACAGCAATTTGCACATCACCGTTGTGGTGTTTGCGTAAGTAACATGCGATCATACTGGATACCTATAGCAGCCACGTAAAACATGCAACAACAAATTAGAGGACGTCTAACTTGTTTTTGCAGGGTATGCTTGTGCTATGATATGGCCAAGGACGTGATGTGATATATTGGATGTATGAGATGATCTTGTTGTAATAGTTAATATCAACTTGCACGTCGATGGTACGACAACCGACAGGAGCCATATGGTTGTCTTTAAACTAAAATTTGTGTTTGCAGATGCGTTTACTATATTGCTAGGACATAGCTTTACTAGTAATAGCATAAGTAGCACGACAACCCCGATGGCGACACGTTGATGGAGATCATGGTGTGGCGCCGGTGACAAGAAGATCGTGTCGGTGCTTTGGTGATGGAGATCAAGAAGCACATGATGATGGCCATATCATGTCACTTATAAATTACATGTTATGTTAATCCTTTTATGCACCTTATTTTTCTTAGAAAGACGGTAGCATTATGAGGTTATCTCTCACTAAAATTTCAAGACGAAATTGTGTTCTCCCCGACTGTGCACCGTTGCGACAGTTTGTCGTTTCGAGACACCACGTGATGATTGGGTGTGATAGACTCAACGTTCACATACAACGGGTGCAAAACAGTTGCGCACGCGAAACACTCAGGTTAAACTTGATGAGCCTAGCATGTGCAGACATGGCCTCGGAACACAAGAGACCGAAAGGTCGAGCATGAATCATATAGTTGATATGATTAGCATAGAGATGCTTACCAGTGAAACTATTCTCAACTCACGTGATGATCGGACTTGAGTTAGTGGATTTGGATCATGTACTTTTTGAGTGGGAGTTCTTAAGTAATATGATTAATTGAACAAATTATCATGAACATAGTCTAATGGTCTTTGCGAATTATGATGTAGCTTGCGCTATAGCTCTACTGTTTTTATATGCTCCTAGAGAAAATTTAGTTGAAAGTTGATAGTAGCAACTTTGCGGACTGAGTCTGTAAAACTAAGGATTGTCCTCATTGCTACGCAGAAGGCTTATGTCCTCAATGCACCACTCGGTGTGCTGCACCTCGAGCGTCGTCTGTGGATGTTGCGAACATCTGACATACACGTTTTGATGACTACGTGATAGTTCAATGCGTAATACTTAATGGCTTAGAAGCAAGGAGACGAAGACGTTTTGAAACGTCGGGGAACATAAGAGATGTTCTAGGAGATGAAATTCAGATTTCATGCTCGTTCCCTTGTTGAGAGGTGTGATACCTCCGACAAGATTCATTGTCTACAAAGTAAAGGAGAAAAACTCAATCGTTGAGTATGTTCTCAGATTGTCTGAGTACAACAATCGCTTGAATCAAGTGGGAGTTGATCTTCCAGATGAGATAGTCATGGTTCTCCAAAGTCACTGCCACTAAGCTGCTAAAGCTTCGTGATGAACTACAACATACCAAGGATAGATATGATGATCCTTGAGTGATTCGCAAATGTTTGACACTGCGTAAGTAGAAATCAAGAAGGAGCATCAATTGTTGATGGTTAGTAAAACCACTAGTTTCTAAAAGGGCAAGGGTTAGAAGGGATACTTCATGAAACGGCAAACCAGTTGTTGCTTTAGTGAAGAAACCCAAGATTTAACCCAAACCCGAGACTAAGTGCTTTTGTTATGAGGGAAACGGTCACTCAGGCGGAGCTACCCTAGATACTTGGTAGATAAGAAGGCTGGCAAAGTTGACAGAAGTATATTTGATATACATGACATTGATGTGTACTTTACTAGTACCCCCAGTAGCACGAGGGTATTGGATACCGGTTCGGTTGCTAAGTGATTAGTAACTCGAAATAATATCTATGGTATAAACGGAGACTAGCTAAAGGCAAGGCGACGATAAGTGTTGGAAGTGTTTCCAAGGTTGATGTGATCAAACATCGCATGCTCCCTCTATCATCGGGATTGGTGGTAAAACCTAAATAATTATTATTTGCTGTTTGCGTTGAACATGAACATGATTGGATCGTGTTTATTGCAATACTATTATTCATTTAAAGAGAATAAAAGTTATTCTATTTGCTTGAATAATTACCCTCAATGGTTTATTGAATCTCGATCGTAGTGTTACACATGTTCATAATATTGGTGCCAAAAGATACAAAGTAATAATGATAGTACCACTTAGTTGTGGCACTGCTACTTGAGTCATGTTGGTATAAAATGCATGAAGAAGCTCCATGATGATGGATCTTTGTACTCACTCGTTTTTGAGACGTTTGAGACATGCAAACCATACCTGTTGGTATAAATGCATGAAGAAGCTCCATAGAAATGGATCGTTTGGACTCACTTGATTTCGAATCACTTGAGACATGCAAATCATGCCACATGAAACAAGAGAGTAACTTGTTGGGAGTAATACATATTTTATGTGTGCAGTCCAATGAGTGCTGAGGCACGCAGTGGATGTCGTTATGTTCTTACTTCACTAACGATTTGAGTAGATACATGAGTATTTACTTGATGAATCACTTGATAAGTTCAAAGCTATTTCAGAGTGAAGATCGTTGTGACAAGAGGATAAACTGTCTATGATATGATCATAGAGATGAATATCTGAGTTACGAGTTTTGGTAAGCAGTTAAGACAATGTGGAAATTGTTTTGCAATTCATGCCACCTAGAACACCATAGTGTGATGGTGTGTCTCAACATCATAACTACGCCCTATTTTGATATGGTACATACTATGATGTCTCTTATCGAATTACCACTATCGTTTATGGGTTATGCATTAGAGACAACCGCATTCACTTTAAATAGGGCACAGTGTATTTCCGTTGAGATGACACAGTATAGACTATGGTTTGGAGAAACCTGAGCTGTTGTTTCTTAAAAGTTTGGGTCTGCGACGCTTATGTGAAAAAGTTTCAGTCTAATAAGCTCGAACCCAAAGCGGATAAATGCATCTTCATAGGATACCCACAACAATTGGATACATCTCCTATCTCAGATCCGGAAGCAAAGTATTTGTTTCTAGAAACGGTTCCTTTCTCGAGGAAAGGTTTCTCTCGAAAGAATTGAGTGGGAGGGTGGTGGAACTTGATGAGGTTAGTGACCTGTCACTTCAACCAGTGTGTAGCAGGGTGCAGGAAAATGTTCTTATGCCGCCTACACCAATTGAAGTAGAAACTAATGATGGTGATCATTGAGCTTCGGATCAAGTTACTACAAACCTCGTAGGTCGACAAGGTCGCATACTATTGCAGAGTGGTACGGTAACCCTGTCTTGGAGGTCATGTTGTTGAACAACAATGAACCTACGAGCTATGGAGAAGCGATGGTGGGCCCGGATTTCGACAAATGGCTGGAGGGCATGAAATCCGAGAGAGGATCCATGTATGAAAACAAAGTGTAGACTTTGGGAGAACTACTTGATGGTCGTAGGACTATTAAGTAAAGATGGATCTTTGAAAGGAAGAGAGACGATGATGGTGAAAAGTCACCATTAAAAAGGGCTCGACTTGTCGCAAAGATGTTTTCGACAAGATCAAACAGTTGACTATGATGAGACTTTCTCACTCGAAGCGATGCGAAAAGTCTGTTGGAATTATGTTAGTAGTTGCTGCATTATTTATGAAATATTGCACATAGGATGTCAAAACATTGTTTCCTCGACAGTTTCCTTAAGGAAAGGTTGTATGTGATATAACCAGAAGGTTTTGTCGATCCTAAGGATACTCACAAGTATGCAAGCTCGAGCGATCCTTTTACGGACTGGTGCAAGCATCTCGGAGTTGGAATAAATGCTTTGATGAGATGATCAAAGCTTTTGGGTTTGTGCAAGGTTTATGAGGAACTTGTATTTCCAAAGAAGTGAGTGGGAGCACTATATAATTTCTGATAAGTATATGTGGTTGACATATCGTTGATCAGAAGTAATGTAGAATTTCTGTAAAGCATAAAGGTTGTTTGAAAGAGGTTTTTCAAAGGAAGACCTGGATAGAGCTACTTAAACATTGAGCATCAAGATCTATGGAGATAGATCAAAAATTCTAAACAGAACTTTCAAATGAAATGCATGCCTTGACAAGTTTTTGAAGGAGTTCAAAATAGATCAGCAAAGAAGGAGTTCTTGGTTGTGTTGTAAGGTGTGAATATGAGTAAGACTCAAAAGCCCGACCACAGCAGAAGAAAGAGAAAGGACGAAGGTCGTCCCCTATGCCTTAGCCATATACTCTACAGTATGCCATGCTGTGTACCGCACCTAATGTGTGCCTTGCCACAAGTCTGTTAAGAGGTACAGAGAGTGATCCAGGATTGAAACACTGAACAACGGTCAAAGTTATCCTTAGTAACTAATAGATTAAGGAATTTTTCTCAATTATGGAGGTGGTTGAAGAGTTCATCGTAAAGGGTTACGTCTATGCAAGCTTTGACACTAATCCGAGTAACTATGAGTACTGAAACGGATTCGTACAGTAGAGTAGATATTTGGAGTATTTCCGAATAGCACGTAGTATAAGCATCTATAAGATGACATAAAGATTTGTAAAGCACACACGGATCTGAAAGTTTCAGAACCATTGACTAAAACCTCTCTCACGAGCAAGACGTGATTAGACCCCAGAACTATATGGGTGTTGGATTCGTTAAAATCACATGGTGATGTGAACTAGCTTATTGACTCTAGTGCAAGTGGGAGACTGTTGGACATATGCCCTAGAGGCAATAATAAATTAGTTATTATTATATTTACTTGTTCATAAAAATATTTTATTATCCATGCTAGAATTGTATTGATTGGAAACTCAAATACATGTGTGGATACATAGACAACACACTGTCCCTAGTGAGCCTCTAGTTGACTAGTTCGTTGATCAAAGATGGTCAAGGTTTCCTGGACATAGGCAAGTGTTGTCACTTGATAACGGAATCACATCATTAGGAGAATCATGTGATGGACAAGACCCAAACTATGAACGTAGCATATTGATCGTGTCGTTTCATTGCTATTGTTTTATGTGTGTCAAGTATTTGTTCCTATGACCATGAGATAATATAACTCACTGGCACGGGAGGAATACCTTGTGTGCATCAAATGTCGCAACATAACTGGGTGACTATAAAGGTGCTCTACAGGTATCTCCGAAGGTGTCCGTTGAGTTAGTATGGATCAAGACTGGGATTTGTCACTCCGTGTGACGGAGAGGTATCTCGGGGCCCACTCGGTAATACAACATCACACACAAGCCTTGCAAGCAATGTGACTAAGTGTAAGTCACGGGTTCTTGTATTACAGAATGAGTAAAGAGACTTGCCGGTAACGAGATTGAAATAGGTATGCGTATACCACGATCAAATCTCGGGCAAGTAACATATCGAAGGACAAAGGGAATGACATATGGGATTATATGAATCCTTGACACTAAGGTTCAACCGATAAGATCTTCGGAGAATATGTAGGATCCAATATGGGCATCCAGGTCCCGCTATTGGATATTGACTGAGGAGTGTCTCGGGTCATGTCTACATAGTTCTCGAACACGTAGGGTCTACACACTTAAGGTTCGGTGACGTTTCGGTATAGTTGAGTTATAGGTGTTGGGAACTGAAAGTTGTTCGGAGTCGCAGATGAGATCCAGGACGTCACGAGGAGCTCCGGAATGGTCCGGAGGTAAAGATTGATATAAAGGAAGTGCTGTTTTGGTCACCGGAAAGTTTTGGGCTCATCGGTAGTGTACGGGAGTGCCGGGAGGGGTGCCGGGGACCATCGGGAGGGGTGTCACGCCCCAATGGGTCTCCTGGGCTATGGGAAGAGATAAACCAGACCCTAGTGGGCTGGAATAAGTTCCCACTAAGGCCCATAAGGTTTGAGAAGGAGAAAACACAAGGTGGAAAGAGTTTCCAAGTGGGAAGGTGGAATCCTACTACAAGTAGGATTGGAGTAGGACTCCTCCACCTCCAATTTCGGCCAAACCTTGAGCGTTTGAGGCTGCCTCCTCCCCTCCCTCCCTCCCTCCTATATATACTAGAGGTGTTGAGGGTTTTTGAGACACAACTTTGCCACATGCTTCTCGACCCTATACCTCGCAGTTTTTCCTCTAGATCGTATTTCTGCGGAGCTTAGGCGAAGCCCTACCGGAGTAGATCATCACAACCACCGGCGCGTCGTGACGCTGCCACAGAACTATTCTACCTCTCCGCCCCCTGTTGTTAGATCCAAAAGGTGGAGATCGTTATCGAGCTGTACGTGTGCTGAATGCGGAGGTGTCATCCGTTCGGCACTAGATCATAACGGATCGTGAGACGGATCGCAAGACGGTTCGTGCAATGGATCGCGAGATGGTTCATGGGACGGTTCGCGGGACGGTTTGTGGACGGATCGCGGGACAGTTCATGGGACGGTTCGTGGAGCTAATCGAGGGACGTGAAGACGTTCCACTACATCAACCGCGTTTCTTAAACGCTTCCTACTGTGCGATCTACAAGGGTACGTAGATCCAAATCTTCTCTCGTAGATGGACATCACCATGATAGGTCTTCGTGTGCGTACGAATTTTTTTGTTTCCCATGCAACGTTCCCCAACAGCAAGTGAGGTAGATCTTTTGGAGGAACCACGGATTTAAGGATGAACAACGCGGAATGATTGTATTGATTGTCCGCCTCTTCTCTTGGAGTGAGGTTTTTTGGATCATGTGGGTAATAGCCTTGTTCGATGATTCTCCAAAGATTTGTTGAGCTGTGATTCAAATGAGACTTGATGGAAAAGACCCAATTAGTGAAATCGCCTTTAACAAGTTTAGGAGGAGGACCAAGGTTATTAATATGCGGTGTAGGGACCGGTCCTCCATAGACCGGGGGAGGAGGAACCGAGGCAAAGGTTCCGGTCCCATTCTTGTCCAGAATGGAAGAAGTTCGAGTACCTTTAGTCGTTACCTTATCGGAATTGGCCTCCGACTCCGATGTGGTGGGTTTAACCACAAGCAACTGGTCGGGAGAATTATTCATCCCCTCAAGTAATTCTTTAAGCATGGACTTGACTTCGGTCGTCATGGATGTCTTGAGTGAGTCCATGGCCTCATTCAAGTCGTCCCGTGTGATCGAAACCAACTCCACAACCTCGGACCCTTCGGGCCCAACCCCATCGTTTTCAACCATACTCTTCGAGTGGTGAAATCCTTAAAAAGAGACGTGGCTCTGATACCAATTTAAAGGATCGATATGGTTGACTAGAGGGGGGTGAATAGGCAACTACCAGATTTTAGCTTGCCTTAACAAATTAGGGTTAGCAACAAAAGGTTCTCTATATGAAAAACTAGGTGAGCAATCTATATGATGCTAACAACAAGGACAACAAGTGCAAGCAAGGAATACGCCACAACAATACTAGGTACAAAGTAAAGGTAAGAGATAACTGCACGTGGAATCGGTGGAGACGAGGATGTGTTACCGAAGTTCCTTCCCTTTGACAGGAAGTACGTTGATACGTCCAAAATGCATCATTATTTTGTATCATAATTTGTCTCTATTCATTGATATATTTCACTTTATGATGATGTACTTATAGTGTTTTGGCTTATTTTGCACAGTTTACAACTTTCCGGTGCCGAAACAGCAGACGCACGATTCAGCGAAGAAAATAGCACGAAGAGTTGCAATATGAGAACATCTCCAATTGCGCTGAAATTTTAAGGGAAGAAGTTTCCGAGCAGGTCACGAAGACAGACCAAAGAAGAGCCGGAGGGGGGCCACAGGTCACCCAGGCGACCTGCTGGCACCCCCCTAGGTCGCGCTAGGAGGCCGCCTGGGTGATGGGCCCAGCCCCCGGTGCTCTCCTTTGTCCTATATGTCCCTCTTGACCTAAAAATTCTGGGAACGGAAGAGTTTTCGCAATTCCGCCGCCGCTCCACGGCGGAAACCTACAGAGAAGAAAAGACCTTTCCGACGGGCAGATTCCGTCGGGGAGAACTCCTCCCAGAAGGGGAGATCATTCTCATCGTCATCACCATCGTCACGGGCATCATTGAGATCATCATCACCATCATCACCAACACCACCACCATCTCCACCTTCATCCCATCTACTTCACCATTGCAATCGGAGTTGTACCTTGCACTATTCATTCCCTCTACTCTACCTGTGTTGATTACTCTTTTGTGGTGAATGCTATTGAGTTTTGTTGGAGAATTATTGTTATGACCAGATTGTTCATCATATTTTCATCACCTCTGATCATGATCTCTTTTATGTCTTGTGAGTAGTTCCATTAGTTCTTGAGGACATGGGAAAAGTCTAGATGTTAGTAGTCATATGATGTTCAAGTAATATGTGTTGATTGATATTTAAGTTATGGTGTTATTCTTCTAGAGGTGTTACGTGAACATCGACTACATAACACTTCGCCTTTTTAAGGACCTAGGGGAATGAATTGTGTATAAAGAATGCTTATGGTGGGTTGCCGTAGTGACAGAAACCTGAACCCCAGTTTCATACTTTTACATGAGGGAGTATTCGATCCTAAAGCTTATTGCTATGGTTAAGCTTTGCCTTAATTTCTCTCTTGTATTTGCGTATGCTTGCAAGAGATATTAATCATAAGAGTGTACTTGTCTTATCCTAGACGGTGCACTAGTTAAGATCCACACACATAACACTTATCAATACAAAATATAGTACTAGACAGAGTATGGCGAAAGCACTTGACTATCTCTCCCGTGTGTCCTCAGGAATGCCTTAGTCTTTATAAGTTTAGTCCCTCGGCTTATCCTTTGTGTTTAAAAGGATTGGGACACTTGCTTCACCTCGGCACGATTTACTTTACTTACATTTATTTCCTTGTTGCTTATATTAGACAACCCATAGAAAGTTACCTTTCAGTACTTGCAGTTATTCCTTGCTCAAGATCACTTGTCAATACCTTCTGCTCCTCGTTGGATTCAACACTCTTACTTATCGAAAAGGCTAGGATAGATCCCCTAAACTTGTGGGTCATCAAGACCATTTTCTAGCGCCGTTGCCGGGGAGTGTAGCGCTATTGGTAAGTGAAATTGGTAAGGAAATATTTACACTGTACGTGTTGGTTTTGTTTTACTGTTCCCGCTCTTTGTCCCTATGGACCACTTTGCTCTTGGTTTGTTGCTCATGGGGAACCGCTATTGTGGTGGAGAATCCTCCCCCACCTACTGAAATTGTACCTTTTAAAATACTAATTGGTATTATTGATTGTATTTAGCTAATCGATATGCAGGAGATAGACATCCAGGTGAACACTTGCTATATCTTTCACAACTATGCTCCTTATTTAAGCTTGCAGGCATATCGATGAATTTTGTTATGAGAAAGTTATTCTCTTTATCATTAAAAGATAAGACTTTTGATTGGTATAGGCTTCTTGATGACTCTCATTTACTATGGCAAGATCTTATGCCTCTCTTCTATGCAAAGTTTTACCCTCTGCATGAAATACATCGAGACATGAATTATATTTATAATTTTTGGTCTCGTGACGGAGAAAGCATCGCTCAAGCTTGGGGGAGATTGAAATCCTTAATGCTCAAATGTACCAATCATGATCTCTCCAAAGAAATTATTCTCATAAATTTTTATGCAAGGCTTTCTCGTCAAGATAAAGAGATGCTTGATGCTTCCTCTAGTGGGGCATTCTCTAACAAAAGTACTGAAGCTAAGTGGGATCTTATTGAAAGGATCCAGAAGAACACTGAAGACTGGAAGATTGATAAAGGTATTGAACCCGTTATAAATTATGAGCGTGATTATATTGAGAGCTATGTGAAAGCTGATTACTTCAATACCTTTTGTGCTAATATTGGTCTTGATTCCCAACTTCTAATTGAGTTTTGCAAAGACTTTGCCTCTCATATTGACTCTTTTGAGAAGAAGGAGGATCAACACCATAAACATTTTAAGGATTTACATGTTGATATTAATGTTGCTGACCCTTTCTTGCCTGCAGTTGAATATAAAAAGCCCCCTTTTCCCGCAAGGATGAGGGAGCATTCTTTTGTTACAGGCATCCTGAATAAAAGTGAAAGAACGACTAATGAGCATGAGGACCTGATTAAAGTAGATCCTCAAGTTGCATTAGTCAAGGATCTTGTTACTAGTAATATTGAGGATTCCAATATAAATTTTTGTGTTTCTTCCACTAACCTTGTTACATCCAAGAATAAAGGCCCAATTTCAGGTACTCCAGTTGTATATGTTAAAATAGGAGATCATGATTATTATGGGCTATGTGATTTGGGATCCAGTGCTAGTGCTATTCCTTTTTCACTTTATCAAGAGATCATGAATGAGATTCTACCATGTGAAATTGAAGAAGTTGATGTTACTATTCATCTTGCAAACAAAGAAACTATCTCTCCCATTGGAATTGTGCGAGATGTTGAAGTTCTATGTGGAAAGGTAAAATATCCTACCGACTTTCTAGTAGTTTGTTCAGTACAAGATAGTTTTTGCCCTATTATCTTTGGTAGGCCTTTTCTCAAAACTTGTGGAGCTATTATAGATTGCAGGAAAGGAAAAATATCTGTTGAATTTAATGCTGATCCATATGAATTTAACTTTTCTAAATTCTCGAAGCAAACTCGTGGTACTGATCTACCTAGTAATGATAAAATTATTGAAGAGATTGCTTCTATTGCTATTCCTCCTAATTATCTTTTGCAGCAATTTATGGAAAACCACGAGAATGATATGCGTATGCAGGAAAGGAATGAGCTAGATGATATATTCTTGAGACAACTTGCTATCCTCAAGCACAACCTTCCGGTTGAGCCTTTGGGAATTTTATCGAAACCAAAAGAAGACCCAGTGTTTGATCTCAAACCTCTTCCCAGTACGCTCAAGTATGCTTATTTAGATGAAAAGAAAGTATATCCTATTATTATCAATTCTAACCTTTCAGGATATGAAGAAGAGCGATTATTGGAAGTCCTTCGTAAACACCGAGGCACTATTGGCTATACCCTTGATGATATTAAGGGGATTAGTCCATCCATTAGTCAACATACTATTAATCTTGAGCCTGATGCTAAACTGGTTGTTGATAATCAACGACGGTTAAACCCGAAGATGAAGGATGTTGTGAGGACCGAAATCCTCAAGCTTCTAGCCGCAGGTATTCCTACCCTATAGCTGAGAGTAAGTGCGTAAGTCCAGTACATTGTGTTCCCAAGAAAGGAGGTACGACTGTGGTTCCTAATGATAAGAATGAACTAATACCTCAAAGAATTATTATTGGATATAGAATGTGTATTGATTACAGGAAGTTGAACAAGGCAACCAGGAAGGACCACTACCTGCTGTCGTTCATCAACCAAATGCTTGAAAGGTTATCCAAAAACACTCACTTTTGCTATCTTGATGGGTACTCTGGCTTCTCTCAAATTCATGTTAACACTGCCGATCAAGAGAAGACCACTTTTACTTGTCCCTTTGGTACTTATGCTTATAGATGTATGCCTTTTGGTTTATGCAATGTCCTTCTACTTTTGAAAGGTGTATGTCCTCTATCTTTCATGGCTTTTGTGAGGAAATTGTTGAGGTCTTCATGGACGATTTCTTTGTTTATGGAACCTCTTTTGACCATTGTGCCCACAATCTTAATAAAGTTTTGCAGAGATGTGAGGAGACGAACTTGGTACTAAACTGGGACAAGTGCCACTTAATGGTCAATGAGGGAATTGTTCTTGGTCACAATATTTTTGAAAGAGGAATCGAGGTGGACAGGGCAAAGGTTGAAGCAATCGAGAGAATGCCTTATCCAAAAGACATCAGAGATATTCGTAGTTTCCCCGGTCATGCTAGTTTCTATAGGAGATTTATTAAAGACTTTTCTAAAACTTCGAAACCCCTTACTAATCTTCTCCATAAGGATATTCCTTTTGTGTTTGATGAAGATTGTAAGGAAGCCTTCGAAGTTCTTAAGAAAACCTTGATAACCGCCCTATAGTCCAAGCACCTGATTGGAATTTGCCTTTTGAAATCATGTGTGATGCTAGTGATTTTGCTGTTGGAGCTGTGTTAGGACAAAGGGTTGATAAGAAATTGAATGTTATCCATTATGCTAGCAAAACCCTTGACACTGCTCAAAAGAACTACGCTACTACTGAGAAAGAATTTTTAGCGGTAGTGTTTTCTTGTGATAAGTTTAGGCCTTACATTGTTGATTCTAAAGTTATCATTCACACTGATCATACTGCTATTAAGTATCTTATGGAAAAAAAGGATGCCAAACCAAGGCTTATCCGATGGGTCCTTCTTCTTCAAGAATTTGATTTGCAGATTGTTGATAGGAAAGGAGCAGACAACCCTGTAGCACACAACCTTTCCAAGACGGAGGACATACCACATGATCCTATTCCGGTCAACGATAGTTTTCTTGACGAACAGTTAGTTGTTTTACAAGTGAAACCTAATTCAGATCCATGGTATGCAGATTATGCTAACTTTATTGTTGCAAAGTTTTTGCCTCCAGGTTTAACATTCCAGCAGCGGAAGAAGTTCTTCCACGACTTGAGGTATTACTTTTGGGATGACCCACATCTTTTTAGAGAAGGTGTGGATGGAATTGTGAGGAGATGCATACCGTAGCATGAGCAGAAGAATATCTTGAGACAATGTTATAGCAGTCCTTATGGAGGACAGCATGCCGGTGAGCGGACCGCACACAAGGTTCTCCAATCAAGTTTTTATTGGCCTACTCTCTTTAAAGATGCTAGAAATTATGTTTTATCCTGTGATAAGTGCTAGAGAGTTGGTAATATTAGTAGGAGGAATGAGATGCCTATGCATTATTCGCTAGTCATTGAGCCTTTTGATTGTTGGGGTTTTGATTTTACGGGTCCTTTCCCTCCTTCACACAAATACACTCACATCTTAGTAGCTGTAGATTATGTGACCAAGTGGGTTCAAGCAATCCCCACTGAAAGTGTTGATCATAAGACATCTTTGAAAATGCTCAAGGATGTAATCTTCCCCAGGTTTGGTGTACCTAGGTACCTCATGAACGATGGAGGATCTCATTTTACACACGGTGCTTTTAGAAAAGCTCTAGCCAAATATGATGTTAATCATAGAATTGCTTCACCTTACCACCCTCAAACAAGTGGGCAAGTTGAGCTCACAAATAGAGAGATCAAGTTTATCTTGCAAAAGACAGTGAACAGTTCTAGAAAGGACTGGTCCAATAAGCTAGGAGATGCCTTGTGGGTATATAGAACTGCTTACAAAGATCCCATGGGACTGTATCCGTATAAGATGGTTTATGGCAAGTCATGCCATCTACCTCTAGAGTTAGAACACAAAGCTTTCTGGGCTGTTAGAGAGCTTAATGTTGATCCAAAGCTTGCTGGTGAAAAGCGTCTCATGAACTTGACTTCTCTAGATGAGTGGAGAAGTGAAGCTTATGAGAGCGCAAAAATGTTCAAAGAAAAGGTAAATAAGTGGCATGAAAAGAGAATTTTGAAACATGAATTTAATGTTGGCGACAAAATTTTGTTGTATAGATCTTGTTTCAGGTTTTCTCCAGGTAAATTACTTTCCAAATGGGAAGGACAGTACCTTATCGAAGAAGTCTACTGCTCCGGTGCAATCAAGATTAATAATTTTGAAGGCAGAAAACTACATGTTGTGAATGGGCAAAGACTCAAGCATTACATGGATGGAGACCCCATCAATGTAGAGGTGGATGTGATACAGGTAACCACTCACGAAGAACATATTGCAACACTGTATCAGACACCGGCAGAAGCATAATAAGAGAAGGTATGAAATACGGTAAGGAAACTTCGCGAACATCAATAAAAGTTTCGTTTTATGCGTTTTTGCAAAATTAGGAAAATTCCAAACCAAAACGGAGCCGAAGAGGATCTCCATGTCACCCAGACGACCTGCTGGCACGGGCTAGGCCCTGGCCACGCCAGGAGGCCGCCTAGACAACCTGGAGCCCGTCTCCGATTCCACTTTGGCTTGTTACCTTCCTTTTGGTGCAGAAATTTTTCCTATATATTTTCTCGGATCGTCCCGGCTTTGTATCTTGCGATTCCGTGCGTTTTCTCTTTTGATATTTTCTGCCAGGCTAAGAAGCTATTATTCGAGATGTCTTCCTGCCACTCAAGCGGGGAAGACTACATAGGTCGTCGTCTCCGCCGTGTCCAACAGGATATCAACCAAGGGAAGGTCACCGGGTGGGCCACCAATGAAGAGATAGCCGCAAGACAAGCGGAGATGGAGTGCTTCGTGAGAGAGGAAGTCAAGATGGTCACCACCCAACAAGAAGGAGATCCTTCATCACGAGGATCCAGCTCCAACAACCCCATCCTTGTAGGGTTTATTAACCCTCAACATGATCTTTGTCTACACCTTCCAGAAATTGCCCCTCCACCAGGAGCTCCACTTGTGTCATCTAATTTATCCGAAGCTTAGAGAATCACTAACCAATTGTGTGAAGACCTCCATGTGCTTAAAGTATAGGTGGCCATATTGGAAGCTGAAAACAAAACCCTTCGGCGCATAATAGCGGACTTGAAGAACGAAAACAACAAGGATGAAGAGTGAAATCTTCATGGGTAATGGCATTCCCTTAGCTTGTTCCAAGCTTGGGGGAGTGCCCGGTATTATTACTTTTATGTTTTACCTCTTTTGGTCAAGTTTAGTTTCATATCATCTCTAGGGAAGTTATCTTATGAAATTGGTGTTTGCATTGAGGTCTATCACTCCTTTGTGGAGAGTTTGTATCCGTCAGCGTGCAGTGTCTATGATGGAATATTAATGAGAAGTATATTGGTTTCTTTGCTGCACTTGGTATTCTCTTCATGCAGTCGATCTCATATGTTGATTCTTATGGGAGTATTGATCTTACACATCAGGTATGGCTTTGACAACTTTATTTAATCTTGGCAAACATAGCATTGGTCATAACAACAAGCATGAGTTTTTCTAGTAGCGACATAGCCAAAACCTTTATGTTCTTATGCTTGAAGTGTTATGCTGACAAGGAAGACAACTTGATGTTTTATGCCATTTCTTTATGTTAAACTTTATATTGTTTTGCATCCAAGTCAACATTATTTGTCTGCTCTCAAAAAGGCTTTGCTAGCCAACCCTTGCACTAAGCGGGAATACTGCTTGTGCATCCATACCCTGAAACCTCAACCTTCCCAAGAGTCCACCATATCTCCCTATACGTGGTATTTCACCGCCACTCCTAAAGTATATTACTCATGTGTTATCTTTAAACCATCAAATATTACTCCTTGTTTTGTGCCTCTGCTTTAGCTCATGAGGAAGTAGTAGGTGATTCATGATCTTCTCATACTGGACAAGTTTTATCTTGGGTTTGCATGCATATTGTTTCATTGAGAATTGTCATATCACACCTTTGTTGACATTATCATTAAGATAAGTGAGTTGTTTGTTAAGCGTAGCTAAAGCAAACATCTTCCTTTGTGTTAGCATTTTCACTTCTTGACTAATAACATGTTCTTTCAAAAAGCTTCAATTGATCTCATCAAAATATAAGAGGAAGAGCAAAAGTTAAAAGTTATTAGTTGTTCTTTGACCAAAGGACATGTTTGCCATGATTTGATGAGTTTTCTTAGCTCTACTTTTGATTGTAATTGATATTACTCTTTCATAAGGGCCTTATGAGTTGAGATTGCTGTTGAGGATGGTTGAGTTTAGTAGATAAATTATGATGCTACTTGTCTGTATTCTTATTTATAGATAGTTCACTCTCAAAACTTGTGGACAGGTTTACCGAGCTCAGTATTCGCTTGTGGACAAGCGAAGTCTAAGCTTGGGGGAGTTGATACATCCAAAATGCATCACTATTTTGTATCATAATTTATCTCTATTCATTGATATATTTCACTATATGATGATGTAGTTATAGTGCTTTGGCTTATTTTGCACAGTTTATAACTTTCTGGTGCCGAAACAGCACACGCAGGATTCAGCAGAGAAAATAACACGAAGAGTTGCAATATCAGAATATCTCCAATTATGCTGAAATTTTGAGGGAAGAAGTTTCTAAATAGGTCCCGAAGACAGGCCAAAGAAGAGCCGAAGGGGGGCCACAGGTCACCCAGGCGACATGCTGCCCCCCCCCTAGGCCGCGCCAGGAGGCCGCCTGGGTGATGGGCCCAGCCCCCGGTGCTCTCCTTTGGCCTATATGTCCCTCTTGACCTAAAAATTCTGGGAACAAAAGAGTTTTCGCAATTCCGCCGCCGCTCCGCAGCGGAAACCTACAGAGAAGAAAAGACCTTTCCAGCGGGCAGATTCCGTCGGGGAGAACTCCTCCCGGAAGGGGAGATCGTCCTCATCGTCATCACCATCGTCACAGGCATCATTGAGATCATCATCACCATCATCACCAACACTAGCACCATCTCCACCTTCATCCCGTCTAATTCACCATTGCAATCGGAGTTGTACCTTGCACTATTCACCCCTCTACTCTATCGGTGTTGATTACTATTTTGTGCTGAATGCTATTGAGTTTTGTTGGAGAATTATTGTTATGACCAGATTGTTCATCATATTTTCATCACCTCTGATCATGATCTCTTTTATGTCTTGTGAGTAGTTCCATTAGTTCTTGAGGACATGGGAAAAGTCTAGATGTTAGTAGTCATATGATGTTCAAGTAATATGTGTTGATTGATATTTAAGTTATGGTGTTATTCTTCTAGTGGTGTTATGTGAATGTCGACTACATAACACTTCGCCTTTTTAAGGACCTAGGGGAATGAATCGTGTATAAAGAATGCTTATGGTGGGTTGCCGGAGTGACAGAAACTTGAACCCCAGTTTCATACTTTTACATGAGGGAGTATTGGATCCTAAAGCTTATTGCTATGGTTAAGCATTGCCTTAATTTCTCTCTTGTATTTGTGGATGCTTGCAAGAGAGATTAATAATAAGAGTGTACTTGTCTTAGCCTAGACGGCGCACTAGTTGAGATCCACACACATAACAGTTATCAATACAAAATATAGTACTAGACATAGTATGGCGAAAGCACTTCACTATCTATCCCGTGTGTCCTCAGGAATGCCTTAGTCTTTATAAGTTTAGTCCCTCGGCTTATCATTTGTGTTTAAAAGGATTGGGCCACTTGCTGCACCTCGGCATGATTTACTTTACTTGCATTTATTTCCTTGTTGCTTATACTAGAAAACCCATAAAAAGTTACCTTTCAGTACTTGCAGTTATTCCTTGATCGAGATCATTTGTCAATACCTTCTGCTCCTCGTTGGGTTCGACACTCTTACTTACCGAAAAGGCTACGATAGATCCCCAACACTTGTGGGTCATCATATGTCTCCATTGGAGCAGTGTGGAGGCACAATGCTCCCCAAGAAGCCACTAGGGCCACCGTATTCTCCTCACGCCCTCACACAATGTGAGATGTCGTGATTCCACTATTGGTTCCCTTGAAGGCGGCGACCAGACCTTTACAAACAAGGTTGGGGGTATCTCCACACAGAGCTTGGAGGCTACCAACAAGACCACAAAGCTTCACCACAATGGAATGTGGCTCCGAGGTGACCTCAACCGTCTAGGGTGCTCAAACACCCTAGAGTAACAAGATCCGTAAGGGGAATCAAATATCTCTTGGTGGAAGCGTAGATCAAGGCCTTCTCCACCAATCCCTAGGAAATCAACAAGTTTTATTGGCTATGGAGAGAGATCGGGCAAGAATGAGCTTTGGAACAACAATGGAGCTTGGGGAGGTAAGAGGTAACCTTCTCAGGTAAGAAGACACCTTTCTATAGTGGGGGGGACAATCCAATCGTTACCCCCCACTTACTGCACTAGCCAAGCAGTACTACCGCTGCTAGGAGCGGTACTACCGCACGACAGCTCACCAACCACGATAGTAAGAAAATACTACTGTGCCTATCACTGAAGAGGCAAAAGGATGCGCAAAAATTCCAATGAAGCGATAGTAAAAAAAACTACTACCGCCCACAGAGCGGTAGTAGAAAACTACTACCGCCCTGAGGGCAGTACTACCGCTGGCCCTTTTGCACATACATGGAAAACATGGTTGGAGCTCCATTTGAAGCAAGGGAAAGGTGGTGCAATAGAAATTTGTACGTGTTGATTCCACCCAAAACTTTCCGAAGCGGACCCCCTCTTAAGTGTACAACTTTCCTAAGACTCAAATCTACCAAAGAGAAACGTAGAAAGTAACCGCCTTTGAAAGTCTCCGAGGGGCACCGAATCGTCTTGTGCCTAGTCATGAATTATCTGAAATGCTCAATGCACATGATTAGTCCGTAGAGGCATTGTCATCAATCACCAAAACCACTTAGGAAGAAATATGCCCTAACACATACTTTTTGGAGGAACGCCTATTATATTGGATTTCTATTTTTTCGCCCATTTTGGCAATCGACGCCAGTGTGAGAAAAAAATAGAGAATTCAGTTTGGAGAAGTTTAGAGAGTTTTGCTTTTCTTCTTAAGCATTTTCATCTCATATGGATGTATTATTGGTTGTTGCTTTGCGTCATTGTGCTTAATTCCTTATATAACCTCTCTTGAAAGTGATTGTCATCAATTACCAAAATGGGGGAGATTAAAAGAGCATGGTGCCCCCATGTGTGGTTTTGGTAATTGATGACAATCCCTATGGACTAATGGTTGCTTTGAGTCATACTTTAAGGTTTGTCCATAGGCATTGCTTGAATATCATTCGTTGGTTTCAAGGCCATAAGAAGGAGATTATGTTTGACCAAGGTTCTATTCAAGGAATTATCCAAAACTTGGTCATGTGATATTTGAGCCTATTGCAATCATGTCTTGAAGAAGAATATTGTGGGAACATTCATGTTTACCTTCAAGAAATCATGTGTATGAAGCAAGAAGATAAGATACAAGGTTGATCAATACTAAATACAAAGAGTGATTCATGTTGATCAACACATAAAGCGTAGAAGATGTACCAAGTGGGATCAAGTGATCTGATGGTATGATAAGCATTGCCCATTGCTATGTGAGAGTTCCTTGTGGGGTTAGCTATGTTTCCATGGACATGCATCATTAGGAAGATCTCATACAACCCATGGAGGATGACATCAAAGTGGTGATCATCATCAAGGTTGCGGTGTAAATTCAAGTGGAGCACTAGAAAGAGATCACATGCTTGAATCTTGTCGTCCATTATGGTGATAGTGGAGCACCAGAAAGAGTCACTAGATTGATCGTATCGTTCGTAGAGAACTCAAACCATTGCATCCTTGGCATCACCTTTCTTGGTTCTTATTTGGTTTCTCTCTATGTGAGGTTTTAGACCTTGTGTTCATCTTCATGACAAATTCACGCTCATCAAAAATGGAGTTTGCATGCATCATCTTTGAGTTTTGGATGTTGAGAATTTGTTGGTTCATAGTGTGGGAAGGTCCAAACCTTATCCTATTAGCATCTATTCTCCATTGCCAGTTCTTAATATTGTGCTTGTCGTAATCTATCCAACAAGCTTGAGTTTGCTAATTTTGGAGTTCGTTTGTAGAAGTTATTGTTGTTTTGATATTTCTTGTTTACATACACCGGTTGTACCAGTGTAACCAGTACTACCGGTGGTTGGAGTTGTTGTACCACTTCGGACTTTGCACGTATGCAAATGGCAGTCATACCGGCCCTTGCACCGCTCGACCACCGGAACGGGGGTGCCCCCGTTCTGTTGTTGTACCGATAGTTGGGCGGTAGAGGACCGGTAGTTCCACTATAACCAGTACTACCAGTACACCAAGCGATTGTACCGCCATATGCTCTGCATCTAGGATTTTTCTACACTGTCCGGTTGTACCGATACTTACACCGATTGTAGTGGTCCTACAATTTTTTGCACATAACGGGCAGATTCATGGGACCTATAAAAGGGTGTCTTCTTCATGATTTCCTCCACCATTATTGACCTCTTGGAGCTTTTTTCTCTTTATCCCCCCATGATTCTTGCTTCTATTTGAGGGAAAAGAGGGAGGAGATCTATATCTACATTTCCACCAATCCATATCTTCTCAAAGTGAGGGGAACCCCTTGGATCTAGATCTTGAAATTCTTTGCGTTCTCCTTATTCTTCCTCTCATATTACACCATAGCTTTGTGTTGTTGTGGTGGGATTTAGGAGTGGGGGACTTGACCACTTCGTGTGTTCTTACCATTGAATTAGTTGCATTGTTTTGAGTTCTCCTCGGTGATACGTGGAAGTGAAAAGTTGACAAACTTATTACTCGTGGGTGTTTGTGAACCCTAGAGCTTGTGGCTCTTGGGTGCTTGGGTGCCCTAGATAGTTGGTGGTGCTATAGAGCTCAATCATTGTGGTGTAAATCTCTAGGACAAGTGTCGGGGTCTCCAATTAAGTTGTGGAGATTGTCCAAGCAATTTGTACGGGTTCTGATGACCGCCCCAAGGGTTACCAATTGTACGTGTTCGGTTACCGCCCCCAAGGGTTGCCATTTTTACTGTTTGGTGATCGTCCTCAAGGGTCCCTTAGTGGAATCATGACAACTTGCATTGTGAGAGGGCATGAGGAGATTCCGGTGGCCCTAGTGGTATTTTGGGGAGCATTTGTAGTGCCCCAAGTGTAAACCTTCCCTATTTGGAACCTATTGCATGTGGGTCCACCTTGTCATGTATGATGATGTCATTTTGTGTCATGATTTCATGTGTGTCCCTTACTACTTCCTTCCCTTGCATGCATGCATAACATATCATGTCTTGCCCATGTCTTGTGTTGTTGCAATATGGTCATAGCATTTGATGTGGTGGTTGTGATCTTGTGGTTAGGTACCTGGTGATGCTTGTGATTTTGTGATTTCATGTGGGATGCTCATGAGATGTTGGGGTGAGTAGAATTGATGTGGTGGTTTTTTACTTCAAGCCCTTCTCTAAATCAAAAGACCCTTTTCTCTCTTTTGTTCTCAAGTTCAAATTCTACTTGCTCCTAAGCTGTTTTAAAAAAAATGTCTTTTATTCAGGAAATATTGTGGGCATATTTGGGGTGCTAAATTTGATGTTTTCAAAATTGTTTTGAAGGCGCAATAAACACAAAACAGAATCTATAATGTTGTTTTGTATTTATTTCATATGCCCCAAAAATCATTCTGTTATTTTATTTAATTAGCTTGTTATTTTTCAGGCCCACGAACATTTTCGTTTTTAATTTATCTTCTTTGCTTGTCTCTGTGGCCTTTTTCCTTTTCTTTGTGTTTATTTAATAGGAATCTGCAGGGAGGGCTTTTTCCTTTAAGTGACGCTCTGGTGGGCTTCCTCCCACCACAAAGGCCCATCTCTCCCAGTAGCGCAGCAGTAGCCGAGTCCCGCGTTCATCTCCTACCTGTCTACGTCAGCCATGGTACGAACCTCGCTCCACCTCCCGATCGCCTTCCCCCCAATCCAGTGCCTCAAGCTCGTTCCCCGAGGTGTATAAAGCCCCCGGTCTTCCTCCTCCTCCGTAGGGTTCCTTCTCCCCCTCCAGTGCGCTGCCACCTTCCCCATCTCTCTTCCTCCCCGCAGGTAGGCTTCTGTAGACAGCAGCAGAGAGAAGCAGAGTAGGTGCCCGCGTCTACCCCACCGTCGTCGCCGTCCGGCGAGTCCGCCATGTCCAGGAGCTCGGGGTTCGACCCCGCGTTCCATTCCCGTCGTCGGTAGGGTCGGGGAGCGACCACACCGACGAGCTTGACCTCGTCAGCGCCTCGGTCCCGATGCACTTCATCACTGCTTCGGTCTACGGCAGGATCTCCCTCGGCATGTCTTCTTCCCCTCCGGTCCGGCTTCCTCCTCCAATCCGAACCTCTACTTCCTCCCCAAGGTGAGGATCAACCTCTCCTTCCTTCCTCCTTCGTGGATCAGCCTGTATCCGGCATGTGCGCGTGCGTATCCTCTCTGTCTCGAGCAGCAGCAGTAGTAGTTGCAGGTGGTGGTACTGCCATCTAGGTAGAGCTAGGTGCAGTAGCAGTGGGTCTCTAGGGGTTCCCTTCACCTTGTTTTGCTCCGGCCTCCGGCAGCAGCAGCTCCACGACGAGGAGCCGGCAAACTCTCTGTCGCCGCGCCTCTCTGTCATTGAAGATCGGCAGCAGGTAGATGATCGTGATGTTGCATGTGGAGTGCAGTTCTTGTTAGGTAGTAGGTTGGTGAGAGTACGCGGTAGTTGTGGGTAGCTCTCGTGCGTTCCTCCTCCGTAGCCCAGCGCAGCAGCAGCAACGCCGGCGAGGGAAACCCGGCAACCTCCCTGACGCTGGTGCGTCTCGGTGCAGAGCCTGGTTCGGCTGTTGCATATAGCTTAGCTGGTTCGTTTCACCAGTTCCAACAGTAGCCGTCTCGTAGCGCAGTGGTGTTGTCTCTGTTTGTTTGCCGGCAGGTGCAGGGTTCGAGTCCCATTCGGCGCACCACCCCTTTTGCAGTATTTTTCCATCGAATTGATATTGGTAGCTCCAGCAGGCAGCCTTAACCCGCCTGTTTCCCTCTGTTCTGTCGATTATATGGCAGTAGCAGAGTGGTAAGGGTAGATTGTTGCACTAAAGGGTACTGGGTTCGATTCCCAGGAGCCCTGATGCATAGACAGCAAGGTGTCCTATTTAATATTTTTTCCCTGCTAGTCTAGATGGGTGCAGAGTGTATTGTGTGTGTGTTTTGCACACACTAGTATTGTGATAGATGGTGTTGGTGGCTTAAGTGATATGTGTGTGTATGTGGTCTTGTTAGTTTATGTTGATGGTGTGATTGCAAATAGGCATGTGTGCATAGGGGTTGTAAGTGAAGTTGATGGTGTAGGTATGGAGATGTGTTTGTAGTGGGTGCACACCACTTGTGGTTCCTACTAAAAGTGTTTGAGAGGTGATGCTTCCAAGTTACTTGCTTAGTATTTTCCCCTCATGTTGTACTTGGGTTTAAGAGCATGATGTTGTTGTGAATGATGTGGAGTATATGTGTGTGTGGGGAACTTCCCCACCTTTGCAAAACTATGCACCTTCACATGTCTATATGTGAGAGGGCATGGTGTTTGTGTGTGGTGATAGTTTGGTAGAGGTGCTTGTGATGTTGATGTGTATGACACAAACATGGGGTTCAAACCCCCATGTCACTTTGTCATTGTGCACATGGACCCAACCTTGGTAGTTGTTGTCTTAGTAGGATACATTATGGAGTTGACATATTCAGTTTTGTTGCAAGTTTGAGCCTTGATTCCATGGAATAGGTGGAGCCCAAGGGCATGAGTTTTTGTGTGTTAGTAGTAGGGGTTTTGCTCTACACTATAGTGGTGTCAATTATCACTTGGTGTAATGTGTGTGCAAACTATGCCTAGACAAAGTGGGCATGTGGCTGAAAATTTCCAGTTTAGTGAAATCTGAACTTTCACGAAGTCTGGGATTCTGGAAACATTTTCTTCCCCTATAGATGAGGATGTGCTGGTCATTCTGTTGAGAACTAGCCTTAGTTCAGTGCTAGGGTTTTGAACCTGGTATGTTTGTGAAGCTTCCTGTCAATTTTCAAATCATTTGGTGTCCAGTAGGTTGTGTTTTGATTGTTGTCAAAAAGCTTCAGAACAGAGACACAAACTCAGGTGCAGGAATTTTCACCAAGTCCCTGAGATCTGATGGTTTTTTGGAAAGTTTGTGACCTTGTATCTTCTAGAGTTTAATTCTTTTTGCTGTGATTCTTGCTGGTGCTTGTATTGTTCTTGGTTGGCAACAGCCACATATATTATTTGTCATGTTTGAAGACATGTAGCTATGTTGCATGCAGCTCCCAAAGAGCTAAGATGCAGATAATGGCAGATTATGTAGTTTTGTCATCTTGGGCAATGTGTGTGCTTAGTTGATGTTGTGGTGTTCTTCCTTGCTCCAATCCATTCATGTTGGGTTTTTATTTGTCTTGGCAACCTGGGAATACCAGATTTGTGCCAAATGTGAGTGTGGTGTTGAATCTTCCACGTACAGCTTCATATCTTGTTTCATTGATTCCCGTTGATCCGTAGCTCCGTTTGCAATGTTCTTTATATGGTTTTGCACCGTTTTCACGAGCCGCATATATACATGTCATTCTCATGCATGTCCAAATAGCTTAGTGTACAGTTTTGTCCAGAAACTTGGAGTAGCTTATTTTTTGCTTGTGCTAGTGATAGAGATAGTGGTGCATGCTCAATTTTCATCTCATGCATCATGTGATTGTTGCATCTTGTGGTGCTGTTGTTCATTGGCTGTTATTCTCATGTTGGGTGGCACCGGGATCGGAGAACGAATACGTGGAGTCAGGAGAGTACGTGCAGGACGAACCAGAACCATTCCAAGCTGAGGATATCACAGGCAAGATGATATGACCTTGATTCCATCTCTAGACTTGTTATGTTAGTTTCGTATCCATATCATATTGATCGCTGCCTACCACTGAAATAAATGGCCTCTTGAAATGCCATGAGCCCAAACACCGTTCTCCTTCCTAGCAAACTTGTGTGGCTAAGTAGGCTTGCTCAGCTACTAATGTTAGCATTGCTAGTTGCAGGTGGTTTTCACTCATGTGATAAACATGAGCTTGATATCATTATATTAAACTCTGTTATTTAATTAATGCACCTATATACTTGGTAAATGACGGGAGGCCTAGCCTTTAGTCGGGTGCTTTGTTCCGTTATTGCCGCCCTTAGTTACCGGTTACCGGTGTTTGATTCCATAATGATCGCTCCTAACACGTTCGGGGTTGTTATGGGGACCCCCTTGATAAATCGTGTAGTGCTAAGACTTGTCCGGCAGGACCCAACTTTGGTGTTAATTTGCTAATCACTTAATAATAAACTGCATAGGGAATAGCTACCCCGAGGATCTTAATCGACAACCCGGGCCAGTGCTCCTCATGAGTGTTGGTCCAACCCAGAGCAGCTTATTACGCTCCCCGGGGCAACTCGGTGTTTTGGCGTGGTAACCATCGCTCATCCGGCGTGTCCTGAGACTGAGATACGCGGCTCTTATCAGGGTCGTCGACACGTCGGGAGGTCCTGCTAGCCTTGTCTTACCTTAGCGGTATATCTTGCGTATAGGAATCCCAGTGAAGCTTTGATTTCCCCCAGAGTTGAGGTTTTCCTCTAAGGAATCCGACGAGATCACGAGATTCGTGATAGAGGATGCCTTTGTGGCCTGTGTTCGTTTGTGATGGACTAGTTGGAGCACCCCTGCAGGGTTTAATCTTTCGGAAAGCCGTGCCCGCGGTTATGTGGCAACTTGGAATATTTTTTTAACATCTGGTATTAGAGAACTTAAACATAAACTAATAAAACTGCCAACTGTGTGCGTAACCGTGACTGTCCCGTCAAAGATCTCTCTTCGACCGGGAACACGGTGGGGTTATGAATGCCGTAGGTAGGTGTTCAGGATCACTTAGTGATCAAGTAATCCCGACCGCTAGCGTAGTCCACCTTCACTTCTATTTTGCGTAAGTTAGCCACTTAATCAAGCATAGGTTGCTGCAGCCTGATACACTCCACCCTTAACCTACCCAATAACATGACTAGTTCTGGCACCAAGGTCTTAGATTGTTGAGTCCCCGTGGCTCACGGATTCCTCTGAAACTCCCAGCAGGTACAGGCACCCCAGAGACAGATGATCCCGACGGCACCCAGCTGGCGTGGCAGTACGACGAGGAGACAGACCGCCTCTACGTGAACTATCCAGAGGACTGAGGCGTGGTCGTGATCGTGGGCCTGCAGCAGGGTAGCATAGCATTTTCCAGGTTTTGTAGTCCGTAGCGGAACTACCTTGTTTGTATCTGTGTTGTACTCTGAGTTATTAATAAGAAGGCAGTTGAATCCCGAATTGTCTACTTGAATTATTATTTGTGCTATGTTACTTGCTTGCGAAACGCTTAGATGCGCTTCTTTCCTATTTGGGGGCCTCAACCCCCAGATCGAAAAGGACCGCATCTTGGTCGTTACAAGTTGGTAATCAGAGGCTTACGACCATAGGAGCCTTTGTGTGATCGTACATGGCCGAGTCGAGTCTAGAAAATGTTTTGAGACTTAGTTATATCGGAGAGTAGGATTCTTTTTCTCCTCTTCTATGCTCTGGTGAGGTTCCCGTCTTAGGAAATCTTTAACTCTACTCCTTTTCTCGCTCAAAATTTTTTAGGATCACGCGGGTATTTGTGAAATCTATATGATTTCGATGTGACGGAATCATGTCCTGGTGCCTCCTATCTGCTCTAAGTATCAGGGGAGTTGAGCTCCAGGGATTATCGCGCACATCGCCATCATTCAGATTTTTGAGTATCTAAGAACGGAGGGTGTTTGTTATTACTTCAATACGGGTAGTGGTGAGATAACCCCGATGTCCCCAGTACTGGTGTAGATTGTTCGGGGGTATTACCACACTTTGTATCGTTGTGATCACGAGGATCTGTTGTAGATGAAGGTCCGAGATGTTGGTTGTGTGTTGAAGGATGTGATACAGGTGACGGGTTAGTTTAGGAGTTGTGTGAAATACTCCTTGTATCCGTGTACCTGATTGCATGACCAGTTATTTCGGGAATTCATAGGTGGGATATCTAGTAGTATCTTATAGGACTATCTTCCTACAGACGCTTGATTGAGGTTTGGGAAATCTCGGTCTTATGTTTGTTCCGAGCAGTTCTAGCTCACACTTGTTTGCAGCGGTCCTTATCGGAATTTTGTCGTCTGTTACTTTGAGGATGCACTCTTTCTATGTTGTTCGAGTGCAATGCTAAATTCTATTCAGACATCCTGTCTTTTGATTTAGCAATATCTTCAATTATTCTGTGGACTAATATGCTGGCCGTCTTCAGGATGGCTCCACCGACTCGTCAGACCCCAGGGCGTGAGGATGTGCCGCCTCCACCTCCTCCTCCTCCTCCGCCGCCGCCGCCTCCTCCTGCAGAGGCCTGGCAGGCGATGATGGCAGCTACTAATGCAAACACTCATATGTTGTTGCAGTTGATCCAGGAGAGAGCCAATCATCAGCAGGGCAATTTCCAGCAGGATGGCAATCACTTCGCCAGTCTGAGTCAGTTCCTGTCAAACCAGCCTAAGACGTTCACTTCTTGCGACCAACCGTTTGATGCGGAAGACTGGATCCGTGATATGAACAAGAATTTCGAGTGTAGCAATGTGCGTCCGGAGGACTATGTCAAGTTTGCAACGTTTCAGTTGAAGGGGCAGGCTTCTATTTGGTGGCAGCAGCTTAAGGACTCCAGAGGTGGCAGGGTGATGTCTTGGGACGAGTTTTGTCGTGACTTCAGGTCCCACTACATCCCTTCCAGTTTTGTTGAGGAGATGCGTGAGAAGTTCAGGCGTTTGAAGCAGGGCAGCAATTCTGTGTACAAGTACAATGTTGAGTTCCACGAGCTGGCCCGTTATGCGTTGCAGGATGTCCCAGATCAGAAGAGCAAAATCTACCAGTTCAGGGGTGGTCTAAAGGAGGATTTGCAGTTAGCACTTGCTTTGCACGATCCTGGGGAGTTTGACAAGTTCTACAACTTAGCTCTCCGAGCAGAGGCAGCCTTGCTCAGGGTGGAAAATTCCAAGAAGCGCTTCAGAGATTCCAGCTCTTCCTCGACTCAGGTGGTTCAGAAGCAACAGAGGTTTTGGGTTTCTCCTCCTCCTCCTCGGCACTCGCAGCAGCCGAAGCACTCAGGTGGACGTGGTTCTTCCCACCCACCCAACCCTGGCTTCCAGCAGAGATACCAGCATCAGAAGCAAGGGCCTCCTCAGACTCGGTTCCGGCAGCCAGCAGATGTCACTTGTCACAAATATGGGCAGAAGGGTCACTATGCCAACAAATGTACTTCTCAGCTCCGTCTGCCGCCTCCTCCTCCAGGCAAACCTCCAAGCAACGCTCTTGTCAAGTTCAACCCCAGATCAGCTCGAGTCAACATGGTGAATGCAGCTGAGGTAGAAAATTCATCGGATGTGATCATGGGTAACCTCCTCGTCAATGATTTTCCTGCTAAAGTGTTATTCGATTCTGGTGCTTCGCATTGCTTCATCTCCAAGCCTTTCTTAGCTAAGCATGATATTCCTGCAATTCATTTGGATAGTACCTTCCATGTGGTTTCTCCGGGCATGCGCATGAGTTCGAACATGAGGGTTCCAGATGCTTCTGTCAAGATAGACAATTATTCTTTTCTGGCGTCTCCTATTGTCTTGGGCAAGTCCGACATTGATTTGATCCTTGGTATGGACTGGTTGGCCATGAACAAGGCATCAATTGATTGTGAAGCTAAAGAAGTGAAGCTTACCCACTCCTCGGAGGATGTGATTATATTCGCGGCGCGCGATGACACAATCCGTTTGTTCTCCTTGAATGAAAAGGGTGAGATCAATCCTATTGAGCAAGTTCCAGTAGTCTGCGAATATCAAGATGTGTTTCCTGAAGAGCTGCCAGGCATGCCTCCACACCATGAAGTTGAGTTCGTCATTGAGCTTGAGCTAGGCACAGAGCCAGTGTGCAAACGGCCGTACAAGCTGGGTCCAGAAGAGTTGAAGGAACTCAAGAGGCAACTCGATGAGCAGGAGCGTTTGGGTTTGATCAGACCAAGCTCGTCTCCGTGGGGATGTGGGGTTCTATTTGTCAAGAAGAAGGATGGGTCGGACCGGCTGTGTGTCGATTACCGCCCATTGAATAAGAAGACAATCAAGAACAAATATCCACTTCCGAACATAAATGAGTTGTTCGAACAGTTGAAAGGTGCTAAAGTATTCTCCAAGCTTGATCTCAGAATGCGCTATCATCAGATTCGCATTCGCGAGGAAGACATTCCGAAGACGGCATTCAGGACTAGTTTTGGCTCGTATGAGTATACGGTCATGTCTTTTGGTCTGGCTAATGCTCCTCCGACTTTTTTCCGATTGATGAACTATATTTTCTCACCATACAAGAATGAATTTGTCTTGCTCTATCTCGACGACATTCTGGTCTTTTCGGAGGATGAGGAAGAACATGAGAAACATCTCAGGTTGGTGCTTGATAAACTGAGAGAATACAAGTTGTATGCCAAGTTTTCCAAGTGCGAGTTCTGGCAGAAAGAAGTGGTTTATCTTGGGCATATTATCTCTGCCGAGGGCATTAAGGTTGACACGTCCAAGGTTCAAGCCCTTGTTGAATGGGAACCTCCGCAGAATGTGAAGTAGCTTCGAAGCTTTCTCGGTCTTGCCGGATATTGCAGAAGATTCATTGAGAACTTCTCCAAAATCGCCAAGCCGCTCTCTAGTCTTCTTCAGAAGGGTGTCAAGTATGTTTGGTCTCCAGAGTGTCAACTGGCTTTCGATACACTCAAAGAGAAGCTTATCTCCACTCCGGTATTGGCCCCTCCGGATGATTCCAAGCCGTACCAGGTCTTTTGCGATGCTTCTCTCCAGGGTCTCGGTGCAGTCTTGATGCAAGATAGGAAGGTCGTTGCTTATACCTCCAGGCAGTTGAAGCCTGCGGAGAAGAACTATCATGTGCACGATCTCGAGCTAGCAGCTGTTGTGCACGCCTTGATGACTTGGAGACATCTCTTGTTGGAACGTAAGGTTGAAGTTTTCACCGATCACAAGAGCCTCAAGTATATCTTCACTCAGCCTAACTTGAATCTTCGGCAAACACGTTGGGTGGAAATGCTCCAGGATTTTAATCCGAGTGTTGAGTACACGCCAGGCAAGGAAAATGTTGTGGCAAATGCATTGAGCAGGAAGGCATATTGCAACAGTCTGATTCTGCAACCTCTCCAGCCGGGTCTTTCTGAGTCTTTCAGGAAGCTCAATCTTCAGCTGGTTCCTCAGGGTTTTCTTGCGAACCTTTAGATCTCTCCTACCTTGGAAGATCAGGTCAGAGCAGCTCAGCTACTTGACGCTATGGTGAAGAAGGTCAAGATTGGTGTGGGAAAGAGTCTTCCCAAGTATAAGTGTTTCACTGTTGATGCTAGGGACACTTTGTTTTTCGAGGACCGCCTTGTCGTCCCGAAAGGTGATCTCAGGAAGGTGATCATGGAAGAAGCTCATAACTCTCTGCTCTCTATTCATCCTCGAAGTTCCAAAATGTACCATGACTTGAAGCAGACTTTCTGGTGGACTCGTATGAAACGTGAAATTGCACAATTCGTAAATGAGTGTGATGTATGTCGTAGGGTGAAAGCAGAACATCAAAGACCAGCGGGCCTCTTACAGCCTTTGCCGATTCCCGAGTGGAAGTTTGATCACATTGAGATGGACTTTGTCACCGGGTTTCCGAAGTCCAAGAAGGGCAATGATGCTATCTTCGTCGTCATCAACAAATTGAGTAAAGTAGCGCATTTTCTTCCAGTCAAGGAGTCCATTTCAGCAGCTCAACTGGCAGAGTTTTACACCTCCAGGATTGTCTCTTTGCACGGCGTACCTATGATGATCTCGTCAGATCGCGGAAGTATCTTCACTTCCAAGTTCTGGGACTCCTTTCAGTCTGCTATGGGCACGAAGATCCGCTTCAGCACAGCGTTCCATCCTCAGACTAGTGGTCAAGTGGAGAGAGTGAATCAAGTTCTTGAGGATATGCTGAGAGCCTGTGTTATCTCTTTTGGCATGAAGTGGGAGGATTGCCTGCCTTTCGCGGAGTTCTCGTATAACAACAGTTATCAAGCTAGTTCTGGCAAGGCTCCGTTTGAAATTCTCTATGGCAGGAAGTGTCGTACTCCGCTCAACTGGTCCCAGACACGCGAGCGTCAGATCCTTGGCAATGATATGATAGAAGAAGCTGAGGAGATGTGTCGGATCATTCGCGACAACCTCAGAGCAGCTCAGTCCCGTCAGAAGAGCTATTACGATAGCAAGCACCCTGACATGACGTATGAGCTTGATGATTTTGTCTATCTCAAGGTGTCGCCTATGAAGGGTATGCAGCGCTTTGGCATCAAAGGCAAGCTTGCGCCTCGTTTCGTTTGTCCGTTCAGAGTGGTTGGCAAGAGGGGTGACCTTGCATACCAGCTCGAGCTTCCGTCAACCTTTGCAAATGTCCATGATGTGTTCCATGTTTCTCAGCTCCGGAGGTGTTTCAAGAACCCCGAGCGCACTGTGCATCTTCAAGATATCGACCTTCAGCCTGACCTTTCTTATCGTGAGCACCCAGTTGCGGTTCTCGAGGCGACTGAGCGCAAGACCCGTAACAAGACTGTCAAGTTTCTCAAAGTGCAGTGGTCACACCATTCCGATAAAGAGGCTACGTGGGAACACGAGGATCACCTCCGTTCCGAATTTCCCGATTTCTTTCAATCTTAGATCTCGAGGGCGAGATCTTCTTTGTAGTGTGGGAGAGTTTGTAGTGCCCCAAGTGTAAACCTTCCCTATTTGGAACCTATTGCATGTGGGTCCACCTTGTCATGTATGATGATGTCATTTTGTGTCATGATTTCATGTGTGTCCCTTACTACTTCCTTCCCTTGCATGCATGCATAACATATCATGTCTTGCCCATGTCTTGTGTTGTTGCAATATGGTCATAGCATTTGATGTGGTGGTTGTGATCTTGTGGTTAGGTACCTGGTGATGCTTGTGATTTTGTGATTTCATGTGGGATGCTCATGAGATGTTGGGGTGAGTAGAATTGATGTGGTGGTTGTTTACTTCAAGCCCTTCTCTAAATCAAAAGACCCTTTTCTCTCTTTTGTTCTCAAGTTCAAATTCTTCTTGCTCCTAAGCTGTTTTAAAAAAATGTCTTTTATTCAGGAAATATTGTGGGCATATTTGGGGTGCTAAATTTGGTGTTTTGAAAAGTGTTTTGAAGGCGTAATAAACACAAAACAGAATCTATAATGTCTTTTTGTATTTATTTCATATGCCCCAAAAATAATTCTGTTATTTTATTTAATTAGCTTGTTATTTTTCAGGCCCAGGAACATTTTCGTTTTTAATTTATCTTCTTTGCTTGTCTCTGTGGCCTTTTTCCTTTTCTCTGTGTTTATTTAATAGGAATCTGCAGGGAGGGCTTTTTCCTTTAAGTGACGCTCTGGTGGGCTTCCTCCCACCAGAGAGGCCCATCTCTCCCAGTAGCGCAGCAGTAGCCCAGTCCCGCGTTCATCTCCTACCTGTCGACGTCAGCCATGGTACGAACCTCGCTCCACCTCCCGATCGCCTTCCCCCCAATCCAGCGGCTCAAGCTCGTTCCCCGAGGTGTATAAAGCCCCCGGTCTTCCTCCTCCTCCGTAGGGTTCCTTCTCCCCCTCCAGTGCGCTGCCACCTTCCCCATCTCTCTTCCTCCCCGCAGGTAGGCTTCTGTAGACAGTAGCAGAGAGAAGCAGAGTAGGTGCCCGCGTCTACCCCGCCGTCGTCGCCGTTCGGCGAGTCCGCCATGTCCAGGAGCTCGGGGTTCGACCCCGCGTTCCATTCTCGTCGTCGGTAGGGTCGGGGAGCGACCACACCGACGAGCTCGACCTGTCAGCGCCTCGGTCCCGGTGCACTTCGTCACTGCTTCGGTCTACGGTAGGATCTCCCTCGGCACGTCTTCTTCCCCTCCGGTCCGGCTTCCTCCTCTGATCCGAACCTCTACTTCCTCCCCAAGGTGAGGATCAACCTCTCCTTCCTTCCTCCTTCGTGGATCAGCCTGTATCCGGCGTGTGCGCGTGCGTATCCTCTCTGTCTCAAGCAGCAGCAGTAGTAGTTGCAGGTGGTGGTCCTGCCATCTAGGTAGAGCTAGGTGCAGTAGCAGTGGGTCTCTAGGGGTTCCCTTCACCTCGTTTTGCTCCGGCCTCCGGTAGCAGCAGCTCCACGACGAGGAGCCGACAAACTCTCTGCCGCCGCGCCTCTCTGTCGTTGAAGATCGACAGTAGGTAGATGATCGTGATGTTGCATGTGTAGTGCAGTTCTTGTTAGGTAGTAGGTTGGTGAGAGTACGCGGTAGTTGTGGGTAGCTCTCGTGCGTTCCTCCTCTGTAGCACAGCGCAGCAGCAGCAACGCCGACGAGGGAAACCCGGCAACCTCCCTGACGCTGGTGTGTCTCGGTGCAAAGCCTCGTTCGGCTGTTGCATATAGCTTAGCTGGTTCGTTTCACCAGTTCCAACAGTAGCCGTCTCGTAGCGCAGTGGTGTTGTCCCTGTTTGTTTGCCAACAGGTGCAGGGTTCGAGTCCCATTCGGCGCACCACCCCTTTTGCAGTATTTTTCCATCGAATTGATATTGGTAGCTCCAGCAGGCAGCCTTAACCCGCCTGTTTCCCTCTGTTTTGTCGATTATATGGCAGTAGCAGAGTGGTAAGGGTAGATTGTTGCACCAGAGGGTACTGGGTTTGATTCCCAGGAGCCCTGATGCATATTTCTGTTTTTTTTCTTTCCTTTTATTTTGCTACGTCCTTTTTCTTATGCATAGACAGCAAGGTGTCCTATTTAATATTTTTTCCCTGCTAGTGTAGATGGGTGCAGAGTGTATTGTGTGTGTGTTTTGCACACACTAGTATTGTGATAGATGGTGTTGGTGGCTTAAGTGATATGTGTGTGTATGTGGTCTTGTTAGTTTATGTTGATGGTGTGATTGCAAATAGGAATGTGTGCATAGGGGTTGTAAGTGAAGTTGATGGTGTAGGTATGGAGATGTGTTTGTAGTGAGTGCACACCACTTGTGGTTCCTACTAAAAGTGTTTGAGAGGTGATGCTTCCAAGTTACTTGCTTAGTATTTTCCCCTCATGTTGTACTTGGGTTTAAGAGCATGATGTTGTTGTGAATGATGTGGAGTATATGTGTGTGTGGGGAACTTCCCCACCTTTGCAAAACTATGCACCTTCACATGTCTATATGTGAGAGGGCATGGTGTTTGTGTGTGGTGATAGTTTGGTAGAGGTGCTTGTGATGTTGATGTGCATGACACAAACATGGGGTTCAAACCCCCATGTCACTTTCTCATTGTGCACATGGACCCAACCTTGGTAGTTGTTGTCTTAGTAGGATACCTTATGGAGTTGACATATTCAGTTTTGTTGCAAGTTTGAGCCTTGATTCCATGGAATAGGTGGAGCCCAAGGGCATGAGTTTTTGTGTGTTAGTAGTAGGGGTTTTGCTCTACACTATAGTGGTGTCAATTATCACTTGGTGTAATGTGTGTGCAAACTATGCCTAGACAAAGTGGGCATGTGGCTGAAAATTTCCAGTTTAGTGAAATCTGAACTTTCACGAAGTCTGGGATTCTGGAAATATTTTCTTCCCCTATAGATGAGGATGTGCTGGTCATTCTGTTGAGAACTAGCCTTAGTTCAGTGCTAGGGTTTTGAACCTGGTATGTTTGTGAAGCTTCCTGTCAATTTTCAAATCATTTGGTGTCCAGTAGGTTGTGTTTTGATTGTTGTCAAAAAGCTTCAGAACAGAGACACAAACTCAGGTGCATGAATTTTCACCAAGTCCCTGAGATCTGATGGTTTTTTGGAAAGTTTGTGACCTTGTATCTTCTAGAGTTTAATTCCTTTTGCTGTGATTCTTGCTGGTGCTTGTATTGTTCTTGGTTGGCAACAGCCACATATATTATTTGTCATGTTTGAAGACATGTAGCTATGTTGCATGCAGCTCCCAAAGAGCTAAGATGCAGATAATGGCAGATTATGTAGTTTTGTCATCTTGGGCAATGTGTGTGCTTAGTTGATGTTGTGGTGTTCTTCCTTGCTCCAATCCATTCATGTTGGGTTTTTATTTGTCTTGGCAACCTGGGAATACCAGATTTGTGCCAAATGTGAGTGTGGTGTTGAATCTTCCACGTAGAGCTTCATATCTTGTTTCGTTGATTCCCGTTGATCCGTAGCTCCGTTTGCAATGTTCTTTATATGGTTTTGCACCGTTTTCATGAGCCGCATTTGTTCATGTCATTCTCATGCATGTAAAGTAGCTTAGTGTACAGTTATGTCTAGAAACTTGCAGTAGCTTATTTTTTGCTTGTGCTAGTGATAGAGATAGTGGTGCATGCTCAATTTTCATCTCATGCATCATGTGATTGTTGCATCTTGTGGTGTTGTTGTTCATTGGCTGTTATTCTTATGTTGGGTAGCACCGGGATCGGAGAACGAATACGTGGAGTCAGGAGAGTACGTGCAGGACGAACCAGAACCATTCCAAGCTGAGGATATCACAGGCAAGATGATATGACCTTGATTCCATCTCTAGACTTGTTATGTTAGTTTCGTATCCATGTCATATTGCTCGCTGCCTACCACTGAAATAAATGGCCTCTTGAAATGCCATGAGCCCAAACACCGTTCTCCTTCCTAGCAAACTTGTGTGGCTAAGTAGGCTTGCTGAGCTACTAATGTTAGCATTGCTAGTTGCAGGTGGTTTTCACTCATGTGATAAACATGAGCTTGATATCATTATATTAAACTCTGTTATTTAATTAATGCACCTATATACTTGGTAAATGACGGGAGGCCTAGCCTTTTGCCAGGTGCTTTGTTCCGTTATTGCCGCCCTTAGTTACCGGTTACTGGTGTTTGATTCCATAATGATCGCTCCTAACACGTTCGGGGTTGTTATGGGGACCCCCTTGATAAATCGTGTAGTGCTAAGACTTGTCCGGCAGGACCCAACTTTGGTGTTAATTTGCTAATCACTTAATAATAAACTGCATAGGGAATAGCTACCCCGAGGATCTTAATCGACAACCCGGGCCAGTGCTCCTCATGAGTGTTGGTCCAACCCAGAGCAGCTTATTACGCTCCCCGGGGCAACTCGGTGTTTTGGCGTGGTAACCATCGCTCATCCGGCGTGTCCTGAGACTGAGATACGCGGCTCTTATCAGGGTCGTCGACACGTCGGGAGGTCCTGCTAGCCTTGTCTTACCTTAGCGGTATATCTTGCGTATAGGAATCCCAGTGAAGCTTTGGTTTCCCCGAGAGTTGAGGTTTTCCTCTAAGGAATCCGACGAGATCACGAGATTCGTGATAGAGGATGCCTTTGCGGCCTGTGTTCGTTTGTGATGGACTAGTTGGAGCACCCCTGCAGGGTTTAATCTTTCGGAAAGCCGTGCCCGCGGTTATGTGGCAACTTGGAATATTTTGTTAACATCCGGTATTAGAGAACTTAAACATAAACTAATAAAATTGCCAATTGTGTGCGTAACCGTGACTGTCCCGTCGAAGATCTCTCTTCGATCGGGAACACGGTGGGGTTATGAATGTCGTAGGTAGGTGTTCAGGATCACTTAGTGATCAAGTAATCCCGACCGCTAGCGTAGTCCACCTTCACTTCTATTTTGCGTAAGTTAGCCACTTAATCAAACATAGGTTGATGCAGCCTGATACACTCCACCCTTAACCTACCCAATAACATGACTAGTTCTGGCACCAAGGTCTTAGATTGCTGAGTCCCCGTGGCTCACGGATTCCTTCGAAACTCCCAGGAGGTATAGGCACCCCAGAGACAGATGATCCCAACGGCACCCAGCTGGCGTGGCAGTACGACGAGGAGACAGACCGCCTCTACGTGAACTATCCAGAGGACTGAGGCGTGGTCATGATCGTGGGCCTGCAGCAGGGTAGCATAGCATTTTCCATGTTTTGTAGTCCGTAGCGGAACTACCTTGTTTGTATCTGTGTTGTACTCTGAGTTATTAATAAGAAGGCAGTTGAATCCCGAATTGTCTACTTGAATTATTATTTGTGCTATGTTACTTGCTTGCGAAACGCTTAGATGTGCTTCTTTCCTATTCGGGGGCCTCGACCCCCAGATCGGAAAGGACCGCATCTTGGTCGTTACAGCATTGTGCCTCCGCACTGTTTCAAATGAAGATTAGCATCCGCAAGGGTGTCAAGTTCGGGATACATCGTTGTCTCTGCATCCCCTCGTTATCTCTTACTCGAGCGCTTTACTTATGCACTTTACTTTGTGATAGTCATATTGTTTCATGTTATATATCTTGCTTTGCATAAGTTGTTGCTACATATAGGTGAACCTAATTATTTTAGATTTTGTGCTTAACATATTAAACGCTAGTTTTATTCTATATTTGTTCAAGCCTAAACCGTAATTATTTTACAATTCCTATTCACGCCTACTCTAGGCGACATCCACGTCCTCTCAAATGGCGGCGACCAGAGCTCGGGTGCACGGGGACGGCAACTAGCGGACGAGAAAGATGGGGAGGGCATAGGGGGAGGACTAGGAGCTCACATGGATGCCACAGAGAACGTCAGCGGGCTCGGGGACATACTAGACGTCAGGAATCGACTATGATGACATTGAGTTTAGGAGGTTGAAGACGGGCTCGATGGAGATGTTGTGGGGCATTCAAAATCACGGTCGTCTGCGTGGTGAAGCTATGATTGACGTTAGAGATCCCAAACATGGAGGCTTGGCTCTCGGCGGCCATTGGTTGCGTCAACGGTAACATCGGTGATGACGACCTGTGTGTCTCGCTCGGGAGAGAGGGATATATGAGAGGAGCAAGTCTAGGGAGAGAGGCAAAAGAGAGATGGCGCTCGTGCATGTCTCTTGGTGAAGGAGATAAGCATGGGAGCGCCTTGGTGGTGAGAAGCACGAGGTGGTTGAGGACGCGTGCACGAGTGACATAATGTCGTCCTGCTAGCAAAGGAGGAAGACGACTCGCGTGTGGGAAATTGCGCTCCTATAGTGTCGGCCCTCTCGTAAGGTTTCTTTTGTTTTTATTTTTTATTCTTTTGCCACTGTTTTAAATTCAAACAAATTCAAAACTATAAATATTTGTATGCAGATACCTGGACCTAGCCAAGTGCACAGAAAATATTTTAGAAACATTTGAACTTATATTCTACATATTATGAATATAACTCCAATTCAAATACAGTAGTGATTTAAATTCAAAGTCTAAATATTCCCTTAAACTGTTTATAAATTTTGATTTGGATAACAACTCTTGCCAAAATTCTTAGGACTATTTAAAGGACATTTTGGAATCATTGAATGCATTTTATGGTTTTTTCCCTTTATTTGAATTTTGAGGCCCTAAATTTCCTTAATTCAACTTTCTTTGACTTTAAACATGATGCATGACTACCTCTAAATGCAACTATTTACAAACAAATATTCTAGGGTTGTGACAACTACATTTTTCTAATACATGTTTAGCAGTTTTCAAATATAAGTTTAACATTTTTTAAATACATGATCAACATTTTTATACACAAATTTTAAACATTTTCCAAATCCTTGATTAACATCTTTAAAACACAAGATGCTTTTTTAGCACATAGCTAACAGTTTTTCTATACATTTCAATATATTTTTTCTAAATGCCTCATTGAACATTTTTTTAATATATGGTTAACTTTTCTACGCACAATTAACATTTCCAAAATACTTTTTCAACAATTTTTCAAATGCTCAATTAACATTTTTAGATAAATGAGGAAAAAATGATCATTTTTAATACATGGTCAAAAAATCTAAACATATTTAAAATTAAATCAAATTCTTATTAACATTTTTCAAATACTTGTTCAATATTTTTTCAAATGCTTGGTTAACATTTTTATACACATGACCACATTTTTTCCATTATTTTTCAATACATGGTCAAAAAAATTCTATAGATATTTCATATACTTAAAAAAAATGCTTGATTAACATTTGTAAATCCGCGATGAAATATTTTCATATACATTGTTTTCTGCATACATTTTTCGTATATGTGATAAACGTTTTCTCTATATGAATTAAAAAAATTCAAATTCTTGTTCAGTATTTTTTAAATGTAATTTGTAGAGTGTTTTTATAATATAAGTATGTATTTAGAATATTTGAAAGTATAAACAAAATTTAAAAAAAAGGAAAACGAAAAAAGAAAACGTCAAAAAAACTAGGCTGCAGCATGCCGCGCTGATGGACCGGCCCATCTCGACTTCAGAGACGCGCCCGGCGCTGGCGTCGTGGAGTTTGCTAGTATAGATTTGCGGCGGCTCGAGCCAGGAAAGCCCAACAACAACGGACACGGAGATGAGCTTAGCACTTCTAGGGGGCTACTCCTCCGCCGAGGACGAGGACCCCGCCGCCGCCGAGCTCAGCGACTCCGGCGACTCATCAGCCGAAGAGGCCGGATCTGACGGGGACGAGAAGTCCGCTCCACCGAAGCCGGCTGCAAAGCCCCGCCCCCGCGTAAACCCTAGCCCCGGAGATGGGGACTCCTCGCTGCCCTCGGCGCTAGATGTCTTCGCCGAGATCTCCGGCCCCCCGGCTTTCCTCAACCGCAGAGTGGCCCAGCCCGAGGAGGTCGGGGAGGCGCTCGGCGTGCTCGATCGCCGCTCCAACTCCAAGCAGAGGAGAAAGCCGCCACCTCCCGGTGAGACGTTTAAACTACTGATAATTTTCCAGCAGATTATCGTGCTTTGATCGTTGGGCTGGTTCACAACTGGCTGTGTTTGACACTTGCAGTGGGGATTTAGTGGTAAAACCAGAATCTACAGTTCAAACATGGCATAGTCAGCGTATTATATGATGAGGTTTTGTTGTTGCTGCTGTAGTGTCGAGTTTCTTAGTGGTCTCTGGTTGTGGAATTGCATTGATATAGGGACATGGGGTTAGTGTTTCGATTGCGTGGCCACACTGATATTTGCTAGAGCCTGGAGCTGGTCGATTTGATTCTAGCCTAACTTACAATGCACCAAAGTTTTAAATCGCCGGCGAAAAGACCGCTATCGTGGCGCTATCTCTGCGTGAAATCTGCCCCACGATTTTCTTCCTTCCCAGAATTGCGGGAGATCACGCCGCAATCGCCGGAGATTGCGCCGTTTCTTCGTTACCTATCGCGGCAAACTTTCCTTCCGCGATTTCCCTTCGCCCGCAATTTAAAACTATGCAGTGCACTGGTTCTGCAGGAAATTAGTTTATCTGTAGTTGTCTTGGTGTGTTTATGGTGCCCAGTAGTTCAGAGTGGCATGCCCGGTCTATTATTTGTGATAAATGAGTAAAATCAGGGGAACTGGTGTTTGTTTATGTTGTTATTTTACATGTCCTAATAATGATTAATTGCTATACACAAGTATCATGAAGCCAAGATGATGGCATGGCCAGCATATTTAGGATAGAAACGAGAGATGGAATACAATTATACAAATGAAGACAGATGTTTTCCTGTTTAGTTCTGCATTCAACATATTAGCATCTTGTTAGTTTGATGTAAACAATGAGGGTTGCAATCGCATTATTGTGATATGCTACTTGTGTACTATATATATACTGGGGCTAGAAATTGCATAATTGAATTGGCATCCATTTCTCAGATCACAGGACAAGGCGAGAAATATGTAAACGTGTTTTGTTCTGTGTCTAGTATACTGTTCTTTCTTCAGTGTGTTTGCTAGACAACTTAGAAGGACTATAGATCTGGGTATCTATCTAGCTTCTTGCAGGAAAGATTTGCATGGAAATATTTGTCAAGCAGTTCTTTTTGACGGAATAAGTTGACAAAAACCTGCCATCCTCTGTGTGAGTACATCAAATGGATATAATTGGCCATTTTGAATTGGATCTGTATTATGATACAGAATTTTATAGCCTGTTAATATGTTTAAATATGGGATGGATAGTAAAGCAGATCTTATCATCTGTGCTGGCTTCTGATGATATCCCCATTTCCACTCATTCCAATTATTATAATTCAAATACAAGTTGCCTCCTGGCTAATCTGACTAAAAACTATGTTCAGGTGCGGTTGTGGCGGCGAAACCACAGATGGTTGCCATCCGTGAACGAGTTAGCAGTGACGTGAAGAATGGTGCCAATCCTCCAGGTTCTGTTGAATGTTCATCTAAGACCCAAGTTACATTGTTATGCCCTTTTTAATAGGATGGGCACAGTTACTAATCTGTGAAATATCATATAGCTTGTTAATATGCTTGAATATGGGATAGATAGTAAAGCATCTTATCATATGTGCTAGCATCTGATAAAATTCCTAGTAGTGCACTTATGCTCATGCTAATTATTCATTCTGAATTCATGTTATCTCCTGGCTAATCTGACTAGAAAACTATCTCCAGTTGCTGTTCTGTCGGCGAAACCACAGTTGGTTGCTGGTCACGAACGAGTTAGCAGTGACATGAAGAATGGTGGCAACCCTCCAGGTTCTGTTGATGGAAAGAGGAAAATAGGCGCTGCAAATCCTGGTCCAGAAGATGCTGCCGAGCTTCTAAGGTAACTAATGGCCACTTTGATTGACAAATTCAACTATGAATTTACTAAACAAAAGCATGGCGAGCATAATATGTCTGAATTCTTTGTACGATCTGTTGTCGCTCCTGGTTATGTCTTACATAGGGCTCCTAACAGTTTTTTTTTCTCTTTGGTTTGTAGAATGTGCCTCCAATGTGGTATACCAAAGACCTATTCACACGCCCAAGGAATGGTATGCCCTGTTTGCAACGATAGACCAGTGCAGGCAAAAGAACCCGAGAAGAAGAAGGGTTCTGCTGTCAAGGACAAGGAGAAAGTGAAGAGGATGAGAGGGCAATCGTCACATGCATCGTGGAAGAGCGAGACTGAGATGGCTCTGCGGCAACAGTTCGACTAATTGGTGTCAGCAGGACTGCTGGTGCACCCAATCTGTAACTGTACACTAGGTAGAATACAATCTCTTTGCCTGAGTAAGCTTGTGCCACTACATCGCGGATAGTTCAAGATTTGTTTCTTGTATTTGCAGTTCCCTGTGGTACTTGGGTCTGTTTTGTAAGCTGTATTCGTTAAAATGTTTCCAGCAAAGTCAGGTTCAAGTAATTTGCTCGGGGCCTCTTTTGCTTCATGGGGCATTTTCCTGAATCTACCCGTAGGTGAACCGCGCCCCCCTGAAATTTTGGCAAAATGCCCATGAAACTTGCGGAACAATAGATAGAATCCCTGAATACTGAACTGGTCGTGCTTCATGCTGTAATTAGGGAACATGGAAATCTTAGCTCATAGTTCAGAATTCTCATTGGATTCTTGCTAATCATAGAAGCCTGCAGTGTTGAGCCAATTATGCATTTGATAGGGGAGGGAGAGGTTGTTTGAGCAAATCTGAAGATGTTAAGTGCGAGGTGGGTCTAGTAATGTGGCGGCATGTGGCATAACATGGCCAACATGAAAGCAATCCACGGGGAAGGACAGATGCAGTCGTGCCCGCGATGCTGATCGTATTATTACTACCTTTGTGCCGTTTACCAGGGCCTTGTCTTCCGGGATTCCCTTGGACACGCTCATGGTCTCCAATGCTTCACGATTTGTTGACTATTACTACCTTTATGCATTTATTTGGTTTTGTTTAAGTTGGGTGCATCATATTTGTTGTACTACTAAGAACTGGCTTGAAATTGCACGGTGTTATAGATCGGTTTTGAGTCTAAGGTGAACCCCTTGTGGAGACTTTTTACTCGCGTTTACAGTCTATTTCTTTCTAGGTCTTGTTAGTGGTGTGATGATCTGGTCTTTGGATCTTAAAGCTTAAGACCTTCTGCCGTAACATTTGTGAATTGTGACCGGATTTTCAGGCTATATTGCTTCATGATTTTTCTTTCGAATTCAGTACTTACATATGAAAACAGTAGGGAGATGAGGAACTGCAGAGGAAGGCAAAATAGACAAATTTAAACTAAGGACGCAACAAAATCACAAAATGACCTATATTCAAATTAAATTCATTTGTTCGATTTTTTTGCTGTGATGTTCGTTAAAAAAAATAACATTATATTGTATGGCGCCGGAGCCTAGGCGCCGCAGTCTAGTGTGACGCTTTACTTTTAGACGTCATACACTGACTTAGGGTTCTGGACATGAACCGTAAATGGGATGGCGTCTAAATATAAGACGTCGTACGACAATGTGTAACGCATTTCTATCACACATAAAAAGTTAGACAGATGAATTTATTTAAAACACAGATCATTTTGTGATTTACAATTTACCGCGGAGGGAGCGGGGCGGGTGGCACGGCCCTGTCTGTCCTGTGTCGGCCATGATGCGCCCATTGAATAATGGTACATGATCGATCAGACGAGCAGGGACAAAACTGCACAGTTTTAAAAGCTCCCGGATCGGATCGGCGCCATGGTGTCACGGTGACAGCCAAGGCCCCACCCCCACGCGGCCTCATCACCCACTTCCATTTTATATCATCCGCTCCCCCCCAGCAATCCCACACATCCCAACACGTAAGATCGAACTCGGATCCGTCCGTCAGCCATGGCCCGGCTCGCCGCCCTCCTCCTCGCCTTCGCCGTCGCCGTCTCCGCCACCGCGCTGGCGCATGGCCGCGACCTCCCGACCCAGATCAAGGTGACTCACCACCCTCCCTCTCGACATGATTATTTCTCTGCTCATATATACTCATCGCGTTTACCGGCTTGGACCGAAACCGATGCCGATCTGCAGCTGACCGAGGGCGGCGGCGCGGTGGGAGGCGACAGCCAGGAGTGCGTGTACACGGTGTACGTGCGGACGGGGTCGATCTGGAAGGCCGGGACGGACGCCAACATCACGCTGGAGCTCTACACCGCGGGCAACGCCGAGGGCGTGGCGATCTCGGACCTGCCGTCGTGGGGCGGGCTCATGTATCAGGGCCACTCCTACTTCGAGCGCGGCAACCTGGACATCTTCAGCGGGCGCGGGCCGTGCATGGCCAGAGCGCCCTGCCGCATGAGGGTGTCGTCCGACGGCACCGGCGCGCACCACGGCTGGTACTGCAACTACGTCGAGGTCACCGTCACCGGCCCGCACCGCGGCTGCGCCCAGCAGCTCTTCACCGTCGAGCAGTGGCTCGCCACCGACGCTGCGCCCTACAAGCTCGACGCCGTCGTCGACCGCTGCCCCGCCGATGGCCCCGGCGCCGCCGCCGCCGCCGAGTAAGACCGAGCACGCTGTATGTACGCCGGCCTCCTCGTGTGTTGTGGTTGGTAACGGCCTGACAGGTAGCAATAAGCTGCGGGGACGTGCGTGTCGGCCCCGTGATCCCCGTGGCACGGGGATTGTAGACTACTACTACTACTTATTAGTAGATGAGTTCGTGCTGCTGGTGGCGAAATAATTGGGACCTGGTTTGTAATTGTATGTGCCATGAGTGAGAGTTGTGACTAGTTAGTTGCGGTGATGGTTTTGTATGTGGTTGATGTTGGTGATGGTTATGTACGTTGTCGATATGGCATCTGCATTTGTGTGGATTTTTGTCCATGTTTTCATCTACTACTGTACGTGTCTTCTGCTGGGCGGCGCGTGACTGTAGATTCATTCAGTTCTAAGCTCTAGCCACCGGTCGTGGTGTCCGACTCACGCACGCGTGGATATTGTTAGCTTGAGCTAGAATGTTTTTTTTTTAAAGCTCACCCCTCATGTCGAATGGTGCTCGAGCTAGAATGTCAATGCACCCTGCACACAACATGTGTGCCACGCTGGTTGATGATTTCTCAACGCTTTCAAGGCGCGAGACTCTTCATCAGAATTAAACGTAACTCTCGTAAAAAAAATCAAAATCTCTATTATTAAAAAGGATTTACCGTCGTCGTGATGATTCAACCTCCATCTGTCGCTATCGATACATTTTTTCATCCCACGTCCTCGCGTTCCCACGTTCCAAATCAGCCAAAAAAATAGAAGAATAACCTCCATGCGACCACGTCCTCCATCTCTCCATGATCCACCATCTCTATCTGCAGACCCCTCTCTCTCTCTCCCAAACTCAAAATCAGCCAGCGTACTTCTCTTCCCTTGACATGCTAGGGTTCGTCGTCCTATTCCGCACAACAGCAGCCGAGAGTCCCGAACCCTCCCCATGCAACCGTGCCCAGACCGCTACACCAACACAACCAACCGCCACCACCCCATCGGTTGCATATCAGGCCGACGAGTGACCCAAGATCATATCAAGGTGACGACCGACTTGGTGGTGCAGGGCGGGGGCGCGCCCAAGATCGGATCAGGGCGACGAGCGACCTGTTGGTGGAGGGCGGGGGCATGGTTCAAGATCAGATCAGGGCGACGAGCGACTTGGTGGTGCAACTGCGGGTGCCGAAGTGTCAAGAAGAGAAGGTTGCGACTAAAATTTGTCAACGCCAGAAAGAAGGTGCAAGATGCTCACCATATAAATGCCCTCAATTTCAATTAATCTCCCTCCCTCTATTCCTGTCTGAATTTTGTCTCTTAGGATTTTTCTGATTCTACCTAGCCGGTGTTGTTACCTAAGGAAGGTGAGAGTGAGCAAGAAGATGAGGTTATAGGCAGCCTACGTGGAGCTACTTTTCTTTGCTGTGAGGACACTCGCTCATTGGTGCTAATCTCACATGTTCAGGTGAGTATATTTCAGAAAATGTACCATTTTTTTTACTTGGTTTAACTCAATTTTGTTGGGCCGCCCGGAACAACAAGTGTTAACTATTAGTGAACTGATGAATAAATACTTATGTTGGAACGGAGCGCCAAACATCTATGGATTTGTGTTGCTACTCATATTCATTTTCTGATCTGTTCCATTCAGAACTGCATCATGGTGACATGGACTATTCCAGAACTTGTGCAGAAACCCCCTACTCTAATTAAGGTACTTGCCCTAAGTTACTTAGCTCAAAGATGCAGTCATGTATGGGCATCTTACTTATTAGCATGATTGTCGTTTTGAGTAATTAACGGAAGTTGAAGCTTGGACAGAGCTCATTCAAAGCGCAATACAGATCATGCGCATGTAATAAACATATGTTTGGGCATGCATGGTTACAATTTCTAAGTTTCAGTTGTAGCATAAACACATTTATCAGTTTGTTAAATAGTGATTCACAGTTGTCTAGATGATAGTGTTAAGTCTGTTAAGAGCTCTGTCTAAGTGATGTTATCGTCCTAATTAACACCAGAGTTGCCCCTGGTTTTCATCGAGCCGCTCTCAATGACATGTCCACATATATAGAAATTATTAAAGTTTGGCATGATTATTTTTAATAAATGGGTGCTCTACTCTACTCTGCACCTTTATATTCTCTTTGTTTATAACAGGATGTTTACTTGGATGTCCCTCCAATTGATGAATGTGAAGCTAAATTTCCTATCATGTGTCATCACAAGCGCCAACCCGGACGCTGGTGTCGCACAGGTCTCGTCCTAGCTACCTCGACGAACAGCGGAGATGTGACTTAATATGTTATTGGATGGGAAGGAGGACCATAAGGATCCGACCCTCTCGTTCATACTGTTGTTTTCTTGTTACGGTAACTTGTCGTTTGGCGTAGGGTACTCAAGAACATGTAATTGATGATCGGTTTAGCTACACTATTTTCCTAAATGCATGTAGACTAATCATAATATCCCAGATCCATACAATTGAATTTGACTCAATCATTCTTACAAGCAACCATATGCGGGGAGCGAGTAAAACACACTGCCATTGCAGATATCCTCTTGGATGAGAACCAGTGTGCTTGCTTTGAAGAAAATATTATTAAGCCCTAGTAGACCATAGTAATGACTAAAAATCTTAGTTTTATTTGGTTTACAATTATTAGTACTCAAGATACTTGTTTCTATCACCCAACTCACGGTATGAGAAGAATGCAAGATTGTTGTTTTTTCGAAGTGTAGTTCACTTTTATTTTGTTCTTGTTAGAAACTGCATGTTTGGAACTGTTGAAGGCTCTTCAAAACCGTAAAATTTGAACCTTCTACACAACCATAATGTTTTTCCATTTGTTTCACTTGATGGAGCTTTCCTAATGGGTATGGTTATGTTTACATGTTTCTTTCAGCCATGAAATTACATATTAGGACGTTTCAAGTTGACAAATTGCATTGGCTTATTTTTAGTCAAAGTATTTTTCAAGGGTGGGATGAAGAAGGTTTTCACTGGGGTCTGATTTTAGATAGGTTAGATGGGCTTATCAGATTTTATTTGTTTGGCAGGAGGAGCCATGCTTCTTGAGTGTTTGATGCTCTAGATGTGGGATGCATGGGAGGTGGCTTCAAAAAAATTGTCAGTATCATTTTAGCCAAGCCATAGTTCATGATATGCGATATGCAAGAATGTCATGTGTGTTGTTGTTTTTTTCATGCGTATTTTTTCACTTATGGGGTTGATGACCCACAAGTATAGGGGATCTATCGTAGTCCTTTCGATAAGTAAGAGTGTCGAACCCAACGAGGAGCAGAAGGATCTGACAAGTGGTTTTCAGCAAGGTAAAATTTGCAAGCACTGAAATTATCGGTAACAAGTGATTGTGTGGTGAGATGATTCGTAGGAAGCAACAAGTAACAAAAGTAGCAACGGTGCAGCAAAGTGGCCCAATCCCTTTTGTAGAAAGGGACAAGCCTGGACAAAGTCTTATAGGAGGAAAAACTCTCCCGAGGACACACGGGAACTTTTGTCATGCTAGTTTTCATCATGTTCATATGATTCGCGTTCGTTACTTTGATAGTTTGATATGTGGGTGGACCGACGCTTGGGTACTGCCCTTACTTGGACAAGCATCCCACTTATGATTAACCCCTCTCGCAAGCATCCGCAACTACGAAAGAAGAATTAATACAAAGTCTAACCATAGCATTAAACTAGTGGATCCAAATCAGACCCTTACGAAGCAACACATAAACTAGGGTTTAAGCTTCTGCCACTCTAGCAACCCATCATCTACTTACTACTTCCCAATGCCTTCCTCTAGGCCCAAATAATGGTGAAGTGTTATGTAGTCGACGTTCACATAACACCACTAGAGGAAAAACAACATACAACACATCAAAATATCGAACGAATACCAAATTCACATGACTACTATTAACATGACTTATCCCATGTCCTCAGGAACAAAAGTAACTACTCACAAAGCATAATCATATTCATGACCAGAGAGGTAATGAGTAGCATCAAGGATCTGAACATAAACTCTTCCACCAAGTAATCCAACTAGCATCAACTACAAAGAGTAATTAACACTGCTAGCAACCTTACAAGTACCAATCGGAGTCGCGAGACGGAGATTGATTACAAGAGATGAACTAGGGTTTGGAGATGAGATGGTGCTGATGAAGATGTTGATGGTGATGAGTCCCCTCCGATGAGAGGAGTGTTGGTGATTGATACATCCATTTTGCATCATGTTTTCATGTTGACATCTATCGCTTCTTTGGCTGTTATTTCACTTCACGGTACAACTCTTATGCCTTTTCTCTCTTATTTTGCAAGGTTTACATGAAGAGGGAGAATACCGGCAACTGGAATTCTGGCCTGAAAGTGGAGCAAAGTTGAGATACCTATTCTGCGCAACTCCAAACGCCATAAAAATCAACGAGGATTTTTTTCCCGATTTATCAAAAATACTGGGCCGAAGAAGTGCCAGAGGGGCGCCAAGGGGTGGCCACAAGCCTGCACGGCGCGACCACCCCCCAGGCCATGCCATGGGGGCTTGTGGGCACCCTGCTGGCCCACTTGCCCCCCTCTATTGCTATATGGAGGGTTTAGTCCAGGAAAAAATCAAGGAGGAGCTTTTTCGTGGTTTCGCCGCCGCCACGAGGCGGAACTTGAGCAGAACTAATCTAGAGCTCCGGCAGGACGATCCTGCCGGGGAAACTTCCCTCCCGGAGGGGGAAATCATCGCCATCGTCATCACCAACACTCCTCTCATCAGAGGGGACTCGTCACCATCAACATCTTCATCAACACCATCTCATCTCCAAACCCTAGTTCATCAATTGTAACCAATCTCCGTCTCGTGACTCCGATTGGTACTTGTAAGGTTGCTAGTAGTGTTGATTACTCTTTGTAGTTGATGCTAGTTCTATTATTTGGTGGAAGAGTTTATGTTCAGATACTTGATGTTACTCATTACCTCTCTGGTCATGAATATGATTATTCTTTGTGAGTAGTTACTTTTGTTCCTGAGGACATGGGATAAGTCATGCTAATAGTACTCATGTGAATTTGGTATTCGTTTGATATTTTGATATGTTGTATGTTCTTTTTCCTCTAGTGGTGTTATGTGAACGTCGACTACATAACACTTCACCATTATTTGGGCCTAGAGGAAGGCATTGGGAAGTAGTAAGTAGATGATGGGTTGCTAGAGTGACAGAAGCTTAAACCCTAGTTTATGCGTTGCTTCGTAAGGGGCTGATTTGGATCTAATAGTTTAATGCGATGGTTAGACTTTGTCTTAATTCTTCTTTCGTAGTTGTGGATTCTTGCGAGAGGGGTTAATCATAAGTGGGATGCTTGTCCAAGTAAGGGCAGTACCCAAGCGCCGGTCCACCCACATATCAAACTATCAAAGTAACGAACGCGAATCATATGAACATGATGAAACTAGCATGACAGAAATTCCCGTGTGTCCTCGGGAGCGTTTTTCCTCCTATAAGACTTTGTCCAGGCTTGCCCCTTTATACAAAAGGGATTGGACCACTTTGCTGCACCGTTGCTACTTTTTTTACTTGTTGCTTGCTACGAATCATCTCCCCACACAATCACTTGTTACCAACAATTTCAGTGCTTGCAGATATTTCCTTGCTGAAAACCACTTGTCAGATCCTTCTTCTCCTCGTTGGGTTCGACACTCTTACTTATTGAAAGGACTAAAATTGATCCCCTATACTTGTGGGTCATCAAGACTCTTTTCTGGCGCCGTTGCCGGGGAGTGAAGCGCCTTTGGTAAGTGGAACTTGGTAAGGAAACATTCATATAGTGTGCTGAAATTTATTGTCACTTGTCACTATGTATACTAATCCTTTGAGGGGCTTGTTCGGGGTATCTTCACCTCGTACGGAAGCACAAAGAGTTTCTCCTCAACCTACTGCACCTACTGAAAATATTTGCTTTGAATTTGCTTCGGGTATGCTTGAGAAACTGCTGGCTAATCCTTTTACAGGAGATGGAACATCAGATCTATGTAGATGAAGTTTGTGGTTTATTTAAGCTTGCAAGTGTGCACGAGGATGAGGTCAAGAAGAAGGTCTTTCCTTTATCTTTGAAGGATAAGGCGTTGACATGGTATAGGCTATGTGATGATACTCGATCATGGGACTACAATCGGTTGATATTGGAATTTCGTCAAAAGTTTTATCCTATGAATTTAGTACATCATGATCGAAATTATATTTACAATTTCTGGCCTCGTGACAGAGAAAGCATCGCTCAAGCTTGGGGGAGGCTTAAATAAATGCTATATTCATGCCCCAATCATGAGCTATCGAGAGAAATTTGTTGGGGAACGTCGCATGAGAAACAAATTTTTTCCTACAAGCACGAAGACCTATCATGGTGATGTCCATCTACGAGAGGGGATTTCCGATCTAAGTACCCTTGTAGATCGCACAGCAGAAGCGTTAGTGAACGCGGTTGATGTACTGGAATGTCCTCACGTCCCTCGATCCGCCCCGCGAACCGTCCCACGAACCGTCCCGCGATCCGTCCCACGATCTAGTGCTGAACGGACGGCACCTCCGCGTTCAGCACACGTACAACTCGACGATGATCTCGGCCTTCTGGATCCAGCAAGAGAGACGGAGAGGTAGATGAGTTCTCCGGCAGCGTGACGACGCTCCGGAGGTTGGTGGTGATCTAATCTCAGCAGGGCTCCGCTCGAGCTCCGCAGAAACGCGATCTAGAGGTAAAACCGTGGAGGTATGTGGTCGGGCTGCCTTGGAAAAGTTGTCTCAAATCAGCCCTAATAGCTCCATATATATAGGAGGAGGGAGGGGAGGCTTGCCTTGAGGCTCAAGGAGCCCCAAGGGCTGCGCACCAAGGGGAGGAGGAGTCCTCCTCCAATCCTAGTCCAACTAGGATTGGAAGGTGGAGTCCTGCTCTCCCTTCCCACCTCCTTTTTTTTTTCTTTTCTCTTTGATTTTCTATCTATGGCGCATAGGGCCTTCTTGGGCTGTCCCACCAGCCCACAAAGGGCTGGTGCGCCACCCCCAAGGCCTATGGGCTTCCCCGGGGTGGGCTGCCCCCCCCCCCCCCCCCCGGTGAACACTCGGAACCCATTCGTCATTCCCGGTACATTCTCGGTAACTCCGAAAACCTTCCGGTAATCAAATGAGGTCATCCTATATATCAATCTTTGTTTCCAGACCATTCCGGAAACACTCGTGACGTCCGTGATCTCATCCGGGACTCCGAACAACATTCGGTAACCAACCATATAACTCAAATACGCATAAAACAACGTCGAACCTTAAGTGTGCAGACCCTGCGGGTTCGAGAACTATGTAGACATGACCCGAGTGACTCCTCGGTCAATATCCAATAGCGGGACCTGGATGCCCATATTGGATCCCACATATTCTATGAAGATCTTATCGTTTGAACCTCAGTGCCAGGGATTCATATAATCCCGTATGTCATTCCCTTTGTCCTTCGGTATGTTACTTGCCCGAGATTCGATCGTCACTATCCGCATACCTATTTCAATCTCGTTTACCGGCAAGTCTCTTTACTCGTTCCGTAATACAAGATCCTGCAACTTACACTAAGTTACATTGCTTGCAAGGCTTGTGTGTGATGTTGTATTACCGAGTGGGCCCCAAGATACCTCTCCGTTACACGGAGTGACAAATCCCAGTCTCGATCCATACTAACTCAACGAACACCTTCGGAGATACCTGTAGAGCATCTTTATAGTCACCCAGTTACGTTGCAATGTTTGATACACACAAAGCATTCCTCCGATGTCAGTGAGTTATATGATCTCATGGTCATAGGAACAAATACTTGACACGCAGAAAACAGTAGCAACAAAATGACACGATCAACATGCTACGTCTATTAGTTTGGGTCTAGTCCATCACATGATTCTCCTAATGACGTGATCCAGTTATCAAGCAACAACACCTTGTACATAGCTAGAAGACATCTTTGATCAACTGGCTAGCCAACTAGAGGCTTGCTAGGGATAGTGTTTTGTCTATGTATCCACACATGTATACAAGTCTTCATTCAATACAATTATAGCACGGATAATAAACGATTATCTTGATACAAGAATTATAATAATATCTATATTTATTATTGCCTCTAGGGCATAATTCCAACAGTCTCCCACTTGCACTAGAGTCAATAATCTAGCCCTCACATCACCATGTGAATTACATTGTAATAAATCTAACACCCATACAGTTCTGGTGTTGATCATGCTTTGCCCGTGGAAGAGGTTTAGTCAGCGGGTCTGCTACATTCAGATTCGTGTGCACTTTGGATATATTTACGTCCTCCCCTTCGACGTAGTCGCGGATGAGGTTGAAGCGTCGTTTGATGTGTCTGGACTTCTTGTGAAACCGTGGTTCCTTTGCTAGGGCAATGGCACCCGTGTTGTCACAGAACAAGGTTATTGGATTCAGTGCGCTTGGCACCACTCCAAGATCCGTCATGAATTGCTTCATCCAGACACCCTCCTTAGCCGCCTCCGAGGCAGCCATGTACTCCTCTTCATATGTAGAATCTGCTACGACGCTCTGCTTGGAACTGCACCAGCTTACCGCACCCCCGTTAAGAACAAATACGTATCCGGTTTGTGACTTGGAGTCGTCCGGATCTGTGTCAAAGCTTGCATCGACGTAACCTTTTACGACGAGCTCTTCGTCACCTCCATACACGAGAAACATCTCCTTAGTCCTTTTCAGGTACTTCAGGATATTCTTGACCGCCGTCCAGTGATCCACTCCTGGATTACTCTGGAACCTGCGTGCCAGACTTATGGCCAGGCTAACGTCCGATCTAGTGCACAACATTGCATACATGATAGATCCTATGGCTGAAGCATAGGGGACGGTGCTTATATGCTCTCTATCTTTATCAGTTGCTGGGCACTGAGTCTTACTCAATCTCGTACCTTGTAAAACTGGCAAGAACCCTTTCTTGGACTGTTCCATTTTGAACCTCTTCAAAACTTTATCAAGGTATGTGCTTTGTGAAAGTCCTATCAGGCGTTTTGATCTATCCGTGTAGATCTTAATGCCTAGAATGTAAGCAACTTCTCCTAGGTCCTTCATAGAGAAACTTTTACTCAAGTAATCCTTTACGCTCTCCAAAAACTCTACGTTGTTTCCAATCAGCAATATGTCATCCACATATAATATTAGAAACGCCACAGAGCTCCCACTCACTTTCTTGTAAATACAAGATTCTCCAACCACTTGTATAAACCCAAATGCTTTGATCACCTCATCAAAGCGTTTATTCCAACTCCGAGATGCTTGCACCAGTCCATAAATGGATCGCTGGAGCTTGCATACCTTGTTAGCATTTTTAGGATCGACAAAACCTTCGGGTTGCATCATATACAACTCTTCCTTAAGGAAACCGTTAAGGAACGCCGTTTTGACATCCATCTGCCAGATTTCATAATCGAAAAATGCAGCTATTGCTAACATGATTCTGACGGACTTAAGTATCGCTACGGGTGAGAATGTCTCATCGTAGTCAACTCCTTGAACTTGTGAAAAACCCTTTGCCACAAGTCGAGCTTTATAAACGGTCACATTGGCATCAGCGTCCGTCTTCTTCTTAAAGATCCATTTGTTCTGAATAGCCTTGCGCCCCTCAGGTAGTAGTTCCAAAGTCCATACTTTGTTTTCATACATGGATCCTATCTCGGACTTCATGGCCTCCAGCCATTTGTTGGAATCTGGGCCCACCATTGCTTCTTCATAATTCGCAGACTCATTGTTGTCCAACAACATGATTGATAAGACGGGATTATCGTACCACTCTCGAGCAGCACGTGGTCTCATCGACCTGCGTGGTTCGATAGGAACTTGAACCGGAGTTTCATGATCATCATCATTAACTTCCTCCTCAACCAGCGTCGCAATGACAGGGGTTTCCCCTTGCCCTGTGCCACCATCCAGAGGGATGAGAGGTTCGACAACCTCATCAAGTTCTATCTTCCTCCCACTCAATTCTCTCGAGAGAAACTCCTTCTCGAGAAAAGCTCCGTTTTTAGCAACAAACACTTTGCCCTCGGATTTGAGATAGAAGGTGTACCCAACTGTCTCTTTTGGGTAACCTATGAAGATGCACTTTTCCGCTTTGGGTTCCAACTTTTCAGGCTGAAGCTTTTTGACATAAGCATCACATCCCCAAACTTTAAGAAACGACAACTTTGGCCTTTTGCCATACCACAGTTCGTATGGTGTCGTCTCAACGGATTTTGATGGTGCCCTATTTAAAGTGAATGCAGCTGTGTCTAACGCATAACCCCAAAACGATAACGGCAAATTGGTAAGAGACATCATAGATTGCACCATCTCTAATAAAGTACGATTACGACGTTCGGACACACCATTACGTTGTGGTGTTCCAGGCGGTGTCAACTGTGAAACAATTCCACATTGTCTTAAGTGAGCACCAAACTCGAAACTCAGATATTCACCCCCACGATCAGACCGTAGGAACTTGATCTTCTTGTTACGATGATTTTCTACTTCACTCTGAAATTGCTTGAACTTTTCAAATGTTTCAGACTTGTGCTTAATTAAGTAGACATAACCATATCTACTCAAATCGTCAGTGAAGGTGAGAAAATAACGATATCCGCCGCGTGCCTCCACGCTCATCGGACCGCACACATCGGTATGTATGATTTCCAACATGTCACTTGCACGCTCCATTGTTCCGGAGAACGGAGTTTTAGTCATCTTGCCCATGAGGCATGGTTCGCACGTGTCAAGTGAATCAAAGTCAAGTGACTCCAAAAGTCCATCGGTATGGAGTTTATTCATGCGCTTTACACCAATATGACCTAAGCGGCAGTGCCACAAAAACATGGCGCTATCATTGTTAACTCTAACTCTTTTGGTCTCAATGTTATGTATATGTGTATTATCACTATCAAGATTCAATATGAACAATCCTCTCACATTGGGTGCATGACCATAAAAGATGTTACTCATAGAAATAGAACAACCATTATTCTCTGACTTAAAAGAGTAACCGTCTCGCAATAAACAAGATCCAGATATAATGTTCATGCTCAACGCAGGCACTAAATAACAATTATTCAAGTTCATAACTAATCCTGATGGTAACTGAAGTGAAACTGTGCCGACGGCGATTGCATCAACCTTGGAACCATTTCCTACGCGCATCGTCACTTCATCTTTCGCCAGCCTTCGCCTATTCTGCAGTTCCTGTTTCGAGTTGCAAATATGAGCAACAGAACCGGTATCGAATACCCAGGCACTAGTACGAGAGCCGGTTAAGTACACATCAATAACATGTATATCAAATATACCTGATTTTTCTGTGGCCGCCTTATTATCAGCCAGATACTTGGGGCAGTTGCGCTTCCAGTGACCCATACCCTTGCAATAGTAGCACTCTGTTTCAGGCTTAGGTCCAGCTTTGGGTTTCTTCGTCGGATTGGCAATAGGCTTGCCGCTCTTCTTTGAATTACCCTTCTTCCCTTTGCCGTTTCTCTTGAAACTAGTGGTCTTATTCACCATCAACACTTGATGCTCTTTACGGAGTTCAGACTCTGCGACTTTCAGCATCGCAAACAACTCGCCGGGTGACTTGTTCATCCCTTGCATGTTGTAGTTCAACACAAAGCCCTTATAGATTGGTGGCAGTGATTGAAGAATTCTGTCAGTGATAGCCTCTTGCGGGAGTTCATTCCCCAGCTCAGCTAGACGGTTTGAGTACCCAAACATTTTGAGCACATGTTCACTGACAGACGAATTCTCCTCCATCTAGCAAGCATAGAATTTATCGGAGGTCTCATACCTCTCGATCGGGGCGTTCTTCTGAAAGATAAACTTCAACTCCTGGAACATCTCGTATGCTCCATGACGCTCAAAGCGACGTTGAAGTCCCGGCTCTAAGCCATACAAGACTGCACATTGAACTACTGAGTAGTCCTCCTTACGTGTTAACCAAGCGTTCTTAACATCTTGGTCAGCCGTAGCGGGTGGTTCATCTCCTAGCGCAGCATTAAGGATATAATCCTTCTTCCCAGCTTGTAGGATCAACTTAAGATTACGAGCCCAGTCTACAAAGTTGCTTCCATCATCTTTCAACTTAGCTTTCTCTAGGAACGTATTAGAATTCAGGGTGACTGTTGCGTGAGCCATGATCTACAACACAAATATATTCAAAGTGGACTTAGACTATGTTCAAGATAATTAGAGTTTAACTTAATCAAATTACTTGCTAAACTCCCACTCAAAAAGTACATCTCTCTAGTCATTTGAGTGGTTCATGACCCACTTACACTAGCTCAAGTCCGATCATCACGTGAGTTGAGTATAGTTTCAGTGGTAAGCATCCCTATGCTAATCATATCAACTATATGATTCATGATCGACCTTTCGGTCTCATGTGTTCCGAGGTCATGTCTGCACATGCTAGGCTCGTCAAGCTTAACCCAAGTGTTCCGCGTGTGCAACTGTTTTGCACCCGTTGTATGTGAACATTGAGTCTATCACACCCGATCATCATGTGGTGTTTCGAAACGACGAACTGTAGCAACGGTGCACAGTCGGGGAGAACACAATTTCATCTTGAAATTTTAGTGAGAGATCACCTCATAATGGTACTGTCGTTCTAAGCAAAATAAGGTGCATAATAGGATTAACATCACATGCAATTCATAAGTGCCATGATATGGCCATCATCACGTGCTCCTTGATCTCCATCACCAAAGCACCGGCACGATCTTCTTGTCACCGGCGCCACACCATGATCTCCATCAACGTGTCGCCATCGGGGTTATCGTGCTACTCATGCTATTACTACTAAAGCTACATCCTAGCAAAATAGTAAACGCATCTGCAAGCACAAACGTTAGTTTAAAGACAACCCTATGGCTCCTGCCGGTTGCCGTACCATCGACGTGCAAGTCGATATTATCTATTACAACATGATCATCTCATACATCCAATATATCACATCACATCGTTGTCCATATCACATCACAAGCATGCCCTGCAAAAACAAGTTAGACGTCCTCTAATTTCTTGTTGCATGTTTTACGTGGTGACCATGGGTATCTAGTAGGATCGCATCTTACTTACGCAAACACCACAACGGAGATATATGAATTGCTATTTAACCTTATCCAAGGACCTCCTCGGTCAAATCCGATTCAACTAAAGTTGGAGAAACCGACACTTGCCAGTCATCTTTGAGCAACGGAGTTACTCGTAGCGATGAAACCAGTCTCTCGTAAGTGTACGAGTAATGTCGGTCCAAGCCGCTTCAATACAACAATACCGCAGAATCAAGAAAAGACTAAGGAGGGCAGCAAGACGCACATCACCGCCCACAAAAACTTTTGTGTTCTACTCGAGATTACATCTACGCATGAACCTAGCTCATGATGCCACTGTTGGGGAACGTCGCATGGGAAACAAAAAAATTCCTACGCGCACGAAGACCTATCATGGTGATGTCCATCTACGAGAGGGGATTTCCGATCTATGTACCCTTGTAGATCGCACAGCAGAAGCGTTAGTGGACGCGGTTGATGTAGTGGAATGTCCTCACGTCCCTCGATCCGCCCCGTGAACCGTCCCGCGATCCGTCCCACGATCTAGTGTCGAACGGACGGCACCTCGGCGTTCAGCACACATACAGCTCGACGATGATCTCGGCCTTCTTGATCCAGCAAGAGAGACGGAGAGGTAGATGAGTTCTCCGGCAGCATGACAGCTCTCCGGAGGTTGGTGGTGATCTAATCTCAGCAGGTCTCCGCCCAAGCTCCGCAGAAACGCGATCTAGAGGTAAAACCGTGGAGGTATGTGGTCGGGCTGCCTTGGAAAAGTTGTCTCAAATCAGCCCTAATAGCTCCATATATATAGGAGGAGGGAGGGGAGGCTTGCCTTGAGGCTCAAGGAGCCCCAAGGGCTGCGCACCAAGGGGAGGAGGAGTCCTCCTCCAATCCTAGTCCAACTAGGATTGGAAGGTGGAGTCCTGCTCTCCCTTCTCACCTCCTTTTTTTTTCTTTTCTCTTTGATTTTCTATCTATGGCGCATAGGGCCTTCTTGGGCTGTCCCACCAGCCCACCAAGGGCTGGTGCGCCACCCCAAGGCCTATGGGCTTCCCCGGGGTGGGCTGCCCCCCCCCCCCCCCCCCGTGAACACTCGGAACCCATTCGTCATTCCCGGTACATTCCCAGTAACTCCGAAAACCTTCCGGTAATCAAATCAGGTCATCCTATATATCAATCTTTGTTTTTGGACCATTCTGGAAACCCTCGTGACGTCCTTGATCTCTTCCGGGACTCCGAAAAACATTCGGTAACCAACCATATAACTCAAATACGCATAAAACAACGTCGAACCTTAAGTGTGCAGACCCTGCGGGTTCGAAAACTATGTAGACATGACCCGAGTGACTTCTCCGTCAATATCCAATAGCGGGACCTGGATGCCCATATTGGATCCTACATATTCTATGAAGATCTTATCGTTTGAACCTCAGTGCCAGGGATTCATATAATCCCGTATGTCATTCCCTTTGTCCTTCGGTATGTTACTTGCCCGAGATTCGATCGCCAGTATCCGCATACCTATTTCAATCTCGTATACGAGCAAGTCTCTTTACTCGTTCCGTAATACAAGATCCTGCAACTTACACTAAGTTACATTGCTTTCAAGGCTTGTGTGTGATGTTGTATTACCGAGTGGGCCCCAAGATACCTCTCCGTCACACGGAGTGACAAATCCCAGTCTCGATCCATACTAACTCAACGAACACCTTCGGAGATACCTGTAGAGCATCTTTATAGTCACCCAGTTACGTTGCGACGTTTGATACACACAAAGCATTCCTCCGATGTCAGTGAGTTATATGATCTCATGGTCATAGGAATAAATACTTGACACGCAGAAAATAGTTGCAACAAAATGACACGATCAACATGCTACGTTTATTAGTTTGGGTCTAGTCCATCACGTGATTCTCCTAATGACGTGATCGAGTTATCAAGCAACAACACCTTGTACATAGCCAGAAGACCCTGACTATCTTTGATCAACTCGCTAGCCAACTAGAGGTTTGCGAGGGACAGTGTTTTGTCTATGTATCCACACATGTATACAAGTCTTCATTCAATACAATTATAGACGGATAATAAACGATTATCTTGAAACAGGAATTATAATAATAACTATATTTATTATTGCCTCTAGTGCATAATTCCAACAAAATTATCATTTAGAACTTCTATGCTCGGCTTTCTCATGATGATCGCACCATGCTTGACACTTCTTATACCGGTTCTTTTATGAGGAGAGATATTGACTTCAAATGGAATTTATTGGAGAGAATTAAACGCAACTCTGAAGATTGGGAGCTTGAAGAAGGTAAGGAGTCAAGTATGAATTTCAAGTTTGGTTGCGTTAAATCCTTTGTTGAGACAAAAACTTTTTGTGACTTTAGCGCTAAGTATGGACTTGACTCTGAGATAGTAGCTTCATTGTGTGAATCCTTTGCTGCTCATATTGATCTCCCCAAAGAGAAGTGGTTTAAATATCATCCTCCTTTAGAAGTCAATGTAGTTAAACCCACTCCGATTGAAGAGAAAGTCATTGCCTAAAATGATCCTGTTGTTCCCAATGCTTACATTGAGAAACCACCTTTCCCTGTTAGGATAAAGGATCATTCTAAAGCTTTAACTGTGATACGTAGAGGCTATATTAGAACACCTATACCCCGTGAGCAAATTAGAGTTGAACCTAGCATTGCTATTATCAAAGATCTTCTGTCCGACGATGTTGAGGGACATAATATTCACTTATGTGAAGATGTTGCTAGAATTGCTAAACCTCACGCTAGAGACAAACATAGGCTTGTTGTTGGCATGCCTGTGGTTTCTGTTAAGATAGGAGATCATTGTTATCATGGTTTATGTGACGTGGGTGCTAGTGTTAGTGCAATACCTCAATCCTTATACGATGAAATCAAAGATGAGATTGCACCTGTTGAGATAGAGCCCATTGATGTCACTATTCAGCTTGCCAATAGAGATACTATCTGCCCTGTGGGAATTGTTAGGGATGTTGAAGTCTTGTGTGGTAAAACGAAGTATCCTGCTGATTTCCTCGTTCTTGCTACCGCAGAAGATAGCTTTTGTCCCATCATATTTGGTAGACCTTTTCTCCATACTGTCAATGCTCATATTGATTGTGAGAAGCAAACTGACACTTTTGGCTTTGAAGGTGTGTCACATGAGTTCAATTTCTCTAAGTTTGGTAGACAACCTCATGAAAAGGAGTTGCCTAGTAGGGATGAAACTATTTCCTTAGCCTCTATTGTCGTGCCTCCTACTGATCCCTTAGAGCAATACTTGCTTGAGCATGAAAATGATATGCATATGGATGAAAGGGATGAGATAGATAGAGTTGTCTTAGAACAATATCCGATCCTTAAGAATAACTTGCCTGTTGAACTGCTTGGGGATCCACACCCACCAAAGGGTGATCCTGTGTTCGAGCTTAAACAGTTGTCTGATACTCTTAAGTATGCCTCTCTTGATGAAAAGGAGATATATCTTGTCATTATTAGTGCTATCCTCTCATAGCATGAAGAAAAGAAGTTACTAAAAACTCTGAGGAAGCACCATGCTGCTATTGGATATACTCTTGATGATCTTAAGGGCATTAGTCCCACTCTATGCCAGCACAAGATTAAAACCGATCCTGATTTCAAACCAGTTGCTGATCATCAAAGGAGATTAAATCCTAAGATGAAAGAGGTAATGAGAAAAGAAATACTAAAGCTCCTGGAAGCGGGTATTATCTATCCTGTTGCTCATAGCGATTGGGTGAGTCCGGTGCATTGTGTCCCTAAGAAGGGAGGCATTACCGTTGTCCCTAATGATAAGGATGAATTGATCCCACACAGGATTATTACTGGCTATAGGATGGTGATCGATTTTAGGAAATTGAATAAAGCCACTAGGAAAGATCATTACCCTTTGCCTTTTATCGACCAAATGCTAGAAAGATTGTCCAAACACACACACACTTCTGCTTTCTAGACGATTATTCTGGTTTCTCCCAAATACTAGTTGCACAATCTGATCAGGAGAAAACCACTTTCACCTGCCCTTTCGGTACCTTTGCTTATAGACGTATGCCTTTTGTCTTATGTAATACACCTGGCACCTTTCAAAGATGTATGATGGCTATATTCTCTGACTTTTGTGAAAAGATTGTTGAGGTTTTCATGGATGACTTCTCCATTTACGGGTCTTCCTTTGATGATTGCCTCAGCAACCTTGATCGAGTCTTACAGAGATGTAAAGGCACCAATCTTGTCGTGAATTGGGAGAAGTGTCACTTTATGGTTAATGAAGGCATCGTCTTAGGACATAAAATTTCTGAAAGAGGTATTGAAGTCGATAAGGCTAAGGTTGATGCAATCGAGAAAATGCCACACCCCAGAGATATCAAAGGTATAAGAAGTTTCCTTGGTCATGCTGGTTTCTATAGAACGTTCATCAAAGACTTCTCCAGGATTTCTAGGACTCTTAACAATCTCTTACAAAAAGACATTCCTTTTGTCTTTGACGATGATTGTGAGGAAGCCTTCGAAATACTTAAGAGGGCTTTGATAACTGCACCTATTGTTCAACCACCCGATTGGAACTTACCTTTTGAGATCATGTGTTACACTAGTGATTATGCTGTTGATGCAGTCCTAGGGAAAATAGTCGATAAGAAGTTGAATGTTATTCACTACGCTAGTAAAACTCTAGACAATGCCCAAAGAAACTATGCTACTACGAAGAAGAAATTTTTAGCAGTCGTGTTTGCATGTGAAAAGTTCAGGTCTTACATAGTTGATTCCAAAGTCACTATTCACACTCATCATGCTGCTATTAAGTACCTCATGGAGAAGAAATACGCTAAACCTAGACTTATCAGATGGGTTCTCTTGCTACAAGAATTTGATTTGCACGTTGTCGACAGGAAGGGTGCTGATAACCCTGTAGCAGATAACTTGTCTAGGTTGGAGAACGTTCTTGATGACCCACAACCTATTGATGATAGCTTTCCTGATGAGAAACTGAATGTCATCAATGCTTCACGTAGTGCACCATGGTATGCTGATTATGCAAACTATATCGTTGCTAAATAAATACCACCTAGTTTCACATACCAGCAAAACAAGAAATTCTTCTTTGACTTGAGACACTACTTTTGGGATGGTCCTCACCTTTATAAGGAAGGAGTAGATGGTGTTATTAGACGTTGTGTACCTGAACATGAACAGGGATAAATCCTACAGAAGTGTCACTCTGAGGCCTACGAAGGACACCGTGCTGGAGATAGAACTGCACACAAGGTATTGCAATCAGGTTTCTATTGGCCCACTCTCTTCAAGGATGCCCGCAAGTTTGTCTTGTCTTGTGACGAATGTCAAAGAATAGGTAATATTAGCAAACGTCAGGAAATGCCTATGAACTATTCACTTGTCATTGAACCATTTGATGTCTGGGGGGACCTTTTCCAAAATCCAACGGGTATACTATCCTAGTTGCTGTTGATTACGTCACTAAGTGGGTAGAAGCTATCCCCACTAGTAGTGTTGATCACAACACCTCTATCAAGATGCTGAAAGAAGTTATCTTCCCTAGATTTGGAGTCCCTAGATATCTAATGACCGACGGTGGTTCACACTTCATTCATGGTGCTTTCCATAAAACACTTGATAAGTACGATGTCAACCATAGAATTGTGTCTCCCTATCACCCCCAGTCCAGTGGTCAAGTAGAGCTAAGCAATAGAGAGATTAAACTGATTCTGCAAAAGACTGTCAACAGGTCCAGAAAGAATTGGTCTAAGAAGCTCGATGATGCACTGTGGGATTATAGAACTGCCTATAAGAATCCCATGGGCATGTCTTCGTACAAAATGGTGTATGGGAAAGCATGTCACTTACCTCTTGAGCTAGAGCATAAAGCTTATTGGGCAATCAAAGAGCTCAACTTTGATTTCAAACTTGTCGGTGAGAAGAGGTTATTCGACATTAGCTCGCTTGATGAATGGAGAACTCAGGCATATGAGAATGCCAAGTTATACAAAGAGAAGGTTAAGAGGTGGCATGATAAGAGGATACAAAATCGTGAGTTCAATGTAGGTGATTATGTCTTGCTATATAACTCTCGTTTAAGATTCTTTGCAGGCAAGCTTCTCTCTAAATGGGAAGGTCCCTATGTTGTTGAGGAAGTATATCCTTCCGGTGCTATCAAGATCAACAACACGGAAGGTAATTGTCTGAGAGTGGTAAATGGGCAGATAATCAAACATTATATCTTAGGTGCTCCCATAAATGTTGAAAGCAATATCATCAATACCATAACTCCGGAGGAATACCTAAGGGATGTTTACTAGCCTGTTTCAGACTCCGTAAACGAAGAGGTATGTGATTCGGTAAGAAAACATAGTCCAAAACTTTTCCAGTAGGAAATTTTCTCCATTTTGGAATATTTGAAAAAAAATACAAAAATTGGAAGTAGTCCGGAAAGTGCTCGAGGAGGCGACAAGCCTGCACGGCGCGGACCCACCCCCTGGCTATGCCGTGAGGGCTTGTGGCCACCTCGTGCGCCTCCCGGACTCCTTTTTCGTGTGGGGTACTCCTTCTGGTCTGGAAAAAATCATTATACATAATCCCGTTTGGTCTGACCCCTGCATCACATAGATTTTCTCTGTTTTTCGTTTCGAGCCTGTTTTCTGCCGTAGATCTAGGTCAAGATGTCATCCCAGGAATCTGTGGGGGAGAACATGGAGAAGTTCATGCTGATCTGAAAAGGATGGAGGTCATGGAGGCTAACGAGAGGCTACCTAAAGAAACCAAGGGCAAAGCTAAGGAGAAGGATCAGGCATGGGACGAAGTGCAATCTGTGCTCAACAAGGAAGAAGTTGAAGAAGTGGATTTCCTCCAACCCTACCTCCACCTACTGTCTCCATCTTTAATTGAACTCTTGAGGTTTTGTGAAACAACTCGTGCTCGCAATACTTGTCTCACTCGTTAAGTTGTTTTGCTGGAAAAACATATCGCAGATCTCCAAGGTATAAATCAAAGATTAAAGGCCCTCTTGGAGTCAAAGATTGCAACAACTCCACCACCATCACCACGAAAGGAAGACAACTGAGCATTGGTATGGGCAATCCCCTTGGCTTGTGCCAAGCTTGGGGGAGTTGCCCCGGTATCGTATCACCATCACATCTTTTGCCTTTACCTTTGTTTTAGTTTTCCTTTTCAGTTTTCTCTTTCTCTAGTAGATTAAAAGTCTTAGTGTTTTAGTCTTGAGTTTTTCTTTGTGTCACCCCCGATGTATTCTTGCTCGTGAGCCATATAATAAAGAGTGTCTTAGTTGAAGGGCTTTGCCTCTTGCCATGATCAAAAGAGTGAGAATAGAACAAAAGCATGAAAGATCATGTAATGATCTTATGGGAAGTGATGGCTTCACATATAAAAAGAATGAGGATTGAAACTTGTTGAGGGTAGGCAAACGTAGACCTTGGTCATTGTTGCAATTAATAGGAAGTGATAAAGAAGGAGAGGTTCACATATAAATATATCATCTCTCACACCATCTATGATTGTGAACACTCACCAAACTATTGCATGCCTAGAAGTAGATGTTGGACAAGGAAGACAACGTAATGAATTGTGTTTGCTTGGCTCTGAACAATGTTATATGATTAGAGATCCCTTAGCATGGGACGATTGCTTCCACCTCATATTAGCCAAAACTCCCGCACCAAGTAGAGATACTACTTGTGCATCCACAAACCTTCAACCCAGTTTTGCCATGAGAGTCCACCATACCTACCTATGGATTGAATAAGATCCCTCAAGTAAGTTGTCATCGGTGGAAGCAATAAACATTGCTCCCTAATATGTATGATCTACTAGTGTGTGGAAAATAAGCTTTGTACGAACCTGTGATGAGGAAGACATAAAAGCGACAAACTGCATAGTAAAGTTCTTTATCACAAGAGGCCATATAAAGTGACGTTCCTTCGCACTAAGAGGACACGCATCCAAACCTTGAAAGCGCATGACAACCTCTGCTTCCCTCTGCGAAGGGCCTATCTTGTACCTTTACTTTTTTCCCTTGAAAGAGTCATGGTGATCTTCACCAATTCCTTATTTTGCCTTTGTCTTGGCTAACGTCATATGCTTGGGAAAGATCTATATTCAAATGTCAACTTGGAGGTGAGTATTCATGAATTATTATTGTTGACATTACCCTTGAGGTAAGCAGTTGGGAGGCAAAACTACAAGCCCCTATCTTTCTCTGTGTCCAGCTGAAACTTTGATCTCATGAGTACCACGTGAGTTGTAGCAATTGTAGAGAACGAAAGAATGATTGAGTATGTGGATTTGCTTTACAAGCTCTTATTTGACTCTTTCTGATGTTGTGCTAAATTGCAATTGCTTCAATGACTAAAGGCTATCGGTTGTTACTTCTCGGTAAGGTTCTTAATCCATGCTTTACTTTGTGAAAGAATTATCACTTTAGCATGTGAGATTATATGTTGGTATTGTTGTTCTGATTTTGATCATGATGCATGCATGTTCGTATCTTGTTTTATCGACACCTATCTCCCTAAACATGTGGACATATTTATTGAGCTAGGCTTTCGCTTGAGGACAAGCGAGGTCTAAGCTTGGGGGAGTTGATACGTCCATTTTGCATCATGTTTTCATGTTGATATTTATCGCTTCTTTGGCTGTTATTTCACTTCATGGTACAATTCTTATGCCTTTTCTCTCTTATTTTGCAAGGTTTACATGAAGAGGGAGAATATCGGCAACTGGAATTCTGGCCTGAAAGTGGAGCAAAGTTGAGATACCTATTCTGCGCAACTCCAAACGCCGTAAAAATCAACGAAGATTTTTTTCCCAATTTATCAAAAATACTGGGCCGAAGAAGTGCCAGAGGGGCGCCAGGGGGTGGCCACAAGCCTGCACGGCGCGACCCCCCCAGGCCGCGCCATGGGGGCTTGTGGGCACCCTGCTGGCCCACTTGCCCCCCTCTTTTGCTAAATGGAGGGTTTCGTCGAGGAAAAAATCAAGGAGGACCTTTTTCGTGGTTCCTCCGCCGCCACGAGGCGGAACTTGAGGAGAACCAATCTAGAGCTCCGGCAGGACGATCCTGCCGGGGAAACTTCCCTCGCGGAGGGGGAAATCGTCGCCATCGTCATCACCAACACTCCTCTCATCGGAGGGGACTCTTCACCATCAACATCTTCATCAGCACCATCTCATCTCCAAACCCTAGTTCATCACTTGTAACCAATCTCCGTCTCGCGACTCCGATTGGTACTTGTAAGGTTGCTAGTAGTGTTGATTACTCTTTGTAGTTGATGCTAGTTGGATTATTTGGTGGAAGAGTTTATGTTCAGATCCTTGATGCTAATCATTACCTCTCTGGTCATGAATATTATTATGCTTTGTGAGTAGTTACTTTTGTTCCTGAGTACATGGGATAAGTCATGCTAATAGTAGTCATGTGAATTTGGTATTCGTTCGATATTTTGATGTGTTGTATGTTGTTTTTCCTCTAGTGGTTTTATGTGAACGTCGACTACATAACACTTCACCATTATTTGGGCCTAGAGTAAGGCATTGGGAAGTAGTAAGTAGATGATGGGTTGCTAGAGTGACAGAAGCTTAAACCCTAGTTTATGTGTTGCTTCGTAAGGGGCTGATTTGGATCCACTAGTTTAATGCCATGGTTAGACTTTGTCTTAATTCTTCTTCCGTAGGTGCGGATGCTTGCGAGAGGGGTTAATCATAAGTGGGATGCTTGTCCAAGTAAGGGCAGTACCCAAGCGCCGGTCCACCCACATATCAAACTATCAAAGTAACGAATGCGAATCATATGAACATGATGAAACTAGCATGACAGAAATTCCCGTGTGTCCTCGGGAGCGTTTTTCCTCCTATAAGACTTTGTCTAGGCTTGTCCCTTGCTACAAAAAGGATTGGGCCAATTTTCTGCACCGTTTCTACTTTTGTTACTTGTTGCTTGCTACGAATCATCTCCCCACACAATCACTTGTTACCAACAATTTCAGTGCTTGTAGATATTTCCTTGCTGAAAACCACTTGTCAGATCCTTCTGCTCCTCGTTGGGTTCGACACTCTTATTTATCGAAAGGACTACAATTGATCCCCTATACTTATGGGTCATCAGTGATGATGATGGCGACAATTTCCCCCTCCGGGAGGGAAGTTTCCCGAGCGGGATCGTCCTGCCGGAGCTCTAGATTGGTTATGCTGAAGTTTCGCCTCATGGCGGCGGCGAATCCTTCGAAAATCCTCCTCCTGGGTTTTTTTCGGACGGAAGCCTTCATATAGCAGAAGAGGGGGGCCACAGGGCCAGCTGGGTGCCCACAAGCCCCCTAGGCGCGGCCAGGGGGGTGCCACGCCTAGCAGGCTTGTGGCCACCTGCTGGCGCCCCTCTGGCACTTCTTCGGCCCAGTATTTTTTATAACTCCCGAAAAAAAACTTCGTTGATTTTTACGGCGTTTGGACTTGCGCAGAATAGGTATCTCAAACTTGCTCCAATTTCAGGCCAGAATTCCAGCTGCCGGCATTCTCCCTCTTCATGTAAACCTTGCAAAATAAGAGAAAAAAGGCATAAGTATTGTACTGTGAAGTGAAAGACAAGCCCAAAAAGCGATAAATATCAACATGAAAGCATGATGCAAAATGGACGTATCAACTCCCCCAAGCTTAGACCTCGCTTGTTCTCAAGCGAAAGCCGAGCTCAATAAATATGTCCACATGTTTAGGGAGAGAGGTGTCGACAAAACAAGATACGAACATGCATGCATCATGATCATGATCAGAAGAGCAATACCAACATATAATCTCTCATGCTAAAGTGACAATTCCTTCACAAAGTAAAGTATGGATCAAGAACCTTACCGAGAAATAGCAACCGATAGCCTTTAGTCATTGAAGCAATTGCAATTTATCACAACATTAGAAAGAGTCAAATAAGAGCTTGTAAAGCAAATCCACATACTCAATCATCTTTTTATTCTCTACAATTGCTACAACTCATGTGGTACTCATGAGATCAAAGTTTCAGCTGGACACAGAGAAAGATAGGGGCTTATAGTTTTGCCTCCCAACTTCTTACCTCAAGGGTAATGTCAACAATAATAATTCATGAATGCTTACCTCCAAGTTGACATATGAATATAGATCTTTCCCTAGCATATGACGTCAGCCAAGATAAAGGCGAAACAAGGAATTGGTGAAGATCACAATGACTCTTTCAAGGGAAAAAAGTAAAGGTACAAGATAGGCCCTTCGCAGAGGGAAGCAGAGGTTGTCATGCGCTTTTGAGGTTTGGATGCGTGTCCTCTTAGTGCGGAGGAGCGTCACTTTATATTGCCTCCTCTGATAAAGAACTTTATTATCCAGTCTGTCGCTTTTATGTCTTCCTCATCACAGGTTCGTACAAAGCTTATTTTCCACACACTAATAGATCCTACATATTAGGGAGAAATGTTTATTGCTTGCATCGATGACAACTTACTTGAGGGATATTATTCAATCCATAGGTAGGTATGGTGGACTCTCATGGCAAAACTGGGTTGAAGGTTTGTGGATGCACAAGTAGTATCTCTACTTGGTGCGGGAGTTTTGGCTAATATGAGGTGGAAGCAATCGTCACATGCTAAGGGATCTCTAATCATATAAAATTGTTCGGAACCAAGCAAACAAAATTCATTATGTTGTCTTCCTTGTCCAACATCTACTTCTAGGCATGCAATAGTTTAGTGAGTGTTCACAACCATAGATGGTGTCAAAGATGATGTATTTATATGTGAACCTCTCCTTCTTTATCACTTCCTATTAATTGCAACAATGACCAAGGTTTATGTTTGTCTACCCTCAACAAGTTTCAATCAACATTCTTTTTATATGTGAAGCCATCACTTCCTATAAGATCATTACATGATCTTTCATGCTTTTGTTCTTTTCTCACTCTTTTGATCATGGCAAGAGGCAAAGCCCTTCAACTAAGACACTCTTTATTATATGGCTCACGAGCTCGAATACATCAGGGGTGACACAAAGCAAAACTCAAGACTAAAACATTAAGACTTTTATTCTACTAGAGAAAAAGAAAACTGAAAAGGAACAAACTAAAACAAAGGTAAAGGCAAAATATGTGATGGTGATACGATACCGGGGCAACTCCCCCAAGCTTGGCAAAAGCCAAGGGGATTCCCATACCCATGCTTAGCTGTCTTCCTTTGGAGGTGATGGTGGTGGAGTTGTTGCAATCTTTGATTCCAAGAGGGCCATCGATCTTTGATTTATACCTTGGATATCTGCGATATGTTTTCCAGCAAAACAACTTCATGAGTGAGATAAGTATTGCGAGCACGAGTTGTTTCACAAAACCTCAAGAGTTCAATCAAGGATGGAGACAGTAGGTGGAGGTAGGGTTGGAGGAAATCCACTTCTTCTACTTCTTCCTTGTTGAGCACAGATTGCACTTCATCCCATGCATGATTCTTCTCCTTAGCTTTGCCCTTGGTTTCTTTAGGTAGCCTTTCCTTGGCCTCCATGGCCTCCATCCTTTTTAGATCAGCATGTACTTCTCCATAGACTTGAGGGAGATTGTTCTCCCCCACAGATTCCTGGGACGACATCTTGCTCTAAATCTGCGGCAGAAAACAGGCTCGAAACGAAAAGAGAGGAAATCTGCGTGATACGAGGGTCAGAACTTACGGGAAAATATATATTGATTTTTTCCAGACCAGAAGGAGTACTCCGCACGAAAACGGAGTCTGGAAGGCACACGAGGTGGCCACAAGCCCCCCAGGCGCGGCCAGGGGGTGGGCCTGCGCCTCGCAGGCTTGTCGCCTCCTCGCGCGCTTTCCGGACTACTTCCAATTTTTCTATTTTCAAATATTCCAAAACGGAGAATAATTCCTATTGGAAAAGTTTTGGAGTCTATTTTGCTTACCGAATCACATACATCTTCGTTTTCGGAGTCTGAAACAGGCTGATAAATATCCCTTAGGTATTCTTCGGGAGTTCTGGTATTGATGATATTGCTTTCAACATTTATGGGAGTACCTAAGATATAATGCTTGATTCTCTGCCCATTTACCACTCTCGGACAATTAAATTCCGTGTTGTTGATCTTGGTAGCACCGAGACGATATACTTCCTCAACAATATAGGGACCTTCCCATTTAGAGAGAAGCTTGCCTGCAAAAAATCTTAAACGAGAATTATATAGCAAGACATAATCACCTACATTGAACTCACGCTTTTGTATCCTCTTATCATGCCACCTCTTAACCTTCTCTTTGAACAACTTGGAATTTTCATATGCCTGAGTTCTCCACTCATCAAGCGAGCTAATGTCAAATAATCTCTTCTCACCAGCAAGTTTGAAATCAAACTTGAGCTCTTTGATTGCCCAATAAGCTTTATGCTCTAGCTCAAGAGGTAAATGACATGCTTTACCGTACACCATTTTGTACGGAGACATGCCCATGGGATTCTTATAGGCAGTTCTATAAGCCCACATTGCATCATCGAGCTTCTTAGACCAATTCTTTCTAGACCTGTTGACAGTCTTTTGCAGAATTAGTTTAATCTCTCTATTGCTTAGCTCTACTTGACCACTGGACTGAGGGTGATAAGGAGACGCAATTCTATGGTTGACATCGTACTTAGCAAGCGTTTTACAGAAAGAACCATGAATGAAATGTGAACCACCGTCAGTCATTAGATATATAGGGACTCCAAATCTAGGGAAAAGAACTTCTTTAAGCATCCTGATAGAGGTGTTGTGATCAGCACTACTAGTGGGGATAGCTTCTACCCACTTAGTGACGTAATCAACAGCAACTAAGATGTGAGTATACCCTTTGGATTTTGGAAAAGGTCCCATATAATCAAAGCCCCAAACATCAAATGGTTCAATGACTAGTGAATAGTTCATAGGCATTTCCTGACGTTTACCGATATTACCTATTCCTTGACATTCGTCACAAGACAAGACAAACTTACGGGCATCCTTGAAGAGAGTGGGCCAATAGAAACCTGATTGCAATACCTTGTGTGCAGTTCTATCTCCTGCATGGTTTCCTCCATAGGCCTCGGAGTGACACTTCTGTAGGATCTGTCCCTGTTCATGTTCACGTACACAACGTCTAATAACACCATCTAGTCCTTCCTTATAAAGGTGAGGATCATCCCAAAAGTAATGTCTCAAGTCAAAGAAGAATTTCTTCTTTTGTTGATATGTGAACCTAGGTGGTATATATTTGGCAACGATATAGTTTGCATAATCAGCATAGCACGATGCACTACGTGAAGCATTGATGACATTCAATTGCTCATCGGGAAGCTATCATCAATAGGTTGTGGGTCATCAAGAACGTTCTCTAACCTAGACAAATTATCTGCTACTCGGTTATCAGCACCCTTCCTGTCGATAACGTGCAAATCAAATTCTTGTAGCAAGAGAACCCATGTGATAAGTCTAGGTTTAGCATCCTTCTTCTCCATGAGGTACTTAATAGCAGCGTGATCAGTGTGAATAGTGACTTTGGAATCAACAATGTAAGACCTGAACTTTTCACATGCAAACACGACTGCTAAAAACTCCTTCTCCGTAGTGGCATAGTTTCTTTGGGCACTGTCTAGAGTTTTACTAGCATAGTGAATAACATTCAACTTCTTATCAACTCTTTGCCCTAGAACAGCACCAACAGCATAATCACTAGCATCACACATGATTTCAGAAGGTAAGTTCCAATTAGGTGGTTGAACAATAGGTGCAGTTATCAAAGCCCTCTTAAGTATTTCGAAGGCTTCCTCACAATCATCATCAAAGACAAAAGGAATATCCTTTTGCAAGAGATTGGTAAGAGGCCTAGAAATCTTAGAGAAGTCTTTAATGAACCTTCTATAGAAACCAGCATGACCAAGTAAACTTCTTATACCTTTGATATCTGTGGAGTATGGCATTTTCTCGATCGCATCAACCTTAGCCTTATCGACTTCAATACCTCTTTCAGAAATTTTATGTCCTAAGACAATTCCTTCATTAACCATAAAGTGGCACTTCTCCCAATTCAAGACAAGATTTGTGTCTTTACATCTCTGCAAGACTCGATCAAGGTTGCTGAGGCAATCATCAAAGGAAGACCCGTAAACGGAGAAGTCTTCCATGAAAACATCAACAATGTTTTCACAAAAGTCAGAGAATATAGCCATCATACATCTTTGAAAGGTGGCAGGTGCATTACATAAGCCAAAATGCATACGTCTATAAGAAAAGGTACCGAAAGGGCAGGTGAAAGTGGTTTTCTCCTGATCAGATTGTGCAACTCGTATTTGGGAGAAACCAGAATAACCGTCTAGAAAGAAGAAGTGTGTGTGTTTAGACAGTCTTTCTAGCATTTGGTCGATAAAAGGCAAAGGGTAATGATCTTTCCTAGTGGCTTTATTCAATTTCCTAAAATCGATCACCATCCTATAGCCAGTAATAATCCTCTGTGGGATCAATTCATCCTTATCATTAGGGACAACGGTAATGCCTCCCTTCTTAGGGACACAATGCACCGGACTCACCCAATCACTATGAGCAAGAGGATAGATAATACTCGCTTCCAGGAGCTTTAGTATTTCTTTTCTAACTACTTCTTTCATCTTAGGATTTAATCTCCTTTGATGATCAGCAACTGGTTTGAAATCAGGATCAGTTTAAATCTTGTGCTCGCATAGAGTGGGACTAATGCCCTTAAGATCATCAAGAGTATATCCAATAGCAGCACGGTGCTTTCTCAGAGTATTTAGTAACTTCTTTTCTTCATGCTTTGAGCGGCTAGCACTAATAATAACATGATATATCTCTTTTTCATCAAGATAAGCATACTTAAGAGTATCAGGCAACTGTTTAAGCTCGAATACAGGATCACCCTTTCGTGTGGGTGGATCCCCAAGCAGTTCAACAAGCAAATTATTCTTAAGGATAGGATATTGTTCTAAGACGACTCTATCTATCTCATCCCTTTCATCCATATGCATATCATTTTCATGCTCAAGCAAGTATTGCTCTAAGGGATCAGTAGGAGGCACGCAATAGAAGCTAAAGCAATAGTTTCATCCTTACTAAGCAACTCTTTTTCATGAGGTTGTTTACCAAACTTGGAGAAATTGAACTCATGTGACACACCTTCAAAGCCAACAATGACAGTTTGCTTCTCACAGTCAATATGAGCATTGACGGTATTGAGAAAAGGTCTGCCAAATATGCTGGGACAAAAGCTATCTTGTGCGGTAGCAAGAACGAGGAAATCAGCAGGATACTTCATTTTACCACATAAGACTTCAACATCCCTAACAATTCCCGCAGGGCAGATAGTATCTCTATTGGCAAGCTGAATAGTGACATCAATAGGCTCTATCTCAACAGGTGCAATCTCATCTTTGATTTCATCATATAAGGATTGAGGTATTGCACTAACACTAGCACCCACGTCACATAAACCATGATAACAATGATCTCCTATCTTAACAGAAACAACAGGCGTGCCAACAACATGCCTATGTTTGTCTCTAGCGTGAGGTTTAGCAATTCTAGCAGCATCTTCACAGAAGTGAATATTATGTCCCTCAACATCATCGGACAGGAGATCTTTGATAATAGCAATGCTAGGTTCAACTCTAATTTGCTCAGGGGTGTAGGTGTTCTAATATAGCCTCTACGTATCACAGTTAAAGCTTTAGAATGTTCCTTTATCCTAACAGGGAAAGATGGTTTCTGAATGTAAGCACTGGGAACAATAGGATCATTATAGGCAATGACTTTCTCTTCAACTGGATTGGGTTTACTACATTGACTTCTAAAGGAGGATGATATTTAAACCACTTCTCTTTGGGGAGATCAATATGAGCAGCAAATGATTCACACAATGAAGCTACTATCTCAGAGTCAAGTCCATACTTAGTGCTAAAATCACTAAAGGTATTTGTTTGAACAAAAGATTTAACGCAATCAAACTTGAAATTCATACCTGCTCCTAACCTTCTTCAAGCTCCCAATATTCAGAGTTGCGTTTAATTCTCTCCAATAAATTCCATCTGAAGTCAATATCTCTCTTCATAAAAGAACCAGCACAAGAAGTGTCAAGCATGGTGCGATCATCATGAGAACGCCGAGCATAGAAGTTCTGAATGATAATTTCTCTCGAGAGCTCATGGTTGGGGCATGAATATAACATTGATTTAAGCCTCCCCAAGCTTGAGCGATGCTTTCTCTGTCACGAGGCCAAAAATTATAAATATAATTCCGATCACGATGTAGTAAATGCATAGGATAAAACTTTTGATGAAATTCCAATTTCAACCGATTGTAGTTCCATGATCCAGTATCATCACATACCTATACCATGTCAACGCCTTATCCTTCAAAGATAAAGGAAAGACCTTCTTATTTACCTCATCCTCGGGCAAACCTGCAAGCTTAAATAAACCACAAACGTCATCTACATAGATTAGATGCAAGTCTGGATGTGATGTTCCATCTCCTGTAAAAGGATTAGCTAGCAGTTTCTCAAGCATACACGAAGGAAATTCAAAGAAAATATTTTCAGTAGGTGCAGCAGGTTGAGGAGAAACTATTTGTGCTTCTGTTCGAGGTGAAGATACCCCGAACAAGCCCCTCGGAGTATTAGTTTCCACAGTGACAATAAATTTCAGCACACTATATGAATGTTTCCTTACCAAGTTCCACTTACCAAAGGCGCTTCACTCCGCGGCAACGGCGCCAGAAAAGAGTCTTGATGACTCACAAGTATAGGGGATCTATCGTAGTCCTTTTGATGAGTAAGTGTCGAACCCAACGAGGAGCAGAAGGATCTGACAAGTGGTTTTCAGCAAGGTAGAATCTGCAAGCACTGAAATTATCGGTAACAAGTGACTATGTGGTGAGATGATTCTTAGCAAGCAACAAGTAAAAAAAGTAGCAACGCTAAAGCAAAGTGGCCCAATCCCTTTTGTAGCAAGGGACAAGCCTGGACAAAGTCTTATAGGAGGAAAAACGCTCCTGAGGACACACGGGAATTTCTGTCATGTTAGTTTTCATCATGTTCATATGATTCGCGTCCGTTACTTTGATAGTTTGATATGTGGGTGGACCGGTGCTTGGGTACTGCCCTTACTTGGACAAGCATCCCACTTATGATTAACCCCTCTCGCAAGAATCCGCAACTAGGAAAGAAGAATTAAGACAAAGTCTAACCATAGCATTAAACTAGTGGATCCAAATCAGCCCCTTACGAAGGAACGCATAAACTAGGGTTTAAGCTTCTGTCACTCTAGCAACCCATCATCTACTTACTACTTCCCGATGCCTTCCTCTAGGCCCAAATAATGGTGAAGTGTTATGTAGTCGACGTTCACATAACACCACTAGAGGAAAAACAACATACAACACATCAAAATATCGAACGAATACCAAATTCACATGACTACCATTAGCATGACTTATCACATGTCCTCAGGAACAAAAGTAACTACTCACAAAGCATAATTATATTCATGACCAGAGAGGTAATGAGTAGCATCAAGGATATGAACATAAACTCTTCCACCAAGTAATCCAACTAGCATCAACTACAAAGAGTAATTAACACTACTAACAACCTTACAAGTACCAATCGGAGTCGCGAGACGGAGATTGCTTACCAGAGATGAACTAGGGTTTGGAGATGAGATGGTGTTGATGAAGATGTTGATGGTGATGAGTCCCCTCCAATGAGAGGAGTGTTGGTGATGACGATGGCGATGATTTCCCCCTCCGAGAGGGAAGTTTCCCCGGCAAGATCGTCCTGGCGGAGCTCTAGATTGGTTCTGCTCAAGTTCTGCCTCATGGCGGCAGCGAATCCTTTGAAAAGCCTTGTCCTGATTTTTTTCTGGACGAAACCCTTCATATAGCAGAAGAGCGGGGCCATAGGGCCAGCTGGGTGCCCACAAGCCCCCTAGGCGCGGCCAGGGGGTGGCCGCGCCTAGCAGGCTTGTGGCCACCTGCTCGCGCCCTTTTTCTGCTTTTTACGGCGTTTGGAGTTGCGCAGAATAGGTATCTCAAACTTCCTCCAATTTCAGGCCAGAATCCCAGATGTCGGCATTCTCCCTCTTCATGTAAACCTTACAAAATAAAAGAGAAAAGGCATAAGTATTGTACCATGAAGTGAAATAACAGCCCAAAAAGCGATAAATATCAACATGAAAGCATGATGCAAAATGGATGTATTAGGGGTGACCAACATTATGAATGGCTATGTGTTGTATGCAGGAGTCAGCCTTTTCGTAATATGCCTTTTCTCTCATGTGATGAAAAAACTTGCACCACTTTTCTTAACTAGCACAATATATAAATAAGTGTGGTGAAGGTGCATTATGCACCACTTAACAAAATTTGATTCAGTTCATTTTTTTTGAATCATTCACTCGTTTTTATGTGTAAGCTTCTAACAATGTGTTAGAGTTTTGGGTGTAATTTTCTAGGGATTATTCCATCTGTGCCCCCAATTCCTTAGTTGTGCTCAGTTTTCCCCATGCTTCAAACTTTTGCTCACTTTTCCCCACTCCCTTAGCTGAAACTCTCACAAATGTTCATAACAGGCGTTTGCCGTCTTGGCCGTTAACTAACTTGTGGGGCCATGTTGGACTCTGTTGACTGTGGTTGTGGCTTCGCTGGTTGGGCCGTGTTTGTGTTCATAGGACGGGCATGTTAGTTTGTTGGTAATAAATTAAAAAAGTCTACTATCGATGGATGCAGCCTGCTATGCATGCCCGGCTTTGGCATCGATGTAGCCTGCTATGCATGCGAACACCGCCATGCACGCGTCTAGTGACCTAGACCTAAACGCATGCATGCATGCCGACACGCACGCATCGATCCGTGCCGCACGGTTGTCGGTGGATTCAGTCGCTCCACAACGTCGTTTCACGCGTCGCGGGCATACATGCCGGTGGCAGAAGGGGCAGGCTGCACGCACGCTCGTGTCCATATGTCGATGCATCGGTTCACGCCGCACGGCTGCCGCTCGATTCAATTGTGCTGGTGGCAGAAGGGGCAGAGCACGCAGAAGGGGGAGGCAGGCAGCCGCCAACGCACAACACGCAGAAGGGGGAGGCAGGCAACCGCCAACGCAGAGCACGCAAAGCACGCTCGCTTCAATTCACGTTCACACATTGATGATCGCATCGGTTCACGCACGCACTGAGTCATGATCTACGTCGTTTGCGTGTGTACCCACTTCGTCTCCCCCGGCTATTTAAACTGCCCTTCATTGCCTCTTCTTCTACAGATCCATCTACGCCTCCCACTTCTCTTCTTCCCCCAAAAGCCAAAGCCATTCCACTCAGCGAAGCGTTCAAGATGCAGTACAACGGGTCGACGTTCCAAGAGCCTCCCACCGTGCCGGAACGGCGGTACCCCGCCAACGTCGTCGTCGAGGCATCGCTCCGCGTGTGGGCGTTCTCACGCTGGAGGGGTATCACTGAGCTTGCACGGGGGTTCCTCCATGCGGGCTTCCACCACCTCCCGGCGGGCTCGCCGCCCATGTTCAACCTCGTGGAGAAGCGTCCCCACGCCAACGCTCCAGTGGTAGGGCTCGTCGTCCACTTCACCAACAGGTTCGATGCCTACTACCTGCTCGGCAAGGTGTATTGGTGTGGGTGCGAGTTCATCGCATTCACCACCTATAACATCTTCACCGACTTCGAGAGCATCTTCCCCGCTCGCAACCGCATGCACATCCTCCCGTACTACCTCGGCAACAATGCCCTTGAGGAGGAGCAGTACTGAAGCCGGCGGCGAAGAAGACGGTGAAGCCAGCGGTTAAGGTGAAGACGACGGTGAAGACATGGCGGTGTTGCCCTAGCTACCCTATCTACTATGTAGTGTCGGTTTGGTTTCTGTGTTGCCCGACCTAGCTACCCTATCTATGCATGTAAGGTTAATTATTATTATCTATGTAAGAACTTATGTTGCCCTAGCAATTGGTGTGTCGTGTTATATGTAAGAACTTATGTTGCCCTAGCAACCCTATCTAAGTTAAGTTATGTGTGTTATATTGATGCTTTGTTATGTTTGTATTTTGTTTGTCCCAAGTTTAGACACGGCTAACTAGCGTGGGAAAAATTAACCAAACTAACTAAAAATGATGTGTTTATAGATGTCTTCTAAAAATAAGAACATATTGTACATTTGTACACCGCTTTGGTTTGGTGAGAGCTCTGTATTTTTTAGGTATTCCAAGAATACTTTGGTTTTCAGAAATATTGAAGTATCAAATACTTTGAGATGTTTGGCTTTAGTCAAAAGTGTAGTTTTATATACTTTAATCCCTACTTTAATATGTATAAAACTACACTATGTTTGAATTATATAAAAAAGAGGGTTGGACCTCTTTTTCCAATCATGAAGTATAAATTACACTATGTAGAAAACTACACTATGTAGAAAACTACACTTTGAGATGTTTGGCTTTAGTCAAAAGGATAAATGAAGGGACCCATAAAGGAAAGCCAAAAAAATTCCTCAATGAGATAGAAGAGATTGGGCAATCAAATTAATGAAAAAAGCAATCACAAACAAAAAAGAACAAAGCAATCATTCCTAAACAAAAAAGAAACATCGCTTGTTTCTGGGCCTCATTTATCCTTTGTGGGCCTATTGCAGCTTGATTCTCTTTGGGCCCGCGAACTAGGTTTTTTTTCTAGCAGAACTGACGAACTCGAGGACAAAAGTTTGGCAAGTGCGAGAGAGAAGAGATGAACTTGATGTATATCCCTTGTGCTGCTCAAGTACTACTTATTGTCATCTGACAAGCTAGGGTATGATCCAACACTCGAGGTTATTAGCTAACAAAATAATCCTATCACTGAACTGGTAGTTGTCTTCTGTCGAAACTGAAAGTGTCGGAACTTAAAAGTAAACTGCATACATTTAGAGATCGACAGTTGCACTAAACAGAGTTGCATTTGAGATAAACAGACGAGGATTGCTAAACAGTGGCAACAACAGTAGACAAACATCTCTAACGAGAGATGGCCATCAAGTAAAAAATTCCTAGAGCAAGTATTCTTAAAGCTATCAGATTGGATTGCTTCTTCAACTCAATCAGCTGCTTGAAGTTCTTGATCATCTTCTTCAATTTCGTCTTCAGTTCGACATCTACCAGCGTCGGGTATTCCGGACGCGCTGCTGCTGCCGGAGCGGCACTGTCATGGGGCAGGTTGAACTCGCGGATTGCATTCCCCCTCGAATCCAGCAAGCCCAACCCTTGAAGCCTCTGGATGTAATCATCCATCCACTTGAAATGGTGGCATTTCTTCACGATCTGAAAACGAAATCATGTAACCTAAATCCAAATCTGACATATTTTTTGAGAAATTAGAGATAAAGGATGCGAGGAAAACTCAGATCTAACCTGCCCCTCCGGCTTGCTCTCGCATTTGACGAACTCGCGCCCAAAGTTCCCATTCTTCTCCTCCTTCAAAGTCAACCGCTTCAGTGGCGCAGTCCGTGGGCAGTCAGTGCATCGAGTCATCGGCACTGGACCATACACCGGCCACGTGGAATGGGGGGGGGCTGACGAGGAGGTCGACATATCGCCCGAGAGGAAGAAACAGAGGAATTGGTCGAGAGGAAGAAGAACGAGAAGATGAGGAAAGAAACAGAGGAATTGCTCGATTTGCTCGATGCCTTTGTCTGTCAGATGGAGAAGAGGAGAAGGGGAAGCTATATTGACGATTTGCCACATTGTATTTTGCAGTTTGAATATTTGAACCAACTCTTAACACTGACATGTGGTGGTCATGTGCGAAAAATACAATTTCATATGTAAAGTGGGGCAGATCGTAAAAACCCGAGAAGGACAGTGCAGTAGCCAATCAGGATGCATCATGCGGATCGCGCATGCCTGCCCCACATCTGTCGGGTGGTGTTTGGCGCTTGGTTGGATCCGACGGCGTACGTTCGACGCTAGGGTTTGGAGCATTTCTACGGGGTTATGAGCGAGTCAACGGGGTTATTAGGGTTTGACCAGATTTCAAATGGCCATAACTAAATTAGAAGAAATCGCAAAAATATAAAACAAACGTAGTTCGTCCGTTTATCAGACCTAGTTACCATAAAAAATATAAACTCGGTATAGGGGCGTTTTTTTTGAAAAATCATTTTTTGAAATGATTTGTCGAAATCAAGTTCAAATGTTTTTAAAAAAATGTTTTAATTCTTGCGCACATAGACGTCATATGTGACAAGGTTATGAGAAAAAATATAAACTTGGTGTAGGTCATTTTCATGAAAGAAGGCTTCACACAAATGAGCTATCACCTATGAACATGTTCAGAGTTCGTACAATAGGAAGAGAGGGTTTAGGGTTTGAAAAAAAACAAAATAATTCAAAAAAATCAGAAAAATCTCCATAGCTTCATTTTGGAGTGAATAAGAAGGATCTGAACTTACCTTTTCATTTTCATATCTAAAACGTGTTATTTGACGGTTTTGAATTAAAAGCATATTTTTTCAAAAAAAAAATGTAGTAATATGAATATTAATCAATAAATAGTGAGACTTCGTTTTTACCCTATATATATGGAACAAGTGTTAATAAAAATATTTATGTCTCATTTAGGGAAGGTCAAAAAAAACTTGATTTCTTTACCCTAGCTTTCGAGCTCGTTTCTAGCACATTTCTCATTCGGACTGTTCACCTAGGAATATTGTACTTCAAATGCTCGATCAAATACACCGCACAGAGCAATGAACCTCCAATGTTGAACTTCAACTTTGGCTCGAATCCAAATTTTGGCCAAATTCAAATATTGATGGAAATTTGAATTCTGACTCAAATAAGGAACCAAAGTAGAAGCAACATTATTACAACTGATGCCAACATTATTGCAACTGATGCCAACATTATTACTGTAGCTCAAATCTACCAAGTTTTAAGATGCCAACATCTTAATACAAATCTACCAAGTTTTAAGCGATCGACTCGCCCTCAAATTGACAACACAAACATTTCCCAACAACTTAATTCAAATTTTTGACTTGCTGCTTGTGTTTGCAGCTGGCTTCACCGTCTTGCTCCTGGTTTCCCTAGTTGAGATACTCTTTTCTTTCAGACTCTTGTTCCTTTTGATCTTGGGCTTTACTTGGTGTTTTCCCCGTGGAGGTGCTGATGGAGTAGTTCCACTCGCCGAGCACTTGACGACCATTTGACGGTCATGTATGGGTTCAGTAATCTTTAAAGGCACAATTGGAAAAATTACCCCCTCCTCTTCCTCTCTTATAGCTTCAAAACCATCAAAGGCCATGGTTTCAAAATCTTCTGCTTCTTCATCTCTTGGCCTTTTCTCCCTAGAGCTGGTAAATAAAATTATAAGCCATAGGCAAAAAAGAGAACAAATGCAAACAAAAGGGTAGCTGCATTCTACAAAGGGTGCAAACACATACCAAGATGCTTCATTTGCTGCTGCGTTCTCCACTTCTTCATTTGCTGGTGCATTCTCCACTGCATCTTCAGTCTCCATTGCTGCTGCATTCTCCTCAGCATTGGCTGCTGTCCATCTTTCCTCCTCTCCAAATGATGCATCCACTGCATTGGTACAAAGCCTAGCAATATGCCCCAGAACTCCACATTTTTTGCAAGCACGCTTCTTTGGTAGACGACCCTCCTCACCTGCACTAATCCTCTGGTTCCTTGGTCTTCCTGGTGGTCTAGTAATGACAGGAGCGTGGAGTTTGAACCCTGGATCTACTATGTTCCATTGATATTTCCCCAATAGTGCAGGCACATTGTCAGCATAAGCAGCCATAAATTTGGCAACGGAGAAATACTCAGAGCAATATTGATCAAGGTCACCATCTGCACCCCCGATAACGGTCATCAGATGTAGGGCATGTATGCATGGCTTCCCACGGATCTGACATTGCCTACAAGTACATTCTCTAGTACTTAGGTTCACAGGAGACCTCCATTCCCTATTTTTAGTGTCAGTATAGGTAACCTCTCCCTCATATGTACCAGATCGAATACATTTCATCTTCAGTCCTCTTGCCTTCAAGTGCAATGCCTTAATCAGTGATGGGAGCATTTGATGACCAACATATTGTGTTTCTGCAATTCTTTTGCGAAGAGCCATCTTTATCATGATCATTTGCCTCATCTTGTCAAATGCTTGCCACAACAAGAGCCCTTTCACTGACTTGAACTTTGAATTGAAGCATTCTGCAAGGTTACTGGTCACATAATCTACCTTGCAGATTTTGTTGAATTTTCTTCTTGACCACACCTTACCATGATGTGCATCCATGTACTCCTTCACAAGAGGATTTTGAGCATACAACACTCTCAAATGGTGTTCATGCTTCTTTTTGCTGCATGTGTATGATGCTGGCCATAGGTTCTCATCATAAACTTTACCTTTGAACTTCTTTTTGAAATTATGCGCTAGGTGTCGCATACATTCCCTATGCTCCACTCCAGGGAATACAATTTCCACTGCACTCTCTAAACCCTTGCAAGCATCTGTGTGTATAGCTAAACCTGGGGGTGTGCCTATATTGTTGCGCAACTGCTGCAGAAACCAGACCCAACTTTCCTTAGACTGTGCCTCCACCACACGAAATGCAACTGGGAATAGCCAGTTGTGTCCATCAACTACAGAAGCTGCTACTAGCTATCCTCTCCATCTTCCAATCAAATGTGTAGCATCTACAGCCAAATAGGGCCTGCAACCATCTAGAAACCCCTGCCAGAAAGCCTTGAAACAAACAAAAGCCCTTCTGAAGCACTCCTTCTGAAATGACTTCCCTTTTATTTTGAATTGAACTGTATGCTTGTCAATCTCAACAGCACTCCCTGGACTTGCCATCTCCACTTCAGCTTTGAAAGTGTAAAGCAGCTGAAAACTGTCATTCCATTGACCATTAATTCTATCAAGAGCCTTTTCCCTAGCATTGAAAATTCTCATGTAAGGAATTTCTATCTTGTACTTCTCAAAAAGCTTCCCATGGAGTGTTGTTGGACCAAGTCCAGGTTCTTCTCTCAGCCAATCTAATATAGCATCTGCCACCCACCTAGTTTTTGCTAGCTTGGTTTTGGCCTTCCCCCCTCCCTCTCTAGGTGGACAGGTGTGCTTGTGTGGGTTTTTCTTTATCTGAAACAAAATAAAAGGGTAAAAAACAGTTAAGAAACCTTACTCAACAATCTGAAACTAAATTACTAACTGAACTTGGATTACCTGAATATATTTGCTCTTTCTCATACGAGATGCATGCAACTTCCACCTACACCTAGGATATGGACAAAAAAACTGTGAACCTTGCTGGCTCACTCCTTTTAATCTTATAGGTGTTTTCAGATATAATGCACCATGTTGTCACTGCATTCCGACAGTCCACCATTGATTGGAAACTGGTACCTACACTAAGCTCGGGTTTTTCCCTGTTCCACTCAATTGTTGGCATGTCATCACCATCGTATTCATCCTCGATTAAGCTGTCCATGTTCTTCACCTCTCTTCATCGTCAGTGTCATCAAACCTAGCTTGGCTGATGGGCTCCTCCATATATTCTTCATCCACTGCTTGCTGACTGGCTACATCGACCAGTTCAGGAAACATCATCTCGTCTTCATCGTCATTTGTAGGCACTGCCTCGTCAGGTTCTGCATCCTCTTCTACACCAACTGCAGAAGGTACACGAGAAGCAGCAGCTGAATCGGAACCAGAATTGGCAACATGCATGTTGTGGCTCCATGAACCACTTGCTTTACTTGGTGTCGACCTACAAGAAGTGCCGGGGTGCTGGCTATTAGCACTGACAGATGATCTCTGAACTCCCTTCCCCTTCACCTGTTCTGCGCGTGGCTGAAGCACATCGATTTGGAGTTTACCGAATCGGCAGCCAGCAATCCCAGCAAAAAGCAACGGCATACGATCGTCGCAAGTTAGTGGGAGAAATCTTTGCTCGTCACTGCTGAAGTAATTCAATTCAACATCATCGGCATCACTCGAGGGATAGGTGTTTCTGAGCTCAGCTTGCAAATCTTTGAAAGATATGCTGGTTTCTACCACTTTGGGATAGAAAAATGATGAAATCAAATGCGGTTTAGTACCACGCAGCACACTAGTTTCCATTCTAATCGCCAGCCAGAAAGCCAGCGCGGGATCAATCCTATTTTGTTGAAGGAAATAAAGGCTTCAGTTAGCCGGGTAAAATCGAGCACAAATTCGAACGATTCAAGCAAACAGAAGTCAAATACGGCCTACAATACGACTTAGAACGTCAATTCGAGAGGAAACAATGCATACCCAGGTTTAATCCATGAATTATCTGTCGCGGATTCGACCCAATCCTCTCCACGGTCGACTGCATTCCGGGCGTCCTCACTCAATATCGCTATGTAATCCTAGATGGGGAGGTGGGCTATATCTGGCGGAGACGCGACGTCGCCGACGAACGGAATTGGAGCATAGGGTGGAGGAAACAACTGCGATGGACGCGGCACGATGCCGGCGGAGGGGGCGGGGCGGCGCGGTGCAGTGCGGCCTGTCTAGATCTGTTTCAGATTCAGACAAGCTGCCCAATATGTGTCTCCTTGCGGTCCCACCCGTCAGCAAGCAACAGTTAGACGAAGACTCGGCCCCACTCGTCAGCAATTAACGGCCAATGGACGGTCAAGACGACAAACGACCGCTATGAGCATTTGTGAGAGTTTCAGCTAAGGAAGAGGGGAAAAGTGAGCAAACGTTTGGAGCGTGGGGAAAAGTGAGCACAACTAAGGAACCAGGAGCACTAATTTAATATCCCAATTTTCTATGCGTATTTCCTAATTTTGATAAAGGTGCATTATGTGATTATTATGTGCTCTCTGAATGTTTATGGAACACACATTGGACGTGTTGGAAGGGGGGATTTTTGTTAACTATGTATTTGTTTTAGTTTGATTATCTTAACCATTCACCATATTTATTTATTTTTATTTATGTTTCTTCGATCACATAAGAGTTGCCTTGTAACACTTGCGCTACATGCATCTTTTCATTATTCATAATATGAAATTTTTAGTGCACCATCACTCCTTGTGTATTAAAAGGCTGACTCCTGCATACGACACATAGCCATTCATAAAAGGTAACCAACAATGCTAGGGTAGGGATGGAAAGAAGACTACTAACAAAATACTTCAAGAATGTTCAACAAACGAATGCAAAAACAGGAAACTAAAAGAATGTTTAAAATCAATATAAAAATTGTAAGAATATACAATTTTAAAGAGAAGGATCAGACGGTGGTGAGAATGAAGATGAATGGAAGGAGGGATGATGAGGAATGTTTTCTTTAAAGGAGTAGATGATTATGGAGACAACTATTGCCAAGGAGTAGGGGCATGAGAGAGAATCATGACATCATGTGCAACAAACATTTCTCAATTGGAGCAAGTATTTTCTAACTATTTTGTTATCCCATGACAACGTACGGGCATTAAACTAGTTAAACGTAAGAGTAGAATCGGACATCCAGCAAGAATTTTATTGACAACTCGTGATTATAATTTACTAGTTGAACACCCGTGCGTTGTCACGGCTAATGCATATGAATGAACTGAACAAATGTTTCAGGTCATTTTAAAGTCAAAGTTCATTTCTTTCTCTGACATCCGGGCTTGTTTGGATATCAAAAGGGAATTTAATGGGCTCCTAGAAATTCAACCATATGGGCAGTCTGGGCTTTCCCAAACCTGTCAGGACCGGTTTTTCTGGGATTTTAATTTCCCTTCAAAATGGCCCTTATGCATACCAGCCCCAGAAACACTGTTAGCTGGTGCACGATTCCTTGATACAGTTGTCCAAGCAAAAATACAAATTTGAAGTACAAGACCAGGGTGCTCTATGGAGTACATCAAAAGTATCCTACTGGTTGGTGACGGAAGCGGTTCGGGGATCTCCAGCGTCTATGGGACTCCATTTCCCACAGGAACAACTCACCTGGATAATTCGTATCTCACGCGACTGCTGTCTTCAGTGCCTAGGTTCTGGGTTTATCTTCGGGTTCCTCCTTTCCAAGCACGCAATCTGACCAAGACAATAGCCATGGACAAGCCAGTTAGTACTTTGAATATATTCGCAAACATCAAGAACACACATAAATTGGTGGGGGGTTAATATGCACTTGCAATAATATCACATTATTATGTCAACCATAAAACAACTTCTCAAGTACCAATGAAAGGTTAATTTAATCATACCGAGAAACTAATGAACAATCGGTTCTAAGCTCTAGCCACCGGTCGTGGTGTCCGACTCACGCGCGTGGACGCGTGGATATTGTTAGGTTGATCTAGAATGTTTTTTTAATAGCTCACCCATCATGTCGAATGTTGCTCGAGCTAGAATGTCAATGCACCCTGCACACAACATGTGTGCCATGCTGGTTGATGATTTCTCAACACTTTCAAGGCGCGAGACTCTTCGTCCGAATTAAACGTGACCCTCACAAAAAAATTAGAATTAAACGTGAGAGTAGAATCAGACATCCAACCATGATAATAATTTACTAGTTGAACACCCGTGCGTTGTCACGGGCTAATGCATATGAATGAACTGAACAAATGTTTTAGGTCATTTTTAAAGTCGAAGTTCATTTCTTTCTCTTACATCCGAGCTTGTTTGGATATCAAACGGGAAGTCAATGGGCTCCGAGAAATTCAACCATATGGGCAGTCCGAGCTTTCCCAAACCCAACCCATATGTGTGAGAGAAATATGGTTGTGTGAACTATCTACTATGTTATCTCCAAGACGTGATCCCAACACAAAAAACCCACCCCACTATGCACCATTCCTTCTTTATGCCAAACCTTTCCCTTCTGTTGAGTATATATGTTATGTGCGTATTTGTGTATCTGGCCCATCTCTTAGTTTCTTGTATAGTTGAGGTTGTGGCTCACCTTGTACATCATATAAACGTGTGATTGCACCTGATCAATACATCGTGCAATTCCATCATCATAATGGTATCAGTTTTCGGGTTCTAAACCCTAGCTTCCGCCCGTCGCCGCCGTGCCTCCATCCCACCCACGTCGTCACCACATCTACCACCACCCGCCGCCACGTCTCCCTCGCACCACCGCCACCTCCCGTGCGGACGCCGCCGCGCATCCCTCGCGTCACTTTTGTTGTATCACCCATTCGTTGCCGTTGCGCCTCTCTCGCGCCGCCGCCGCCTTACCCCGTTATTGCTGCCGCACCTCCTTAAGCGTTGCCGCCTCTACTACCCCCAACCGTCATTGTCGTGCTCCCTAGTCCCGCCACCACTTCATCTCCCACCCGCTGTCGCCGTGCTCCGTAGCGCCGCCGCCGCCATGTCTTCTGTCACCTCCTTTGGCTCCAACCCGTTCGTCGACACTAACCCTCCCGACGCATGAAAGCACATTTGCTCCCTTGGTGTTTTTGGTAATTAATAACAACATATGTCTCATTGGACTAATGTTTCCCCTAAGTACATTTCAGGAAAAGTTCAATGATGGGATGATAAAAGGATTGTGGAGAAACTCCTAGATGCATGGAATAATATTGGCAAAGCTTCAAGACTACAAGACTCTTCATTTTACTTTGTGAGAAATCACTTTGAGTCATAGGAAAGCCAATAATATTAAAAGGGGGTTTGGTAAATGTTGGTGAACAAAATGCTCCACGTGCACATGTGATAGTCACCAAAAACACCCACAAACTCTTCCACAAAAGTCTATCAAAGCCAAACATCCAAAATCGGTGCCACCAAGAATTTCCATTCGGCCCTACCTATTTTCCATCCTAGACAGAGCCAAGCCAAACCCTAGATTTTTGGTGCAACCAAGTTTGGGTGGCAACCCTTCTATTGCCTAGTTGCACAAAATCGGTACCAGCGGGTTTGTTGTATCGGCGCCACCGAGATTTGCCATCTGACCGTTGCCCACCTTTTCGGTGTCACCGAGAAGTTCATATCGGCCTCACCAAAGTTCAAAAGTTGTTGCGTTTAGGGCAACTCGGTACCACCGAGATTTACACATCGGTGTCACCGAGTTGGTCACTTTAGGTGTAACGGTTGATTGTCAGAGATGCCTATATATACCCCTCCACCACCACTCACTCGCAGGAGAAGCACTCAGAACAGTTCCCCACCTATCCTATCTGATTTTCTGAGAGAGAGAGAGCCACCTACTCATGTGTTGAGATCAAGCCATTCCACTCAAACCATATGAAACTTGATTTCTAGCCTCCCCAAGTAGCTTTCCACCCAATCAATCTCTTTCACCATATCCAAATCTGTGAGAGAGTGATTGAGTGTTGAGGAGACTATCGTTTGAAGCACAAGAGCAAGGAGTTCATCATCAGTACCACATCTATTACCTTTTGGAGGGTGGTGCCTCCTAGATTGGTTAGGTGTCGCTTGGGAGCCTCCTACTTCGTGTTGTGGAATTGAAGCAAGAAGTTTGTAAGGGCAAGGAGATCACCTACTTCGTGAAGATCTACCCCGAGTAAGGCTAGTCCTCCGTGGACGTAGGCCATCATGGAATAGACAAGGTTGCTTCTTCGTGGAACCCACCGTGGGTAGAGCCTTCCGTTGACTCTCACGGCCGTTATCCTCCGTGGGTTGAAGTCTCCATAAACATGGACGTAAGATAGCACCACCTATCGGAACCACGGGAAAAATATTCGTGTCACCAAATTGTGTTTGATCTTCCTCCCTACCCTCTACTACATATGCTTGTCTTTACTTTCCGTTGCTATACTCTTATACATGCATGCGTAGGGTGTGCTTGACTTACTATCATTGCTAAAATCTGCCAACATCTGAAATTGGGAAAATGTTAGAATTTTTATTTGGTCAAGTAGTCTAATCACCACCCTCTAGGCATACTTTCGATCCTACAAGTGGTATCAAAGCTTTGATATCCATTGCATTGGTTTCATAACCTATGAGAGTATGGCGTCTAGCAAGGGAAATTATCATCGTAGAGGTCCATACTTTGAGGGTACAAATTTTGCTAGTTGGAAGCATAAAATGAAAATGCATATTCTTCGTTATAACCCATCCGTTTGGGTTGTTATTCGTGTTGGCTTGCAAGGTGAATTCTTTGGTGATGGAAAGGAACCGGATCGTGAAGCGACCGCAAAAGAATTGAAGATGTTGTAATACAATGCTCAAGCGTGCGACATCATCTTCAATTGCTTATGCCCCGAAGAATTCAACAAAATTAACCGTCTTGAGAATGCCAAGGAAATTTGGGATACTTTAGTTGATATGCACGAAGGTACCGAATCCGTGAGAGAATCTAAGTTGGATGTGCTTCAAAGTCAACTTGACAAGTTCAAGATGAAGGATGGTGAAGGAGTTGCGAAAATGTAGTCTAGGCTTTCTCTCATCACAAATGATATTGCCGTCTTAGGAAGTGACGAGATGACCGACAAATTCATCATCAAGAAGATACTTAGAGCCTTGGATGAGTGATAACCCACAAGTGTAGGGGATCGCAACGGTTTTCGATGGTAGAGTATTCAACCCAAATTTATTGATTCGACTCAAGGGGAAGCGAAAGAATATTCTCAAGTATTAGCAACTGAGTTGTCAATTCAACCACACCTGAAAGATTAGTATCTGCAAGCAAAGTATCAGTAGCAAAGTGGTATGATAACAACGGTGCCAGAAAAAGGTCTGTTGACGACAGGCTATTCCTGACTTGTTGTATCAATGGCGCCAGAAAAGTCTTGCAGCACGTAACAACAAAGTAGCAAGTAACAACAGTAGTGACAGCAGTAGCAAGTAACATCAGTAGTGACAGCAGTAGCAAGTAACAGCAGTAGCGACAAAGTAACATAGCAAGGACCAGTAGTAAAAGACTCGTAGGCATTGGATCGGTGATGGATGATTATGCCAGATGTGATTCATCATGTAACAGCTATAACACGGAGAGATAAGTAACTAGCTCCCGTTCGTCAATCTAATGTAGGCATGTATTCCGTATGTAGTCATACGTGCTTAGGGAAAAGAACTTGCATGACATCTATTGTCCATCCCTCCTGTGGAAGCAGGGTCCTAATGGAAACTACGGGATATTAAGGTTCTCCTTTTAATAAAGAATTGGGCCAACGCATTAATACTTGGTGAATACATGAACTCCTCATACTATGGTCATCTCCGGGAGTGGTTCCGGCTATTGTCACTCCGGGTTTGCCGGGTCATAACACATAGTAGGTGACTACAACTTGCAAGATAGGATCTAAAATACACACATATTGGCGACAACATAATAGGTTCAGATCTGAAATCATGGCACTCGGGCCCTAGTGACAAGCATTAAGCATGGCAAAGTAGTAGCAACATCAATCTCAGAACATAGTGGATACTAAGGATCAATCCCCGTCAAAACTAACTCGATTACATGATATATCTCATCCAACTCATCACCGTCCAGCAAGCCTACGATGAGATTACTCACGAACGGTGAAGAACATCATGGAATTGGCGATGGAGGAAGGTTGATGATGACGATGGCGACGATCTCCCCTCTCCGGAACCCAGAAGGGACTCCAGATTTGCTTTCTAGATGAAGAACAGGAGGTGGCGGCACCTTCGTATCGTAAAACGCGATGAATCCTTCTCCCTAATTTTTTTCCGGGCAAAACGGAATAAATAGAGCTGAGTTTGAAGGCGGTGGAGCCTCGTGGGCCCCAGAAGCCTGCCCGGCGCGGCCAGGGGGGTGGTCGTGCCCCCTAGGCTTGTGGCCCACTGGATCACCTCCTCCGGTGGATCTTTGCGCAGGTATTTTTCATTAATTCCAGAAAAAATCTCCGTAAATTTTCATGTCATTCCGAGAACTTTTATTTCTGCACAAAAACAACACCATGGCAATTCTGCTGAAAACAGCGTTAGTCCGGGTTAGTTCCATTCAAATCATGCAAATTAGAGTCCAAAACAAGGGCAAAAGAGTTCGGAAAAGTAGATACGACGGAGGCGTATCAACTCCCCCAGGCTTAACGCCTTGCTTGTCCTCAAGCAATTCAGTTGACAAACTGAAAGAGACGAAAGCAAAACTTTGACGAACTCTGTTTGATCTTGTTGTTGCAACTATGTCTAACTCATAATCAGAGTTTCAGCAAGATCACAAGCAAACAACATAAGCAAATGACATATAGGTCTCACGGTAAACTCATATCAATGGCATAATCAGCTAGCGAGCAAATAATAATAAGCCTCAAATGTCAACACTTCAATCAAAACAACATGAAGCAGTGCGAACAGATGGTATCTCGCTAGCTCTTTCTGAGACCGCAAAACATAAATGCAGAGCACCTTCAAAGACCAAGGGCTGACTAAACATTGTAATTCATGGCAAAGAAGATCCAGTCACAGTCATACTCAACACAGTTAAAAGCAAAGCATAAAAATGACAGAGGTGCTCTCTAATTGGTGCTTTTATAAGAGGAGGATGACTCAACAGGAACATAAATAGACAGGCCCTTCACAGAGGGAAGCATTGATTTGCAGAGGTGCCAGAGCTCAAGCTTTGAAAATAGAGATAATAATTTTGGGTGGCATGCTTTCATTGTCAACCCAATGACTAAGAGTTCTCAACATATTCCATGCTACACATGCTATAGGCAGTTCCCAAATAGAGAAGTAAAGTTTTGGCTCCCTCAACCACCTATCAATCACATTCCACGGCTAGCCGAATCCTCGGATACCGTCCATACCAACATCAATCCAGGGGGAGTTTTGTTTGCAATTATCTTTTCGATTTGAGCATGGAACTGGGAATTCCAATTACCGGCCCCTTTCTCATGCATGATTGTGAATAAACACATATCGAGGATAACACGCCTAGCATGGAAGATACTAATAGCCCCCTGTTACCACATGAGCGGTTCGGGCATGCAAAAGAGATTATTTCTTGAAGATTTAGAGAGTGGCACATGGAAATTTACTTGGAACGGTAGGTAGATACCGCACATAGGTAGGTATGGTGGACTCATATGGCACAACTTTGGGTTTATGGAAGTGGATGCACAAGCAGTATTCCCGCTTAGTACAAGTGAAGGCTAGCAAAAGACTGGGAAGCGACCAACTAGAGAGTGACAACAGCCATCAAAATGCAATGAGATTAACTAGCATTGAGTGCAAGCATGAGTAGGACATAAATCACCATGAACATGAATATCATAGAGGCTATGTTGATTTTGTTTCAACTACATGCGTGAACATGCACCAGGTCAAGCCACTTGAATCATTCAAAGGACGATACCATCCTATCATACTACATCATAGTCATCTCAACATTCATGTTGGCAACCAAGACAAACCATTATAAGCTCCTAGCTAAGTAAGCATGGCATCAGCAACTATGATCTCTAAGTTGTCATTGCAAACATGTTTCTCTCACAACAAAGCTGAATCAGGCATGATGAGCTAGTCATATTTACAAAAACAAAATAGATCGAGTTCATACCAGCTTTTCCAGGCTCAGTCACTTCATCATATATCGTCATTATTGCCTTTCACTTGCACGACCGAATGATGTGAACAATAATAAGCGTGCTCGTGCATTGGACTAAAGCTGGAATCTGCAGGCAAACACAAAGGATGAGACAAAGTAATATGGCTCTTTGAAAGCTAAACAGGTATGCATATAAAAGCCACTAAACATTGTAACCATGGTCTTCTACCTTGACCCAAAGAAAAAGAAAACTATTTACACGGGAAAGCTCCCAACAAGCAAAATAAGAAAAGGAAAATATTTTTGGGTTTTCTGAAACTAGACAGACACACGAAAAGAAAACGAGAAAAAGAAAATAAACTAGCATGTATGATACAGTGGCAAAGTGTGAACACCGACGAAGAAAGTGAAAGCATAAGTAAGAATGTAAAGTCGGTGAGAAACACGTACTCCCCCAAGCTTAGGATTTTGGCCTAAGTTGGTCTACTCCCAAGGATGGTCCTAGCGGAACCCAAAATCATAATGGGGGTTATACGGGAGCGCCGCAGCCACTGCCTGAATAGCTGCCTCACGGAGACGAGCAGCCTTTGCCTCCTTCTCATACTCCTCTGCCTCTCCTCTGGTTATGTAATATCTCCATTTTACCCGAAAGTCAAAGAAGGCAGGAGCAGGAAGGGTAATATGGAAAACACGCTGCCGGTTAAATATCAAACGATATAGGAGGGATTCGTCATCCCTCTCAAGGAACTGGTAGCGTGTCAAAGCGACGCTGTCAAGGAAAGCTGTATGGAGCGGGGGATCTCCTTCGCGAATGGGTACTCCAAGAAAATTTGCTATATGAGTGGCATAGATCCCACCAAAGAAATCCCCTTCATTAGCATTCTTATTCAGCCTCCTTGCTATTATAGCTCCCATGTAGAAACTCTTGTCACCCGTCACTGCGCTCTTAAGGATACTAAGGTCGGATGCGCAGAGGTGACAATGCTCAATCTTGCCATTAATGCATCTGCCTATGAAGAGGGCAAAGTAATGCAAGGCAGGAAAATGAATACTCCCCATGGTAGCTTGCGTAATGTCTCTAGTTTCTCCAACAGTAATACCACAGAAAAAATCTCTAATCGAGGATTTAGGAGGATCATTGAGGCTACCCCAAGTAGGTATTTTGCAAATTCTATTAAAATCCTCCAAATCCATGGTATACGATTTATCATAGAGATCAAACAGTACCGAAGTGTCACGGCCAACTGAAAATTTGAATCTACGAACAAAAGAGGCAGTGAGAGCAACATACTGTTCACATTTATCGGAGATGAATTCTTCAAGTCCGACGTTGCGAACAAGTGCATCAAACTCATCTTTGAAACCTGCCTCAATCATAAAATCATCAGAAGGCCATTCACATGGTTGTACTTGCGCGTCCCTTGGTTGGTAAGGATCGGGCTTCCGAATCGCAAGACGGGGACCTCTCTTGCTTGAGGAACCGCCATGATAGTTTATCCTGAACATCTTCCTTCTCTGAAATTTTCAGTGACCCAAAGAAAAATGAGCAAGGCTCAACTAAACTAGTAGCAACTACTCCCACAAGTGCCTAGAGGCCATATTACACATTAAAACTACTTGGGACCAGCTAAAATCAGCATGCAAAGCTCAAGAACATGGTCACCAAGGCAGCAAAAATACGCGGAGTATGAGGCACTAGAGCAAAAACTAATTGGACCAATGGAGGAGTCACTTACCAATGAGTAATTTCCCCAAAAAAGTTTGGAGAACGGTGCTTTGAGCAAAGAGATCGAAAATCCCAGCAACAGGAGCAAGAACACGGGTTTGAGCTGCGAAACAATTTTTTCTAGAGGTAGGAGAACCAGATGAGAGCAAGAGTGAGTGGAGGGGGTGCCTGTGGGCCCCACAAGCCTAGGTGGCGCGGCCAGGGGGGTGCCCGTGCCCCCTGGGCTTGTGGCCCACTGGTGCATCCCCCAGACAAGCTATTCGTCTTAGTATTTTTCAAAAAATCCAGAAAAAATCATACTTGATTTTCAAGACGTTCGGAGAACTTTTATTTTCGGGGTACTTTTCCACGGGACGCTAAAACAGAAAACACGGAAAACTAAACTAAACCTATCATTTTTCTTCTAAGCAACCTAAAGTGAAAGCTTGGAACAGAGGTTTGTGACTCCTCGATTCATCCATCTCATGGTCATCGAAAGAAAATCCGTCAATGAGGTTGATCAAGTCTCCTCGACAAACCTTTTCGAATCGCAAAAGAGAACGAAGAATTTTTGAATAGTCACTAGGTCACCTCAATGGGGATGTGTATCTCCCCAAGAAGCAAATCATACTTCATCTTGACACGAGGAATAGGGCATTCAAAGCTCCCAATAAAAATCGATGAAGTTTTTTGATAGCATTGATGCAATGTACTCGATATTGTTTCTTCGGAAAGTGCACCGTATGCTCATTACCATTGACATGGAAAGTGACATTGCCTTTGTTGCAATCTATAACAGCCCCTGCGGTGTTTAAAAAGGGTCTTCCGAGGATGACCGCCATGACATCATCCTCGGGAATATCCAAGATAACAAAGTCTGTTAAGATAGTGACATTAGCAACCACAACAGGCACGTCCTCGCAAATGCCGATAGGGAAAGCAGTTGATTTGTCGGCCATTTGCAGAGAGATTTTAGTGGGTGTCAACTTATCGAGTTCAAGTCTACGATAAAGAGAGAGAGTCATAACACTAACACCGGCTCCAAGGTCGCATAACGTAGTTCTAACGTAGTTGCCTTTAATGGAGAAAGGTATAGTGGGCACACCGGGATCACCTAGTTTCTTAGGAGTTGCACCCTTGAAGGCATACTTAGCAAGCATGATGGAAATCTCAACCTCAGGTATCCTCCTCTTATTAGTCACAATATCTTTCATGTACTTAGCATACAAAGACATTTTGAGCATATCTGTCAAACGCATTTGCAGAAAGACAGGTCTGATCATTTCAACGAAGCGCTCAAAATCCTCATCATCTTTTTTCTTGGATGGTTTGGGAGGAAAGAGCATAGGTTTCTGAACCCATGGTTCCCTTTCTTTACCATCCTTCCTAGCAGCAAAGTCATTCTTATCGTATCTTCTATTCTTAGGCTGTGGGTTATCAAGATCAGGTTCAATCTCCACATCCTTTTCATTGCTAGGTTGAGCATCTTCATGAACATCACTATTGATATCATCATTAGGCTCATGTTCATCACCAGATTGTGTTTCAGCATCAGAGACAGATACATCGTTTGGACTCTCAGGTGTAGCAGCAACAGGGTTGCTAGCGTGCAGGTTCCTATCATCTTTCTTCTTCTTTCTAGGATGACTAGGTTCATCAGTGCTAACTCCTTGAGAATCTTGTTCAACTCTCTTCGGATGACCCTCAGGATACAAAGGTTCCTGGGTCATTCTACCGCCTCTAGTGACGACTCTGACAGAATTGTCATTCAACTCATTGAGCAAGTCATTCTGAGCTTTAAGTACTTGTTCTACCTGAGTAGTAACCATAGAGGCATGTTTACTCAAGAGCTTAAGATCATTGACGTTTCTGTCCACACAAGCACTTAAATGACTAAGCATACGAGCATTCTGTTCCAATTGTCTGCTAACATAATCATTGAAACTCTGTTGTTTGGTAACAAAGTTATCAAATTCATCCATGCATAGGCTAGCAGGTTTATCAAAAGGAATATCACTCTCATCAAACCTACACACATAATTTACTTCTACTACCTGTCTCGGGTTATCGAGACCATGGATCTCTTCGATAGGTGGTAGATTTTTGACATCTTCAGATTTAATGCCTTTCTCTCGCATAGATTTCTTAGCTTCTTGCATATCTTCAGGACTGAGGAATAGAATATCTCTTTTCTTCGGAGTTGGCTTAGGAGGTGATTCAGGAATAGTCCAAGCATTCTCATTGCACAAGATGTTATTCAATAGAATCTCGGCTTGTTCTACAGTTCGTTTCCTAAAAACACTACCGTCACAACTATCTAGGTGGTCTTTAGAAGCGTTAGTAAGTCCATTATAGAAGATATCAAGTATTTAATTCTTCTCAAGAGGGTGATCAGGCAAAGCATTCAGTAGCTGGACGAGCCTCCCCAAGCTTGTGGGAGACTCTCTTCTTCAGCTTGAGCAAAGTTGTATATTTCCTGCAAGGCAACTTGCTTTTTATGGGCAGGGAAATATTTTTCACAGAAGTAGTAGACCATATCATGGGGGCTACGCACACAACGAGGAGCAAGAGAAGTGAACCAGGTCTTAGCATCATCCTTTAGCGAGAAAGGAAACAGCTTGAGGATATAGTAGTGGCGGATCTTTTCCTCACTAGTGAATAGGGTGGCTATATCATGCAGTTTGGTAAGATGGGCTACAACCGTTTCAGACTCATAACAGTGAAAAGGATCAAATTCTACTAGAGTGATTAATTCAGGGTCGACAGAGAATTCATAATCCTTATCGGTCACAAAGATAGGCGAAGTAGAAAACTTCGGGTCGTATTTCATCCTAGCGTTCAGAGATTTTTCTTTCCACTTGCGCAGTAATTTCTCAACATCATAGCTATCCTTACACGCAAGAAAATCCTCAGCTATCTCTCCCTCCATAACATAACGCTCAGGCATAACAGGCAATTCAGGCATAACAGGAGAGCTAGTTCTAGCATGCAAAATAGCAGGTTCTACTTCAATAGTATCAGCAGTTTCAGAAGTATCATGGGCAACAAAAGTAGCATCATGAAGCACAGGCGACATATCAAGATTTCTAGCACGAGGTGGTGTCACAAACTTACTCATAACTCAAGGTGAATCAAGTGCAGAGCTAGATGACAGTTCCTTACCTGTCCTCATAGTGGAAGGCAAGACTTTAGTTCTTGGATCTTTCGCATTCCTCATAGTGACCAGCAGACGTCAATCCCAAGTGACTCCGAGAATATAGTTGTGCCTCCCCGGCAACGGCGCCATAAAGTAGTCTTGATAACCCACAAGTGTAGGGGATCGCAACAGTTTTCGAGGGTAGAGTATTCAACCCAAATTTATCGATTCGACTCAAGGGGAAGCGAAAGAATATTCTCAAGTATTAGCAGCTGAGTTGTCAATTCAACCACACCTGAAAGATTAGTATCTGCAAGCAAAGTATCACTAGCAAAGTGGTATGATAACAACGGTGCCAGAAAAAGGTCTGTTGACGGCAGGCTATTCCTGACTTGTTGTATCAATGGTGCCAGAAAGTCTTGCAGCAGGTAACAACAAAGTAGCAAGTAACAGCAGTAGTGACAGCAGTAGCAAGTAACAACAGTAGTGACATCAGTAGCAATTAACAGCAGTAGTGACAAAGTAACATAGCAAGGACCAGTAGTAAAAGACTCGTAGGCATTGGATCGGTGATGGATGATTATGCCAGATGTTATTCATCATATAGCAGCTATAACACGGAGAGATAAGTAACTAGCTCCCGTTCGTCAATCTAATGTAGGCACGTATTCCGTATGTAGTCATACGTGCTTAGGGAAAAGAACTTGCACTACTGGAATTCCTATATTTGCCATCTGCCAAATCTTTGCCATCAGCCAGCAGACGGCGAAGAACCTCTTTACCGTGTGTTGGCAAAAAACAGACGGTAAAGAGGAGGCTGATGGCAAAATACATATTTGCCATCAGCCACCTCTTTGTCGTCTGTCAACAGACGGCAAAGGTAGGGATGGCAGACGGCAAAGCTATCCCACCCCACCCCTCCTCTCTCCCCATCCCACCCCGGCCCCACCCACCCCTTGGCCGTCTGCCTGACTAGCTTTGTCGTCCGTGGCAGATGGCAAAGGGGATGGACCCCCCAAACGTTAACGGTCGCCGCACGCCCCACCTCTGTCCTCTCTCCCACGCACTCTCTCTCACTGCTCTCCCCTCAGCGCCGCCGCAGCCCCTCAGCGCCGCCACAGCAGCCCCCGGCCCCCAGCGCCTCCGACGCCCCACCGCCGCCGCCGCCCCACCGCCGCCGCCGCCGACGCCTCCCTCGTCGTCACCCTCCGCCCGCACCCTCGCCCTCGCCCTCCTCGCCGTCCTCCCTCCGCCCTCGCCCTCCCATCACCGGCCAGACCCCCTCCTCGCTCAGCAGCACTCCTCCCTCCACCGGCTTGGAGCAGCAACCCCATGGCAATGACGAGGTCACCCGGATGCCATTGACTCCCAAGACCAGCGTCGGAGCCAGGAGCAGCAGCCCTTCGACCGATTCCTCTCGCCCAAATCACAAGGTGAGCTCCAACAATGGATTTCTACCAATGTTTTTTGACTTTGGATAAGTACTAGTGGACTGGACAGAAACTTGTTATGTGTTGAATATCCCTTAATTAGTTTATGCCACCACAATCTTGTTTTAGTTTAGGTTTAGGTTTAGATTTAGTTTTAGTTTAGGTTTATGTTTAGTCTTAGGTTTATGTTTAGTCTTAGGTTAGTTTCCTGTTTAGTAGAAGAAAATAAGAAAAAGTAGAAGAAGAAGAATAAGTAGAAGAAGAAAAAAGAAGAAGAAGAAGAATAAGTAGAAGAAGAAAAAAGAAGAAGAAGAAGAAGAAGAAGAGCTAGAGGAGGAGGAGGAGAAGAAGAATAATAAAAAGAAGAAGAAGAAGAAGAAGGAAAATAAGAAGGAATAAAAGGAAAAGGCAAAAGGAAAATAAGAAAAGAATAAGAAGAAGAAGGAGAAAGGAGAAGAAAAAAAAGAAGAAGAAGAAGGAAAAGAAGAAGAAGGAAAAGAAGATGAGGAGAAGAAAGAAGAAGAAGAAGAAGAAGAAGAAGAAGAAGAAGAAAAATAGGAGAGGAAGTGAAGAATAAGAGGAAAAAAGAAAATAAGAAGAAGAAGAAGGAGGAGGAGGAGGAGGAGGAGGAGGAGAAGGCCAAGGACCTTCTAGTCCTTCTCCTCCTCCTCCTTCTTCTCCTTCTCCTCCTTCTTCTTGATTTCTTCTTCTTCTCCTCCTCCTCCTCCTTCTTCTCCTCTTTCATATTATCCTTGCTTTAATTAACCCAACAATGACATAATTAGCCCATTTAGCTCCAAAATACCATAATAAGCTCAAAATGGCATAAGAACCTTGGTTAGCTCATGAATATTATATACTTAGCTTGTTTTCCTCTAAAATGACATAATTGGAATATTTGTGTTGATCGGGTGGATTTACATGTGATAGTTGTCTCGTCGCTGTGAGGTCTGTTGTGCGAAGAGCTGCCCGTGCGTTGTACGAGCTCCGCCCCTGCATTCGTGGGTCAGTACAAATTTCATCTCCTCCCCGCCCCTTCATTTACTGTGGCTCGGTTTCCGGATGCAACTTTCTAGATTTAGGTAATTCAATTAATTTATCAGTATGCGTGACCAGTATGCGTCTCCCGTTCAAAAGGGCGACATCTATAAATATGCATGTATTTGCATATTTATAACCGCCATCCTTTCGAATTGTCCAACATTATCCATGGACAGCCCGAGTATGTTTAGATTGGGTTCGTTTTCCCGTATGCTGTGCTCTGGATTCGATGCGGAATTTCGTCAGTGCCTCCCTGTTGTTCTCTGGATGCACATCCTCTCTGTTTATTGCAGAGACGTGTATCAGGAGAACAGCGGGGAGGTGCTGCCGAAATTTTGTGTTGGATCCGGAGCAGAGCATGGGAAAACGAACCCAATCTACACATACTCGGGTGGGATTAGGACCTATCTTTACCTATTAGCGTGTAGGTTGCCTGGACGTAATAAAAATGGCGAAAGATGAATATAAATGCTAAATTATATATAAATATATTTCTTCTGTCTTTAGTAGCTACGCAAGATGAGTGATCGTGCGTGGATGTATACCGGTCACCCTAGTCAGAAAGAGATGACGAAAGAATGGTTTTTAAAAACAAAGGAATTTGTGAAAGCCGCATTCGCAAATGGCCAGGAAAGAAACTATTGCCCCTGTCCTGGATGCGACAACTATAAAAAGACGACAGAGGCTGTAATGATTAAACACCTGCAGAGGAGGGGTTTTAAGCCTAATTATACGGTGTGGACATTTCATGGTGAGTCTATACAACGCACAAGAGCTGAGGTGGTACGTCGTCGCACGGACGAGCATGGTACTGGGATCGAAGACATGGTGCAAGACTTTGATGATGCTCGGGATTCGGAAGATGAGATGGAGGAATCTGCAAAGGCCTTTTATGAAATGTTGGAGTCTTCAAAATGTCCTCTCCATGAGCACACCGAGCTCTGTCAGCTGGATGCAATTGCACAAGTAATGGCTCTGAAGGCTCAGTTCAACTTGGGAAGAGAATGCTACGACGCGATGATGACACTATTTGGACGTTTCCTACCCAAAGGCCATGTCATGCCTGCAAACCTGTACCAGTCGGACAAAATACTTCGTGTACTTAAGATGCCCTATGAGAAGATAGATGCATGTGAGAAAGGATGTGTCTTATTTAGGAAGGAGTATGCACATTTGGACTATTGTCCCAATTGCGAGTCTTGCAGGTATCTTGTGGTAGACAACGGTATGGGTGAGAAGAGGCAGACCAAAATCACAGTTAGTGTTCTTCGGTATATGCCAATCGTACCAAGACTTCAACGTATTTTCATGGTCGAAGAGACAGCCAGACAGATGACATGGCACAAATTGGGCAAAAGAACCGAACTAGATGCGGATGGGAATAAGATGATGGTACACACATCGGATGGGGAAGTGTGGAAACATTTCGATGGATTGCATCAGGATAAAGCGGCAGATCCAAGGAATCCTCGAGTCTGCGCCGCCACGGATGGTTTTAATCCCTTCGGCATGACGGCAACCCAATACAGTTGTTGGCCTGTATTTGTCATTCCACTGAATCTCCCCCCCCCCCGGGCAGATTATGCAAAGAAAGAACATATTTCTAACGTTGATAATTCCAGGGCCCAATTATCCGGGGAAGAATATGAATGTGTACCTGCAACCGCTTAAGGATGAATTGGAAGAAGCTTGGGAAAATGGGGTCAAGACATACGATGCTGTTAGAAAAGAAAACTTCAAAATGCATGTGTGGTACATGTACTCTATGCATGACTTGCCAGCGTATGCGCTATTCTCTGGATGGTGTGTGCATGGAAGGTTCCCGTGCCCCCAATGCAAGGCAGCTCTTCAGTTTCATTGGTTGAAGGAGGGTCGGAAGTATTCTTGCTTTGACTTGCATAGACAGTTCCTGGATCCTGACCATCAGTTCAGAAAAGACAAGAAGAACTTTACCAAAGGTAAAGTTGTCAAAAACTTGGCACCACATGCGTTCACAGGCCAACAGATCCTGGATCAGTTAAACGCCCTCGAGCCTGATCCAGAGCGTCTAGGGTATTTCAAGGGGTATAATTCAAAACATGCCTGGACACACAAGCCATGCTTCTGGGATCTGCCTTACTTCAAAGACCTCCTTCTTCCACACAATATCGACATGATGCACACTGAAAAGAATATCGGAGAGGCTATTTTTGGTACATTGTTCGACATAGATGGGAAGACAAAGGATAATATTAAGGCTAGAGTCGATCAAGAGACACTATGTCATAGACCGTTACAAAACATGCGAGAAGGCAAAGGAAAGCAGAAGTGGTCGAAGCCAAAGGCCTGGTTCAATCTTGGAAGGCCAGCTATGAGGGAAATTATCTTGTGGGTCAAAATGCACTTGATGTTCCCCGATGGGTATGCAGCGAATCTAAAGAGGGGAGCGAGTCTTGAAAAATTAAAAATCTTTGGTCTCAAGAGTCATGATTGGCACATATGGCTAGAGCGGGTAATGCCGGTGATGTTACGTGGCTTTATTCCTGAGGATGAATGGCTAGTACTGGCGGAGCTGAGCTATTTCTTCCGTGTTCTTTGTGCGAAAGAATTGTCGCCTGGCGTGGTAGAAGACATGGAGGAGTTTGCACCGGAGTTGTTGTGCAAGTTAGAGAAGATCTTTCCACCGGGCTTCTTTAATCCAATGCAGCATTTGATTTTACATCTACCGACCGAGGCAAGATTGGGTGGGCCCGTGCAAAATCGTTGGTGCTTTGCAACTGAGAGGATGCAGAAGACCCTTCGAGCTAAATGTAAAAATAAGCGTAGAATTGAAGCATCGATGGCTGAGGCATTCATTACTGAGGAGGTGGCAAACTTTGTGACAACACACTACGAAGCCAAAAATCATCATTTGCATAATCCGAAGCCTCGGCACAATGATGGAGACCCTAAAAAAGGTGGGTCCAACCTCAGCCTATTCAAAGGGAAGCTCGCACCAGCCGGTGCTTCGAAACCAATAATGTTGGATATCGAAGAATGGCGGAACATTTCGTTGTATATCTTCAACAACCTAACAGAAGTGCGGCCGTACATCGAGTGAGTTCTCGGCACATTTTCCCGTAACTTCTAATTCATTTGAACTGCTCTTATTCCCGGATATTTCAAACAGCCGTTACGTCGTCAAATTCTCGGATGGAGCGGTGATCGAAAATGATTCCGTCGAAGAGTATGAGCTTCTATCAAAGACAGGAGGCGGCTATCCCGGTTTCATCTCTTGGTTCAAACAAACGGTAATTATCAATAATGGACCATTTCATTCTTGATCTAACTTGCGGCTAATGCAACAACCGTTTCGTATTAAACTTGTAGGCTAATTCAGAGTCTATGGACGCCGAATTGAGACAAGTCGCTAATGGTTTTGACTATAAGGTCCGTTGATTTGAGAAATACAACATCAACGGGTATCTCTTTCGTACCTTTGGCAAAGAGCTATCTATGCCCGACCGGAAATCTACAAATTGTGGTGTCTCTGCTATCGGCGAAGGTGTTATCGAGTATTATGGAAGAGTTGAAGCAATTTATGAACTTCAATTCTATGGTGAAAACCCACCGAACGTCGTAGTCTTGAAATGTTATTGGTTCCAGCCGAAGGAGACTAGAAGGACTCATGAACATATAGGACTAGTCGAAATCAATCCAAACACCCATTTAGATGTTCCCGATGTCTATATTACGGCTCAACAGGCGACCCAAGTTTTCTACCTACCGTGGGCATGCCAAATGGATAAGAATCTGGAAGGTTGGTATGTTGTTTATGAAGTGCCGCCACATGTCAGACCACCTCTCCCAAATGAACAAGATTATGAACCTCACATTAACCCAGACACATATGATGGAGAATTCTTCCAAGAAACACGTCTTTCCAAGAAACGTTTCAAGAACCGCCGTGCTTCATCCAAGAACATGGAAGTAGACAACAACAATGAATCCGACTCCAGCCCTGAGCCGGAACCAGAAGACCTGGAACTCGTAGAGGTTATTGATGCGGATGACCTGTCAATGCTTCAATGATTAAAGGAAGGCATTTCACAACTTCACGCCGTTGAACCCGATGAGCACGTCATTCATGAAGACATGCGTGATAGTGATGATGATGATGCATTTATTGATGATGATTATTAGTTTGTAAGATTCACAACTTAAATTATATATTTTTTAATCTTTATTATTCATGTACATATTATTATTCATGTCAGTCATTCAATTTTTTTATGTTGTACTAATTTCTTTTAATCTTTATCATGGCAGGTGTTGAAAGATGGTGGGCGCGGGTCCAGATCGCTCGACGGGTTCTTCCCAGGCGCCCCGCACGAGGGGTGGTACTTCCATTCCACCCCTATCTCTCCGTAGAGCCTTGGTAGACAGTCTTTCGACACCAGCCGTGGGTTCTTCTTTGTCGGCGGCATTGCCCGCTGGGAGAGGTGCTGGTCGGGTAGGGAAGAAGGGGAAGGGTACAAGGAGAGGTGGTGGCCGCGGAAGATCCAGGAGGACTGTTGAGCCGTCCTCGCCACCACCACCAGCTCATTCACCCGAGCATAGGACTAGTATGGTCGACCCGTTTGCGGAGGAGGCTATGGGGACTCCGGTCCAGGAGCCTGGTGTTCACGGGCATTCGTCCCATGAGACTCCGGTCCAGGAGCAGCCTCGGGTCGAGGTGCACTCGGCCCAGGAGCAGCCGGAGGAGACTACGGTTCCGGAGGCTTCACCCGACGTGGAGAGGTCCGGATGGGAGCCTTGGCCGGATCGTACCGAGTTGCCGGATTGGACCGAGGGTCCGGGTGGCTCAGGGGGCGGGGATGGCGGGGATGAGCTTACGGATAGCGAGGGCGATGTGCAGGTGGACGGGGCCCCGGCTACCGTGTACAAGCGTGGTAGTACACGTCTCCCGATCGCCCCGGCTACCCGCGAGCAGAGGCCGGTGATTAAACCTGAAGGAGATAGGTAAGTACATTTACCCTTTTTTTTAGCTTTTGCCTTCAAGTTTGTTCAAATATCTAATGCGCTGACCTTATCATACTGCAGGGGATGGGTACACCCTCTTGGAGTCCGTAGGCCGAACTCCGTCCTTGGTGTGCTTTGCCGGACAAATTTCCCGGGGTTTGTCACGTTGCCTGGTGAGGGTCAGGTTCCTACACTAGGATTTACCTGGGAGCACTACCAGGCTGCGCAGGCCCCGCCGGAGGAGATTATAGATGGTGTCTTGTGCCACACGAGGGCCGAGATGGTGATCAGGAGCTTTTGGGTAAATTATCCTTTTACATAATCTAAAATTAACAATATAGCTAATTATGGTACTAATCGGTGTTTTCACGTTTGATTGCAGACCTTCTATAGGTGTGAGGATGGATATGAGGAGGCGGCGGCCAGGGTTCTCGAGGTCGAGTGTAGGCGGTTACTACAGAACTTGCGCCACGAGGCTCGGCCGCTGGCTATTCGAGATTACTACGCCACGCGTGGTATTAAGAAGGAGAAGAAGGATTGCCGCAGAAAGTTTCTGAAGAAGGAGCAATACATGAAGGTAATTACCTATTCTTAAGTCCTTCTACGTAGTTTTATTGATTTCATTCATAGGCGTAGCACTGAAAATTCTTTCTAATAACTTACAGGTGCCCCCGAGATGGTGTGCGGATAAGATGGATTGTTGGGAGGCGTTGGTTGATGAGTGGTGCACAGGCAGCTGGCGAGCCGTCCACGATAATGCGAAGGATCGGCGTACCAAATGGTTGGTGTGCCACACCATCAAGGCAGCGCCAACTTACTTCAGTTTGGACGAAACTGGGTATGTGATTTGCTTCATGATTCATGCAATTCATTCTTATGCTAATATTTTGTTCCTCTCTTTTAGGCGCATCACAATAATACTGAGATGCCACACTTGTACGACCTTTATGGCATGGCCGATACTGCCTCGTACAAGAAGGCGAAGGCATTCTCTGAGTCTGACCTGGATGATCCCAGTAACTTCACCAACATATCATCCCACCAGAAGCTCGTGGCATACAGGGACGCGGGGAAGGCTACGAAAGGGGATGACTTTAACCCTAGCCAGGAACCTTTGGATCCAGAGCTGGTGATGATATCTGGTGGCGGGAGGCCCCATGGCTCGATAGCCATTGGAGATGGGATAATACGTTGTCCACTCACTCTTCCGGAGATCAAGGCGCGCCAGTCGAGAAACTGTCCTGAGATAACGCGTCGTCCACGGCCAGTCGAACTTGCCATCGAGGTTAGTTGTACGGACTAAGAACACTTTCATCCATTTCATTATGTGTGTCGCCATAGATCATTACTGTGGTAACGAGGAATGGTTTTTCAGGCTGCTCTTCAGAAAGAGAGAGCGGCAAACCAGGCTGCTCTTGAGAAAGAGAGATTGGCAAGCCAGGCTGCTCTTCAGGCTGCTCTTGATGAGAGGGACCAGAGCACGGCACGATTGCTTGAGGAGGAGAGGGCCCGGAATGAGGCGGGTCAACGAGCCCTATACGAGCTTTTTGTGGTATGTTTTTTTCACATTAGCCAAATCATGTGTGTAATGTCTGTTTCAATACTAACTAATACGACCCACTCTTCAGGGTCTGTGCGAGAAGAGCGGTCAAGTCCCTCCGCCGATGCCCGTCTTCTCTTCGATTGGCACGGTGAGTTTCATTATAAACTAGTATTAATAATTGAGTGTCATCATGCTAACTGAGACATTTCAAAATATCTTTTCTGCAGAATAACTCCCGAGCGGCATCGCACGACCCTTCTCGAGGGAAACCGTCTCCAAACGAAGCCGGCGCGAGCAACCGTGGTGTTTCTCCTCCTTGATGACCACTACGGTAAGTTTCTCCTCCAAACTTAGCTTGTTTTCCTCTAAAATGAGATAATTAGCGAATTTAGCTCCAAGAAGACATAATTAGGTAATTTAGCTCAAAAAAGACATAATTAGGTAATTTAGCTCAAAAAAAGACATAAAGAGGAGGAGGAGGCCAAGGCCAATTTGGCGTCCCAGCCGCCAGAATGTCATCGTGAGGGCGTCGAAGTCCCACACGATGGGCCCGAGGGTCCGGAGAAAGTCCACACCGAGGATGAAGTCGAAACAGCCGAGGTCGATGTCGGCACAGCTAATGGAAAAGTGTTCGCCCCCGATGGTGATGGGAACGTCGCGGGCGAGTCCATGACACTGGAGGCGGTCACCGTTGGCCACCGTGATCCGAAGGTGCTCCCCGCCCATGGTCGGAATAGCTAGACGACGCATGGTTGCCTCGGGCAGGAAGTTATGAGTGGAGCCCGTATCCAGCAGGGCGACCAGCTGCTCGCCATGGATCGTCACGGGCAGCAACATGGTCCGCTCATGGCGGATGCCGGCGAGAGCGTGGAGAGAGACGACGCAGGCCGTCGCCGTAGAATCTGCGGCCGGGTCTGGTGCGTCGTTCGTCTCGTCCGCCTCGGTGTAGTCGACCGTCTCCAAGTAGAAGAGGCGGGGGCAGACATGTGTCGGCGTGTAGGGCTCATCGCAGTTAAAGCAGAGACCCTGACATCGACGCTCCTGCTGCTCGGCCGGGGACAACCTGCGGAAGGTCCGTGTGGCGGCCGGAGGTGCGGCCGTTGCGGCTGGCGGAGGCCGGCCCGGTGCTGGAAGGGTCGGCACGGGTCGACTGAGCTGGCGGCCGCCCCGTCCGGGCGGTTGCTGCAGTGCCTGGGCCCGCTGCTCGAAGGCCCGGGCGTAGTACATGGCGGACTGAAGGTCGGGGGGTTCCCGGAGCTCGACATCCACGCGAATATGGTCCGGTAGGCCACCCACAAAGAGCTCAGCGCGCTGAGACGCGGATATGCCTGGCGCGTGGCATGCCAGGGCTTGGAATCGGTCGGCGTAGTCCTGGACCGTTGAGGTAAACGGTAAGCGGCCGAGGGCTGCCAGTCGGCTGCCAGGGATGGGGGGGCCAAACCGGAGAAGGCAGAGCTCGCGAAAGCGGTCCCACGGTGGCATGCCGCCCTCGTCCTGCTCGAGGGCGTAGTACCAAGTCTGGGCAGTACCACGGAGATGATAGGACGCGAGCCAAGTGCGATCCGACGCGAGCGTCCGCTGTCCCCGAAAGAACTGCTCGCACTGGTTGAGCCAGTTGAGGGGGTCTTCCGCGCCATTGTAAGTGGTGAAGTTCAGCTTAGCGAACCGAGGAGATGTCGTCCCGCCGTGTCCGGGAGCCGCGGATGTCGGTGGCCTCGCGTATGCCGGGTCGGGAAACTCCGGGCCGTAGGGCGCCGAGCTGGAGGACTGCTCGAACGGCAGAGAGGGCGCCGGGTGTTCCGGTGCCGGGGTATAGATCGGACCCGAAGATGATCCGGCTGCCCACGCGGGAATTGGCGATGGCGATGACGGGAACTGCACCTGGTGCAGGGGCCGACCGGTGGTTCGGGGCGCTGGAGGTGCTGCTGTCGATGGCGGCGGCGGCTGCTGGTGCGACGCCGGAGCCTGCGCCGTGGTGGCCGGTAGCGACTGGTGGGGCAGCCCCCCCAGCGGCGCGGTGGTGGCCGGCCACACCGGCCAGGGAGTGCCCGCGGCGTGGTAGTGCTGGAGCAGCAGCTGCGGCGGCGGCGGCGGCGCCCCTCCGTGGAGTGGCTGGAAGGCCGGGGTGGCCCACGGCAGCGACGGCGGCCCGTAGGTAGTGGGGGCGACGCTCGGCGGCGGGGGTTGGGTCCCAGCGAGGTAGAGGTTGATGCCTCGGACCGCTTGGACAAGCTCCCGCAGGGTGCCCGATATCGCCTCGGGCGAGAGTATGGGGAGCGGCTCCTCCGCGGTGATGATCGGCACTGGCGAGGGAGCGGTCCCGGACGTGAGCGGCAACGGCGGCGGGGCGGTGGTGGTGGTTTGCGGCAGTGGGGCGGTGGTGGTGTTGAGCGGCAGCGGTGGTGGAGGGAGCGACATGATCAGCCTGGAATCTCTGGATACCAAATTGGTAGGACTAGGGTTCCTACCGGGCCTCCGGCGTAGGTTGTAAGGGCAGGGAGGAGGGGAGCGAGGGCTGGAGCGGACGCGCCGGCGAGATGGCGCCGTCGCGGCTAGGGTTAGGTGCGGCCGAGGCTAGGGTTCCGGCTCCTTGGAGAGCCGGGCAATAGAAGATAATATCTTTATTGCTTGATCTCAATTGATGTCTTACAACTAGTATTTATAACTCGAGCCTAAGATAACTTTCCTAAAGTAATTTACCTAAGATAACTTGCGGGCCAAGCCGCTAATATTAACGCCCAATGGGCCTACGCCGTCCATAGGCCAAGCCGGTCATAACAGAGGAGGAGGAGGAGGAGGAGAAGGCCAAGGACCTTCTATCCTTCTCCTCCTCCTCTTTCTCCTCCTCCTCCTCCTTCTTCTTGATTTCTTCTTCTTCTCCTCCTCCTCCTCTTTCTTCTCCTCTTTCATATTAAACTTGCTTTAATTAACCCAACAATGACATAATTAGCCCATTTAGCTCCAAAATACCATAATAAGCTCAAAATGGCATAAGAACCTTGGTTAGCTCATGAATATTATATACTTAGCTTGTTTTCCTCTAAAATGATATAATTAGCCCATTTAGCTCAAAAAAGACATAATTAGGTAATTTAGCTCCAACAAGAGGAGAAGAGGAGAAGAAATAGGCAAAATGAAAAGAAAGAAGAAGAACAGATGAAGAAGAAGAGAAGAAGGAGGAGGAGGAGGAGGAGGAGAAGGCCAAGGACCTTCTATCCTTCTCCTCCTCCTCCTTCTCCTCCTCCTTCTTCTTGATTTCTTCTTCTTCTCCTCCTCCTCCTCTTTCTTCTCCTCTTTCATATTATCCTTGCTTTAATTAACCCAACAATGACATATTCAGCCCATTTAGCTCCAAAATACCATAATAAGCTCAAAATGGCATAAGAACCTTGGTTAGCTCATGAATATTATATACTTAGCTTGTTTTCCTCTAAAATGACATAATTCGCCCATTTAGCTCAAAAAAGACATAATTAGGTAATTTAGCTCCAACAAGAGGAGAAGAGGAGAAGAAATAGGCAAAATGAAAAGAAAGAAGTAGAAGAGATGAAGAAGAAGAGAAGAAGGAGGAGGAGGAGGAGGAGGAGGAGAAGGCCAAGGACCTTCTATCCTTCTCCTCCTCCTCCTTCTCCTCCTCCTCCTCCTTCTTCTTGATTTCTTCTTCTTCTCCTCCTCCTCCTCTTTCTTCTCCTCTTTCATATTATCCTTGCTTTAATTAACCCAACAATGACATAATTAGCCCATTTAGCTCCAAAATACCATAATAAGCTCAAAATGGCATAAGAACCTTGGTTAGCTCATGAATATTATATACTTAGCTTGTTTTTCTCTAAAATGACATAATTAGCCCATTTAGCTCAAAAAAGACATAATTAGGTAATTTAGCTCCAACAAGAGGAGAAGAGGAGAAGAAATAGGCAAAATGAAAAGAAAGAAGAAGAAGAGATGAAGAAGAGGAGGAGGAGGAGGAGGAGAAGGCCAAGGACCTTCTATCCTTCTCCTCCTCCTCCTTCTCCTCCTTCTTCTTGATTTCTTCTTCTTCTCCTCCTCCTCCTATTTCTTCTCCTCTTTCATATTATCCTTGCTTTAATTAACCCAACAATGACATAATTAGCCCATTTAGCTCCAAAATACCATAATAAGCTCAAAATGGCATAAGAACCTTGGTTAGCTCATGAATATTATATACTTAGCTTGTTTTCCTCTAAAATGACATAATTGGAATATTTAGCTCAAAAAGAAGGAGAAGGAAGAAGAAGAAGAAGAAGAAGGGAAGAAGAATAGAAGGAGAAGGAGAAGAATAAGGAGGAGGAGGAGAAGAAGAAGAAGGAGGAGGAGAACAAGAGAAGAAGAAGGAGAAGGAGGAGAAGAAGAAGGAGAAGGAGCCCTCCTTCTTCTCCTTCTTCTTCTCTCCTTCTTCTCCTCCTTCTTCTCCTTCTTCTTCTCTTCTTTTTTCTTCTTCTCCTCCTCCTTATCCTTCTCCTTCCCCTTCCCCTCCTCCTCCTCCTCCTTCTTGTTTTTCTTCTCCTTGTTCTCTTATTGCTTCTTCTCTTTCTTCTTCAATTTAGCTTATTTGTCATATATATGTTGTTGTTCTTCTTCTACTTACTTTCTTATTCCCATTTTGCAGATTGGATGTACTACATGCAAGGAAGCTTGCGTTGGAGTGCTTTAGTTTCCGTTTTTATTTGAGTTGATGAACAATGTGTTGGTTCTTTGTATGTGTTGATGAACAATGTGTTGATGAACAATATATGTGCAACTATATGTATGTATATATGGATGAAACTTCGTATGTGTTGGTTCTTTTGATATATGGGATGTACGTTGATGAACAAATGGCATTGATGAGCTTTATATGTATATCATATATGTGTTGTGATCTATTTATGATATATGTGCTCTGAATTATATGTATATGTGATGTGAAATAGAAAAAATAAATAAATATGGGACAATATAGGATCTTTGCCGTCTGCCAGCTGATGGCAAAGGCTCTTTGCCGTCCGCTTTAGGGGGGCAGATGGCAAAGAAGGTCCTATGCCGTCGTAGGCTGACGCAGAAAATTTGCCGGCCGTGACAATCTTTGCCGTCTGTGGTACTGTCTTTGTCGTCCAGGTATTTGTCTTTGCCGTCTGTGATGGCAGACGGCAAAGAAGGTGATTCCTGTAGTGTTGCATGACATCTATTGTCCGTCCCTCCCGTGGCAGCGGGGTCCTAATGGAAACTACGGGATATTAAGGTTCTCCTTTTAATAAAGAACCGGACCAACGCATTAACACTTGGAGAATACATGAACTCCTCATATTATGGTCATCTCCGGGAGTGGTTCCGGCTATTGTCACTCCGGGGTTGCCGGGTCATAACACATAGTAGGTGACTACAACTTGCAATATAGGATCTAAAACACACATATATTGGCGACAACATAATAGGTTCAGATCTGGAATCATGGCCCTCGGGCCCTAGTGACAAGCATTAAGCATGGCAAAGTAGTAGCAATATCAATCTGAGAACATAGTGGATACTAGGGATCAATCCCCGTCAAAACTAACTCGATTACATGATAGATCTCATCCAACTCATCACCGTCCAGCAAGCCTACGATGAGATTACTCACGAACGGTGAAGAGCATCATGGAATTGTTGATGGAGGAAGGTTGATGATGACGATGGCGACGATCTCCCCTCTTCGGAGCCCAGAACGGACTCCAGATCTGCCCTCCAGATGAAGAACAAGAGGTGGCGGCGCCTCCGTATCGTAAAACGCGATGAATCCTTGCCGAGCAAAACGGAATAAATAGAGCTGAGTTTGGAGGCGGTGGAGCCTCGTGGGCCCCACAAGTCTGCTCGGCGTGGCCAGGGCGTGGTCGCGCCCCCTGGGCTTGTGGCCCACTGGCTCACCTCCTCCGGTGGATCTTTGTGCAGGTATTTTTCATTAATTCCGGAAAAATTCTTCGTAAATTTTCAGGTCATGCCAAGAACTTTTATTTCTGCACAAAAACAACACCATGGCAATTCTGCTGAAAACAGCGTTAGTCCGGGTTAGTTCCATTCAAATCATGCAAATTAGAGTCCAAAACAAGGGCAAAAGAGTTCGGAAAAGTAGATACGACGGAGGTGTATCAATGAGAGGTACGACACCGTGTGCACATTGATCCAAATGATGCCCAACTACAAAGATCTCAAGCCTACAGAAGTCATTGGAAGGATTATTGCTCATGAGATGATACTCAAAGACAAAGAAGAGCTTCACAACAAGTCTAGCAGTGCTTACAAAGTCACAACTGATGCTCCCGCTACTTCAAGCGACAATCTTGTCGCCAATGAAGAGATAAGCCTCATGGTCAATAAGTTTAACAAGTCCTACAAGAGTAGAGGCAAAGATCGAAGGTCCAACTCAAGATATGAAGAGAAGCGTTCATCAAGTCATGACAGAAATTGCTACAATTGTGGGAAGCCCGGTCACTATTCCAATGAGTGCACGACTCCCTTCAAACAAAGAGAAGTGTCACTCAGAAGACGAAGCTCAAGAGATGAATCACCACAAAGAGAGGGAAGGAGTAGAGATGATCGTTATGAACGAAGACCCTCAAGGAGAAGTAGGGACTCGGAGAAGAAGGGCAAGTACACCAAGAGCTACTCAAGAAGAATATATCAAACTCACGTTGGTGAATGGGTTTCCCGCTCCAAATCCGACAACCACTTCAAGAGAAGCTATCACTGCAACTTCAACTATAGTCAAGATGAAGGTGTTGCCGGACTTGCACTTGTGATCTCCAACTCCCATGAAATATTTGATTCACCAAATGAAGGGAGTGGAAGTTGCTTCATGACTAAAGGCCCAAGGTATCACATCCCTAGTATCTTGTTTTTAATAGTGACGAGGATGATTTTCTACGATATGATGGGTAAAAGGTGGAATGGAGGGAGTAAAATGAACGGAGGAGATTTTGATATGAATAGAACTATTAAAAATGCATGTGCGTTGCAATGGGAGAAATGGGAAGAGACATCCGTAATAACTCTGCTAGTTTGGCTCACATTTCCACAACCTAAGACATGGCCCGACTCATATTTCGTCGACCTACGGAGAAATCCGATTGATTGGGTTCAGAATGCATGGTCCCCACATGTGGTTCACTACGGATAAGTAGACTACATGGTTCAGACTCCCGATGTTATTATAAACCAGGAATGATCTGGTGTCGAGGAACTATGATGTGCGTCATGGGACAAGTTCCAAAACAATGAACCAATTGAAAGAAATTCAGTTTATTTATAGGACAGATAGTGAAACATAACCCACACATGCATAGATACTCTGCAAAAATAAATTTGATAGATAAGCAACTAATGGAAAAAAGGGAACTACAAGAATGTTGCGGAAATAAACATTCTACATCTCATAGGAGAAATCAAGCTAGTGAGCATAGCTTCTAGTGAAGATGCCCAAACTTCAGTTTTAGGCACTTATAGAACTACAACTACAAAAATGTCTAATCATTTAAAACTTTCAACTATAAATCTATAACCCATAAATATACAACCAGTATAACTGGAAGTTCCAGATTATCGAGAAAAATGTGCAGGACGAACTATTTTCTACACAATCATCTAGACGACATTCTTTGAACATAAATAAATAATTTTCAAACATATACGTGCAATTTGAAAAAATCAGAACCTTCTTTACCATTCACTCCTAAATGTAATCATCTTTTAATGCAGGTCTTGGTCTTGTAGTAGCCCACATTGTCCTCGACCTACTCCAGTCGAAAGTAGTTTCATGATACGTCCATTTTGCATCATGATTTCATGTTGTTATTTATTGCTTTTTTGGCTGTTATTTCACTTCATGGTACAATACTTATGCCTTTTCTCTCTTATTTTGCAAGGTTTACATGAAGAGGGAGAATGCCGGTAGCTGGAATTCTGGCTAAAAAAGGAGCAAGTTTGAGATGCCTATTATGCGCAACTCCAAAAGCCGTGAAAATCAACGTGGATTTTTTGGGAATATATAAAAAAATTGGGCCCAAGAAGTGCGAGAGGAGCACAACCAGGGGGCACAAGCCTGGTAGGCGCGGCCAGCCCCCCTGGCCGCGCCTAGGGGGCTTGTGAGCTCCCTGCTGGCCCACTAGCTCCCCTCTTCTGCTATATGAAGGGTTTGTTCCAAAAAAATCAGGAGGAGGATTTTTGGAGGATTCGCCGCCGCCACGAGGCGAAACTTGATCAGAACCAATCTAGAGCTCCGGCATGACGATCCTGTCGGGAAAACTTCCCTCCCGGAGGCGGAAATTGTCGCCATCGTCATCACCAACACTCCTCTCATCGGAGGGGACTCATCACCATCATCATCTTCATCAGCACCATCAAATCTCCCAACCCTAGTTCATCACTTGTAACCAATCTCCGTCTCACGACTCCGATTGGTACTTGTAAGGTTGCTAGTAGTGTTAATTACTCTTTGTAGTTGATGCTAGTTGGATTATTTGGTGGAAGAGTTTATGTTCAGATCCTTGATGCTAATCATTACCTCTCTGGTCATGAATATGATTATGCTTTGTGAGTAGTTACTTTTGTTCTTGAGGACATGGGATAAGTCATGCTAATAGTAGTCATGTGAATTTGGTATTCGTTCGATATTTTGATGTGTTGTATGTTGTTTTTCCTCTAGTGGTGTTATGTGAACGTCGACTACATAACACTTCACCATTATTTGGGCCTAGAGGAAGGCATTGGGAAGTAGTAAGTAGATGATGGGTTGCTAGAGTGACAGAAGCTTAAACCCTAGTTTATGCGTTGCTTCGTAAGGGGCTGATTTGGATCCACTAGTTTAATGCTATGGTTAGACTTTGTCTTAATTCTTCTTTCGTAGTTGCGGATGCTTGCGAGAGGGGTTAATCATAAGTGGGATGCTTGTCCAAGTAAGGGCAGTACCCAAGCACCGGTCCACCCACATATCAAACTATCAAAGTAACAAACGCGAATCATATGAACATGATGAAAACTAGCATGACAGAAATTCCCGTGTGTCCTCGGGAGCGTTTTTCCTCCTATAAGACTTTGTCCAGGCTTGTCCCTTGCTACAAAAGGGATTGGGCCACTTTGTTGCACCGTTGCTACTTTTGTTACTTGTTTCTTGCTACGAATCATCTCACCACACAACTACTTGTTACCGATAATTCCAGTGCTTGCAGATATTACCTTGTTGAAAACCACTTGTCAGATCCTTCTGCTCCTCGTTGGGTTCGACACTCTTACTTATCGAAAGGACTACGATAGATCCCCTATACTTGTGGGTCATCATTTCACAATGGAGAAATTACTACGAGAAATAAGTTTTTCCAAACACTATGTCAGGTACCTCGCAAATAAAAAAATGGGAGATGCATCATATGAGTTCATATGAGTACTTGCAAATATTGATATTAGCATTATCTAGTGCAGCCAAAGCTAATGAAAAGGTTCTTTTTTTAATTTGTACTTAGTGAAACCTAACTTGGCACTTGACATACAGTATGCGATTTGAACATATCTCGCAGAATATATCACAGTAAATGTCTAAGTTATATATATGATTACAACTGACATTGTGGATGTGATGCTAGTAGAAGAAAATCACATGGTAGAACAATTATCATTAAAACCGAGAGGATAGCAATTAATTGGTGTAATGCTGTAACTTTGGGCCAAGAATCTTCATATTTTATGGTAACTTTGGGCCATTGATCTTCATATTAGTACAATTCACAATGGTAAACAATTCTAAGCAGCAAAAGGGTAAATAACTTTAGGGATCTTTCAAAAAAAGTTGCATTAGTAAAAATTAGGAAGGCATAATTGCATATCGAGGCCCAAGCCTCCCCGTATGTTTCCCATCACATGTATGCAGCCATGTATGCCATGCAAGCCTGACATTAGCCACCGCATGCTTGTCTCGCAACCCATTCATACATGATGGGTGCCACAGCTTGGGGTGTCTTTGGCTCACTTGTGAAGGAGAGTAAGGGGAAGAGGCATGGTTCTGCTCTACGCCTTATCGTTTGTCTGCTCGGTCTGCAATCCTCTCCTCCGCCAGGTTGGAGATGAAGTGGTTGCACGCAAAATGAGGGACATGATGGCCCGCATTGCCATCGAGAAAATGCAGAGGGCCGGGGCAGAGTGGAGGCGACACTGATTATACACCAAACTTTCTCACTTCCAATACTGCATGAAGCACCCTGCCTGGTCATGTTCTTTTGACTGAAGTTTGGTGTAGCCCTGAATATATGTGCATTGGTGAACACTGCACCTACTCTGCCAGCCTCTGCTATTAAAATTTTGAACCCATAGAGCAAAGTCAATAAATACTCTGACTTTCTCAAGGGGACTAAAATTTAGGGAGCAAATACTTTCAAAATTGGGGAGAAAATCACACACGAATATGTTGTACTGCTATACAAATCTAGAACAAAACAAATCAAGGAAACTATCAATTTTTCCAATAAAGGACAAGGGAACTATCCTAATTGTGACATACTCATCCAAATCCTTCTCTGCCTGCAACAACCCAGCTCATCTAGGTGTGAAAAACTGACGCACATCCATATGCACACACCCACGTGACATTAGTCTAGTTACCAGATTGACTCCCACCATCATACCATTTGTTGAATCATATGGAAGGAGAGTTAGTCTCATGATGTATTTATGTGGGAGTTTACCTCAAGCATCTGTGACTGAAACTGGCTTGGACCAAACACACAAACACCTTGTGTGCAAAAAAAAAGGGTCGGACAAACACACAAACACTTTGTGTGCAAAAAAATAACTGAGAACATCCACAAGCTATAACCGGTTAATTCTATCCTATTGACTTGACATGACGAAACTGTGCAAACTCGATCCTCAGCAGAAAATATAAGTCATCCAAAGAGACTGGCCTATGGTTTCCTCTTGTAGCATAGGGTGGGCACGTACATGTGCGTCCGAAGTTGAGGTGTATGGCGGTACAGAGGGGACGACAAGGTCGCCGACGAGTGCAACGACGACCGGATGGCTGTGTGGCTCTGGTCGAGCGGCAAGAGCGAGCCCTCCCAAGCGGAGCACATCAAGGAGCTCACGCGCCCGGAAGAGAGGATGGCCTGAGGCGGAACAATGGTGCGGGTGCTGCGATCTCCTTCGTCGGTCGGCGACTCGCGCGTCACCGAAGCGAGCATACCGCGGGGCGGGTGCATCCTGGCGGCGCAGTTCGGCCCGTTCGAGCTCCGGGAGCCGGATGCTAGCGCCACACCCTCCCATCATCTGCCTCCCGCGAGGTCTCGGCCAGTAGGTGGAGGGGAGCCGTGAACGGCAAAGAAAGCCACGGGTGAGGAGGAGATGGGATTGGTAGGCAGGAGGCCACCAGCGGCGCGAGTGAGGACGGGGCAGGAGGCGGCCGGCGGCGTACGGGGCGCGTCAGGAGGTGGGTGGGGAGGGGCGGAGCGCTGCGAGGCAAAGTCTAGCTCCATTTTCTTTCCTTTGTACCGGTTCGACTTGGAGTGCAGCAACGTCGTGCCCGAGCCCCTCGAGCCTCCTCCCTCCGGCGTGTTGGGGAACGTCGCATGGGAAACAAAAAATTTCCTACGCGCACGAAGACCTATCATGGTGATGTCCATCTACGAGAGGGGATTTCTGATCTACGTACCCTTGTAGATCGCACAGCAAAAGCGTTAAGAAACGCGGTTGATGTAGTGGAACGTCCTCACGTCCCTCGATCCGCCCCGCGAACCGTCCCACGAACCGTCCCGCGATCCGTCCCACAATCCGATCCGATCTAGTGCCGAACGGACGGCACCTCCGCGTTCAACACACGTACAACTCGACGATGATCTCGGCCTTCTTGATCCATCAAGAGAGACGGAGACGTAGATGAGTTCTCCGGCAGCGTGACGGCGCTCCGGAGGTTGGTGGTGATCTACTCTTAGCAGGGCTCCGCCCAAGCTCCGCAGAAACGCGATCTAGAGGAAAAACCGTGGAGGTATGTGGTCGGGCTGCCGTGGCAAAGTTGTCTCAAATCAGCCCTAAAACCCCACTATATATAGGAGGGAGGGAGGGGAGGAGGCAGCCTCAAAACCTAAAGGTTTGGCCGAAATTGGAGGTGGAGGAGTCCTACTCCAATCCTACTTGGAGTAGGATTCCACCTTCCCACTTGGAAACTCTTTCCACCTTGTGTTTTTTTCCTTCTCAAACCTTATGGGCCTTAGTGGGAACTTATTCCAGCCCACTAGGGGCTGGTTTACTCTTCCCATAGCCCATGAGACCCCTTGGGGCGTGACACCCCTCCTGATGGTCCCCGTCACCCCTCCCGGCACTCCCAGTACACTACCGATGAGCCCGAAACTTTTCCGGTAATGCACGAAAACCTTCCGGTAACCAAATGAGGTCATCCTATATATCAATCTCCGTTTCTGGACCATTCCGGAAACCCTCGTGACGTCCGTGATCTCATCCGGGACTCCGAACAACATTCGGTAACCAACCATATAACTCAAATACGCATAAAACAACGTCGAACCTTAAGGGTGCAGACCCTGCGGGTTCGAGAACTATGTAGACATGACCCGAGAGACTCCTCGGTCAATATCCAATAACGGGACCTGGATGCCCATATTGGATCCTACATATTCTACGAAGATCTTATCGTTTGAACCTGAGTGCCAAGGATTCATATAATCCCGTATGTCATTCCCTTTGTCCTTCGGTATGTTACTTGCCTGAGATTCGATCGTCAGTATCCACATACCTATTCCAATCTCGTTTACCGGCAAGTCTCTTTACTCGTTCCGTAATACAAGATCCCGCAACTTACACTAAGTCACATTGCTTGCAAGGCTTGTGTGTGATGTTGTATTACCGAGTGGGCCCCGAGATACCTCTCCGTCATACGGAGTGACAAATCCCAGTCTTGATCCATACTAACTCAATGAACACCTTCGGAGATACCTGTAGAGCATCTTTATAGTCACCCAGTTACATTGCGACATTTGATACACACAAAGTATTCCTCCGGTGTCAGTGAGTTATATGATCTCATGGTCATAGGAACAAATACTTGACTCGCAGAAAACAGTAGCAACAAAATGACACGATCAACATGCTACGTCTATTAGTTTGGGTCTAGTCCATCACATGATTCTCCTAATGATGTGATCCCGTTATCAAGTAACAACACTTGCCTATGGCCAGGAAACCTTGACCATCTTTGATCAACGAGCTAGTCAACTAGAGGCTTACTAGGGACAGTGTTTTGTCTATGTATCCACACAAGTATTGTGTTTCCAATCAATACAATTATAGTATGGATAATAAACGATTATCATGAACAAAGAAATATAATAATAACTAATTATTATTGCCTCTAGGGCATATTTCCAACAGTCTCCCACTTGCACTAGAGTCAATAATCTAGTTCACATCACCATGTGATTTCAACGAATCCAACACCCATATTGTTCTGGGGTCTGATCACGTCTTGCTCGTGAGAGAGGTTTTAGTCAACGGTTCTGAAACTTTCAGATCCGTGCGTTCTTTACAAATCTTTATGTCATCTTATAGATGCTGCTACTATGTGCTATTCGAAAATGCTCCAAATATCTACTCTACTGTACGAATCCGTTTCACTACTCATAGTTATTCGGATTAGTGTCAAAGCTTGCATCGACGTAACCCTTTACGACGAACTCTTTAACCACCTCCATAATCGAGAAAAATTCCTTAGTCTATTTAGTTACTAAGGATAACTTTGACCGCTGATCAGTGATTCAATCCTGGATCACTCTATGTACCTCTTAACAGACTTGCTGCAAGGCACACATGAGGTGCGATACTCAGCATGGCATACTTTAGAGTCTACGGCTAAGGCATAGAAGACGACCTTCGTCTATTCTCTTTATTCTGCCATGGTCGGGTTTTGAGTCTTACTCAAATTCACACCTTACAACACAGTCAAGAACTCCTTCTTTGCTAATCTATTTCGAATTCCTTCAAAAACTTGTCAAGGCATGCATCTTGTTGAAACTTCTATTAAGCGTTTTGATCTATCTCCATAGATCTTGATGCTCAACGTTCAAGTAGCTCAATCGAGGTATTCCTTTGAAAAACTCCTTTCAAACAACCTTTTATGCTTCACAGAAATTCTACATTACTTCTGATCAACAATATGTCAACCACATATACTTATCAGAAATTCTATAGTGCTCCCACTCACTTCTTTGGAAATACAAGTTTTTCATAAACCTTGTACAAACCCAAAATCTTTGATCATCTCATCAAAGTGTATATTCCAACTCCGAGATGCTTGCACCAGTCCATTGAAGGATCACTCGAGCTTGCATACTTTTTAGTATCTTTAGGATCGACAAAACCTTCTGGTTGTATCACATACAATGTTTGCTCAAGGAAACCGTCGAGGAAACAATGTTTTGACATCCTATGTGCAATATTTCAAAAATAATGCAACAACTACTAACATAATTCTAACAGACTTTTAGCATCGCTACGAGTGAGAAAGTCTCACCATAGTCAACTGTTTGATCATGTCGGAAACATCTTTGCGACAAGTCGAGCTTTTCTTAATAGTGACTTATCACCATCGTCGTCTGTCTTCCTTTTAAAGATCCATCTTTACTCAATAGTCCTATGACTATCAAGTAGTTCTTCCAAAGTCTACACTTTGTTTTCATACACGGATCCTCTCTCGGATTTCATGGCTTCCAGCCGTTTGTCGAAATCCAGGCCCACCATTGCTTTCTCCATAACTCGTAGGTTCACTGTTGCTCAACAACATGACCTCCAAGACAGGGTTACCATACCACTCTGCAGTAGTACGCGATCTTGTCAACCTACGAGGCTTGTAGTAACTTGATCTGATGCTCGATGATCACCATCATCAGCTTTCACTTCAATTGGTGTAGGCGCCACACGAACAACTTCCTGCGCCCTACTACAAACTGGTTGAAGTGATGGTTCAATAACCTCATCAAGTTCTACCACACTCCCACTCAATTCTTTCGAGAGAAACCTTTCCTCGAGAAAGGATCCGTTTCTAGAAACAAACACTTTGCTTCCGGATCTGAGATAGGAGATGTACCCAACTGTTTTGGATATCCTATGAAGATGCATTTATCCGCTTTGGGTTCGAGCTTATCAGACCGTAAGTGTCGAAGCCCCAAACTTTCAAGAAACGACAGTTTAGATTTCTCTAAACCTCAGTCTATAGTGTGTCATCTCAACGAAAATACGCGGTGCCCTATTTAAAGTGAATGCGGCTGTCTCTAATGCATAACCCATAAACGATAGTGGTAATTCGATAAGAGACATCATAGCATGCACCATACCAAATAGTGCGTGGCTATGACGTTCACACACATCATCACACTATGATGTTCCGGGTGGCATGAACTGCGAAACAATTTCCACATTGTCTTAACTGCGTACCAAAGCTCGTAACTTAGATATTCATTTCTATGATCATATCATAGATAGTTTATCCTTTTGTTACGACGAACTTCACTCTGAAACAGAATTGAACTTTTCAATATTTTAGACTTGTGATTCATTAAGTAAATACTCTTGTATTTACTCAAATCGTCATTGAAGTAAGAACATAATGATATCCACTACGTGCCTCAGCACCCATTGGACTGCATACATCAAAATGTATCACTTCCAACAAGTTACTATCTTGTTTCATCTCAATGAAAACAAGGCCTTGCTCATGTGGTATGATTTGCATGTCACTAGTGATTCAAAATCAAGTGAGTATAAAGATCCATCAGCATGGAGCCTCTTCATGCAATTTATACCAACATGAGTCAAGCGGCAGTGCCACAAGTAAGTGGTACTATCATCATTACCTCGTATCTTTTGGCACCAATATCATGAACATGTGTAACACTACGATCGAGATTCAATAAACCATTGAAGGTGATTATTCAAGCAAATAGAGTAACCATTATTCTCTTTAAATGAATAATCGTATTGCAATAAACACGATCCTATCATGTTCATGCTTAACGCAAGCACCAAATAACAATTATTTAGGTTTAACACCAATCCCGATGGTAGAGGGAGCGTGCGACGTTTGATCATATCAACCTTGGAAACACTTCTAACACGTATCGTCACCTCGCCTTTAGCTAGTCTCCGTTTATGTCGTAGCTTTCATTTCGTGTTACTAATCACTTAGCAACCGAACCGGTATCCAATACCCTCGTGCTACTAGGAGTACTAGTAAAGTACACATCAGCATCATGTATATCAAATATACTTCTTTCGACTTTTGCCAGCCTTCTTATCTACCAAGTATCTAGAGTTGCTCCGCCTCAGTGACCGTTCCCCTCATAACAGAAGCACTTAGTCCCGGGCTTGGGCTTAATCTTGGGTCTCTCCATCAGTGCAGCAACTGCTTTGTCGTTTCACGAAGTATCCCTTCTAGCCCTTGCCTTTCTCAAAACTTAGTGGTTTTACTAACCATCAACTATTGATGCTCCTTCTTGATTTCTACTTTCGCAGTGTCAAACATCGCGAGTCGCTCAAGGATCATTGTATCTATCCTTGATATGTTATAGTTCATCATGAAGCTCTCACATCTTGGTGGCAGTGACTTTGGAGAACCATCACTATCTTATCTGGAAGATCAACTCCCACTTGATTCAAGCGATTGCCGTACTCAGATAATCTGAGCACACGCTCAACGATTGAGCTTTTCTCCTTTACTTCGTGGACAAAGAATCTTGTCGGAGGTCTCATACCTCTTAACAAGGGCACAAGCATGAAATCACAATTTCATCTCTTTAGAACATCTCTTATGTTTCGTGACATTTCAAAACGTCTTCGGCGCCTTGCTTCTAAGCCATTAAGTATTTTGTACTGAACTATGGTGTAGTCATCAGAAACGTGTATGTCGGATGTTCACAACATCTACAGACGACGCTCGAGGTGCAGCACACCAAGTAGTGCATTAAGGACATAAGCCTTCTGCGCAGCAATGAGGACAATCCTCAGCTTTACAAACTCAGTCTGCAAAGTTTGCTACTATCAACTTTCAACTAAATTTTCTCTAGGAACATATAAAAACAGTAGAGCTATAGCGCAAGCTACATCGTAATTCGCAAAGACCATTAGACTATGTTCATGACAATTAGTTCAATTAATCATATTACTTAAGAACTCCCACTCAAAAAGTACATCTCTCTAGTCATTTGAGTGGTACATGATCCAAATCCACTATCTCAAGTCCGATCATCACGTGAGTCGAGAATAGTTTCAGTGGTAAGCATATCTATGCTAATCATATAAATTATACGATTCATGCTCGACCTTTCGGTCTCATGTGTTCCGAGGCCATGTCTGCACATCCTAGGCTCGTCAAGCTTAACCCGAGTGTTCCGCGTGTGCAACTGTTTTGCACCGTTGTATGTGAACGTTGAGTCTATCACACCCGATCATCACGTGGTGTCTCAAAACAAAGAACTGTCGCAACGGTGCACAGTCGGGGAGAACACAATTTCGTCTTGAAATTTTAGTGAGAGATCACCTCATAATGCTACCGTCGTTCTAAGCAAGATAAGGTGCATAAAGGATTAACATCACATGCAATTCATAAGTGACATGATATGGCCATCATCATGTGCTTCTTGATCTCCATCACCAAAGCACCGGCACGATCTTCTTGTCACCGGCGTCACACCATGATCTCCATCATCATTATCTCCATCAACGTGTCGCCATCGGGGTTGTCGTGCTACTCGTGCTATTACTACTAAATCTACGTCCTAGCAATATAGTAAACACATCTGCAAGCACAAACGTTAGTTTAAAGACAACCCTATGGCTCCTGCCGGTTGCCGTACCATCGACGTGCAAGTCGATATTAACTTATTACAACATGATCATCTCATACATCCAATATATCACATCACATCGTTGGCCATATCACATCACAAGCATACCCTGCAAAAACAAGTTAGACTTCCTCTAATTGTTGTTGCATGTTTTACGTGGTGACCATGGGTATCTAGTAGGATCGCATCTTACTTACGCAAACACCACAACGGAGATATATGAATTGCTATTTAACCTCATCCAAGGACCTCCTCGGTCAAATCCGATTCAACTAAAGTTGGAGAAACGACATTCGCCGGTCATCTTTGAGGAACGGAGTTAGTCGTAGCGATGAAACCAGTCTCTCGTAAGCGTACGAGTAATGTCGGTCCGAGCCGCTTCGATCCAACAATACCGCGGAATCAAGAAAAGACTAAGGAGGGCAGCAAAACGCACATCACCGCCCACAAAAACTTTTGTGTTCTACTCGAGAAGACATCTACGCATGAACCTAGCTCATGATGCCACTGTTGGGGAACGTCGCATGGGAAACAAAAAATTTCCTACACGCACGAAGACCTATCATGGTGATGTCCATCTACGAGAGAGGATTTCCGATCTACGTACCCTTGTAGATCGCACAGCGGAAGCGTTAAGAAACGCGGTTGATGTAGTGGAACGTCCTCATGTCCCTCGATCCGCCCCGCGAACCGTCCCACGAACCGTCCCGCGATCCGTCCCACGATCCGATCCGATCTAGTGCCAACGGACGGCACCTCCGCGTTCAACACACGTACAGCTCGACCATGATCTCGGCCTTCTTGATCCAGCAAGAGAGACGGAGAGGTAGATGAGTTCTCCGGCAGCGTGACGGCGCTCCGGAGGTTGGTGGTGATCTAATCTCAGCAGGGCTCCGCCCGAGCTCCGCAGAAACGCGATCTAGAGGAAAAAACCGTGGAGGTATGTGGTCGGGCTGTCGTGGCAAAGTTGTCTCAAATCAGCCCTAAAACCCCACTATATATAGGAGGGAGGGAGGGGAGGAGGCAGCCTCAAAACCTAAAGGTTTGGCCGAAATTGGAGGTGGAGGAGTCCTACTCCAATCCTACTTGGAGTAGGATTCCACCTTCCCACTTGGAAACTCTTTCCACCTTGTGTTTTTTTTCCTTCTCAAACCTTATGGGCCTTAGTGGGAACTTATTCCAGCCCACTAGGGGCTGGTTTATCTCTTCCCATAGCCCATGAGACCCCTTGGGGCGTGACACCCCTCCTGATGGTCCCCGGCACCCCTCCCGGCACTCCCACTACACTACCGATGAGCCCGAAACTTTTTCGGTAATGCACGAAAACCTTCCGGTAACCAAATGAGGTCATCCTATATATCAATCTTCGTTTCCGGACCATTCCGGAAACCCTCGTGACGTCCGTGATCTCATCCGGGACTCCGAACAACATTTGGTAACCAACCATATAACTCAAATACGCATAAAACAACGTCGAACCTTAAGTGTGCAGACCCTGCGGGTTCGAGAACTATGTAGACATGACCCGAGAGACTCCTCAGTCAATATCCAATAGCGGGACCTGGATGCCCATATTGGATCCTACATATTCTACGAAGATCTTATTGTTTGAACCTCAGTGCCAAGGATTCATATAATCACGTATGTCATTCCCTTTGTCCTTCGGTATGTTACTTGCCTGAGATTCGATCGTCAGTATCCGCATACCTATTTCAATCTCGTTTACCGGCAAGTCTCTTTACTCATTCCGTAATACAAGATCCCGCAACTTACACTAAGTCACATTGCTTGCAAGGCTTGTGTGTGATGTTGTATTACCGAGTGGGCCCCGAGATACCTCTCTGTCATACGGAGTGACAAATCCCAGTCTTGATCCATACTAACTCAACGAACACCTTCGGAGATACCTGTAGAGCATCTTTATAGTCACCCAGTTACGTTGCGACATTTGATACACACAAAGCATTCCTCCGGTGTCAGTGAGTTATATGATCTCATGGTCATAGGAACAAATACTTGACACGCAGAAAACAGTAGCAACAAAATGACATGATCAACATGCTACGTCTATTAGTTTGGGTCTAGTCCATCACTTGATTCTCCTAATGATGTGATCCCGTTATCAAGTAACAACACTTGCCTATGGACAGGAAACCTTGACCATCTTTGATCAACGAGCTAGTCAACTAGAGGCTTACTAGGGACAGTGTTTTGTCTATGTATCCACACAAGTATTGTGTTTCCAATCAATACAATTATAGCATGGATAATAAACGATTATCATGAACAAAGAAATATAATAATAACTAATTATTATTGCCTCTAGGGCATATTTCCAACACGGCGTCCATTCGAGGCTCCGCGCAGCCACGACTCGCCTCTGGGCACCGGAGCACCGGCTCCCTTCTGCCTCGACCCCACTAGCAGAGCCCCAGCCGTTGAGGAGCCGCGCCTGCCTCCCGCGAGCGCAGCGACGCCGTTCCCGAGCCCCTCGATCCTCCTCCCTCTGGCCATCTCTGGCGTCCATTGGAGGCTCCGCCAAGGCCCTGTCCCCGACCTGCCCGAGTCTTCCCCTGCTTCACCTCGCCACGTGGTCCGCGTGGATAAGAGACGCCGGCCGCGGGTGCGTGTGGATAAGAAGACCTTGACCACGGAAGGGGTGTTTCTATAAAAACGAAATATTTTTACATTAAACAAAGGACTGCGGATTAATTTCTCTGAAATAGAAGGGTTTATTTGTAAACAGCCGCGACGGTTTTTTTTATAGAAGCGGTATTCGTTTTAGTATTAGTTTGGAACCATCCAGATTATATAATCCAGTTTTTGTAATCTATTATGTCATCAAAAAGGACAGATTATGATGTAGATTATAAAAACTAGATGGACAGATTATTAAAAACTCATAATCTACTCTACACCAGATAAAATCAGATTATGGATTACTAATGACCCATTACCCTTGTAAAGTTAGAGATAATTACATTCCTACCACCGCCATCATCCTCTTTTAAAAAAACAGAGGACAGATTATGCAATGTAAAACCTGGATTACAGTTTATATAATCTCGCCTCCAAACATGCTCACGTAGATTATTTTTATAAACCAGATTGTATAATCTATCTTCATAATCCAGATTATCATAATCTATTGTGGTTTCAAACAGGACCTAAGACAGGGAGGCTGTAGTGCACCTACTCTCTCTGGAATCACGGAGACGATAAACTTGGCTCCAGTAATCGACCATGTAGATGGATCCATCGTTGTGCCAGCAGTCCGGGAGGAGGACGGCGCGTGACATGCCGTCGAGGGGACGCCCGTCGGGGCCGTAGGCCACCCTGCTCCATGGAAGAGTCGTCGACGATGCGACGGCGCCGCTCTCCGTCCTTCTCCTCTTCTCGTCGATCGGAGCCCGACGTAGATCGAGGTTGTTTTGCTCCGCGGAGGGGTGGCCGACGGGCCCGCTTGTGGGCCGCTCTCCATTCTTGTCGATTGGAGATTTTTGTTTTTTTTAAACTCTCGATTGGAGTTTTCTCTAGGGCCGGTTTGATTGTTCCCTTTACTTGTATCCAGCCACGACGAGCTGATCTGGTTATCACTCTCTATCCTTAATTATGACTCCTCCGTCCAAAATACGTGTCTTAAATTTGTTTAGATATAAATGTATCTAGTCACGTTTTAGTATTTAAATACATTCATTTCTACACAAATTTAAGACAAGAATTTTGAGACGGAGGGAGTATTTTTTTGAGTAACCACCCGTTTATGTAAGAAGAAGAAAATTGACCGGTTTATACACCACACGGGTCAGACAGGTTGTTGGTTATATACACCGCACGGGTCAGCCTCAGGCGCTGTCATTTGGTCGCCGCAAGGTTTTCGCCTGGACCTTCATCGTCACTATTACCACATGAGCGAACTGGGGGGTCGGCCGCCGCTACCAAGTACAGTAGGAAGGAAAAACGATTAGAGGGGACAATTTAAGGCATCTGCTAGAAAGCAAGTGTGTTCGCCCTGCAAAAAACTGGAAACTGTTAAGAGGAGCCCGCAAAGAGATTTTTTTGAAAGCTCAAATTGTCGGGGCCGTGCTAGAGTTGCTCTAAGCGATTAGATATCAAAATAAACCGGGTGAAAGTTAAAGTCCGAGCTACACATAGCTCTTTACTCAAAATAATCACATTTTGAATTTTAATAAAAAACTGAAAAAGAATCATGGATGTAGTGATGTTGCACTGTAGCAACGTGCAAAAAATCTCAACTCCAAATAATTCATATTTTGAGCTAAAAAAATACCCTATTCACTACTTTCATATTCAGATTTTTTTTTCATTTTTACACAGCCAAAAATACAACATATATCTAGTTGAGATTTTACATGTCGATATAATACAACATCATCTATATCATGATTTTTTTCACGTTTTTTTGAAACTCTGAATATGATTTTTGAATTTTTCAAACTAAAGAGCTACTTGGAGCTCGAGGGTACAAACGCCACACTCGTCATTTTCTTGCAATCTATATAGAAACTACAAAGCAGGACCATATGTTGATTGCGGGTCTACCTGAAGAATTTGTTTTACGGAAACATTTGAGCAGTGCTCACAATGAAGACATGAATTAAATGAAACCGCATTCTACTTCATGTTCAACGCAACGAAGGTTAAAATTTATTGAATTCCTTTTACAATTTGCCGACGGCCAAGAACTGCATTAACTCTTGGGCCTGGTAATGATCCAGACTTACTAGATGCACTATTGATGTCAATAGAGCTTGTGACAAGGGATATGGAGTTGCAGCTCAGGGTGCCACCGGTATCGATATAGAGGATTTTTTAGATGTCTTGTGAATTTTGTTGGTTCACCTGGAGTTTAAAAACATTATTGGACCTTACCAAACATCTTTGTTGACGTGTTTAATATAAGTCATCTAGTTATAATGAGCAAAAATAATTATAAGATTTATATGTGCACTGCACTGCACGCTAACTACTTCCTTCGTTCTTAAATATAAATCTTTTTAAAGATTTCACTAGATGACTACATATAAAATAATATGAATGAATCTACACTTTAAAATATATCTATATACATCCGTATATAGTTTTTTATAAAACCTTTAAAAAGACTTATATTTAGAAACGGGTTAGTACGTTCAACTCCCTGCTTCAGTTTTGCGGTTCATTACAGCCATACGTCGAGGTCCAAACCCCAGGGTGGGTGGCGTCTGCCCCCAAACGCCACGGACCCTGGCGTCTGGCCATTTGCCACGTCAGCTGATTAGCGAAATTAAAGTATCATGTGGGCCCGAGCCAAACGCCATGGTCCTTGACGTATCCCGTGCAACCCAGACGTGAGAAATGTTGACGTTGCATAAAAAGGTTAGATTAAAAAAAATCTAAGGTCAGTTCTGTATTTTGTTAGCCCACAAAGGTCAAAACAAAAATATTGTCGACCGCCGGAAACGGATGTTGGCCCGTACAGGGACAGAGATGGAGGTACGAGAGGAGGGAGGAGCAGGCGAGGGCGGCCAAGATGGGGCGCGAGGATCCACGGCTGGTGCTCTGGGGACGCCGGCACTGGAGGGGCGACAGGGCTTCGTTTCTTCACAAGTTGTCCCCATGATCGTTTGGTTTTCAACTCTTGATGGTTTCGTTTTCGCAGCCTCGAAATGGACAACGCGCGGTGTGCTCTGGCAGTGTGATGGACAAGGGACATCTTATCTTAGTCCTAAGTGGGGAATTTAATCAATCTGCTCATTTCTCCTAATAGTGCAGAATTTAGTTCGTGTAATAGCCGTGCTGTTAGTCTTCAGTGCGAGAGTTACTTTGCTCAGTACAGGATATAATTAGTACATCATCGCATCATCTCGCCGCTGCAGTGCTTCTAGTCAGCTCTGCCCAAAACTGTGAACCATTCTCCTCGAGATTTGCAGAAATTGTAGCTCTTGTAAAATACACTGCTCCGTATGTATTTGAGAGAGATGGCAGGCAAAACGCCCTGCAAACCATGTCACTACATTACATACAAATATTATTTTGCAAAGGAAATCACAGCTAGAATATATAGATTGTTTAATCACATTGCCGGCTCACTTTTTTTCAACAACCAGCGGGTACAATGACATAAATATCATCTCTTCTGTTAAACTCTATTTTCAAGAGATATGGCCGCTAAAATGTCACAGGGAAGTCTTTGCAAGAAATTTCAGGAAGCCACAATGGTAAGACTGAAACTGTTACATTGTAATGGCAACATGAATACATAAGAACCATTCACAAAATAAAACCATGCAAGAGCAAGACGGGGGTTAAGAGCACTGAGACAGGACATGGCCAACATCTCAGGACGAATTTCACAAGGCATGGAAATTTTGGAAGGCAGACATAGATAAATACAAAGATGGGATGCCCAAAGGACCAACACCAAGTCACAATGTCACTGGCAACACATGTACGCAACTTCAGTTCACCGAAAATCTGTGCCAAACCAAAATGGAGCAACAGAAAGATCCACAGTTTTCATGGCACACACACTGACATCATATTATAGCAGTCTTGACTACAACTTGGAACAAAGCTCTCAGACGATGGCATTTGCGTTGCTGGCGATCCTGATCCACAGTTTCCATGGCACACACACTGACATCATATTATACAGTCTTGACTACAACTTGGAACAAAGCTCTCAGACGATGGCATTTGCATTGCTGGCGATCATGGGCCACATGTCATCTCACCCCTGGGACCGACGATAACTCCAGCGTTATCTGCACGCAAAATGCACAGCCGCAGATCAGTTAAAGAGCTATACGAGCATTTAGAAATCCTAGGCAGAAAGATTATAATAGAATCCTACAGTAAGGAATAAAAAAATGTATGAAGACTGAAACATCCTAGACTTAGGAATAAAACAAATGTTTGTCTCATGGCAAGTCCCAAAGTTCCACTGCAGCAACGCTGCTACCAAGGGCAATGTAATATGAGAACACCTTCTCATAGAGAAATTCCAGAGGGAGGCCTCAACATCAAAAGGATCATTTTGTAATGTTTGCTCAGAAATATACAAAGAGCGGAGTGTTTGCTCCATACAAAGCCAGAGACTGGAGGTCCTCCCCTCACACAGAAAAATGTTTTCATGCAAACAAAAGGACAACAGGGAGACCAAACAAAAAAGGATTCGTGAGATATAAGAAATAGTTCAAATGAGAAATTGCAAAAATAAGATGTTCATCTTATGGCAAGTCTTAAAGTTCAACTGCAGCTCTGATGGAGGATTTACAAAGGGAAACCTCGATATCAAAAGGCTTACTTTGTGACGTTTGTTTAGGGATATACAAACATGGAATGTTTGCTCCGCAGAAAGATTTGGATGTCCTCCCATCACACAGGAATATGTTTTCATAGACATAAAAAAAAACAATGTGTACACAAAACATGCAATGAATCAAAAAGAAAAATGCATTAGTTTGAAAATAAATTGGGAAAAAACAGATGTTCATCTCATGGCAACTCCCAAATTTCAATGCAATAACGATTCTTCCAAGGGCGATGGAATATGAGGCTGCCTTCTGATGGATAAATTCCTGTGTGGAAGCCTCAACATCAAAAGGCTCAGTTTATCAGCTCAAAAAAAAAGGCTCAGTTTATGACATTTTCTCAGGAATATACTACAATGGAATGTTGGCTTCTATGAAAGCTGAAGGACTCGGATGTCCTCCCATCGAAACAAAATTTTATAAAACAAAACGTGTGAAACATATAAATTTTGGAGAAAGCAAATGATTGTCACATGGCAAGTCCCAAAGTTTAACTGCAGCTAAGCCGCTAAGGGCAATTACAGAGGAATCATGGCATTCAAAGCCTTATTTTGTGAAGTTCGCCGAGGAATATACAAAACATTCAGAATTTACTGCTTATCAGGCAGAAGGACTTGGATGTCCACCCCGTGACATGATGAGACGCTATTTATTCAACTATTGTTTCATGCCAACCGAAATTCAACTAACATCAACAAGTAACACAGCAAAATAATATCTTGACTTAACAACACAAATAATTTGTGTGGTCACATACCTCACATCTCCGACCATGTCCGTACCAGCCATATAGATGAGGTGCTTAAAATGCTTGAGGTCCTGCAAACAAGGAAGATCAAAATGCAAAATCCATAAGATCATATTTCAAATTAGAATGGCATATCTATAATGATATTAAGCATAGGATACCTTGGAATTTACAATCTTGTTCAACTCTTTTTCGAAAGTGATCCTGGGTAGAAACTTAGTTGGCCCTTGCATGTTGGAAGCAGAAAAACCAACCAGTCTACTGTCTACATCAAGCACAGGCACACCAAGACCAATGTTTGGGGCGGGACCACAGGTATGTGTGAAGAATTCTTCATCTGAATCGCTGAGACATGTACTTTATTAGTATAAACGACAAAAAAAAAGGAAGGAGAGACATCAAAATGTTTTTTTGAAAGAAAAACTCACATAACTTGCCCTCCTGTGAAATTGAAATTATCAATGTTGAAGTCACATACATAGACTTGTTGGAACAATGAAACATCACCCCCAAATTCGACGGCAGAAATTTGGTTGACATCATAGTTAACGGCGGCTGTGCGTTTGATATAGAATCCAGAAAGACGGCCCCCTGGTACTACCGGTTTTGAAAATTCTTTACTTGTGAGGTGAGTCTCAGACCCGTCCGGGAGAACGACGTGAAACACTGAATTATGCTGTACGATAGAGCTTAGCAGTACCACATACAGGAAATTTTCTTCCGCAGAGACAATCACGCCGCTCACATGGCAGTACAGTATCCTGCCCTCTTCTTTGGGATGTGGTATAATGCCATGTATGTAGGCCAACTTAGACCTAGCACGTCTACGGAGCTCTAACTGAAACTGTTCGTCAGTCATGTTGCCCCCCCCCCCCCCCCCCCCCCACAAGTAAATTCAGAGAAGAAGCTAAGATGCAAGAACATACTTAACACGGGACACAATTGAGTAACAGGGCAGGTATTAAGAAAACAAGAATAAGGCGATTCAAACATTACGGCCTTGTTTGGTACTAGTGTATTTTAGAGAATTTGTAGGGATTATCCCGATCAAACCCCTCAATCCCCACACATCCCAGAACATCATTTGGTTCTAGTGTATTTGACATGTTTCATCCCCACATTTCCCCTCAAATCCCCAAATTATAGTGCATTTTTTTCAAGACCCAATACACTAGCCCTACCTAGTGTATTGGGGATAAATGGGGATTTGAAGGGATTGGGTGAAGGTTGGGGTTTCACCCAATCCCTTAGGGGATTATCCCCATCAATCTCCTTAAAAACACTAGTACCAAACAAGGCCTACACGAGACGCAATTCAGTTGACAGAGCAGGTATTAGGACAACGAAGGGCGGGTACAGGAAAACAAAATACCAGGAAACGAGAGGAGATGGCTCGACAAAAAGGCTCGCTTCCCTCCGATGCGCCTTAGGCACCGATGCCGATGGGGAGTAGAGTAGGTCGTTCCCTTGCTCCCCTTGTCCGCCGCTCCGGACCAGGACCGGGTGGGGTCCTCGACGCCGGACTCGCCTCTGGGGTTTGGCGGAGGCGTGCGGAATCCGGAGGAGACGATTGGATGTGCGGCGTCCAAGGGATCTGGTGAGACGCGAGGCTGCGGTGGTTGGCGAGAACCAGGACCGAGCGGCGATGAGGCAAAGTGGATCGCAGGAGAAGACTTGAGGGGGGTTTTCGGACGATGCTACACAGTGCCCGCGCGCTCTGCGGCTGCATCTCGCGGCCGCTAGGAAAGGAAGTCCCCCCCCCCGATCTTTCCCCACACCTTATTCGTCACGTGATTCCCACCTCCTTCCCAAAAAAAAAAAAAAACTACGGCCCACACATATCCCCCTCCCCATCCCTTCCCGTGCTAAGAGCTAAGTCTAGTAAAGCCCTCAAATCCTTAAAAATAACCGCTTTTTTACAGTTTTCGTCGAAAAAAACGGTAGATTATAGAATCCCTAAACCCTCAAACCCGTAAAAAAATTTAGAGGTCCAACCCACAAACTGTTTCTCAACCTGTAGAAGTGAGGGTTGGGAGGAAAAACTCCCCCTAACCCGCACTCCTGTTCCACCCTCGCGCGGGAGGGATTTCATCCCGCCTCCCGGCTCCTGCCGCCGCCTCCTCCCGCCGCCTCGCCGCCAGGGAGGCCTCCCCCGTCGCCGCGCCCCCGCCCGCCGCCCCGCCTGCCTCGCCCGTCGCCGCGCCCGCCCCGCCCGCCCCTGCCCCCGCCCCCGGCCTGCACCGACCGTGGCCGACGTGGTGGCGGCGACCCACGTCGGGGCCAAGCGGCGGTGGGCGGGCCTCGCACCGCCTCCTCCCGCCTCCCTGGCTCCCGCCCCGGCCCCCGTCCCTGCCCTGGCGCCCGCCCCTGCCGCCGTGCCCGCCCCCAAGAAGAGTCGGCCGAAGGTGTCCTCCCGTGGGCCGCGAGGGGCTTCCTCCAAGGTCGCCGGCTCGTCCTCTACTCTTCGAGGTGACACTCCGATGAGTGGTGGTGGTGATGGCGGTGTGGAAGACTCCACCACCGGCGACAATGGAGGTGCTTGATGGACGTGGAAGTGGTCTAGGAAATGGTGCCAAGTGCAACTTTTTGGTGATGGTGCCGATGAAAGGGGGAAGATGATGATTGTGTGATGTAAAAACTATTAAACCATACATCAATGATCTTTATTTCAGTGTTTGTTTGAAGGTTCATTGTGTTTTTCTAGTGAAAATTGTGATATGCCAAATGACATTTTTAAGGGTTGGGCTTGGGGTAAGAGCATCTCTAGTAGAACCCTCAAACCCTTAAATCTAAAACCAGTTTTAAGGGTTGAGAATTGGCCATTTTTGACACTTTAAAGGGTTGAAAAACAGGGGCAAAGACTAGAACCCTCAAACCCAACCCTTATAACGGAATATTCCGTTATAAGGGTTGGGTTTGAGGGTTCTAGTCTTTGCCTCAACCCCAACCCTTAAAACTGTCATTTCATATATCACACATTTCATCATATGACATATCACAAATTCAATCACATTTGACATAAAACAATAATCATTCTAGTTATTATTACAGCACCGAATAAAACAATAATCATTCAAATTATTACAACAATGTTTGAGCAAATTACAACAATTGTAGCATCACGGTTTTTACCGCAATACGTTCCGTGCCATGCCAAATCCATTGTGCTTCATAAAATATCCTTCCATCCGTAGTTCAAACTAGGCACAACAAGATGAGAATTGACTAGGCACAAATCGTTTCATCTCTACTCAAGTGGAGTACAAAACATCAATAAACACTGGTTGCACTTACTTGTGTAAAGGTAAGTTCTCGCAAGAACTTGCCGGAATAATTCTCTTTTATAGTGTATCTCATGGTTTTCCCTCAGACAGGCATGAAATCGCCATCAATCATAAATTTGACCTGCAGATACAAGGGCGCTGAACATTCAATTTACGAGAAATAACAATGTACGGCTAATCTACCAAGTTGATTGCTGGATGCACTCGGGCGTTGACCTGATCCGGGAGACGGCACCCAGCACCCTGTACGTGAAGCACTCGGCCGTGGTCGCGTCGTCGCACATGAAGATGAACCCGGCCGGCAACGAGGCGTCGTCCGCCGACGGCTGAGGCCCCGGGCTCTCGCGCGCCGACAACGGGGCGTCGTCCGCCGATGGCTGGGGCCCCGGGATCTCGCGCGCCGGCAACGGGGCACGGAGCGTGGCGGCCGGAGCGCGGGGGACGGCGTGGCGGCGGCCGGAGCGCGGGGGACGGCGTGGCGGCGGCCAGAGCGCGGAGGGCGGCGGCCGGAGCGCGGGGGACGGCGGGGCGGCGGCCGGAGCGGGGAGGGTGGCGGCCGCTGCGGATTCCTCCCGCGCGGGGGAACCAACTGTCTCCGGCGCGATGTGGGAAAAGGAGTGCGGGTTGGGGCGAGTTTTTCCTCCCAACCCTCACTTCTACAGGCTGGAAAGGGGTTTGAGGGTTGGACCTCTAAATTTTTTACAGATTTAAGTGTTTAAGGGTTCTAGTCTACGACGTTTTTCCGATGAAAACTGTAAAAAGCGGTTATTTTTAAGGGTTTGAGGGTTTGAGGGCTCTACTGGAGATGCTCTAAAGACTAGAACCCTCAAACCCAACCCTTATAACGAAAGGGTTCTAGTCTTCGCCCCTGTTTTTCAACCCTTAAAAGTGTCAAAAATGGCCAATTCTCAACTCTTAAAACTGGTTTTAGATTTAAGGGTTTGAGGGTTCTACTAGTGTCACGCCCAAGATGCGACCCTATCCTCAATTTGGCACGAGGGCCTCGTCAGGGATAGAAGCGCATCTCGTCGTGTCGCAAGAATGGATATCGTTACAAGTACATGTACTGAAAAGAAGAGATATAAAAAGAGTTGGCTTACACTCGCCACAAGCTACATCCGAGTCACATCAGTACATTACATAATGATCAAGAGTAAGAGCAGGGTCCGACTACGGACGAAAACAAACGAGAAAAATAAGAACGACGTCCATTCTTGCTATCCCAGGCTACCGGCCTGGAACCCACCCTAGATCGATGAAGAAGAAGCAACTCCAAATGAACAATCAACGCGCTCGCGTCAAGTACCCTTTACCTGTACCTGCAACTGGTGTTGTAGTAATTTGTGAGCCACAGGGGACTCAGCAATCTCATTTTCAAAGGTATCAAGACTAGCAAAGCTTAATGGGTGAGGTATGGTTAAGTGGTGAGGTTGCAGCAGCGGCTAAGCATATATTTGGTGGCTAACTTACGAGTACCAGAAATAAAAGGGGGAAGATCTACGCATAGCGGACGTGAACTACCGATGATCAAATGAATGATCCTGAACCCCTACCTACGTCAGACATAACCCCACCGTGTCCTCGATCGGAGAAGGAACTCGCGAAAGAGACAGTCACGGTTACGCACACGGTTGGCATATTTTACTTAAGTTAACTTCAAGTTATCTAGAACCAGTGTTAAACAAAGTTTCCACGTTGCCACATAACCGCGGGCACGGCTTTCCGAAAGATTTAACCCTGCAGGGGTGCTCCAACTAGTCCATCACAAATTACCACAAGCTGCATAGAAATCCTCAATCACGAAGCTCGCGATCTCGTCGGATTCCCTAGTGGAAAACCTCAACTCTGAGATTACCCAAAGCATCACCGGAATCCCGATGCACAAGATATCTCGTCAAAGGTAAAACTAATCCAGCAAGGCTGCCCGACGCGTCGACGATCCCGATAGGAGTCGCGTACCTCGTTCTCAGGACACGACAGATGGGTCACACTAGGAGAACCAAACCTCGGGTTGGCCCGCGGTGGCCCCGTAGTCTGCCAATTTGGACCAACACTCATGAGGAGCACTGGCCCGGGGGTTGATTAAATTAGTCCGCGGGTGCCGGCGGGTCCCTATGCATTATTATTAGGTTATTAGGCAAATGTAGTACCAAAGTTGGGCCTTGCCAGACCAGCTTTAATCTAAAACGAATTATCAAGGGGGTCCCCATAACAACCCCGATCGTGTTAGGAGCGCTCAATTATGGAACATAACACCGGTAGCCGAAACTAAGGGGGCAAAGGTGGAACAAAACACCAGGCTAGAAAGGCCGAGCCTTCCACCTTTTACCAAGTATATAGGTGCATTAAATTAAATAGCATTTAATATGGTGATATAACAAGGAACCCATGTTACACATGGAAGCAACTGCACCTGCAACTAGAAACGCTAACAACAGGGTTAAGCAAGCAGTAACATAGCCAATTAGTGGTTTGCTAGGTTGAACAGGTTGATGGTTTTCATGACATTGTTGAGAGGCTGATATTTAACAAGTGGTAGGCAACGAGACATAATCGATAGCATCGAAATAACTAGCATGGCTATGATAGTAATGGTATATGGGGAAATGATCATCTTGCCTGAGATCCCGCTTGGAAGAAGAATGCCTTCGTGAAGCAGACGAACCGACGTAGTCGAACGGGTCCTCACATCCGACACGCTTGCGGAACTCTATCGATACGGAGGAAACGGAAACAAGCATCAACACACGATATACACCACACGATGCATGAACGGCTCAATGATGCGAGGCATGACAATCACAACAACCAAACACTACACATTAAGTGAAGCTCAATATGCAACGAGTTGCATATTGACGAAACTCCACGTTAATTTACTTAGTTCTATCCCGATTAGTAACACGGCAATGTTAATGTTGTCAAACATGCAAGAGGTGAAGCGGAAATTAATCTACCTATCTAGACATTTTAAATGAGGTCGGAAATGACATATAGCATCTCCGAGACGACCTCACATGTTAATTTACAATTCTGTCCAGATCTGAACTAATGCATTTAATTAGTTGTTAAACAGCAAAACAAATAGATTCACGTGATTCTATGCGTCAAGGCAAGCAATCTACACATAAAGAACATCTCCAACGGAGCTACGGATCAAAAGTTACAAGCATCGCAAGTTATGATGGCATGAATGCAATATGTGTGCAACGGCGGCTACGAGCACTTCAAAACATACAAACAGCAAGAGAAAATAAAACTACACGAGATTCTAAGCAAGTTTCATGTAGGACACGACCAAATCGGAACTACGGTTCAAAAACTACGATCCGAACAAGAAATGACTATAATCTGCCAAAATCAGCCACATAGCATATTCTACGCCCCACAACTACGGCTACACAACTCCGATATGCTCAAGCAAGGCATGGCACGGAAGAGGGCAAGAAGCACTACTACAAACAACTAACAACAACTAGCATGGCATCATGGATCACTAGGGAAAGAAGACACAAAATGGCATCTCACACACTATTTCAGACTTGGTGAAAATTACACCTCATGAAAGTGCAGTTTTCGATCTGATTCCATATTGACAGCAGCAAAACCTATAGCTACAGGACTCCAAATGGCATGCAAATTTACAGCATCCTAGAGGAACACAAGGGGTACAACTAACTCCATTGGACCAACCCCAAAAGAGCTACAGATCTAAAGATAGAAGCAAAACAAAACAGCAACAAAATATAACAGATTCCAGACTTAGAAATATTTTAGCACGTCCAAAACAGCACTATTTCTAGCAACTTGAGAGCAAGCAAACAACACCTAAACATGCATTTCTATTGCAACCAAAAAAACCCAGGAGCTAGACAAAACATCCAAGAACAACTTCCTAGTTGACAACTCCGTCAAACGACGCACGGAATAAATCCTACGAATTAAATAAAAGTGCATCACGGCAAAATATCGCGCGAACTAACTTACTCGAAAGCTAAAACTAATTGCACAAAAAAATCCATGAGATTTTTCTACCCCGGAAACATATAAAATATGTGGGGTTTGCAACACAAAATAATGCCACACAAAAATGCGAGATAAACACCTAGATACGGGAAAATAAACTACCGGCAAATCATACACGTAAAAATACAAATGGCCGCTCTAAGATGCTTGGAAAAATGGTCCCTAAAACCTAGACATTTAATCTATGGTAGACGGGCAGTCCGGACACGCACGGAAAATAACTACGGAATGGATCCTAGTGAAACAGCACACAAAACAATGCATTAGGCACTCTAAACGGTGTCAAACAAATATGCAACTTAAATATTCGGATGCTACACGAAATTCTACACCAAATACATATACTACATATTCCGATCCGACACACGTATTAAAAGTTATACGCGTTTTAAAATACGACTATATCCTGGAATTTTAAATAATTCCGAAATAATACCTAAATAGCTAACGGGCCTACAGTGGCGCGAGATAGCATCAGGGTGCACGGGGCGTTAGATACCTTGGGCCGGATCTGGCCTGGGCGCTGGAGCTGGGCCGAGGCCTGGTCGCTCGGCCGAGGGAACCAGTCGGTGGCGGCCTGGTGGAGCTGGGCCAGGGCGGAGAGGCAGGCCCACGCGGGGCGGAAGCCGAGCGGTGGCTGCGCTCGAGCGGCACGGGAGGGATCTCCTCGTTCTCCCGTGCGAGATCTCGTGGCGGCGGCGGCGGCTGTTGCCGGCGACGCAGGGCGGCGGCGAGGCGCCGGACGGGGAGACCGAGGAACTGGGGCTGCAGGCGGCGGGGTCGCGGGAGGCCAGATGTGCGCGGGCGGCGGCGGCACGACGATGCGGCAGGGTTGGTGGAGAGCGGCCGGCTCGGGCTCACCGGCGAGCGGCGGCCGGAGGCGGCGAGGCACAGGGCAGGCGGCGGAGCCGGACGGGGACGAGGCCGGCAGGGCGTTGCGGGCAGGAGGCGCGGCAGCGCTCGGGAGGCACCTCGGCTAGGGCGATGCAGTGCGCCGGCGGCGGCTCGGTTCGGGCCCGGGCGGGCTCCAGATGGGCCTGGCGGGCCCACGGCGGCTGGGGCTGGTGGGGGAGAGAGTGAGTGTGGGGAATTAGGGTTAGGTGGTGCGGATTTCGAGGAGGAGAGAGGAGTGGCTCTCTAATTAATGGCATGGGGCTATATATAGACAAACGGGGGGGGGGGGGGGGCTCGGTTAACCGGAATCGCGTTCCGGATCCAACCGCGGGGTCGGATTCGGACGATTCTGAACGCGGGACGTGCTAAGTGGCTGTGTTGTGTAGATATCCGGAGACGTGAGGGGAACGGGCGGCGGCGGCACGAATTTTAAAACACCGACAGACGTCCGACGGTAGACCGAATACGGTGCCGCTACGGGCGACCGTTCGGGTACCAGACGGTCTCCGATCGTGACGAAATTCAACAGGCGGTCTACCTATGTATAAATAATACCGCACGACAAATCTCAACCCGATCAGAGGAAGTTTTACGCACACTTTAAAAACAGGGTTTTGACGGTGCCGCGGGCGCGTGCGTGTGCGGTCAGGCTCGGAACGAACAACGACGAACGCGAAGAGAAGCGGCAACTAATAACGGACGCAAGTTTTGAAAACGGGCGGCAACGGAGACGCCGATGCAATGCAGATGATGCGAATGATGCATTGATGATGCGACAAATAAAAAATAGACACACAACGAAAACGGAAAGAAGGGGGAATCTTCTGGGGCGTCGGCATCGGGCTGTCACAACTAGACATGCTCTAACCTCTCTCTTCCCCACCCCCAGCCACCGTCGAGAGGCCATGGCCTAGCGGCAGGGAACACCCCCCTCCAGAATTGAAAAATAAGAGCAAAAGAGAAAGTAGTCCAAAAGTATCCCAGGGGACTGGAACTCTTTTGTTTTTGATCAGGCAAAATAATAGTGAAAACTATGCAAAAAAAACACCATCCAGAGGAGGGCAAAGTTTTTCTGTATGAACAACAAAAAAGGTAACGCAAGTTTTTCCAGAAAATTCTTCATGAACTTCGTTCTAAACCTCCTTCCTTCTGTACCTCTCTCTAGTTAACTGCATGTGATGTGCATGTTTTGTCATCAGAGTTAGGATCAAAAGCAGCATCAAGATCTGCCTTTTCCAGGCTTGTTTCTTGCCTGCGCCTCCTTCCCTGTACAAAGATGGGTAGTATTTGCTATTGTTTTGTTGTTGTTTTCTGCAAAAACAAATAGAAACCTCATGTTAAAATTCTGGATCTTAACCTATGAAAAAACTGACAGGTAGCAAAAGTATGTTTTCTGTAGGGCAACAAAAACTTATCATGCAGTCAGGGGGAGAGAGAAAAACAGGTTTGTTGTATGGTGCAAAAATGTAGAAAAAAATGGTAGGCAAAAAAATGTAGATAAAAATGGCAGCACTTATCTGCATGATGTATTTGATTGTTGTTTCATTTTACATTTGAAAACCAAATGCTTGCACGTATGATCCGTTCTAATTTCTATATTACGAAAAATGCAGATGGCTGGGATTGATCTCAATGAGCTGCCTGATGATTTTGCTGAATGTGATGGCGTTCCACTGTTCTGCACGCAAGCCCAATTTGACAAAGCTCCTATCTCTATTGAGGGGGTGGGCGAGTCGCCGGAGTTAGGAACTTCTACTAACCAAGATGTCATGGGTGTGCAATTCTGTGCTGCTGCAGCGCGGCTGATGTTATGGGTACTGAATCTACAACTCCTGCCCTTGCCTTGTTCAGCCCGGGTGCAGCTCTGCCTAGCAATGGTGAGCAAGGTTGTGCAAGTGGTGCTGCCTTGTTTGGATTTAATGAGAACGAGGTGCGGTCTAGTCCACAGGAACCTTATATTGGCATGGAGTTTGACACACTTGAAGGTGCTAAGGCGCATTACAAAGCTTACTCTCTCAAAACTGGCTTCTAGATGAAAGCCAACACCTCTAGGAGGTCTGGATATACCAATAAGCTTGAGAAACAGACTTTCTGTTGCAACAAGTCAGGGAAGCCTAAAATCAATGATGATGCCTACACCCCTGTGTTTGAAAAACTGAGTTCAGACACCGATTACCCTGTTGATGGGCAACATTATGGCAGTAAGAAAGCAGGTTATAGCTCTTATAAATTTCCTGGTGGGCTTGTTAAGAAGAGGAGAAGAGAGTTTATCAAGCAAACCAACTGTGCAGCGAAGATGACTGTCAAGCATGAATTTAGGAGCTCGAATATCGAGGCTCACAACCTTGCTAAGCACGCCTTAAAGTTAGGGGCTGGCCCCAATGTTCGGTTAGGCCACCCCGGAGATCTTTTTTTCGTCCCTGTAAACCTTGTGACGGTTGAATAAAAGCTTGGCAAGTTTGTCTCAAAAAAAAAAACTTGCACAGTCCGGGATTGGTGCGACCTGACAATTCCATTGTACCTAAGCTGCATTACAGTTACAGTGTTGGTGTATTGTTTGCTTCGAAATTTGACAGTAACTATGTAGAGAGAGATCACATGATTCGGCCGTGTGTGTGTGTGTGTGTTTGCCAGGCAATTGATATTCCTTGCATGCCATGTGGGTCGACCAGAAATCTCTCAAAAGAAAAGGAATGCAGATGATCCATTATTACCGGTCAAAGAGAGATACTGTAATTAGCATTTCTCAAAAGAAAAGGAATACAGATGATCCATCAGCAACCACAACTGCTACCGCACGAATCAAAGGGCCTTTTTCCTGCTATACATGGCTGTTCGCAATCAGACATATTTTTGCAAACGCCCAAGACAAGACAAGGATGTTCCAACAGGAATCTTTGGGCACATGTACTATAATGTGTGAAACTGCGGTGGTAGATCTCATCAGCGATAAAAATAACTATTAAACGCCAAAGCATGGGTTCAAATTTACCATTACAAGCAGTACCAAAAGACGCATCATTAGTAGCTAGTAGCGGCTTGATATTTCCTAGAGTGGAGCAACCCAAGCAACAAAGCAACACAAGCAACGAATTGGTTCAATCGTACATCCTGCTATCTGCACCCTCTTCCCTATAATAGACATCTCCAAATTGGTTCAATCGTAAGAAGACCTGTAATAATCCTCTTCCTCATAGACCTCTCCAAATTCATGCTTTGCCAGCTCGAACAGATATCGGTCATGCGGGGACATATCGCGGCCCTCGTCGAGCAGTGCCCGACTGTCAATCGACATATTTTCAAAAAAAGATTACGAAACTTTCATGAAACAAGCATAAAAAATAGCAGCATTTAAATGTGTACAAACCTGTTTGGATCAGGTTTATCAGTAGCATCAGCAGCGCTATGCGTACAAAACCAACAAACATAAGTTTTTAACATCATATTGAACTGGATTAGTCAGTGAGAGTGTGGAAATGAAGTGTTCAAAATGTACAAAATTTTTAAGGTTGCAGACAGTATTGGAACAAAAATTATGTACAACTAAATGTAAATCTTAGGCATCAAAAAGAGCTTACACAATTAGCAAAACGTATTCTAGTCTTCAAAGCATGGCAACATGACAGATGGTAAGAGCACAAGTGTCCCGGTAGTATCATTACTTATTGGCCACAGGGAGAATCATTCACAAATGCAAAGCACATAGAGCAGCAGAAAGATGGAAACCTAGTGGGCAAACCTCAAATATCTTTTGGCATCCAAAACAGTACCAAATCAAAGAAGCATGCATGGCATGGCAAATCCAACAAGAGAAGCCACAGCTTGTAGTAAATACTGCAAGTCCAGAAATACCAACCTAGTTGTCGCAGAGAGCCCCAGGAATTCAAGAATCTTGTTCATTGGCACAAAAAAAGTCATTTCGCCACGTCGGAGGTTCACTCCAACAAAGTTCCCATCAAAATCAACAAGGGGGTATCCACTCAGAGCCTAGCACAAAATACAAGTAAAAATGAAGGAAGTTGCATAGGAGACGTCAGTGCGTATTCCATGGGTTAAGCTATAATACAGCAAATTATTTCCACCATGCAGAGAACTAAAGGAAGAAGAAACGGCTCACCGTGTTCATTTTATGTGTGGAGATCATAAGCTTACGGGGTTCATCACTTGCAGGGCCAATCACTATCCCATTTGTAAACTTAAACATGCCTTTGCTGAAACAACGCTCCACAGCTACTACCTTACTATTAGACTCAAATTGCACGGGATGGCTTGAACTGAGATGTGCTTCCTGAATATGAATACTACGTGTATGCCTGATGTTCACAACAGCAAGATCATACTTGAAATCACAACGGTGTAACGAGCCAATGACAACTTGGTCACTGGGAAGACGCACTTTAATCTGCACCGACAAAGCAAGAATGGGGAACAGGATGATATTATATTGATAAGCAAGGAAAAGAAGTACAGGGAAGTAGGAAGCACCAACCGTCAAGTTATCAGTGATCCCCTCACTAACAGATTTAACAAGATTAGCTGAAGTCAAAATTTGTATGGTATCCATTAAGTTTTCAATAAATATTCCTGTGCATTCAAATACAGGCGTACGTCCTACAGATGATAACAGTTTCGATCATTAATTGCTGAAATCCTAGTATGGAAAATAATGGGCATACGACAGTATAATTACCATTGAATGAAGCAAGAGAAACAACACTTTCTGATAGCTTTGATTCAATCTGCTTGGTGAGATTAATCGAGGAACTTTCACAGAATTTAATGAAGTCATCGCACTCATCTTCAGAGCCAATACCTGGATGGATGGGTCCTAGTTGATTAAAGAAACATGGTGTAAGTGCTACAACAGTTTGGCCACATAAATGCTTAAAGGGGAATCAAATGATGTAAATCAGTGACTCACGTTGCTTAAGTACTGTTTTGCTGGCATTTTGCTTTTTATTCAAGCGTGCTATGTTCTTGCCTCTTCCCTTGCACGTGGTTTTCTTCATCATCCCAACCCTGGAGACGATATAACAATCCAAACGCCATGTATAAGAACAAGTGGAGTATGGTTGTAAAAGGCATTATACTGGACACTATATTGACATTATAGCGCGCGCGCGCATACACACACACATATAAACATATACATAAGCCAGACTGGTATCCTAGATTACAAGTAATTTCATGAAAAAAGTGATGAACCGATAATGAGAAAAAGAACCCCAGTGACTTCAAACGCCTCGACTAACCTGAACACAAAGTGCAAAACACGATGAGATGACAGGTAAGAAAACAGGGTTATTTAGAGATTGCAAACATCAAAGGGGCTGCTTGGATCCTTTGCCCAAACAGAAATTGCCAGCCAAATCTTGCTGCAAAAAGGAAGGAACTGTCTTTAATCAAACACGATGAGATGTGTGTGTGTGTGTGTGTGTGTGTGTGCGCGCGTGCGTGCGCGTTCGCGTGTGTGTGTGTGCCTGTGTGTGAGAGAGAGAGAGAGTGAAAAGCTAGCGGTAACCCTAGCAGCTTTGATACTTCTTGCAGGCTAAAATATCAGCTGTAATGGCTGCGATTTTGCAGAAAAGCTAGTAAATATGTCTATCCAGAAGCTGTTATACTCAAATTAACAGTTGAGCAAATGGAGGTAACTAGGTCACGTCGTCACCCTAATGGCAAAGGCAAAGGGGTGAATGCAACTCGTCGAGTTAAGAGATCCAAACGAATAACCATGAAAATCTTGCTACCGGAAGCAAGGGAACCAAACAATAAGCCGCGCCAAGATACCTTTGGTCAGCTAGGCTAGTTTGCCGATCCTAGCAAGTAGCAAGGCAAGGCCTGAAGTCACCTAAATTAGGGTTGGGGTAATTAGAGCTTGTGGTAGGGGTTACCTTACTCCGGCGGGTTGACCAGCGGTGGCGGCGGGTAGAGGGCGGCGTCGTGGCAGAGGGGCGGGGATTTGGGCGAGGAGGCGGGAGGAAGGAGGCGCGACGCCGGGGAAACTGTCGAGGAGAAGGACAAGAGGAAGGAGGCGTCGGGAGAGAGGGCTTCCTATACATCGTCTTGGGCTGGCAGCTGGGCCGTCGCTGGAGCATTCGTCATGCACTTTCGGCCATCCTATCGGCACTGTTGAGGTAGAAATTTGGGCCGTGCGTGACCGACGCAGCCCACTCCACATTAGGTTAACTGAGTCCTTGTCATTTTATTTATATTCCGTCCATTTTTACTACTCCCACATTCCGGAGGGGCTCCCGGGGCTTGGGCTGTAGGGAGCTTTCCTCCAAAGCGACGACTAGCTCCTCCCTGGACGAGGCAGGGCCTCCGGGCTCCCTCACTATCGGCCACCGCGTGCCGGACCAGGAGACGGATGGACGAACCCGTCGACACCCTTGGCCCGGCAACTGAACTTCGGCGGCTCCTCGTCGGCGGCAACCGGTCGCGGAGGAGGAAACATTGGTGTGTTCCTCGGTGGATCGTCAACGGGGGCGTACCATCCGTGGCAGCTAGCGTGTACCGCCTTCGCGGGCACCGCAGAGTGTTGACCGTGGGCAAGCATCCGGCTCCGGCGCTCCCTTCGACGATGATGAAGAAGAATTGCAGAACGATATCGAAGAGTTAGCAAGCTTCGGAGGTCCCCCGGTGAGCCAAAGGAATCGAGCCCAATGGAATGATGTTAATAGTGCTTCCTTGTTAGAATTGTGCATTGAGCAGCGTACAGCAGGAACGTATAATGATACACTGATGGGTGCTGAAGGGTACCAAGCCGTTATTGACGGCTTACTTGTTAGAAGGGGTTGCTATATACACGTTTGCAGATGAAGACTCACATAGTTGTACTCAAGAACACATACTCTTTCTCGCGATACATACATGTGCATACAGGGTTGGGGAGGAAACCAGATGGAACCATTGATGCTGACTTTGAATTCTGGATAACACACACAGAGGTACACATGGGGTGTAATATTTTTTAAAGCTTCGATTGACGTCTTGTATGTTTAAGTGGGACATCTTATTTGTATGGACAAATGAACTTTTATCATGTTTTGTATGTTTGATTGGTAAAGAATGTCCGTTTATGCCAATTGTGGGCAGGAGGAGGCCACACAAGGACCGGCCACACCAAATCCGGCAGGAAATAGGGTCTAAAGCAGCTAAATGATTGAGAAAGAACATTTATTGTCAATCAAACCCTCTCATCGAAACACCTTTTTGGTTAGAATTAGTTCAGGGTTAGAAATCTAACTCTAAATCTAACCGGGTTAGAGTATCCAAACAGGGCGACGGTTGACGGAGAGGCCCGTTGTGTGCCTTTGGATGTCACCAGTTTTTTTAAGAGAGATGGATGTCACCGGTTGTGGCGACGCACGAGTCCTGATTCCGGCGGCCGGCGGCGCGACGCTCAACCAATGAATCCGTCCTTTGGCGGCTGGGTCATTTTACAAAAAACACCGTGTCATTTTCGTTAATCAACCCGCAGTCCGGCTTTAAGTGAGCCCGAACCGTTATTTTTGTATTTTACACAAACCCCCCCTCGCTCCACCCCTCCCCACCGTCGGCGCCGCCGCTCTGCTCCACCCCTCCCCAGGGATTAGAATGCCGGCCCCCGGCGGCTACGACCTCCGCAACGACGAGCTGCAGGGCCCCACCTTCCTCACCGTACCCGACGTTGCTCACGTCCTCCGCGCCGCGGGTGTCCACAACGTCGTTGCCGCCTCCACGGCCGCAGTCGCCCCCGACCGCCATGCGCTGCTCTCGCTCTGGCACCCAGGCTCCCACGCCTTCCGCCTCCCCGCCGGCCCCACCACCTTCTCACTCGAGGACGCGCTGCTCCTCGTCGGCCTGCCCCCTCCGGCACCCCGCTGAGCCGGCCCCTCACCCCGACCGAGGAGGACATCTGCGCTCGCCTCATCGTGGAGAAGGAGAAGATCAGGGAGCTCCACCCCTGCGCCCGCAAGGCCCCCCGCGTGTTCGCGGAGGTTTGGCTCGAGTGGTTCGAGAGCCGAATCCGCCCCGGGAAGGACGACGAGCTGCACTGGCTCGGCTTCCTCGCCTACTGGCTCGCCTTCTTCGTCACCCCAAGGCTAAGGCCCAAGGGCGGCAAGCTGCCGGAGCGCGTGTTCGCGCTCGCCGCCCGGATTAGCCTCGGGGAGCGCGTCGCGCTCGGGCCCGCGATGGTGGCCAATCTCTACGCCGAGATGGACAGGATTGTCACTACTGGGCTGGAAGAGGGGGCGAGCAGCCGCGTGGATGTCTGGGCACCGCTCTGGCTGCTGCAGGTGTGGCTGTGGGAGCGGTACCACCGCCTGCAGCCGCCGGAGTTGAAAGCCCCGGAGTTCCCTCTCTCCAATGTCCGGGCACTCTACTGGTCTCGGAGGGAGAGGAAGACCACACAAGAGGAGGATTTGCGTGTCCTGCAGGACGAGGATTGTTTCGAGTGGAGACCTTACCTGCGCAATTAGCTCGACTGGTCTGAACCTGATTGGTTCAGCAAGGAAACTCTCTTGGTGAGCTCCAGAGGTAAGGATAAGCCAGAGTGGTTGGAGGATTACATTGCGATTATCAGACAGGCGGTGTTGACTGGATCGTATGGGGATGATATGGATAGTTCGGCAATGTACAATCCCCACATTGTGGCGAGGTAGCTCGGTTATGATCAGGATGCGCCTTCTCCTCTTGTACATGGGTTTGATTCCAAGGGAATCAAGGTGTGGGTGCCTGGTATCTGTAGACGTGGCGTTGCTAGCAAGGAATATGTTGCCTGGTTGAATGACGAGTTCGTGACGCACCAGGAAGCTGACCGGTATGTTAGGCCAGTCGACGAAATCGGTACTGGCTCATCTCCACTGGATGCAGATACAACAGCAGGTAAATCTGGAGAAAGTACCATGCAAGATAACAGAAAACGCATCAGAGAAGAGCAGCAGCTAGCTCAAGAGGTCAAAACATAGCTAATTGTTCTAGACCGTAGTCCATGCAATATGGACTCCAGTGCAACCGCGGTGAAAAGAAAGAATGGGAACAGAAAAAGACGAGATGAACTCTCTGAAAATGGTGATATACACAAGAAAAGTATGGCATTTGCCAGCGAGTGCCACGAAGGTCTCCAGCAATACGATGATGGACCTTCCACTGTCGGTTATCCTAAGAAGAATTCCTTGCAATTTAACGGCCAGAAGTCCCATGGTCTCCAAAAGGATCCTAATTGCTACATTAATAAATGGGATGAGCTGCCACAGCCTGAGAGTAACGACGAATGCATTGTTCTTGAACCAACATGTGAAGTCATAAACCTCGATGATGATCAGGAAGATGAGGACATGCAACTTGTTCTGGAGCTATAAGAGTTTGTGCGCTGTGGGCTTTTCTCACAATGGGAGGAATGCTCTAATGAAGATGAAGATGAAGGAGGTGAAGGAAAGAAAGAGACGCCAAAGAAGAGCAATATTGACCCTTATGCTGAAGCAGCCATGATTGAGTACCCTCTCTTCTTTGAGCTCATTCCCGACCACATTACAAAGGGTTAATGAACACCGGTGACACTATACGAGATCTGGCATGCAGAGGACTGTGGTACTTATTCGTTTTATATACTTTTGCGTAAACCCCCTGGCATATATGTTAATAACCCTTAAGTCTATTCAGAATAAATATGTATTTTTAAATAACAATATCTTTTAAACCATAAATCTAATTTAAACATGTTATATGTGAAATTTGATTAGAAAAATGTGTAGAGTTTAAATATATTGTTATTTTACATGTTAAATAATTTTAATAACCTCGGAGTCTATTCATAATAAATATGTAATTTCAAATAACAATATTTTTTAAACCGTAAATCCAATTTAAACATGTTATATATCGAATTTGATTAGAAAAATGTGTAGAGTTTGAATATGTTGTTATTTTATATTTTTTAAATACTATATAAGGTACAATGTAAATCAATATATTAGAAATCTTTACTATCCTTTGTTCATATAGACCCATGACAAATCTTAATCAACATAATTATTGTCACGATTCATTGATATTCGACATGCAGCGTCATATAGGCCCATGTCCGATGCTCATAGGCATAAGCATGCAACCATGTTTTAGATCCTAAAGTATTTATATGTATTATTCAATATTAGGTCATTTTTAAAAAATCAATTAACTAAGTTAGAGGCATGAGAGGGTTTTTTCTCCCGTTGCAACGCACGAGCCTTTTTCCTAGTTAGTCTAAACTGAATAAGCTAGCCCCTGCTACGTATCATCAAGGGGGGCGAACCATGGACAAAATCACTGTTCTAGCCTTAATACGTATAAAATTGCATAAAATAAACTCGACAGAAAAGTATTTCACGACCTGACACTTTTAGAAACGCTACAGTCAGCGGTGTTGCTGATCAACTAAGAAATACCGGTCTGCCCCGTGTTTCTACACGTCTGCAACGCCAGTCCAATCTACGTTTCTTCTTTCTGAAAATGCCAGTCACATGTGGCGTTTCTACGTTGTCGCGAAACACCATGGTCCCTGGCGTTGGTGCCTGAGATACTTATGAAAGGACGTGGATGTCGCCTAGAGGGGAGGGGGTGAATAGTCACTTTAAAATAATTAAGGTTTAGGCTTGAACAAATGCGGAATAAAACTAACGTTTAATATGTCAAGCACAAAACCTCAAACAACTAGGCTCACCTATGTGCACCAACAACTTATGCTAAGCAAGATAAACAACTAAGTGATAGCAAGATATATGACAAGAGACATTATGGCTATCACAAAGTAAAGTGCATAAGTAAAGGGTTCGGGTAAGAGATAACCGAGGTACACGGAGACGATGATGTATCCCGAAGTTCACACCCTTGCGGATGCTAATCTCCGTTGGAGCGGTGTGGAGGCACAATGCTTCCCAAGATGTCACTAAGGCCACCGTAATCTCCTCACGCCCTCGCACAATGCAAGATGCTGTGATTCCACTAAGGGACCCTTGAGGGCGGTCACCGAACCCGTACAAATGGCAAACCTTGGGGGCGGTTACCGAGCCCGTACACGTGGCAACCCTTGGGGGCGGTTACCGGTACCCGTACAAATTGCTCGGGGCAATCTCCACAACCTAATTGGAGACCCCGACGCTTTCCCGGAGCTTCACACCACAATGATTGAGCTCCGAGACACTACCAAGCTTCTAGGACGCCAAAGCATCCACGAACAACAATATCTAGGGTACCAAGTACCAAAGGTAATAAGCTTCTCAACCTTCACTTCCACGTATCACCGTGGAGAACTCAAACCGATGCAACCAATGCAATGGCAAGAACACACGAAGTGGTCAAGTCCCTCACACTCAAATCCCTCCACAACAATGAAAGCTATGGAGAAATATGAGAGGAAGAACAAGGAGCTCACAAAGAACTCCAAGATCAAGATCCAAGGGGTTCCCCTCACATAGAGGAGAAAGTGATTGGAGGAGATGTGGATCTAGATCTCCTCTCTCTTTTCCCTCAAGAACAAGCAAGAATCATTGGAGGGATTGAGAGTAAGCAAGCTCTAAGAATGTCAACAATGGAGGTAGAACAAGAGCTCAACAAATGGATAAGGCCAAGGGGAAGAAGACCCCCTTTATATAGTGGGGGAACAAATCAGACCGTTACCCCCACTTACAGCCCGAGCCCAGCGGTACTACCGCTGACCAGGGGCGGTACTACCGCCAGCTAGCGGTACTACCACTGGCTGCAGCGGTACTACCGCTGGCACTCAAGCGGTACTACCGCTGGGCCCCTGGTAGTGCAAAGGCACTACCACCGCCAAGAAAGTCTTCGCAAAAAGGTCCGACGCAGTACAACCGCAAAGATGACGGTACTAAAAACTTGGAGCGGTACTACCGCTGGCCAGGGGCGGTACTACCGCTGGACAGCGGTACTACCGCCAGCTCTAGCGGTACTACCGCTAGGGCCAGCGGTACTACCGCTCGCCACTGAAACAACCATAACTTTCGCATACGAGCTCCGAATCGAGCAAACCCAAGCTTGTTGGAAATCTTAAGACCATGCAGATATGAAAATGCCAATGATATAGAGATGTGAGTCCTCTATGAATGAAGAACCGGCAAAAACACCAATATCGAAAACATCATAGTAGATGCATATGGACTCCGTTTTCGATGAACTCGAGCTTGTCACGAAGATGACTATAAGCTCTAAAACTCACAAAGAGAAACACCAAACAAGAACCAAGAAGTATGATGCAAGGATGCAAATGGTTTGAGCTCTCAACGAACGATACGATCAAGCTACTCACTTGAGAGCCCCCTTGATAGTATAGCAATCTATCCTAAACAGAAAACCTATCAAGGGCAAACCTATACCTTGCACCTCGTCCTCTTGAGCTAGATGATGATGATCTTGGCTTCCTCAAGATGGACCACCTTTCTTGATTGCGTTGGCTTGATGAAGACTAATTGATTGCTCCCCCATACTCACTATGGGTGAGCCACTCTTCAGCATATCTTCACAAGTCCATTGCCACCACAATGGACGACAAGCTTCAAGCATGATATCTTCGTGCTGATCCACTTGAACTTGCACATCGCAATCTTGATGACGATCACAACTTGACGTCATACTTTATGGGTTGTATGAGATCTTCTCTTTGACGCAAGCCCATGGAAACACGCCTAACCCCCACATAGAACTCTCACGAAGACCATGGGTTAGTACACAAACACGTAATGGACAATGCTTACCATACCATGGGATCACTTGATCCCTCTCGGTACATCTTGTACGCTTTGTGTGTTGATCATCTTGATTTACTCTTTGTCTGAGATCTTGATCAACCATGTGTCTCTATGACCATTCTTTGGATAATACAATCACAACTTGACGTCATACTTCATGGGTTGTATGAGATCTTCCCTTTGACGCAAGCCCATGGAAACACACCTAACCCCCACATAGAACTCTCACGAAGACCATGGGTTAGTACACAAACACGTAATGGACAATGCTTACCATACCATGGGATCACTTGATCCCTCTCGGTACATCTTGTACGCTTTGTGCGTTGATCATCTTGATTTACTCTTTGTCTGAGATCTTGATCAACCATGTGTCTCTATGACCATTCTTTGGATAATACCTTGAATACCATCTTGGTCATCATATAAACTCCTTGAACCCAATAGATGGACTTCAAGAAGTGCGTATGGACAAATCCTATAAATGTAACTTAAGGCAACCATTAGTCCATAGGAATTGTCATTAATTACCAAAACCACATATGGAGATATATGCTCTAACAACTTATTAGGGGGTCACCCTCACCCACCACTCATCACTCACTCGCTTCTCCCCATTGACCTATCACGAGCTGCAACCCCTTTTCCCCTTTGTCTCCCCCACTTGTCTCCTCTCAAATCCTTTCAAAAGGATTGGTTTGGTCCGTGGATCCGGTGTCATTTTCGTTGCTTGAGGTAATATCCTTCATCTCACAAATTTTTATTGGTTGGATTTATCTATTTGGATGGTTTTTTGTTCATGTGTTTTCTAACCCTAGTTTTGAACATTGTTCCAAAATATGATGTTCTTAGTGTATACTAATGAGTATAGTTGTGCCAATAATGTTGCATTGTATTGATTGGGTTATGCTTATTGTTAAGATTTAGGGTTAGGGTTTGGGTAATGCTTAATTTGGTAATGCTTATTGTTTCTTAGTTGTTTTTTAGGAACGTGCTATACTTAGCATTGGTATTTTTGTTCCCTTTTTTAGATGGACAAGATTGTGAATATTCATTATGTTGACAAAGAGGCATTCATGAATGTTGATATTGTTGACAAGTATGAGGAAGTGTTGGTATTTCTTGAGAAGTCCTACTTATGAAGAGGTTGTGAAGAAACGCGGATAAGATTGAAGTGGGTTGATCCAAGTGACCAAGTTGAATTATTAGGAAGATATGATCACTACAAGAAAAATGCTCAATTATGACCCCAAAAAATGACGGTGGTTTAATTGGTCACTGATTCATGATCAAATTTCCGAAATTAGTCATGGCAAGTCTAAGAGGGTCCAAAGCCCATAATGTTATGACCTTTTGTGTCCATTAGGTCATGGTACTATTGTCCAAATTGGTCATTAAGTGCTACCGATTGAAAAAAAAGTAGAAAAAAAGTGATAGAGGTGTGTTGTATGAGGGGAGGGTTTTGGAGCGTTGGATGGAGGAGGAGTGAATGGCCAGGATCTGTTTCTGGGGAGAGATTCGCATGTGATAGGCTGAATCTTTATCCAGATCACGTCTCTCCCTCTCTCACATGCACCAGATCCTCAACACCCTGGCCCCTGCCTCATCCCGATTCATCCCCGCCGCCGGCACCCCCAGCCCCAAGCCCCGGCGACCCCGGCTCCGTGCCCCCGCGCCCTGGCCTCGCCCCCGACATCCCACGCCCCGGCGACCCCCAAACCCCCGCCCCTCTCCACCCCTCCACTTCCTCTCGCTCGCCGCCAGCCCCGGCTCCGGCCAGCCCGTTGATGCTCGCGCGCGCCGCCGCCTGCTCGTAGCTGCGGTTGCCCAACACGGCGCCCTGCGGCGGCGGGGGAGCGGGAGGGCCTGGCGGTGGAGGCGGGGGCAGGCTGAGGCGGCTCGTCCAGTCCTTCGCCATGGCCGCGCCAGCGCCCGTGCCCGCGCAGCTCCGGAGGTGCCCCTGCTCCGCGCCCCTCTGGACCCTCTCCCTTGACAATGTAGTGGCTCTCCATTGACTGTATTCTGGATCGCTGGCCCTTCCAGCAGCTGACTAACAGAGTTGTAGAAAGACAATTTCAGCATTACAGAAAAGTTAAAAAGCTGGTCTTAGTTCACCAAATGCTTGTCTTTTGTAGCGATATACAAGATGTATATTATGTTCAAATCGCATTATCTCTATTTCTCATTTTATAAAATTTATCCACTTTGACTTTCCAGTGGTGCAGATGTGCTCGTTATATATCTTCCCTTAGTTCTGAATTAGCTATATTTCTACTGTTTTTTGGTTGAATTTCATTTTCGCAATTGTGGACCAGGATATTCGGTTTATTTGCTAATCAGTGTGTTCATTCTAATGCAGAGCATAGACATGTTGGATCCACTAACTTCAATCTACTAAGTAGTAGAAGTCATACAATTTTTACACTGGTAATGAGGCATGGAAATTTATATGTTTGTAGTATGCAAGGCTACCATTTGACCGGTCTGCAACATGTACTTTTATATTAGTGAAAGAGATTTCTCATGTCTTGATCCATACTGCGAGTGTATATATTGATTCTTCAATTCTCTCTCCTTTTTTGTAGAACCTCATCGATCTGGCTGGTTCAGAGAGCTCAAGGGCAGAAACAAATGGAGTACGCTGGAAGGAAGGATCTTATATCAATAAAAGCTTGCTAACTCTTGGAACGGTAAAGCTCATTAATGCTACTTAGTACCTGGTTATACACTGCCTTGCCTTGTGCTTTGCGGAGGATGACCAGGATAATTGATGTATACTGAATCCAGTAAGCATCAATGTGCTTTTCAGCTGTAGATTCTCTTATCAATCTCACATCTACACTTCATCCATGTAGCCAATTTATTCTCAAACTAAGACTTGATTGTTCTCTTCATTTGATTTGTGGATTTTCTGCAGTCCAATTCCCTATGAGATTTGATTTCATTCTCCTCATGTCTCCTCTCCAGACTTCACGGGGCAGTCTGGAGCCTTTTAATCTGTGCACGCTGCATTGCTGCCTTTTCATAACCCTAAGTGGCAGCTGGCACCATAGCATTCCGGACATGCAGAAAGCCAGCATAGCCTAAGGTGTGGCACTGCTGTAGGGAGCAGTTAGCTGATGCCTCCCAATATCAAGCTGCATGGCTTGATCGGATTACTCTGTCACCCCATGCGGTCAAAAATCACGTGTGCAAAAGTTGGCGCCGTTGTACTCAGCTCTGTTTCATTATTTGTTCTTTGCTGTAGATAATTTAATTGACTGGATTAGCATGTTTTCTCGAACAATCTTTGCACCACGATATAATTGATGACTGAACATAAAAGATATAGATCGATAATGCATATGTACATGCATCCCACTGGATCGCGCCACCGTCGCTAGCCGTGATCTCTGCGGTTTCTATCAGTACAAGCATGTCATCCTCTCGAGCAGCATCTGGGCCTGGAATTTTAGCCAAGGTAGACATAGACATATTAGTTGCGCGACATTTTTCTAACCCTAGGTAGCTATGTAGAGTTGTGGGATTGCACCACTCGTCAGAAGGGTGGTGTCCTGGTGCGTGCAGCAAAATAGCCGTGTGTCGCACGCCAACAGCATGGACAACTTTAATACTCACATGGATACCTATGTCTGTAATAGCAGATGGAAGGTGTTCTTAATTTGGGGATCAAGGCCAAAAATAATTGCACACAGAACTATAAAAGTACTTAAATATTAGTCGAACCGTTCGTGGAGCTGAATTAGCATCTTTTGGTATTTACCATTTGATGATTTCATCACTGTGAAGGCAATAGGACATTGGAACATGATTACCGACTACGGGATCTGTAACCAAATATATTACCATCAAAGTGCAATACTGCAGATTTTACCATATTTCTAATGCACGATCGTCATCACGCATATCTCTCAGTATGCGACTTAGCTCTGCAGCGCCCGACCATCATGCGCCGATGTGTATCTAGCATTTCGATGACAAGAGATGACAAAGATTTTGAAGGTATTTTTTCTAACATTTTCGATGAAATACTATCTGACAACATATGCAGTTCATGTAGACCATAGAAATATTCCTTTTTAGGGAGAAATACTATCTGACAACATATGCAATTCATGTAGAACATAGAAATATTGTCATGTACTGCAGGTGATAGTAATTGACATGATGATAGAAATATTGTCGTTATACACTATTTTTTTGACAGTCTTAAACGTTCAAAATATTTCAGTATCTGTTATTCTTATTTTCTAGCCCGTGTAGATGCATGGGTTGGCGACTAGTAGTTCTAATTTATTTATTACTTGTACATTATAATATTTGATTATTTTGTATGCTTTCTTATGTTTGATTATTTGAATTACCAGGATGATCTGAAGCACCCAAAAGAAGTAAAGGACAGGTCAGGAGGGAACAAGAAGCTTCGTTTATCATTGATGTTATGTGTGATCAATAAAAACTTCTGCTTCTCATCCAATCTTTGTCGAACTATGTTGATGTGTGATTATGCACTTGTTGGGCCTTTTTACTGTGCACCTGCACTTGTAGAACTATTTTGTTGTGCACTTGTTGGGCCTTAAATCTTTATGTGTAGAGGAGTCGATAGATGATGTATTGTAATTCATGTGATGTGCTACTGAAATGAAATATATATAACTAATTTGCAGTCTTTTATTTTTTTGTACTTGTTTATTAATGGACCTATCTTGAGATATACATGCTTTTGGTAAAATAATGCATCAGCCTAAACAATTTAGACATTTTTAATAATAAAATAGTATTGGTGGAGGCCCATGTAGACAAGATTATTGAATTGGGCTATGAAATTTATGATGATTCTATTTGGTCACTAGCAATGCCATGTCAGCACAACCACGTCAGATCCTACGTGGCTCACACAAATGGGTAATGACCAAACCAAAATTTTGGTCAATAGAGCTCTATGACCAAAATTTTAAAAACATCAAGTTTGTTCATTCTTGACGGCCAACTGTTGACCTTGTAAATTTGGTCAAAAAAGGTCAATAAACTACAACAATGACGAATCAATGACCAATATAGTGAGTCATAATTGACCTTATTTCTTGTAGTGGATGTTGGTTCGGCACACAAGTGTCGAATGAAGACAATGCCTATGAAGTCCAATTTTCATTGGGTTACATAGAAGGAGGTTGTTGCATCCTCGGTAGCCAAGTCACTCGAAGTGTTTGCAAGTATGGTGGTCAAGGCTCCTCTTTTTCATGTTGACTTGAACCAAAACTTAGTAGATGACTTGAGCCCGATTACTAGTGTGCCACCTATTGTTGAGCATAAAGTTGAAGTGGAAGCCAATGAGTATCCCCAATATGAGTTCGTAGGCAGTGCACCGATCAAAGATGATGGTCATGACTCCGACGAAGAGTATGAGAGGCACCACAACATTTTTTGACGGGGGGATAACCCTGGGTAGGCTCATCAAGCCTACTACTATATACTCTGGTATAGATGGGAGCAATAGCTTCCTCAACCGCCGGCTCCTCCTAGCCGGCTACAAAGTACCTGCCGGCTAGGAGCGTAGATGACAGCTTTGTGGCCGGCTGGCCAAGCCGCCAGTGGCTCGAGGGCACCTGTCACATCCAAACCTAGGCTGTGATGGAGGCCTATGATTAAAGGCAAAGATACATCAGCACGGGTACGATGGAGAAGCGCACGCGTGGCTACAGTGTCATCGGCCATGCCGCTGACCTACGCCAGCTCCGATCCGTCTACCACACACAGTACCCACACGCCAGCACCCGCTCCATTACCCAGTCCAGCGTGGCTACAGTGGAGACGGCCGTATCGGCGACCCATGCCGAACCTCACAAGACGAGCCGGACATACAACACGCGCCCCGCATGGTGATACGTCCCTAACGCATCTATAATTTTTGCTTGTTCCATGATCTTTTGGGTGACATTGTTATATGTTTTGCTACACTTTTATATCATTTTACACATATTTGGACTAACCTACTAACTCAGTGCACCCAGTGCCAGTTTCTATCTGCTGATGTCTTTTTTGCAGGGGCTTTTACCCAATTTTCCGAAGCCCGAAAAAATCCAGAAAAATATATAAAAAATCAGCGAAACAGAAGCTTCGGGATCACCAAAAGAAGGGACAGAGGGGGGCCAGGGGCCTCCCAGGCGGCCTGCTGGCGCGGCCAGGCCCTAGGCCGCGCCAGGAGGTGGCCTGAGTGGATCCCACCTCCTCTCGTGCCCTCCTTTGGCCTATATTTAGTGTTCCGTGAGGAAACCCTCGCATACTTTCTGGAATCGCGAATTTCTCCATCGTTCCGCCGCACCCTACCACAGGGAGGATTGACCTCCGGGAGCGTCAGGAGACCTCTTCCCCAGCACCCTACCAGAGGGAGGATTGACCTCCGGGAGCTTCTCCACCACCATGGACGCTTCCCGGATGTGCCGTGAGTAGTTTCCCTTGGACCATGAGTCCATGACCAGTAGCTATGTGATGTCTTCTCCCCAATCTTGTGCTTCAATAGTTAGTCCTTGTGAGATGCCCTACATGATCAAGGCATCTATGTAATTCTCCTGCTATTGCTATGCTCGGTTTGTTGGGATCCGGTGGATTATGAGATTATGTTCAGATTGTTGTGAGCTATATATTTGATTATCCTTTTATATTATGTTCCTTAGTGATTCATGCATGTTCTTCATTGCTTTTTATTGCTTTGGACAAGTAGTAGATCGTAACTCCAAGAGGGAGCATTATGCATGATTGTGGGTTCGGGCCCCTCGATGTCTAGCTTGAGTGACAGAAACATCAGACTAGGGGATGTGCTTGTTGCCACCAGGGAGAAAACAACGGTGCTTGTGACCACGGTTGCAAGGATTGTTTACCTTACGCATAGTTCGTTAATGCAGTTGTCCGTTGCTTTGAGTTTACACTTTGGGTGGGGCTCGCAACTTAATACCGGAGAGATGTTCTGGATAGATATCTCAAGGTGGATGATTAGTAAGTAGATGATGATGAATAAATGGTCTACTTGTCTTGGCGTATTTCCCATTACTATTGAACCTCTAACTATCAAGGAGAATAATTAGCATGCGGTGCGATCATAATTCTGTCAATTGCCCAACTGTAATTTGTTTACCCTAGCATAGTTGTTTTATCGTATTTTTGGAGAGAGACATCACCAGTGAACATCATGTGACTCCGGTCCATATCACCATCATTGCTTACACCTTCAATATTTACCGCTTTATTTACTTTTCCGTTGCAATCACTATTAGCTTCCCGCTTGTGTTTTGATCCTTTGCAAACTACAAGGCCAGAGAGATTGACAACCTCTCTGTACTCGTTGGGAGCAAATTTATTTGTTGCGTGTGCAGGTCCACGTCTTCTGCTGACCAGAACAGGAGACACCTACTTGTTGAGCCTAGGAGTCCTCCTAATTCGATAAACCTTACAGTCTCCGTGTAAGGGAAATTTGCTGCGGACTACATCTCCACCTTCCACTTGGGGTCCAACGAGGGGCGAGAAGTATATACATCACCTCGTCATCAAGCGAATTTTTGGCGCCGTTGCCGGGGACTCCACTCTTCAAGATAGGGGAGTTGCATGCTATCTTTTACCTTTGCTTTTTAGTCTTGTTAGTTTGCTTTCTAGTTTTTGCTTTAGAGTCCTATACCAAAAACCACAAAAAAATAGTTACTTTGCTCTTGCTTGTTGTCGTTGCTATGTGTTCCACTGAAAACACCAAGTTGTGTGACTTCACTCGTCACAACAACAATGAATTTATCTGCACTCCTATTGTTGCTCCTGCCACTAAGGCTACGTCCTATGAGATTAAACCTGCTTTACTGAACCTTGTTATGAAAGATCAATTATACGGTGTTGGAGATGATGATGCCTTGCACTTGAACAATTTTGTTGATCTCTATGATATGCAAAAAATATAAAGAAGTAGATGGTGGTACTGTTAAACTTAAGCTTTTTCCTTTCTCCTTGAGAGGAGGAGCCAAAGTGTGGCTTCAATCTTTGCCTAGGAATAGCATAGATTCTTGGGATAAGTGCAAAGATGCTTTCATTGGGAAGTATTACCCCCCTGCTAAGATTATCCACTTGAGGAGTAACATTATGAATTTTAGGCAACTGGATAATGAACATGTAGCTCAAGCTTGGGAATGTATGAAATCTCTTGTTAAGAATTTCCCTACTCATGGTTTGACTACTTGGATGGTTATCCAAACTTTCTATGCAGGATTGAACTTTACCTCGCGGAATCTGTTAGACTCGGCCACGGGAGGAACCTTTATGTAAACTACACTTGGTGCTGCCACAAAGCTATTGGATGAGATGATGACAAATTATTCTCAATGGCACACCGAGAGAGCTCCAACAGGTAGGAAGGTAAACTTTGTTGAGGAGATCTCCTCCCTTAATGATAAGGTTGACATGATCATGACTCTACTTACTAAGCAAGCTCCTATTGATCCTCATGATGTTCCTTTAAATTCTTTGGTTGCTCAATAAAGAGAGCAAGTGTATGTTAATTTTATTTCTAGGAACAACTTCAATAACAATGCTTATAGGAGTAATTTTGGTAGCAATCCTAGACTGTTCCCATCCAACAACTATGGGAATAGCAACACTCCTAATGATAGAAGAATGCCTAGTTATGAGAAACTTTTAGAGATAGAGAAGGCTACAAAGAATTATATGCACACCCAATATGAACAAAACAAAGTCTTCTCTACACAACTAGATGAACATACTTCTATTTTGCAAAACATTGGAAGACAACTTGAGAGCCTGAATAGTGAGATTTCCAACCTCCAAACTAGACTCACCACCACGGAAACCCAAGTTTCCAATATGTCTCACACAGAGGCCACTTTGATAAATCAAATGGCAGCCAAGCCCAAAGTGGTTGTACCTAAAGGAGAGGAATATAGAATTAAGAGCCTTCCTACACACACTACCATTGGTACTATACAAGTTGTTGGGGATCTCAAAACTTTTAGCACCCATCGCACTCCTGGTCCCAATGGGCCCATTAATGGTGATGCTAATACCTCAACAATAGGACAAGAAGGCCCTATGAATTTAGAGACTACCAAAAGAAAGAGCTTAGATGACATTACTACCACTTTAATTAATGGTAGCAACGTTGATTTTGACAATTGTAGTCTCTCCGAAGTCATCACCTTTTTGCAAAGAATGGATAAAGACCCCCACACTAGTACACTCAATATTGCCTTCACCAAGAATATTACCAATGCTCTTATCAAAGCTAGGGATGAGAAGCTCAAGCTAGAGACTTCTATTCCTAGGAAGCTAGAAGATGGTTGGGAACCCATGGTCAATATAAAATTGAATAATATCTCTTGCTTTGCTTTGTGTGATGTTGGAGCTAGTGCCTCCGTTATGCCCAAAAGAATGTATGATATGCTTGATTGGAAACCTTATGATCCATGTTCTTTTGGTTGTCGTCTTGTTGATTCTTCCATAAAAAAACCTTTAGGTACAATTGATGATGTGCTTATTATTGTCAATGATAATTATGTGCCCGTTGATTTTCTTATTATGGACATTGAATGTGATCCTTCATGTCCAATTATTTTGGGACATCCTTTTCTCCGCACCGTTGGTGCTATCATTGACATGAAAGAGGGAATTATTAAATTCCAATTTCCTCTTACAAATAGAATGGAACAATTCCCTAGAAATAATATTAAGTTACCTTATGAGTCTGTTACACGGGCAAGTTATTCTTTTGGAGTTGATAACACTTGATCTTCTTGCATTGTGCCTAGCTCAAAGGTATAAAAGAAAACGCTTGTTGGGAGGCAACCCAATATGTTTTTACTTTCTGTTTTAGTGGTCTTGACGTGTGTTACTACTGTAGCAACATCATTGTATCTTTATTTTTAAGCTTTGTTCCAAGTTATAGCCTCTGATTGCAAGAAAGATCAAGAATTGTGACATGCTGTTGAGGAAACAAATTCTATCTTCTTGACGGAACAATTCGCCAAAAATCACCAGATCATCTTTTTGATGTGAATATTTTTGACAGAATGCTATATATAATTTTCTTTCTGGCATCAGTTCCGAGTTGTTTGAATTGAGTTGCATAAGTGCCCCGAATAAATTATTTACTACCTCTTGTTCTGTTTTTTCATAGATTCTGTCATGTTTTGTGTTTTCATTGTTTTGCGAATCCTAAGCTTTCTTTTTATTTGCAAAAACCCTTTGGCATTCATAAGAAGCAGTAGATTTTCATGAAAATCTTTATTTCCAGCAGGTATTGAATTATTGTATTAAGGGAACTAACCACTCTAATCAGCTTATGATGGGTTTTGTATGAAGGGAGTTTTCAAGGATTGCGATGGGAGAGATGATGAAAGAAGATAAAGGAGTGTCAAACGCTCAAGATTGGGGATGCCCCCATGCACCCGAAGAAATATTCAAGGAGACTCAATCGTCTAAGCTTGGGGATGCCCCCGTGCATCCCCTTCTCTATCAACAATGATCATGTAGTCCATCCCCATGCTACATTTTTATCACTTCATATGATATGTGCTATGCTTGGAGCGTCCCGCTATTTGCTTTTTACTTTTGTTGTAGTTTAGTTTTCTGGTAATAACAAGTTGGAACCTAACCTACCTTGTTTGGGAGACGCACACGCTCCATTCCACTCTAGAACACAACATAGCTTTTCATGCTTATCTTTTTGTGTGTTCTTCATCTTTTCGTAGCTACTGTCATACTTAGCGCTTAGCTTTCATGCTTATCTTTTTAAGAGCTTTTACTTAGGTTGATTTTGGAACTCTCTTGAGTTATCATACTTATCTTGTTTAGAGAGTTGGCTTGTTGCACTGAGTTGTGTGTCTTGCATGAGTAGGTAATTGAGGTTGCTATTTAAGTATAGTAGTAACTTGCAATAGTTTTGAGGTATTGATTTGAGTAATGTTTGGACTATTGGTGCCAAGATATTGAGACTATTAGTGATAGGTGTCGTATTTTGGGAAATCCGTGTGTTTTTCAAAAACTAAAATTAGTTGAGAACTCTAGCTACTAAACTGATCGCTAACCTTTGGAGGGGTTGGAATATATAGAGTACCCTCATGTTACCATGAGTCGAGGATGCGCAAGGATAACCAAACCCCCAAACATTCCTCCTCGGGGTACTTGTCTCTTTGAGAATTTCCTAACTAGATAGAGAGTTACCGATAATAAGTGTATGAGTTCTTCGGAATAATGTGAGTATTCGATTGTTGGCACTTCCACTATCCATATTTTGCTAGCCTCTTCGGTACCGTGCATTGCCCTTTCTCACATTGAGAGTTGGTGCAAACTCCGCCGGTGCACCCAAACCCATGACATGATACGCTCTGTCATACATAAGCCTCGTTATATCTTTCCTCAAAACAACCACCATACCTATCTATTAAGGCATTTCCATAGCCTTTCCGAGATACATTGCCATGTAACATCCATCATCTCATGACTTGATATTCATACCATACATGCTTTTGCTTGATCATAGAGACGCATGCTAGTTGGGCCTTGCCCTCATTACTGCTACATGACGCGCTAGTATCATTGCATATCCTGCTACACTCGCAGAGGCATACATTTGCATACATCATGATAGTTTTCACTTGTCTTTATGTTGAGTACTTCTTATAAAGTGTGATGATTTTTCTTTCTATTCATGTAAAACATAGAGTGTTGCCCTTAAGTGAGAAAAAGATCCCAAAGAGGACAAAACAAAAGATCCCAAAGAGGACAAACGAGAGAGAAAAAGAAAGAGCCAAAGAGGCCACACAAAAATAATAATAATGAAACAAATAAAAAGAAATAAAAAGAGAGAAGGGGGCAACACTACCACTCCTTTTGAAAGATCCACACTCGTACCCCATTGCTATATTTCTACTACATAGAGATTATCATTCATGCATAACTATGTGGGGACCCTTACACTATAGAACTTGGTTTGCATATTCCAATGATGAGCCTCCTCAAATGAGCTCTAGGTCTTCATGAGCAAACAAGTTGGATTCACCCCCACTAGTTCCATTGGAGAGCTTACCTTAGCTCATATGTGCATCCGTTACATGGCAATCTCTACTCGCATCATATCTATCATTTGGCTTTGTCTCGCACATGGTTGTCCTCATTGATGTGAGCCTTTCACACCTTTTTGTCTTCCTTCCCCATCATTATTCTATTTGCCATCCTAAGTGCCAACATATCTTGCTTACGCTCATCCATTGCATGAGTGCTCAAAATCGAAAGGGAGAGTATCATTTTGACTTGTGCCTGACAAGTGGTCTGGGGATGAGTCAAAATAAGATTCCGAAGGAGACTAAATGTGAGGTTTAGTAGATTGAGTTCTCCATTTCAAAAAATATTTTTTATCTCTGAACCCATCTCCCACTTCTTGCACGCAAACACCAATTGGAGACATTCGAGTCACGGACAGCGAGAGCTCTTGCACCTTTATGTTCTTACTTTGCTAAATTCAATACTAGATATAGACTCTTGCTTGTTATTGTCTTGACTTGAATTGCATATCTCACTTGCTTTACTTTGAAGTTCTTATATGTGTGTTAGCATGCCACCATAGAAATTATTGTGTTATCATTTATCTTCTCGAGGACGAGCAGAAATTAAGCTTGGGGATGTTGATACGCCCCAGACATATCTATAATTTCTCCTTGTTCCATGATCTTTTGGGTGACATTGCTATATGTTTTGCTAGACTTTTATATCATTTTCAACATATTTGGACTAACCTACCAACTCAGTGCACCCAGTGCTAGTTTCTGTCTGCTGATGTCTTTTGCACGGGCTTATACCCAATTTTCCGAAGCCCGAAAAAATCCAGAAAAATATATAACAAAATGAGCGAAACAGAAGCTTCGTGATCACTGAAGGAGGGCCAGAGGGGGGCCATGGGCCTCCGAGGCGGCCTGCTGGCGCGACCAGGCCCTAGGCTGCGCCAGGAGGTCGCCTGGGTGGGTCTCACCTCCTCCGGTGCCCTCCTTTGACCTATATTTAGTGTTCCGTAAGGAAACCCTGACAGACTTTCTGTAATCGTGAATTTCTCCATCGTTCCGCCACCGCAGCGCTTCCAAGATCGGGAGCGTCAGGAGACCTCTTCCCGACACCCTGCGGGAGGGAGGATTGACCTCCACGAGCTTCTCCACCGCCATGGACGCTTCCCGGATGTGCCGTGAGTAGTTTTCCTTGGACCATGAGTCCATGACCAGTAGCTATGTGATGTATTCTCTCCAATCTCGTGCTTCAATGGTTAGTCCTTGTGAGCTGCCCTACATGATCAAGGCATCTATGTAATTCTCTTGCTATTGCTATGCTCGGTTTGTTGGGATCCAATGGATTATGAGATTATGTCCATGTTGTTATGAGTTATATATTAGATTATCCTTTTATATTATGTTCCTTAGTGATTCATGCATGTTCTTCGTTGCTTTTTATTGCTTTGGCCAAGTAGTAGATCGTAACTCCAAGAGGGAGCGTTATGCATGATTGTGGGTTCGGGCCCCTCGATGTCTAGCTTGAGTGACAGAAACATGAGACTAGGGGATGTGCTTGTTGCCACCAGGGAGAAAACAACGATGCTTGTGACCACGGTTGCAAGGATTGTTTACCTTACGCATAGTTCGTTAATGTAGTTGTCCGTTGCTTTGAGTTTACACTTTGGGTGGGGCTCGCAACTTAATACCGGAGAGATGTTCTGGGTAGATATCTCAAGGTGGATGATTAGTAAGTAGATGCTGATGAATAAATAGTCTACCTGTCTTGGCGTGTTGGCCATTACGATTGAACCTCTAACTATCAAGGAGCATAATTAGCATTGCGGTGCGATCATAATTCTGTCAATTGCCCAACTGTGATTTGTTTACCCTAGCATAGTTGTTTATCGTCTTTTGGGAGAGAGACATCACTAGTGAACATCATGTGACTCCCGTCCATATCACCATCATTGCTTACACCTCCACTATTTACCGCTTTATTTACTTTTCCGTTGCAATCACTATTACCTTCCCGCTTGTGTTTTGATCCTTTGCAAACTACAAGGCCGAAGAGATTGACAACCTCTCTCTACTCGATGGGAGAAAAGTTATTTGTTGCGTGTGCAGGTCCACGTCGTCTAATGACCACGACAAGAGACACCTACTTGTTGAGCCTAGGAGTCCTCCTGGTTCGATAAACCTTACAGTCTCCGTGTAAGAGAAATTTTCTGCTGTCTACATCTTCACCTTTCACTTTGGGTCCAACGAGGGGCGAGAAGTATATACATCACCTCATCATCACGTGGGCAGCACGCATCAACCCCATTGGCTGGCCAGCGGGTCCGATAGCCACATGGGACCTTGCGGCCTGCGGGGCCCTCCAGCGACAAGACTAAACCGTCGTGGCCCCCTGTGTTGGAAATATGCCCTAGAGGCAATGATAAATAGTCATTATTATATTTCCTATTTAAATATAATCGTTTATTATCCATGCTATAAATGTATTGAATGAAAACATAGATACATGTGTGGATACATAGACAAAACAATGTCCCTAGCAAGCCTCTAGTTGGCTAGCCAGTTGATCAAGGATAGTCTAGGTTTTCCGGCTATGTGCAAGTGTTGTCACTTGATAATTGTATCACATCATTAGGAGAATCATGTGATGGACTAGACCCTAACTATGAATGTGGCATATTGATCGTGTCGTTTTATTGCTATAGTTTTCTGCGTGTCAAGTATTTATCCTATGACCATGAGATCATATAACTCACTGGCACTGGAGGAATACCTTGTGTGCATCAAACGTCACAACGTAACTGGGTGACTATAAAGGTGCTCTACAGGTATCTCCGAAGGTGTCCGTTGAGTTAGTATGGATCAGGACTGGGATTTGTAACTCCGTGTGACGGAGAGGTATCTCAGGGCCCACTCGGTAATACAACATCACACACAAGCCTTGCAAGCAATGTGACTAAGTGTAAGTCACGGGATCTTGTATTACACGACGAGTAAAGAGACTTACCGGTAACGCGATTGAAATAGGTATGCGGATATCGACGATTGAATCTTGGGCAAGTAACATACCGAAGGACAAAGGGAATGACATACGAGATTATATGAATCCTTGACACTGAGGTTCAACCGATAAGATATTCAGAGAATATGTAGGATCCAATAAGGGTATCGAGGCCCCGCTATTGATTATTTACCGAGGAGTGCCTCGGGGCATGTCTACATACTTCTCGAACCCGCAGGGTCTACACACGTAAGGTTCGATGATGTTTTAGTATAGTTGAGTTATATGTGTGGTTACCGAATGTTGTTAGGAGTCCCGGATGAGATCACGGACGTCACGAGGGTTTCCGGAATGGTCCGGAGACGAAGATTGATATATAGGATGACTTCATTTGGTTACCGGAAGGTTTTCGGGCATTACCGGGATTGTACCGGGAGTGACGAATGGGTTCCGGATGTTCACCGGGAGGGGGGCAACCCACCCGAGGGAAGCCCAATGGCCTTAGGGGTGGCGCACCAGCCCTTAGTGGGCTGGTGGGACAGCCCAAGAGGGCCTATGCGCCATAAGAAGAAAACCAAAGAAAAAAGGGGAGGTGGGAAGGAAGAGAAGGACTCCACTTTCCAATCCTAATTGGAGTAGGACTCCTCCTTCTCCCTAGCCAGCGCACCCTTGAGGGCTTGGCCCTCAAGGCAAGCCTCCTCCCCCTCCCTCCTATATATAGTGGTGGTCTAGGGATGATTTTAGACAACTTTTGCCATGTGCAACTCAGATCTAGACACCATAGTTTTACCTCTATATCGTATTTCTGCGGAGCTCGGGCGGAGCCGTGCAGGAGTAGATCCTCACCACCACCGGAGCGCCGTCACGCTTCCGCTAACTCATCTAATTCTCTGTCTTTCTTGCTGGAACAAGAAGGCCGAGATCATCGTCGAGCTGTACGTGTGCTGAACGCGGAGGTGCCGTCCGTTCGGCACTAGCTCGGAGTGGATCGTGGGACGGATCGCGGGGCGGATCGAGGGACGTGAGGACGTCCCACTACATCAACATCGTTTCTTAATGCTTCCTGCTGTGCGATCAACAAGGGTACACAGATCCAAATCCCCTCTCATAGATGGACATCACCATGATAGGTCTTCGTTTGCGTAGGAATTTTTTTGTTTCCCATGCAACGTTCCCCAACAGTGGCATCATGAGCTAGGTTCATGCGTAGATGTTATCTCGAGTAGAACACAAAGGGTTTTTGTGGACGGTGATGTTCGATTTGCTGTCCTCGTTAGTCCTTTCTCCATTCAGCGGTATTGTTGGATTCAAGCGGCCTGGACCGACATTATTCGTACGCTTACGAAAGACTGGTTTCATCGATTGACATGCAACCTCGTTGCATAAAGATGACTGGCGGGTGTCAGTTTCTCCAACTTTAGTTGAATTGGTTTTGACCGAGGCGGTCCTTGGAGAGGTAAAATAGAAATTTGCACATCTCCATTGTGGTTTTTGCGTAAGTAAGATGCGATCATACTAGATACCCATAGCAGCCACGTAAAACATGCAACAACAAATTAGAGGACGTCTAACTTGTTTTTGCAGGGTATGCTTGTGATATGATATGGCCAATGATGTGATGTGATATATTGGATGCATGAGATGATCATGTTGTAATAGTTAATATCGACTTGCACATCGATGGTGATACTGTTAAACTTAAGCTTTTTTCCTTTCTCCTTGAGAGGAGGAGCCAAAGTGTGGCTTCAATCTTTGCTTAGGAATATCATAGATTCTTGGGATAAGTGCAAAGATGTTTTCATTGGGAAGTATTACCCGCCTGCTAAGATTATCCAGTTGAGGAGTAACATTATGAATTTTAGGCAACTGGATAACGAACATGTTGCTCAAGCTTGGGAACGTATGAAATCTCTTGTTAAGAATTTCCCTACTCATGGTTTGACTACTTGGATGGTTATCCAAACTTTCTATGCAGGATTGAACTTTACCTCGCGGAATCTGTTAGACTCGGTCGCGGGAGGAACCTTTATGTCAACTACACTTGGTGCTGCCACAAAGCTATTGGATGAGATGATGACAAATTATTCTCAATGGCACACCGAGAGGGATCCAACAGGTAGGATGGTAAACTCTATTGAGGAGATCTCCTGCCTTAATGATAAGGTTGACATGATCATGACTCTACTTACTAAGCAAGCTCCTATTGATCCTCATGACGTTCCTTTAAATTCTTTGGTTTCTCAATAAAGAGAGCAAGTGTATGTTAAGTTTATTTCTAGGAACAACTTCAATAACAATGCTTATAGGACTAATTTCGATATCAATCCTAGACCGTTCCCATCCAACAACTATGGGAATAGCGACACTCGTAATGATAGAAGAATGCCTAGTTATGAGAAACTTTTAGAGATAGAGAAGGCTACAAAGAATTGTATGCACACCCAATATGAACAAAAGAAAGTGTTCTCTACACAATTAGATGAGCATACTTCTATTTTGCAAAACATTGGAAGACAACTTGAGAGCCTGAATAGTGAGATTTCCAACCTCCAATCTAGACTCACCACCATTGAAACCCAAGTTTCCAATATGTCTCACATAGAGGCCACTCTGATAAATCAAATGGCAGCCAAGCCCAAAGTGGTTGTACCTCAAGGAGAGGAATAGAGAATTAAGAGCCTTCCTACACACACTACCATTGCTACTATACACGTTGTTGGGGATCTCAAAACTTTTAGCACCCATCGCACTCCTAGTCCCAATGGACCCATTAATGGTGATGCTAATACCTCAACAATAGGACAAGAAGGCCCTATGAATTTAGAGACTACCAAAATAAAGAGCTTAGATGACATTACTACCACTTTAATTAATGGTAGCAACCTTGATTTTGACAATTGTAGTCTCTCGTAAGTCATCACCTTTTTGCAAAGAATGGCTAAAGACCCCCACACTAGTACACTCAATATTGCCTTCACCGAGCATATTACCATTGCTCTTACCAAAGCTAGGGATGAGAAGCTCAAGCTAGATACTTCTATTCCTAGGATGCTAGAAGATGGTTGGGATCCCATTGTCAATATAAAATTGAATAATATCTCTTGCTTTGCTTTGTGTGATGTTGGAGCTAGTGCCTCCATTATGCTCAAAAGAATGTATGATATGTTTGATTGGAAACCTTATGATCCGTGTTCTTTTGGTTGTCATCTTGTTGATTCTTACATAAATAAAACTTTAGGGAGAATTGATGATGTGCTTATTATTGTCAATGATAATTATGTGCCCGTTGATTTTCTTATTATGGACATTGAATGTGATCATTCATGTCCAATTATTTTGGGACGTCCTTTTCTCCGCACCGTCGGTGCTATCATTGGCATGAAAGAGGGAATTATTAAATTCCAATTTCCTCTTACAATGAGAATGGAACACTTCCCTAGAAATAAGATTAAGTTACCTTATGAGTCCGTTACACGGGTGAGTTTTTATTTTGGAGTTGATAACACTTGATCTTCTTGCACTGTGCCTAGCTCAAAGGTATAAAAGAAAGTGCTTGTTGGGAGGCAACCCAATATGTTTTTCTTTCTATTTTAGTGCTCTTGATGTGTGTTACTACTGTAGCAATATCATTGTATATTTATTTTTAAGCTTTGTTCCAAGTTATAGCCTCCGATTGCAAGAAAGATCAAGAATTGTGACATGCTGTCAAGGAAACAGATTCTATCTTCTTGACGAAAAAATTCGCCAAAAATCACCAGATCATCTTTTTGATATGAATATTTTTGAAAGAATGCTATATATAATTTTCTTTCTAGCATCTCTTCTGTGTTGTTTGAATTGAGTTGCATAAGTGCCCCGAATAAATTATTTACTACGTGCTGTTCTGTTTTTCACAGATTCTGCCATGTTTTGTGTTTTCATTGTTTTGCGAATCCTAAGCTTGCTTTTTATTTGCAAAATCCCTTTGTCATCCATAAGAAGCAGTAGATTTTCATGAAAATCTTTGTTTCCAGCAGGTATTGAATTATTGTATTAAGGGAACTAACCACTCTAATCAGCTTATGATGGGTTTTGTATGAAGGGAGTTTTCAAGTATTGCGATGGGAGAGATGATGAAAGAAGATAAAGGAGTGTCAAACGCTCAAGATTGGGGATGCCCCCATGCATCCAAAGAAATATTCAAGGATACTCACGCGTCTAAGCTTGGGGATGCCCCCGTGCATCCCCTTCTCTATCAACAATGATCAGGTCGTCCATCTTCATGCTATATTTTTATCACTTCATATGATATGTGCTATGTTTGGAGCGTCCCGCTATTTGCTTTTTACTTTTGTTTTAGTTTAGTTTGCTCGTAATAACAAGTCGGAACCTAGCCTACCTTGTTTGGGAGACACACACGCTCCATTCCACTCTAGAGCACAACATAGCTTTTCATGCTTATCTTTTTGTGTGTTTTTCATCTTTTCGTAGCTACTGTCATACTTAGCGCTTAGCTTTCATGCTTATCTTTTTAAGAGCTTTTACTTAGGTTGATTTTGGAACTCTCTTGAGTTATCATACTTATCTTCTTTAGATAGTTTGCTTGTTGCACTGAGTTGTGTGTTTTGCATGAGTAGGTAATTGAGGTTGCTATTTAAGTATAGTAGTAACTTGCAATAGTTTTGAGGTATTGATTTGAGTAATGTTTGGACTATTGGTGCCAAGAGATTGATCCTATTAGTGATAGGTGTCGTATTTTGGGAAATCCGTGTGTTTTTCAAAAACTAAAATTAGTTGAGAACTCTAGCTACTAAACTGATCGATAAACTTTGGAGGGGTTGGAATATATAGAGCACCCTCACGTTACCATGAGTCGAGGATGCGCAAGGATAACCAAACCCCCAAACATTCCTCCTCGGGGTACTTGTCTCTTTGATAATTTCCTAACTAGATAGAGAGTTACCGATAATAAGTGTATGAGTTCTTCGGACTAATGTGTGTATTCGATTGTTGGCACTTCCACTATCCATATTTTGCTAGCCTCTTCGGTACCGTGCATTGCCCTTTCTCACATTGAGAGTTGGTGCAAACTCCGCCGGTGAACCCAAACCCATGACATGATACACTCTGTCATACATAGGCCTCATTATATCTTTCCTCAAAACAGCCACCATACCTATCTATTCAGGCATTTCCATAGCCTTTCTGAGATACATTGCCATGTAACATCCATCATCTCATGACTTGATCTTCATGCCATACATGCTTTTGCTTGATCATAGAGCCGCATGCTAGTTGGGCCTTGCCCTCATTACTGCTACATGACGCGCTAGTATCATTGCATATCCTGCTACACCCACAGAGTCATACATTTGCATACATCATGATAGTTTTCACTTGTCTTTATGTTGAGTACTTCTTATAAAGTGTGATGATTTTTCTTCCTATTCATGTAAAACATAGAGTGTAGCCCTTAAGTGAGGAAAATATCCCAAAGAGGACAAAACAAAAGATCCCAAAGAGGACAAATGAGAGATAAAAAGAAAGAGCGAAAGAGGCCACACAAAAATAATAATAATAAAAGAAATAAAAAGAAATAAAACGAGAGAATGGGGCAACACTACTATTCCTTTTGAAAGATCCACACTCGTACTCCATTGCTATATTTGTACTACATAGAGATTATCATTCATGCATAACTATGTGGGGACCCTTACACTATAGAACTTGGTTTGTATATTCCAATGATGAGCCTCCTAAAATGAGCTCTAGGTCTTCATGAGCAAACAAGTTGGATGCACCCCCACTAGTTCCATTGGAGAACTTACCTTAGCTCATATGTGCATTCGTTACATGGCAATCCCTACTCCTCACATCATATCTATCATTTGGCTTTCTCTCGCACATGGTTGTCCTCATTGATGTGAGCCTTTCACACCTTTTTGTCTTCCTTCCCCATCATTATTTTATTCGCCGTCCTAAGTGCCAACATATCTTGCTTACGCTCATCCATTGCATGAGTGCTCAAAATCGAAAGGGAGAGGATCATTTTGACTTGTGCCTGACAAGTGGTCTGGGGATGAGTCAAAATAGGATTCCAAAGGAGTCTAAGTGTGAGGTTTAGTAGATTGAGTTCTCCATTTAAAAATATATATTTTATCTCTGAACCCATCTCCCACTTCTTGCACGCAAACACCATTTGGAGACATTTGGGTCACGGACAACGAGAGCTCTTGCACCTTTATGTTCTTACTTTGCTAAATTCAATACTACATATAGACTCTTGCTTGTTATTGTCTTGACTTGAATTGCATATCTCACTTGCTTTACTTTGAAGTTCTTATATGTGTGTTAGCATGTCATCCTAGAAATTATTGTGTTATCATTTATCTACTCGAGGACGAGCAAAAATTAAGCTTGGGGATGTTGATACGTCCCAAACGTATCTATAATTTCTCCTTGTTCCATGATCTTTTCGGTGACATTGTTATATGTCTTGCTAGACTTTTATATCATTTTAAACATATTTGGACTATCCTACTAACTCAGTGCACCCAGTGTCAGTTTCTGTCTGCTGATGTCTTTTTTGCACGGGCTTATACCCAATTTTCCGAAGCCCAAAAAAATCCAGAAAAATATATAACAAAATCAGCGAAACAGAAGCTTCAGGATCAATGAAGGAGGGCCACAGGGGGGCCATGGGCCTCCGAGCCGTCCTGCTGGCGCGGCCAGGCCCTATGCCGTGCCAGGAGGTCACCTGGGTGGGTCCCACCTCCTCCGGTGGCCTCCTTTGACCTATATTTAGTGTTCCGTGAGGAAACCGTCGCAGACTTTCTGGAATCGCGAATTTCTCCATCGTTCCGCCGTTGCAGCGCTTCCAAGATCGGGAGCGTCAAGAAACCTCTTCCCGGCACCCTGCCGGAGGGAGGATTGACCTCCAGGAGCTTCTCCACCGCCATGGACGCTTCCCGGATGTGCCGTGAGTAGTTTCCCTTGGACCATGAGTCCATGACCAGTAGCTATGTGATGTATTCTCTCCAATCTTGTGCTTCAATGGTTAGTCCTTGTGAGCTGCCCTACATGATCAAGGCATCTATGTAATTCTCTTGCTATTGCTATGCTCGGTTTGTTGGGATCCGATGGATTATGATATTATGTTCAGATTGTTATGAGTTATATATTAGATTATCCTTTTATATTATGTTCCTTAGTGATTCATGCATGTTCTTCGGTGCTTTTTATTGCTTTGGCCAAGTAGTAGACCGTAACTCCAAGAGGGAGCGTTATGCATGATTGTGGGTTCGGGCCCCTCGATGTCTAGCTTGAGTGACAGAAACATGAGACTAGGGGATGTGCTTGTTGCCACCAGGGAGAAAACAACGATGCTTGTGACCACGGTTGAAAGGATTGTTTACCTTACACATAGTTCGTTAATGCAGTTGTCCGTTGCTTTGAGTTTACACTTTGGGTGGGGCTCGCAACTTAATACCGGAGAGATGTTCTGGATAGATATCTCAAGATGGATGATTAGTAAGTAGATGCTGATGAATAAACGGTCTACTTGTCTTGGAGTGTTGGCCATTACTATTGAACCTCTAACTATCAAGGAGCATAATTAGCATTGCGGTGCAATCATAATTCTGTCAATTTCCGAACTATGATTTGTTTACCCTAGCATAGTTGTTTATCGTCTTTTGGGAGATAGACATCACTAGTGAACATCATGTGACTCCCGTCCATATCACCATCATTGCTTACACCTCCACTATTTACCACTTTATTTACTTTTCCGTTGCAATCACTATTACCTTCCCGCTTGTGTTTTGATCCTTCGCAAACTACAAGGCCGGAGAGACTGACAACCTCTCCCTACTTGTTGGGAGAAAAGTTATTTGTTGCGTGTGCACGCCCATGTCTTCTACTGACCATGACAGGATACACCTACTTGTTGAGCCTAGGAGTCCTCCTGGTTCGATAAACCTTACAGTCTCCGTTTAAGATAAATTTGTTGTTGACTACTGCTGCCTCTTGAGCTTGCATTGGTTTTTCCCTTGAAGAGGAAAGGGTGATGCAGCACGGGAGCAATATGTATTTCCCTCAGTTTGAGAACCAAGGTATCAATCCAGTAGGAGAATCGCGTCAAGTCCAGAGTACCTACGCAAACACAAAGAGCTTGCACCCAACGCTATAAAGGGGTTGTCAATCCCTTCAAGATTGATTGCGAAGTGAGATCTGAAGGCGGAAAGTGCAACGAAGTAAAAGAGTAAGGCTGAAAATATGGTGTGAAGTAGACCTGGGGGCCATACTGTTCACTAGAGGCTTCTCTCAAAATAGCAAATATTACGGTGGGTGAACAAATTACTGTCGAGCAATTGATAGAACCGCGCAAAGTCATGACGATATGTAAGGCAATGATCATACATATAGGCATCACGTCCGAGACAAGTAGACCGATACTTTCTGCATCTACTACTATTACTCTACACATCGACCGCTATCGAGCATGCATCTAGTGTATTGAGTTCATGACGAACAGAGTAACGCCTTAAGCAAGATGATATGATGTAGAGGGATAAACTCAAACCAATGATGAAAACCCTATCTTTTTACCCTTGATGGAACAACATGATGCGTGCCTCGCTACCCCTTCTGTCACTGGGTGAAGTCACCGCACGGTATGAACCCAAAACCAAGCACTTCTCCCCTTGCAAGAATCATAGATCAAGTTGGCCAAACAAAACCCACAACTCGAAGAGAATTACAAGGATATGAAATCATGCATATAAGAGATCAGAAGAAACTCAAATAAGATTCATAGGTAATCTGATCGTAAATCCACAATTCATTGGATCTCGACAAACACACCGCAAAGAAGATTACATCGGATAGATCTCCATGAAGATCATGGAGAACTTTGTATTGAAGACACAAGAGAGAGAAGAAGCCATTTAGCTACTAGCTATGGACCTGAAGGTCTATGGTGAACTAATAACGCATCATCGAAGAGGTCATGGTGTTGATGAATAAGCGCTCCGTATCTGAATCCCCCCTCCGACAGGGCACCAGAACATGCCCAGACGGGATCTTGCGGAGACAGAAGCTTGCAGCGACGGAAAAGTATTTTCGTGGATCTCTCTTGCAGTTTTGGAATTTTTATGAATTTATAGTCGAAAGAGGTCGGGCAGACGTGCTAGAGGGGGCCCACAAGCATGCAAGGTGCGGGCCCCCTGGCCGCGCCTAGGGTGCTTGTGGGGTCCCCTGCTGGCCCCTGCCTTGGTTCTCAAGTCTGGCACGTATCTTCTGTTCCAAAAAAAATCTTTTTGGAAGTTATATTCCGTTTGGACACCGTTTAAAATCCTCGTATGAAAAGGGTCAAAAACACGAAAAAACAGGAACTGGCACTTGGCACTGAGTTAATAAGTTAGTCCGAAAAAAGATATAAAAGGCATACGAAACATCCAAACTTGGACAAGATAATAGAATGGAACCATAAAAAATTATAGATATGTTGGAGACGTATCAAGCATCCCCAAGCTTAACTCCTGCTCGTCCTCGAGTAGGGACGTGATAAAGACTGAGTTTTTGATGTGGAATGCTACCTAGCATAGTTGTCCTTTGTAACTTCTTTCATGTGACATGAATGTTCAAATCCGTAAGATTCAAAACAATAGTTTTCTATTGACATGAAAACAATAATACTTCAAGCAAACTAGCAAGGTAATCATGAACTTTCAAAATAACAAGGCCAAAGAAAGTTATCCCTACAAAATCATATAGTCTGGCTATGCTCCATCATCCTCACACAACTAATTTAAATCATGCACAACCCCGGTATTGGCCAAGTAATTGTTTTCGCACTCTTACTTTCTCAAACCTTTTACAACTATCATGCAATACATGAGCATGAGCCATGGATATGGCACTATAGGTGGAATAGAGTGTGGTGGTGGTTGTGAGAGAAAAAGGAGGAGATGAACACATTGACTTGGCGTATTAAAGGGTTATGGAGATGCCCATTAATAGATATCAATGTGAATGAGTAGGGATTTTCATACAAAGGATGCACTAGAGCTATAAGTATGTGAAAGCTCAAAAGGAGAACTAGTGGGTGTGCATCCAACTTGCTTGCTCACGAAGACCTAGGGAAATTTTGAGGAAGCCCATCATTGGAATATACAAGCCAAGTTATATAATAAAGATTCCCACTAGTATATGGTGGTGACAAAACAAGAGGCTCTCAATCATGAAGAACATGGTGCTATTATGAAGCACAAGTGTGGAAAAAGATAGTAGCATTGTCCCTTCTCTCTTTTTCTCTTTTTTTTATTTGGGCTCTTGGGCCTCTCTTTTTTCTCTTATCTTTTTTTTATTTGGGCTCTTTGGCCTTTTTTTATTTCCTCACATGGGACAATGCTCTAATAATGATGATCATCACACTTATATTTAATCACAGCTCAAAGCTTAGAACGATGATGACTCTATAGGAAATGCCTCCGACAGTGTACCGGGATGTGCAACGATCTAGCTTGGCGTATGATGTTGAAACATCTCGCTAGCTATCTTATGATCATGAAATGGCAATATGAGAGTGATGACACAAGTCATGAGACGGAACGGTGGGAGTTGCATGGCAATATATCTCGGAATGGCTATGAAAATGCCATAGTAGGTAGGTATGGTGGCTGCTTTGAGGAAGGCATATGGTGGGTTTGTGCACCGGCGAGAATTGCACGGTACAAGAGAGGCTAGCAATGGTGGAAGGTGAAAGTGCATCTATACCATGGACTCACATTAGTCATGAAGAACTCACATACTTGTTGCGAAAGTTTTTATTAGTAATCGAAACAAAGTGCTAAACGCATACTCCTAGGGGAAGGGTTGGTAGGTGTTAACCATCGTGCGATCCCGACCGCAACACAAAGGATGACAATCAATAGATCAATTATGCTCCGACTTCCTAACATAGCGGTTCACCATACGTGCATGTTACGGGAATCACTAACTTCAACACAAGTATTTCTAGATTCACAACACCTTATAACATAACTCTTAATATTACCAAATCCATGTCTCAAAACTAATTGAGAGGAATCAAATTTTCTTTCTACTCAATGCACATGAAGATGGACGTTTTTGTATCCTCTTTGGGTACCTATCACCTTTGGGACTACTTCCATAGCACAAGCCAACTACCAAGTTACGCACCACCGTGCTCTAAAAGATCTAAGTGAAGCACATAGAGCAAAACTATCTAGCTCAAAAGATATAAGTGAAGGACGATGAGCATTTTAGCAAATTCACGATGAGTCCATGTATCTCTCAAAAGGTGTGCATCAAGGATGATTGTGACAAAAAAAAGACTCCTACGATACAAGACGCTCCAAGCAAAACACATATCATGTGGTGAATAAAAATATAGCTCCAAGTAATGTTACCGATGCATTGAAAATGAAAGAGGGGATGCCTTCCCGGGGCATCCCCAAGCTTAGGCTTTTTGGTGTCCTTGAATTTGCCTTGGGATGCCTTGGGCATCCCCAAGCTTGATCTCTTTCCACTCTTTATCCATTTGTCCATGAGAACATCACCCAAAACTTGAAAACTTCACAACACAATACTTAAACAGAAACTCGTGATAACATTAGGACAAGAAAACAAACTATCACCTCTTTAGGTACTGTAGCAATCTTGATTTTTATTTATATTGGTGTTAGATTACTGTATTCTCACTTCTCCACGGCTAGTACCCCCCCGATACTATCCATAGTTTCATCAAAACAAGCAACCAAGTCAACAAAAACAGAATCTGTCAAAAACAGACCAGTCTGTAGTAATATGTATACTTTGTATACTTCTGTTACCTCAAAAATTCTGAAAAATTACTACTGACTGGGCAAAAGGCATATAAACTAGCAGCAAAATGAATCAACTCAAAAGATCTTTCTGAATAAAAATGAAAAATAATCTCGTGAGCGAAAAGTTTTTGCCTTTTTCCAGCACGATCAAACAACCATCACCAAGACTAGTCATAAAGGTTTTGCTTGGCTCAAACACCAAAAGAAACACAAAAGACACAATCATAATAGAATTGTGATAGTTTGGATGCAACAAAACAGAAAGAAAAAGATAAATTCATTGGGTTGCCTCCCAACAAGCGCTATTGTTTAACGCCCTTAGCTAGGCATAAGGCGATAGAATCACGTATCGTCGTCTTTGGTGCTCAAACCATAAGTAGCCCTCATCATGGATTCATAAGGCTATCTTATTTTCTTTCTAGGAAAATGCTCCATGCCCTTCTTTACAGGAAATTGAAATCTAATATTCCCTTCCTCCATATTGATGATAGCATCGATAGTCCTTAGGAAAGGTCTACCAAGAATGATAGGGCATGTAGGATTGCAATCAATGTCAAGCACAATGAAATCCACGGGTACATAGTTCCTATTTCCAATAATAAGAGCATCATTGATCCTTCCCATGGATTTCTTGACAGCAGAATCCGCAAGATGAAAATTAAGAGAACACTCATCAATCTCATTAAAACCCAGAGCATCACATAAAGACTTCGGAATCGCGGAAACACTAGCACCCAAATCACACTAAGCATTGCATTCATAGTTTTTGATTTTGATTTTGATAGTAGGTTCCCACTCATCATGAAGATTTCTAGGGATAGAAACTTCCAATTCAAGTTTCTCTTCAAGAGATTTTATCATAGCATCGACGATATGATCGGTAAAGGCCTTGTTTTGGCTATAAGCGTGTGGAGAGTTTAGCATGGATTGCATCAAGAAAATGCATTAAAACAAGGAGCAACTATCATAATTGAATTCCTTGAAATCCAAAGTAGTAGTTTCATTACTACTCAATGTTTTGATATCTTCTACTCCACTTTTAATGCTTTTAGCATCAAGATAGATGGACTCCGTATCATTGGGGCATTTTTCAACCAAAGTGGATTCACATCCAGCCCCATCATTATTAGGTTTTACACAAGAAAACAAAGAGTCAATGGGAGTCACACCAAGCACTTTAAGATCTTCGTGATTCTTATCACGAGAACACGCCTTTTTAAGCCATTCATGTCTAGCACGAATTTGCGTGGTTTCTTTCTTTGCTTTCACTCATGGAAACACGCATAGATTTCAAAGTTTCATCCATATTGATCTTGGGAGGAGCACATCTAACTTTCAAAGCATCAATATCACTAGACATTCTATCAACGCTCCTAGCCAAATCGTCAATTTTGAGTAGTTTTTCCTCCATGGACGCATTGAAAATCTTTTGCGAGTTGATAAACTCTTTGATATTACTCTCTAGATCAGAGGGTAATCTATTGGAATTTCCATGAGTATTGTTGTAGGAGTTGCCAAAGTTATTAGAGGGGTTACTAGGAAAAGGCCTAGGAACATAGTTTACTCTAAAAGCATTGTTGTTGCCAAAATTATTCCTACCAAAAAAATTAACATCCAAGGTAGCGTTGCTACTATCAATCAAGGAAGACAAGGGCATATCATTAGGATCTAAAGGAGCACTTGTACTAGCAACCAAATTCATTAACTCATCCATTTTAGCACTTAACAAGTTAATCTCTTCTATAGCGTGTACCTTTTTACTAGTAGGTGACCTTTTAGTGTGCCACTGAGAGTAGTTCATCATGATATTGTCTACGAGTTTTGTGGCTTCTCCTAACGTGATTTCCATGAATGTTCCACCTGAGGCGGAGTCCAAGATATTTCTAGAAGCGAAATTCAAGCCAGCATAGAAGATTTGTATAATGATCGAAAGACTCAAGCCATGAGCGGGACAATTTCTAATCATCAATTTCATTCTCTCCCAAGATTGTGCAACATGTTCATGATCAAGTTGCTTAAAACTCATGATATCATTACGGAGAGAGATAATCTTATCCGGCGAAAAATACTTGGATATATAAGCATCTTTGCACTTGTTCCAAGAATCAATACTATTTTTGGGCAAAGACGAAAACCAAGTTTTTGCTCGATCTCGCAACGAGAAAGGAAAAAGCTTCAATTTAATCACATCATTATCTACATTTTTCTTCTTTTGCATATCGCAAAGCTCAATGAAGGTATTAAGATGGGATGCGGCATCTTCACTAGGAAGGCAGGAGAATTGCTCTTTCATAGCAAGATTCAGCAAAGCGGCATTGATTTCGTATGATTCCGCACTAGTGGCGGGAGCAATCGGATTACTAATAAAAATCATTATTATTAGTATTCGAGAAGTCACAAACTTTGGTGTTTTTAGTCATGGTGACTTCAGCAAGCAAACAAGCACACAAGCGAACGGAAAGCAAGCGAGAGAAAAGGGCGAACGAAAAAGGCAAACGAAAAACACATTTTTTTTGTAAATTTTTGTTTTTCAGAAGTGGGGGAGAGGAAAACGAGAGGCAAAAAAAAGTAAATGCAAGAGATGAGTTTGCGACACTTACTTGGATGAGTTCTTAACTTGATCCTCCCTGGCAACGGCGCCAGAAATCCTTCTGCTGCCTCTTGAGCTTGCATTGGTTTTTGCCTTGAAGAGGAAAGGGTGATGCAGCATAGGAGCAGTAAGTATTTCCCTCAGTTTAAGAACCAATGTATCAATCCAGTAGGAGAATCGCGTCAAGTCCAGAGTACCTGCGCAAACACAAAGAGCTTGCACCCAACACCATAAAGGGGTTGTCAATCCCTTCAAGATTGATTGCAAAGTGAGATCTGAAGGCAGAAAGTGCAACGAAGTAAAAGAGTAAGGCTGAAAATATGGTGTGAAGTAGACCCGGGGGCCATACTGTTCACTAGAGGCTTCTCTCAAAATAGCAAATATTACGGTGGGTGAACAAATTATCGTTGAGCAATTGATAGAACCGCGCAAAGTCATGATGATATCTAGGGCAATGATCATACATATAAGCATCATGTCCGAGACAAGTAGACCGATACTTTCTGCATTTACTACTACTAGTTGAACGCCCGTGCGTTGCCACGGGACATCAAACTTAGAGCAACTCTGTAAGCGTCATCGCATCGGCAGCTTCTATACACGTATTGAGCGCCCTTCATAACGATTCACAAACTTTAAATGAAAAATCTACCCATTTCTTTCTGAAGGAAAATGTGTTGTGTTCTAGATATAGTGTTCTCAAATCCTATACAAAATCAGATATGAACATGTGCATATAATCCAAAACAACACTTGCGCACATTCGATTTTTGCATTTGTCCTTAGATAATAAACAATGTTTGTTCATTTGCATATACAACAGATATTTTTTGTACAACTGCGGTAGAAATTCAGCCAATAGCCACAAATATGTCATAGATAACATCTCCTTCTCTTGAAAACAGAAATCAAATCTGATAGGTTCATGCTAAGTCTCTAATTCCAGTAGAACAAACCATAGTCAAAGATAAATGTAGCACCATATTGGACTGAGTGGTTAACTTCACTCACTATATGCTGGTCGTGGATGGGTCACAGTCAAAAATGGTCGAAGATAAAGTGTCCTTTCTCCCCGTTCGATTCATCACTTCCTACTTGAAAAAAGAAACAGAGCATCATAGTTAAATAATAACATAATACTTAGTAACCATCAGCACCTCACTTCCTACTTTAAGCAATGCTAGGTCAAGGATTTTATAAAAACTAAATATATAAACATTGGTTACCAGGTCATGGATCATGCACAGAGAAATGATCCTCCGTGGAAACCGATAAAAAACGATAGTTTCATTCATTTCACCCGAATAATGAACAGTATACATTTATGCACGAACAAACAGTTTTTTTTGCTACCAACAGATTAATCGAAGTAAATAAAGCATTTTTTTCGAGTAAGCAACAAAAAAAACTTTGGATATACACAATCAAACAGTACACATGGAACCATAAGATTTCCTGGGTACAACACACCCAAAAAAAATTGGCTCATGAGAAGTTGCTTCCTATATTTTTAACATGGCCACAAAAGAAACCATTCATCATACATTCCGCATCTGATTCCGATGCATAAGAAATGCATGCCTTGCCATCAATCAATTTCTTTAGTCACATTAGTTCATTTGAAAGAACATATACATTTGAGTAGGTTTTAGCTATTCAATGCTTGACCAAATAGTGATTAGCACTATTAATCGATACATAACATAATCATAGCTTGAGTGCTTAGCTGCATACCACCTATGTACATGGTTAGAAACCTACAATACTTCACATTTTAAGGACTCCTCGCCCATATATAAGGAAGCAAACCTTCAGAATGTGATATTACTTTTTTCCCTGAAATATTATATTTTGAGCTGTTAACTAAGGAAACAACAGAAAATCGTTATATTCCGTGAAATCACTGAAAATATCTGCCTAATGGACATGTCCAACGCCAACAATTCTTTAATTATAATGAAGATAATTTAGCCAACAATTACTCAATTATGATGAAGATAATTTAGTTATATCATTTATGCTGCCGACCTAAAGAACATGCTCTGCTCAGTGAGAGATCCACTAATTAAAAAAAAGGGAGGATGAAGCAGAGCACATCACTCAAGCTTGCATATATACAGAGAGAGGGATTGGCTGAATCTCATCTTGGCGTGTTGGTATGAGACTTGTTTATTGTTGCTTCACAAGTGCATCGTCGGACACCTCTCTAGGCTGCTACACCGTGCAAGCTCACTAGTATCCCTAATAAGTAAGAACCATCTCCACACTGCAGAATCAAAACTGAATCAAGTCAATCAGAAATCCAGGGTGGGGATGAAAAAAAAGCTTCAGATGTGAATGCTTTCATGGAAAAAATAAACCATGCTTTTAGCTTTGAGGAGCTCGCCTAGAGGTTTGACCCTCTGCTCACATCTACACAGACAAAGAAGATGAAGCCATTGCTTGGGGCAGCAAAGGAGAGGAGGTACTCAGGAAGGTGGGACAGAGAAGATCAAGCCATTGGCTAAATCTTGCACTGCCTACCATACTTGCTCCATGTTCCCTTTTTCCAAAGTTGCACATCACAGACCCAGATCATTTTCTAGCAGAAATATGTCACAACTCATAAGACACTGGAACGTGTTTATTCCGGTAGGAAGCAAGGATCAAGGCTTTCATATCATGATGGGAAAAGCACTGCTCATTTTGCTTGTCTACCTCGAGTAGAGGGATTCTAAATGGAATTAATTCAAGAGGAAAACTACTGTACATCTTAAGTCTTAATATTACTTACCAAAATAAGCTCTGCTATAACCATGGCCACAGTCGCAAGACACTCATGTTTTTATAACAGAAAACAGAGTTCGTCCGTGTCAAGTTGTGATATTTTTCACATGGTAATAAACACTATTAGATTAACATTGTATGTGTGTGCACGCACAGGACACAACAATAATAGCTTGTGCTCTTCCACACGATCACCTTTTCACAACGTAACAACAACTTAGGATGGATACTACATTATAGAATGATTTCCTAACCTCTTACATGTTTTCATGCACAAGTTTGTGCTCCCACGGGAAGGCCAGATGGCTTCTCTATTTTTATTTTTTCCACCAAAACAATTGTATTTGGGGAAAATAAGAGAAAACATGAATTTCGAATATACAATTTGTAAATCATAACAGCAATAATAAAAACGATAAACCATCTACAGATATGTTATCCCTGATTATAAACCTGCAGCTGCTGCATCATACTTCTAAATGAAGCATAGCTGTCAACACACTGACATAACCTAAATTGTACTCAAGTAGTATATACTATGAAGTGCATACCAATTATACAATAAAAATCGCAGCATCTGCCTGGAGACGACGACGGAGCCGGTGGTGACGTTGTGCGGGCACCTGTACTGCTGGCCCTGCATCTTCCTCTGGCTCACCACCTCCTCCACCTCTTCCGACGACGAGATCCTGGTTAAAGCACAAACAATCCGTCAATGATCTACACACCTCAGGATCTCCCTTGCTTCGTCCATCTATGAACCAGACCTACGTACGTCAAGGATCTCCATTGCTCTATTCATCTCGGAGCGGCTCGAGGAACCGGACGGCGACAACATCCTGGCCGCCGGACCACACACCATGCACGGACTCCACCATATCGTACTTCACCCGGACTGCTTGGCCAGCACCCACCCGTCCCCCACCCCGCTCGCTGCAACTGCTCCATCTCGGCAGGTCCAGCAGCTGTTTTGCACGAGTCATCTCCGTGCCTTCTTCTCCCGCCACAGCGCAACCTTGAGGTCGTCGTCCCTCGCCGCATACCATGGGAACGGCTTCTGCGGCATCACGTCGATTGGCAGCAATAAAGGGAAGTGGGGATGAAGCAGTTGCGGTGCCGAGAAGGGGCGGCGTGCTGAGCGACAGCGGGTCCGAGCGGTTGGCGGCGTGGGGGTGGCTGGTGTCGAGCGGCGGGAGCGGAGGGGCCGTGCGGTTGGAGAGAGTAGGGGACGAGAGGGTTAGAGGGTTTGCCCTATGAACCAGGGAGCTAGAGGGTTTGCCCTGTGAACCGGATTTATTCTGTATTTAATCGATTGGTTTATGGAGGGATGAAAAAAAATCGATGGAACTGCTAGCGGTGGACGTGCTAGCGACGGGGGGATTGTCATGATCGAACCATCGCGATAGACGGCAGATCCCCCTTTAATAGTAGAGATAATATAAATAAACACTATTTGTTCAATTGAACCATGAATAAACCAAATCTGTTCAAGTCCAAATGTAGCACCAGAGTGGTTAAGTTCACTCACCACATCCTTTTTTCCATGCTAAAATCTAAAAAATTGGACTCTTTATTCATGGTTTTATTCACCCCAAAGCATATAGATGTCCAATACAAGCTTCCCAAAACGACATCACATCCAAGACAATCGCACCTTACAATTGCTTCCTACTGCGAAAACAACATAACCTACAGACTGCAAATAGCAGGTAGCACAACTACTGCTAGAAATATGTGCATCACAATCACCCACACAATTGTAAGAAAAAGCATTAGGAGTATACATCTCTGATTGGTTAACGTATACTCCGATGCAGATACAACATATAGAATGAACAAGATTGAGAAGATACAAACCAATGAATAGGTTAATAGTATCGGCATAGGAAATAAATATTATAGAATTGGAAGATAGTAATATGCTTGAGAAGCAGTTGAAGTATGATTTCTGATTCTGCGTACACATACCAGTATATCAGTTTAGAATAACTACAAGATCTAATTTTAGAGCAGACCTGAAGACCCTCATGGCTGATGTAGTTGTTTATACTCATGAAGTCATGCTTTGACCATCTGTAGAATCACGAGAAAAGGAAATATAAGCTAAATCCGTAGTGGTACAATGCTACAAAGTGTGGGTTTTGTTAAAACAGGTTGCCTTAGTATGCAAGATACAAAGTAAATATAGATAATGAGGTATGAGGCTTGATTTTGAATTATACTGTAAGCAATTATGTATGCAATACTATAAAAAATAATGTCAGGACACATACCTGAATATATTACACACCTAACCTTGTACCACAATAACAATATACATACATGAAATTGTCCATGATCATGCTCCTTGTATTCTATCTGCCAGAATTAAATTGAGAACAAGAAATCATTCATAAATATGCACAGGAATCTGGAAGACAGTTGAGTAGTATGAAATTTGTAAGCAAACATGTATATGTGCAAACCTATGATAATCAAACTAATGTGCAACCTCTCCTCTCAAATTCTCAACAGAACACAGACAAGAGAAGTGAGCACATGGGATATATAGAGAGAGATAAGTTACACAACCAGATGCTAATCTATCTCTACAACAACTATGGCGCCGAGCTTGGATAATCTTCAGAGGTGCAGACTTGGCAACCTAAGCAAGAGTTCCTCTGTATTTCTTTTCCTTCCTTTGGTGTGGAGCTGTCCACTCCTGGTACTTGTGCAAACTACCAGTGAAATCGGTGAACAGCGCGTCGACTCCGATCTCTCTCACCCAGTACTCATACTCAGCATAAGGGTCTTGATGGAAGTTGAAGTGCAAGAATGAATTCTCATTTCTGAATGTGTATGGATGCACCTACAACGCCACCATGATTCAGCATGGTACTGTCATCTAAGACCTGTCATACGTATATATGTACATGTATAACAGCGAGAAATCTGTTGCTCACCTGAAGATTCAGAGCGTGTGCCCGTGCCACAAGATCGGTTGCAGGGCCTAGATGGTTATTGTTTGGGGGGATAATTCTATCCTTCCATGGCCCAATCCCAATTACATACTTCCTTATGAACGCGAGATAACCGTTCGAAGTTATCTCATAGTATGACTGCAGGTTAGAAATGGTCTTTGAAAACTATTTGTTTTCCGGTGATGAACTTGGTAGAGAGAAAAAGTAGTGCTTACTGCTGATCTTACATGGTTGGTATCTTCAGTTGGAACTGTGGTGGGGTATATCAGAAGAAGTTTTGGAGCATTTGTCATGTTTGAGATGTAAATTAGTGAAGTTGGAGCAAAGGATTGGATGAATAGCGGCTTCTTAAGCCAATCTTTAGACATGTATTCGCCTTTGTAGCCATACTTGAGAAGCGTCTCGACAAACTTGTCCTCAAACTTCTTGCCACGTGACCACTTGACCTCCATGTTTATTTCGTAATCATATTGTGAAAAAGGTCAAGAAATCGGTAGATATTAAAGTTGGTTCATTTTTATAAGTACACAAAGTGTCTTGGGGAGTTGGTCAGGTTGAAATCACCTACATGCTGGTTGATGAAAATAGGATTCTTGATCTCTCGGTATATTCCGACCACCCTGTCAGCATGAAAGTGCAATCAAAATAAATTCATCAAATGTAAGAATATTGTACTTCCTTGCAATATAGTAGGAGAACATTATTATTAGTTGCAAGAGCAAAAGGATTACATATTTATACAGACATTTAAATAGCAAATAATACAGATCAAGGCATCCTAATTACACTGTATTTTATTTCATTAGTGATGAGATGTCAATAGTATTTTACAAAGAGAATGCAATATGAAAAAGCGAGCGAGAGAGAGAGAAGACAAAAGATATACAATTATACTATTGATCCCTGAAATTGTAGTGCTGTTTCACCCTCAGTGATTTCAGTTCTCTTAAAGTAAAATCCACTGGAAGCAAGAAGAACTCCAAAAGTCAAAGTAGATTCATAGCCAAAAATGTCAGAAATAGCAAGTGCAAGAAAAGAAGCTCGAGACATGGTGTCGCATACCGATAAACCATCCCGTCAACTTTACTCCCTAGACATCATAGGTTCTCTTCCTGCCAGTAAACTCAGTACGGTTCGCGATGTCCGTCGTGGTATCCAGGATTACATCATGGGAACATATCATATGTCCGTCCTTTGATGCAAGTATATCAATCTCTATGAAGTCTGCACCTTCCTTGATAGCCCTCTGCCATAAACAATGCATATGTATATTCAGGTTTTCATTAAGATATTAGATTTCAGTCTTAAGAGAATCTCCATCAGTATAATAACATGCTAATAATCTGGACATGACATGATCTTCGGGATATTGCTTCAACATACACCTCCCTTCATTACGGCTGGGCATGTGAATGTGCTGTCCTAACTCCTAAAATTATATTATAGTCTTGTTGGGCACTGTGGACTATTAGGTTCGGTACTTAATACAGAGTTGACGTGGCATCAAAATATATCAATCTGGATCCGATACAGGAGTACATAACTGGTTACCAAATATGCCACAGCTGTCTCTTCGGGTATTTCGCCATTGGAACCCATGTGGGCAATGTTGTAAGGTCTGGATGTCTGTAGTGGCTGCTTCTTGTGGTTTACATCCAGCTGACCGTGGTGACGGGTAGCTGGGTTAGCATCGGATCCTCCAAGGAATATGAGCATAAGGACAATTACAGATGTGTGCCCTGTCAGAGAATGCATTCAGTTTACAGGATCTTGAAACTAAGTAGTAGTACTACTCAAGAGTCTGACGAACCAATTTGATACACAATCCATCTTTGCCATATGAAGTTGCACTATTCCAAATTCAAATGAAGTCGAGCTTTTGTGGGGGAAAACATACATCAAATCCATGCATTATTATTCAGAAGAAAGAGAGAGTGAGGGGGAAGCCATAGTTATTATTCAGAAGAAAGAGAGAGTGACAGGGCGGTTCGCGGGCTCATGTAGCTGCGGCTTCCTGTTTCTAAGAAGGCACCATTAGCGGAAGATCCACAGGAAGAAGAAGGGGGTCGTACTGGAATGGGTAGTGGGTTTCTTCTCCTTACCCTTCGGCCGCGAGGAGGTTGACGATGTTGGCGATGTCGCCCAGGGCGTGGTGGGTGTTCTTGGGGTCGGGCTTGCCGGCCATGGCCGCCTTTTGCTTGCCCATGGTGGGGACACCACCACCACCACGTAAGGTTGCACGACAGAAACAAGAAGAAATCAGATCCGTCGCTCGGAGGTGGATAAAATCAAACCACATCAAATCGTCATCACAGTCTAGCAGCAATCAAGGTAGACCAAAAACGAGGATTGGAAGTTTGAAGCACAATTAATCTTAACAATAAATCGGTCGGGACAAACAAAAACGCATCAAGAATTCCTCCCAGCGAGTCCCCATCAATCAGCCGATGGAGGCGTAGATCTCACCCGACCCACATACCGTGGCGGCGGAGGCGAGTGCGACGACCAAGGGCCCCGCGACAGCCGCCAGGTCGCGCAGCGCCAGGTCCGGAGCGGCCTCCGCAAGCTCGGCGAGGCGGGGGGCGCGAGAGGGCCGGCCCGCGGCCTGGCGGCCACGGCGCGCGCGAGGTGGCGGAGGGAATGGCGCGGGCGCGGGCGGGCGAGCGGGGAGGGCGCAGCGAGGAAGGAGGCGACGGCGGCCATTTGGGAGTCGTGGGAGAGCAGAGCAGCGGTAGCCGCGGGATCTGACGTGGGGAGGTAGGTCGTGGAGGGGTAGAGAACGCGCGGTTCTTTTCTTCGTGCGCTCGGTTGTGGGACGTGGGTTTCTTATCGCCTCACGCAAGGTTGAACCATCACGATGACGGCACATCCTGCTTTAATAGTAGAGATTACTCCACACATCAACCGCTATCCAGCATGCATCTAGTGTATTGAGTTCATGACGAACAGAGTAACGCCTTAAGCAAGATGACATGATGTAGAGGGATAAACTCAAACCAATGATGAAAACCCCATCTTTTTACCTTGATGGCAACAACATGATGCGTGCCTCGCTACCCCTTCTGTCACTGGGTGAGGTTACCGCACGGTATGAACCCTAAACCAAGCACTTCTCCCATTGCAAGAATCATAGATAAAGTTGGCCAAACAAAACCCACAACTCGAAGAGAGTTACAAGGATATGAAATCATGCATATAAGAGATCATAAGAAACTCAAATAAGATTCACAAATAATCTGATCATAAATCCACAATTCACCGAATCTTGACAAACACACCGCAAAGAAGATTACATTGGATAGATTCCCATGAAGATCATGGAGAACTTTGTATTGAAGATCCAAGAGAGAGAAGAAGCCATCTAGCTACTAGCTATGGACCCGAAGGTCTATGGTGAACTACTCACGCATCATCGGAGAGGTCCTGGTGTTGATGAAGAAGCCCTCCATATCCGAATCCCCCTCCGGCAGGGCACTAGAACGTGCCGCAGATGGGATCTTGCGGAGACAGAAGCTTGCGGCGGCGGAAAAGTATTTTCGTGGATCTCTCTCGCAGTTTTGGAATTTTTCTGAATTTATAAGCGGAAGAGGTAGGGCAGACGTGCCACAGGGAGCCCACAAGCCTGCTAGGCGCGGTCCCCCGGCCGCGCCTAGGGGGCTTGTGGGGTCCCCTCCTGGCCCCTGCCTTGGTTCTCAAGTCTAGCGTGTATCTTCTATTCCGTAAAAAATCTTTTTGGAAGTTTTATTCCGTTTGGACACCGTTTAAAATCCTCCTCTAAAAAGGGTCAAAAACACGGAAAAATAGGAACTGGCACTTGGCACAGAGTTAATAAGTTAGTCCCAAAAAAGATATAAAAGGCATACGAAACATCCAAAGTTTGACAAGATAATAGCATGGAACCATCAAAAACTATAGATACGTTGGAGACGTATCAACTACATCTTCACCTTCCACTTTGGGTCCAACGAGGGGCGAGAAGTATATACATCACCTTGTCATCACGTGGGCAGCACGCATCAACCCCATTGGCTGGCCGACGGGTCCCAGAGCCACATGGGACCTTGCAGCCTGCGGGGCCCTCAAGCGACAAGACTAAACCGTAGTGGCCCCCTATTTGAAATATGCCCTAGAGGCAATGATAAATAGTTATTATTATATTGCCTGTTTAAAGATAATCGTTTATTATCCATGCTATAATTGTATTGAATGAAAACATAGATACATGTGTGGATACATAGACAAAACAATGTCCCTAGCAAGCCTCTAGTTGGCTAGCCAGTTGATCAAGGATTGTCAAGGTTTTCTGGCTATGTGCAAGTGTTGTCACTTGATAACTGTATCACATCACTAGGAGAATCATGTGATGGACTAGACCCAAACTATGAACGTAGCATATTGATCGTGTCGTTTTATTGCTATAGTTTTCAGCGTGTCAAGTATTTGTTCCTATGACCATGAGATCATATAACTCACTAGCACCGGAGGAATACCTTGTGTGCATCAAACATCACAACGTAACTGGGTGACTATAAAGGTGCTCTATAGGTATCTCCGAAGGTGTCCGTTGAGTTAGTATGGATCAAGACTGGGATTTGTCACTCCGTGTGACGGAGAGGTATCTCAGGGCCCACTCGGTAATACAACATCACACACAAGCCTTGCAAGCAATGTGACTAAGTGTAAGTCACGGGATCTTGTATTACGGAACGAGTAAAGAGACTTGCCGGTAACGAGATTGAAATAGGTATGCGGATACCGACGATTGAATCTCGGGCAAGTAACATACCGATAGACAAAGGGAATGACATACAGGATTATATGAATCCTTGACACTGAGGTTCAACTGATAAGATCTTTGGAGAATATGTAGGATCCAATATGGGCATATAGGCCCCGCTATTGGATATTGACTGAGGAGTGCCTCGGGGCATGTCTACATAGTTCTCAAACCCGCACGGTCTGCACACTTAAGGTTCGATGATGTTTTAGTATAGTTGAGTTATATGTGTGGTTACCGAATGTTGTTCGGAGTCCCAGATGAGATCACGGACGTCACGAGGGTTTCCGGAATGGTCCAGAGACGAAGATTGATATATAGGATGACTTCATTTGGTTACCGGAAGGTTTTCGGGCATTACCGGGATTGTACTGGGAGTGACGAATGGGTTCTGGATGTTCACCGGGAGGGGGGCAACCCACCCGAGGGAAGCCCAATGGCCTTAGGGGTGGCGCACCAGCCCTTAGTGGGCTGGTGGGACAGCCCAAGAGGGCCTATGCGCCATAAGAAGAAAACCAAAGAAAAAAAGGGGAGGTGGGAAGGAAGAGAAGGACTCCACTTTCCAATCCTAATTGGAGTAGGACTCCTCGTTCTCCCTAGCCGGCGCACCCTTGAGGGCTTGGCCCTCAAGGCAAGCCTCCTCCCCCTCCCTCCTATATATAGTGGTGGTTTAGGCCTGATTTTAGACAACTTTTGCCACGTGCAACTCAGATCTAGACACCATAGTTTTACCTCTAGATCGTATTTCTGCGGAGATCGGGCGGAGCCCTGCAGGAGTAGATCCTCACCACCACCGAAGCACCGTCATGCTGCCGTGAACTCATCTACTTCTCCGTCTTGCTTGCTGGATCAAGAAGGCCAAGTTCGTCGTCGAGCTGTACGTGTGCTGAACACGGAGGTGCCGTCCGTTCGGCACTAGATCGGAGCGGATCGTGGGACGGATCGCGGGACGGTTCGCGGGGCGGATCGAGGGACGTGAGGACGTTCCACTACATCAACTGCGTTTCTTAACGCTTCCTGCTGTGCGATCTACAAGGGTACGTAGATCCAAATCTCCTCTCATAGATGGACATCACCATGATAGGTCTTCGTGTGATTAGGATTTTTTTGTTTCCCATGCAACGTTCCCCAACAGTGGCATCATGAGCTAGGTTCATGCGTAGATGTTATCTCGAGTAGAACACAAAGGGTTTTTGTGGACGGTGATGTTCGATTTGCTGCCCTCCTTAGTCCTTTCTCGATTCAGCGGTATTGTTGGTTTGAAGCGGCCCAGACCGACATTATTCGTACGCTTATGAAAGACTGGTTTCATCGATTGACATGCAACCTCGTTGCATAAAGATGACTAGCTGGTGTCGGTTTCCCCAACTTTAGTTGAATTGTATTGACCGAGGCGGTCCTTGGATAGGTTAAATAGAAATTTGCACATCTCCGTTGTGGTTTTTGCGTAAGGAAGATGCGATCATACTAGATACCCATAGCAGCCATGTAAAACATGCAACAACAAATTAGAGGACGTCTAACTTGTTTTTGCAGGGTATGCTTGTGATATGATATGGCCAATGACGTGATGTGATATATTGGATGTATGAGATGATCATGTTGTAATAGTTAATATCGACTTGCGCGTCGATGGTACGACAATCGACAGGAGCCATAGGGTTGTCTTTAAACTAACATTTGTGTTTGCAGATGCGTTTACTATATTGCTAGGACGTAGCTTTAGTAGTAATAGCATAAGTAGCACGACAACCCTGATGGTGACACGTTGATGGAGATCATGATGATGGAGATCATGGTGTGGCGCCAGTGACAAGAAGATCGTGCCGGTGCTTTGGTGATGGAGATCAAGAAGCACAAGATGATGGCCATATCATGTCACTTATGAATTGCATGTGATGTTAATCCTTTTATGCACCTTATTTTGCTTAGAACGACGGTAGAATTATAAGGTGATATCTCACTAAAATTTCAAGACGAAATTGTGTTCTCCCCGACTGTGCACCATTGCTATAGTTTGTCGTTTCGAGACACCACGTGATGATCGGGTGTGATAGACTCAACGTTCACATACAACGGGTGCAAAACAGTTGCAAACGCGGAACACTCGGGTTAAGCTTGATGAGCCTAACATGTGCAGACATGGCCTCGGAACACATGAGACCGAAAGGTCGAGCATGAGTCGTATAGTTGATATGATTAGCATAGAGATGCTTACCACTGAATCTATTCTCAGCTCACGTGATGATCGGACTTGAGTTAGTGAAATTGGATCATGTACCACTCAAATGACTAGAGAAATGTACTTTTTGAGTGGGAGTTTAGCAAGTAATTTGATCAGTTAAACTCTAATTATCTTGAACATAGTCCAAGTCCACTTTGAAATATTTGTGTTGTAGATCAATGGCTCACGCGACAGTCACCCTGAATTTTAATACAATCCTAGAGAAAGCTAAGTTGAAATATGATGGAAGCAACTTTGTAGACTGGGCTTGTAATCTTAAGTTGCTCCTGCAAGCTGGGAAGAAGGATTATGTCCTTAATGCTGCGCTAGGAGATGAACCACCCACTAGAGCTGACCAAGATGTTAAGAACGCTTGGTTAACACATAAGGAGGACTACTCAGTAGTTCAATGTGCAGTCTTGTATGTCATAGAGCCGGGACTTCAACGTTGCTTTGAGCGTGATGGAGCATTTGAGATGTTCCAGGAGTTGAAGTTTATCTTTCAGAAGAACGCCCGGATCGAGAGGTATGAGACCTCCGATAAATTCTATGCTTGCAAGATGGAGGAGAATTCGTCTGTCAGTGAACATGTGCTCAAAATAATCTGCATACTCAAACCGCCTAGTTGAGCTGGGGATTGAACTCCTGCAAGAGGCTACCACTGACAGAATTTTTGAATCACTGCCACCAAGCTACAAGAGCTTTGTGTTGAACTATAACATGCAAGGGAAGAACAAGTCATCCGGCGAGTTATTCGCGATGGTGAAAGTCGCAGAGTCAGAACTCCGTAAAGAGCATCAAGTGTTGATGGTGAATAAGACCACTAGTTTCAAGATAAACAACAAAGGAAAGAAGGGTAACTCCAAGAAGAGCGACAAGCCTGTTGCCAATCCGACAAAGAAACCCAAAGCTGGACCTAAGCCTGAAACAAAGTGTTATTATTGCAAGGGTATGGGTCAGTGGAAGCGTAACTGCCCCAAGTATGTGGCTGATAAGAAGGCAGCCAAGGAAAAATCAGGTATATTCAATATACATGTTATTGATGTGTACTTAACCAGCTCTCGTAGTAGTGCCTGCGTATTCGATACCGGTTCTGTTGCTCATATTTGCAACTCAAAACGGGAACTACGGAATAAGCGAAGGCTGGCGAATGATGAAGTGACGATGCGCATGGGAAATAGTTCCAAGGTTGATGCAATCACCGTCGGCACAGTTTCACTTTAGTTACCATCAGGATTAGTTATGAACTTAAATAATTGTTATTTAGTGCCTGCGTTTAGCATGAACATTATATCTGGATCTTGTTTATTGCGAGAAGGTTACTCGTTTAAGTCAGAGAATAATGGTTGTTCTGTTCCTATGAGTAATATCTTTTATGGTCATGCACCCAATGTGAGAGAATTGTTCATATTGAATCTTGATAGAGATGATACACATATACATAACATTGAGACCAAAAGAGTTAGAGTTAACAATGATAGCACCATGTTTTTATGGCACTTCCGCTTAGGTCATATTGGTGTAAAGCGCATGAAGAAACTCCATTCCGATGGACTTTTGGAGTCACTTGCCTTTGATTCACTTGACACGTGCGAACAATGCCTCATGGGCAAGATGACTAAGACTCCGTTTTCCGGAACAATGGAGCGTGCAAGTGACTTGTTGGAAATCATACATACCGATGTATGCGGTCCGATGAGTGTGGAGGCGCGCGGCGGATATCGTTATTTTCTCACCTTCACTGACGATTTGAGTAGATATGGTTATGTCTACTTGATGAAGCACAAGTCTGAAATGTTTGAGAAGTTCAAGAAATTTCAGAGTGAAGTTGAAAATCATCGTAACAAGAAGGTCAAGTTCCTACGGACTGATCGTGAGGGTGAATATCTGAGTTTCGAGTTTGGTGCTCACTTGAGACAATGTGGAATTTGTTTAACACGAGAAAAATCTACTTGCATCCTCCGTGAGTAGGGAAGAGAAAAAGTTTGATTTCTCTCATGCACCGGGAAAAAAATGATGCAGGCGTGCCAGTGTACCGAAGTACACAAAGAAAAACAAAGAGTTGGGAATAGTATTTTATTAATCTCAAGGATAACAAATACAATTCCCGATATGTGCTCCGTGGCCTACTAGTGCAGCCAGCCTGACTAAGGATGTGCGGTCTCCTGGTTCCCGGGGCCTCGGAAGGCTCCTGGTTAATTACTCCCACGGGTTGCTCCGCGAGAAACCTCTGATTAAGTCGTGTGGTCGTCTAGCTCGTCTTCACTTCACATTCTCCACGCATGATGATAATGATGTGTATATATGGGTGTGGTGTAGGCTACGGCTAAGTCCGTGTCCTTGTCGGTACACCTGCCGCTCAAAACACGACTTTTTGCTAGCCACGTTCGCCCTCGCCATCGCCCCTCATCGGTCTTGATAGCGTTGATGTTGGTGTTGGAGTAGCATGGGTCCTGCTTGGCTCGGATTTCTTGACGACTCGTAGCGGCTGCGTCGGGATATGCAAGGGGTTCGCCTTGCGGGAGTATTGGTTGTGGAGACCGGCGTCGGTGTAAAGCCAACACAAACTCGCATCGGCATAGCCGTTGTGGGTGACATCTTGTCTCGGCTAGATGCCGAGTTTACGACAGTCCGCCAAGACAAGGGCGCTGCCTCACGGGACCGTGAATAGGTGACGCCATGGAGGGGCGAGCTTGATGCCCCTGTGTCAGCTAGACGCCGTATTCGGTGGTCTGCTAAGACAAGGATCGCGCCGCCTGACGTCGTTCCCTGTACTCCACCAAGGTTGCACCTTGTCTCGACTGGATGCCGTAATCGGTGGTCCGTCAGACCAGATGTGGGCGGCGTCATGGCGTGCACCTTGTCTCGGCTTGACAATCTCGACGGTGGGCGGCGTCGTGGCGTGCTCCATGTTGTCGTCGTCTTCCGTGGCTCCAGCTTGACGACATCGACGGTGGGTGGCGTCGTGGCGTCCTCCATGTCGTCGTCTTCCGTGGCTCCAGCTTGACGACATCGACGGTGGATGGCATCTTGGCGTGCTCCATGTCGTCGTCTTCCGCGGTGTGATGCCCTCGGCTTAATCGTACGCTAATCATACACGCAAATGCGTACGATCAAACCCAAGGACTCACGGGGAGATATCACAACACAACTCTAGACACAAATAAAATAACATCAGCTTCATATTACAAGCCAGGGGCCTCGAGGGCTAGAATACGAAAGCTCGATAAACACACGAGTCAGCGGAAGCAACAAATATCTGAGTACAGACATAAAACATGGGGTGCCTTAGAGAAGGCTAGCACAAAATATACAACGATCGAACGAGGCGAGGCCTCCTGCCTGGGAGCCTCCTAACTACTCCTGATCATCAGCGGCCTCCACGTAGTAGTAGGCACCGTCGGGGTAGCAGTCGTCGGTGGCGGGGACCTCCATCTCCTGGGCTTCATCATCTGGTCGCAGCAAACGGATCAAGGGGACAAGGGGGGGAGCAAAGCAGCGGTGAGTACTCATCCAAAGTACTCGCAAGTCTTACATCAGAACTATTCTAATTATGCATCAGTATCAAAGAAGGGGGGGGGGTTATATGTGGACTGACTGCAGCAATGCGAGAATAGAGAGAGAAGGCCTAGTCCTATCGAAGACTAGCATCTTCAGGGTCTTGCAGCAATAGACGAGAGTAGAACGGGGGGGGGGGGGGGGTAACACATTAATAGTCATATTGTTGCAGCAAAATTAAAGTGAGGTCACGCCTAAAGATCCTCCCTCGACTCCCTGCGAGGAAGCAATCCCGAGGCAAACTAATTCCAGTTAAGTAACAATTGTAGTTGTATAAGATCGGGGCACAACTCCAAGTCGTCCTGTAACCGTGGACACGGCTATCCGAATAGTTAATTTTCATCCCTGCAGGGGTGCACCACATGTCCCGTAACGCTCGATAACACTCTGGCCGGACATACTTTTCTGGGTCCTGCCCGGCCTCGGAATATCGACACATCGCAGCCCCACCTAAGACTAATCAGAGAGGCCAGCCCGCCGGTCTAAATCCTAAGCACAAAGGGTTCATGGGCCTAGTTCCCCTTCACGCTCCTGCACGTGGCGTGGGCGGCCGACGTCAGTCCTAGCATCCCTTAATCACAAGCGCGATGCATCTCGGGACCACTCGGGCGCGCGCCGCTACACTGCTGGCATCTGAAAAGCTTCGGCTGATACCACGACGTCGAGTACCCATAATTCTTCCCGCGTAGCCGGTTAGTGCGAAAAGGTCTCCGACCAACCCAGATCAAATACCCAAATCCATTAGCATTTTAATTAGGCCAACAACACAGTCTCGCGGGAATCCACCCGTCTTACAACTAGTCACCGAAGATCCCAGTAACATGGTCGAGTAACTGTGTGGTTGTAACATCGGGGGAATCCGAGGTATCACCCTCGTTGGATTCCGAACGATGTACCCGTCAAGGTGGGCTTAGAGGAATCACCCTCGGGGGTCCCACACTCGCGGGGTGGCACGACAGAGACGTCATCGGGAATGGTGAAAGAGGGATCACCCTCGATAACCACGACCGACTAGCTATACTACAGAGATATCATCAGGAGTACTTAGCGAGGTGTCACCCTCGGTACCCGATAGTATCTCTGTAGCGTCGTACAACGAAGGGGGGTGAATGTGTTGTGTCGGGTCTGGCTCGTCGATCAGAGATCGAGATTTGAAAACAAGCGGGGCAACTGATCTACGGGGTCAGAGGGGATGACTGCTCCACCTATACTAAGCATATTAAAGGTACAGGACTGAAAGTAGCAGTTCATCAAAAACAGGCTATGCATCAGATATAGGAGCTAACTACAACAGTAGCAAAATACTAATGCAAGCAGTAGGAAGAAAGACATAGACGATATAGGAATGATCAAGGGGAGTTTGCTTGCCTTGCTGCTCTGCGGCAAAGGACTGATCGGCAGGGTCGCAGATGTACCCGGCAGCAGCGTCAGTCTCGGGGTCTACCGGTAAGAAGAGGGGGAAGAACAATAAATAATAGCACCGATGCAACACAAAGCATGACATGGAAATATGCAGGCTAGACATGAGCTAACGCAGCAACATCCGTCATAGACGGGTCGGAAGAATATCTGACGATATTTTCCGGGTCTCGGGCTACTACCGGTTATACTGGAAACGATGGAAAAGTTCCATGTTTGCTATGCTAGGGACGCGTGACAGACGAACGGGCCGTGTATCCGGGTTCGTCTCGCTCTGCTGATCAACTTTCATGTTGAAAATATTTTGATCTGACTTACGGAATATTTAATATTAATTTTTAAAGTTTTATTAATTATTTAAGAATTAAAAACAGATTTAAAAGATTTAGTAAAATCCTATTATGACATCATCGCGATGTCATGCTGACATCACATTTGACTGGTCAACTGACCAGCGGGTCCCGAACGTCATAGGCACAAGTTTTATTTAAGATTAATTATTTATTAATCAGATTAATTCAACGAGGGACCCACGTGTCATACCCTAATTGTGTTAATTAATTATTTTAACTAATCTATCTAATTATTTATTTATTTAAGAAAAACATTATTTTTATAATTTGTATTAACTATCGCGTGGGGCCTCCCTGTCATAGACCCGGGTGCATTGGCCCCACCGGTAAGTGGCCTAAGGCTATTTTCTCATTTATTTTTATTAGATACCTAACCGTTCAAATACCGTATTCCTCTAATACCCATATACGCAAATACATACATCACATCTCATACATACATACGGAATACAACCTTTGTTTTTATTTCTTTTTCTTTTCTCTCAACACTCATCTCTCTCTCTCTGTTAACAGAGACAGAGAAGTTCTTTTGTTACTCCACCTATAAGAACACAAACTTCGAATCCTTCTACCGGAGTCCACCGTCGACGGATCGAGGCCCCGTTTGCCGGAACGGAACCGTGACGTCGAGGGGAACGACAAGGTGGGAGGAGCCCGAGGAGGGGCTCACCGACGGTGACGTGACGGCTCGGTGAAGCCGGAGTTCGCACGTAGTTGACGGTGGAGACGTGCGTGGAGGCGGTGACGGTGCCGATGGTGGTGATGTGCCGGCGAGGAGGAGCCGGTGAGGAGGAGCCGGAGATGGAGCCGCCGATGATGAGGGGCTCGGCCGGCGGGGCTCCCGGGGTCGGCCGACGGGATGGGGAGGGCCCCGGCCGCCGGACCTGGAGGGGGGGGGGGCGAGGTGGCCGGCGTGGTGGTGCTGCCCGGCGTGGTGAAGGTGGCGCGCCGGCCGGGGAGGGGGGGGCTCGCCGTGAGGTGGGGCGCCGTCGGGGAAGGGATAGGCCGGTGGAGGAGGTGGCCGTGAGAGGATGGAGGGAGGGGGGCCGGCGGGGAGAGGGCTATCGGCGGGGAGGGGAGGCGCGCCGGCCAGGGAGGGGCGGGGTGGAGAGGAGGGAGGCGACGGGAGCAGAGAGAGAGATCTGCGGGAGGGAGAGGGGGCGAGATGGGGGGGAGAGGGAGCCGTCACGGGAGAGAGAGGAGGGAGATCATGGGGGGGGGGGGGGGTGGGGGCTCCCGCTCGTGGGGTGGGAGGACCGAGCGTGGGGGGAGCGTCGGTGGGTGGGGTGGGGCCCCCCACGAGGGGGGGGGGGGGCTGGCGGCGGCGGCGTGGGAATGGGAGGGAGTAGCGAGGGGAGTGGGGGTCGCCAGGGGGGATTAGGGTTGCGGGAGGTGGCCGGCTGGGCCTTGAGCCCAGTTGGGCCAGGGGGGGTTGTTTCCCTTTTTTTTTTTTGAATTGTTTTATTTTGTTTTCTATTTTTTTATTATTATTATTATTACTTCTTCTAATCCCTTTTTCTTTATTCTATTCTTATTTACTTTTCTTTCATCGTTTATTATTTATACTCTTAGTCCTTTCTTTTGTTTATTTATCTTCATTTACTATATCTCTTTACTTATTTTGTTGAAGCCCCTTTCTTAATATATCGGGATCATCAACGATTCCAAAAGTACCCGACTTGATATTATAATTTGTTAGGGAATCTTTACAACTCCCCGACGTTGTTATCTCAACAACACGAAGATCTTTTCATGTTTGACTTAATCCCGAAGCTTCGAACTATGATTCGGTTTCAATCATCACGAGAACATTGTTATAGTTAGCGGTGACGTGGCATCATTAGCGGGTGATCACTGTAGCTTAATTACAATCACTACTGTAGCAAAAGTCGAGGATGTCACAATTCTCCCCTACTAACAAGAATTCTCGTCCCGAGAATTAAGAGGTAGAGGGAAAGAGCCCGGGGTATTCATCACGAAGATGATCCTCGCGTTCCCAAGTGGCTTCATCTTCAGAGTGATTTGACCACTGCACCTTAAGGAACTTGGTGACCTTGCGACGAGTCTTACGTTCAGCTTGGTCGAGAATGCGGACCGGGTGCTCTTTATAAGAGAGGTCTTGTTGGAGCTCTAGCATATCGTGATCCACTGCTCGAATAGGGTCCTTGAAGCAGCGACGGAGCTGAGAAACATGGAAGACATCGTGAACCTGAGAAAGGTTCGCCGGCAGTTCCAATTGATAAGCCACTCTTCCACGCCTTTCGAGAACAGTGAAAGGACCAATATAACGAGGAGCTAACTTGCCCTTGATTCCGGAACGGTGTGCACCTCTCATTGGTGTGACACGAAGATAAGCCTTTTCGCCAGGTTGATAGACGATATCTTGATGATGACGGTCATACTGACTCTTCTGACGAGACTGAGCAGCCTTCAGATTCTCATGAATAATGCGGACTTGATCTTCGGCATGTTGAATAATATCCGGACCGAAGAGTGATCGTTCCCCAGTTTCTGACCAATTCAGAGGAGTCCGACACCTTCGCCCATACAATACTTCGAAAGGGGCCATCTTCAGGCTAGCTTGATAGCTATTGTTGTAAGAGAACTCGGCATACGGGAGAGATTCCTCCCATTTCTTACCGAAAGAAATGACACAAGCTCGAAGCATGTCCTCAAGAATTTGGTTGACTCGTTCAACTTGTCCCTGGGATTGAGGATGAAATGCAGTGCTGAAGGACAGATGAGTCCCCATAGCCTTCTGAAAACTTTCCCAGAATTTTGAAGTAAACAAGCTGCCACGGTCCGAACTGATTACCAACGGAATACCGTGAAGTGAAACAACTCTTGACATATAAAGATCTGCCAGCTGACTAGCATTAATCGTTTCTTTGACGGCTAGGAAATGTGCAACTTTGGACAGTCGATCAAAGACGACAAGGATAGCATCATTACCTTTCTGAGATCTGGGAAAACCAGTGACAAAGTCCATTTCAACGTGATCCCATTTCCACTCGGGAATAGAGATAGGTTGCAGAGTTCCAGCAGGCTTTTGGTGTTCTGCTTTGATACGCCGGCATATATCACATTCTGCCACATAGCGTGCAATGTCTTGTTTCATATTGGGCCACCAGAATCTTTGCCGGATGTCTTGGTACATCTTGGTACTACCCGGGTGAATAGACAATGGTGTGTCATGAGCTTCTTCCATCACCTTCCCAGTCATCCTGAGATTTTCCTTCTTATTTGGGACGAATAGGCGACCCTTGAAATACAAGGCGCCACCTTCATCAACAGTGAAAAAGGAGGGTTTACCCTTTGCAATATAGCTCTTAATCCTGTCGACATCATCGTCAAAGTTCTGTATATTCTTTATGGAGCTCACAAGATCTGGTTCAACCACTAGGTTACTGAGGGAACCCTGATTAACAACACGAAGGTTCATCTTTTGATACTCTTCAGGAGGCGGAACAAGGTAACCCTGAGGAACAATGTGGAGGTTCAGCTTACGGAATTCCTCTTGCAGACGATCGTGAACCTGATGAACCTGGAGGTGGTTGCAGTATGACTTGCGACTTAAGGCATCAGCCATTACGTTAGCCTTGCCAGGGGTATATGATATACTACAGTCAAAATCTGCTATACGCTCCATCCATCTTTGTTGACGCAGGTTCAGCTCCGGTTGAGTGAACAAGTACTTCAGACTTTGATGGTCGGTGTAGATTTCACAGCGATTACCGACAAGGTATTGTCGCCATTCCTTCAATGCATGAATGACTGCGGCAAGCTCGAGATCATGAACTGGGTAGTTCTCTTCATGAGCACGCAGTTGACGTGAAGCATAAGCGATCACCTTGCGATCCTGCATTAGGACACAACCTATTCCTTGACGAGAAGCATCACAGTATATGACGAAATCCCTTTTCGTATCTGGAGGAGCAAGTACTGGAGCGGACGTTAGTTTGTCCTTGAGTGCCTGGAAACTTTCCTGACATTTATCAGTCCATTCATACTTAACACCTTTGTGAAGCAGGTTGGTTAAGGGCTTCGCAATCTTGGAGAAGTTCTCGACGAATCGACGGCAATAGCTGGCGAGTCCGAGAAAACTTCTGACTTGCTTGACATTCTTCGGGGGAGTCCAGTCAAGAATAGCTTGAATTCGTTCGGGGTTGACCGCAATACCATCCTTGGAAATCACATGACCAAGGTAAGTCACTTCGTCTAGCCAGAACTCACATTTGGAATACTTCGCAGAGAGTTTATGCTCCCGAAGCTTATCCAGTACAAGACGAAGATGTTCAGCATGCTCTTCTTTGTTCTTCGAAAACACCAGAATATCATCCAGATATACCACGACAAATTTGTCGAGGTAGTCCATGAATATATAATTCATCAATCGAGAGAAAGTTGCCGGTGCATTGGTTAAGCCGAAGGACATGACGGTGTACTCGTATGATCCATATCGAGTAACAAAGGCGGTCTTTGGAATATCCTCTTTGCGAACACGGATCTGGTGGTATCCCAATCTCAAGTCGAGCTTAGAGAAAACGGTGGAACCAGCAAGTTGATCATACAAATCATTTATCCGCGGGAGAGGATATTTGTTTTGAATGGTGGCCTGGTTGATATGACGATAGTCTTGAACCAATCGATTTGTCCCATCCTTCTTCTTAACAAAGAGAGAAGGTGCTCCCCAAGCAGAGGAACTCGGACGGATGAAACCCAGACGGAGCGAGTTGTCAATTTCTTGCTTAAGTTCAAGGAGTTCATGTGGTGGCATTTTATAAGGACGCTTGGCAATAGGAGTGGTACCGGGTACCAAGTCAATGACAAACTCGACAGCTCGAGCAGGGGGAATCCCCGGAAGTTCTTCTGGAAAGACATCTTGGAATTCTCGGACCACTGGAATGTTTTCAATCCCTTCAAGAGGCGACGCATTTAATGCATTCAAGGCATACAGCCGTGCCTCAGCATTACGGACGAGATGAGCATGGTAGCTTACTAGTTCATCTGAAGGGTGTAGGAGGTGGACGGTTTTGGTGGCACAAACGATCGATGCCGTATGAGCTTTCAACCAGTCCATCCCCAATATGAGATCAATGTTGGATGACTTTAGTAGGATGGGGTTGGCAAGGAATTCTAATCCTTCAATTTCAACTGGAACATGGGGGCAAACCACAGAGGTTCGGCATTCGCCCCCAGGGGTGTTTACCACTATCGGGATGTTCATCTCTTCGCTCCTAATGTCATGCATGTATGCAAAATTTTCCGACATAAAGGAATGCGATGCTCCTGTATCAAACAATACAGAAGCAGGTACTGAGTTAACGAGAAGTGTACCCATCACGGTAGCAGGCTGGTCTTGAGCTTGACCCATATCAATGTTGTTGGCCTGACCACGAACATAAGCAGGCTTAGTGTTGAAGTTGCGGTTCTGGTTGTTGCCACGGCCAGTTGCGGGAAGTGCCAGCTGATTCTGATTCTGCCTGCAGTCTCTAGCACGGTGACCTGGACGGCCACACTTGAAGCACAGCCCGTCCTCGGGACGGGAAGGAGGAACTCGAGGCGGTGGAGCTGGAAGCCTCGGCTGCCTAGGTGGTGGAGGAGGCAGGCGAGGTGCAGCATAGGACGGCCTCGGAGTAGGAGCAGGTGCATGGTACATGTTGTTGGGAATCCAGATCTTCCGCTTCTGTGCAGATGAGCCCGAAGATGAGCCCATGTCACGGTTGCGCTTGCTGCTATCTTTGTATTCCTGCAGACCAGTCTCAACCTGAATAGCCTTGTTCACGAGGGTGGCGAAATCAGCATAGTCCTGAACGAGGAGTGTCAGCTTGATATCAGGGTGGAGGCCTTCACGGAACTTCTCCTGCCTGCGTGCATCAGTCGCAATGTCTTCTTCAGCATAGCGAGATAATTCCAGAAATTCCCGCTGATAAGCATCCACAGTCTTGTTGCCCTGGACCAAGTTGCGGAACTCACGCTTCTTCCGGTCCATGATTCCCTGGGGAATGTATCGAGCACGGAAAGCAGCCTTGAACTCTGCCCAAGTGATGATAGTTCCATCGGGCTGAGAGCGCCTGTGGCTGTCCCACCATTGAGCAGCGGGACCCTTCAGAAAGTAGGCGGCAAAGTTGACATAGCTCGCCAGGGGCACATTGGCAGACTCTAGCTCATAAGAAATGTCACGGAGCCAGTCATCAGCATCAAGAGGCTGAGTTGAGCTGCGGTAGATCGCCGGGTTGAGACGGCAGAAGTCTTGCAGTGTCACGCCTTGTGGTTGGTTCATGTTCGGCCTTTGGAACTGATCCATGAGCCCTTGCATAAACTGGCGGTTCAGCTCAAACTGTTGGATCATCCCCGCCATATACTCAGGAGGCGGGGGTGGTGCATCGTTGGCACGGCCACGCGGGCGGCCAGCTGGTCTAACCATCCTGTTAAATATTTAGCAGGGGTAGTTTAGCTTAAAGTAATTGAAAGGCATCGCACGCATTCATGAAGTAATCAAGCATAATGAAAGGGAAATGCGATAGATACTCCATAGTAGTTGAGTTCGACATACAGACCCATACATAAGTTCGATTACAGACTAACGATTAAAAACTCGAAATTTGGCGATAGCCCGGACGCATTTGACGATACCCTGGACTCATAAGGCGGCGCACAGGCACGCGGTGGAAGAGTACCACAACGAGATGTAGCGATAAGGCTACATCAACGTCGGAGAGGACGATCGAATCCTGGTAGCTGGCGGTGATAGAAGGTAGGGACAGGACCCTGTGTCCCGTTTTGACTCTGGTGAGGGTACCGCATCCAGTCGAGCAGCTGAGGTCCAAGTGCAGGGGTTCTACCCCCAACATCAGTCCACTCGAGAGCTGATGGTAGCTCTGTCCTGCTCGGCTCGCGGATGCGCATAGGTGGAACCCTCGGACAGTGTGATGGATGCAGCTCTGTCAACGCGTCGTAAAGACGAGCACGCGTAGCATACAACTCCACAGTCAGAGCTCGGAAAGCACGATCCATTGCCTCAGTGTACTGCACCAGAATCCGCGCGTCGTACCGACGCGTCACGTAGGGGGCGCAGACAGCGACGTAGGAACGGTCGCTGCGCTCCCGAACGTCAGAAGCGTAGGCAGTGAGATCAGACCCAGTCTCATCCCCAGCAGGAGCATGCGGGATGTATCTGAAAGGGCTCTCCTCCAGGTGAGGGTACGCTCCACGGAGACGGGTGATGGCGATGTAGGCCGCATCATGGACGGCCATCTCGACCGACACTCCAATACCACAGAACACGTGGCGCTCGAGGGTCTCACCGCCCCTCTGGTCGAAGATGCGAACCTCAGCCTGGTACTGGTACTGGTTGTACTCGCGGAAATCCTCGAACACAGTGTACTCGGGGTACCAGCGATATCCCAGCCTGGTCAGGAGATCGACCAAAATGGCCGGGAACCCAGTCGTCTCGGTGGCCTGTGTCAGGCGCACGTGCTGTCTTGCGGGACGCATCTGAAAATAAGATTGACGAATGTCAATGACAGTGTGTGTAATACATATTCAGGAGAAAAAGAGTAGATAGTCCAGCGCTCCGGATTGATGTGATTCGAGAACCTAATGTTAGAGTTAGTAAAATCTTTGACCCGAAAGAGAAGAGAAAGTAGAGCCCAGAGTATAGAAAATGAGTAAAAGATACTAATACCACCCAATTGAGATGTGGGCCCGTAAGCCACAACATCAGTGTTAGTAAAGTTTTTCAAACACTAGACTCAACTTCGGCCAAGGAGTTGGAAAGGGGGCTACCTACAGGCAGTTGGCTCTGATACCAACTTGTGACGCCCTCGGCTTAATCGTATGCTAATCATACACGCAAATGCGTACGATCAAACCCAAGGACTCACGGGGAGATATCACAACACAACTCTAGACACAAATAAAATAACATCAGCTTCATATTACAAGCCAGGGGCCTCGAGGGCTAGAATACGAAAGCTCGATAAACACACGAGTCAGCGGAAGCAACAAATATCTGAGTACAGACATAAAACATGGGGTGCCTTAGAGAAGGCTAGCACAAAAGATACAACGATCGAACGAGGCGAGGCCTCCTGCCTGGGAGCCTCCTAACTACTCCTGATCATCAGCGGCCTCCACGTAGTAGTAGGCACCGTCGGGGTAGCAGTCGTCAGTGGCGGGGACCTCCATCTCCTGGGCTTCATCATCTGGTCGCAGCAAACGGATCAAGGGGACAAGGGGGGGAGCAAAGCAGCGGTGAGTACTCATCCAAAGTACTCGCAAGTCTTACATCAGAACTATTCTAATTATGCATCAGTATCAAAGAAGGGGGGGGGTTATATGTGGACTGACTGCAGCAATGCGAGAATAGAGAGAGAAGGCCTAGTCCTATCGAAGACTAGCATCTTCAGGGTCTTGCAGCAATAGACGAGAGTAGAACAGGGGGGGTAACACATTAATAGTCATATTGTTGCAGCAAAATTAAAGTGAGGTCACGCCTAAAGATCCTCCCTCGACTCCCTGCGAGGAAGCAATCCCGAGGCAAACTAATTCCAGTTAAGTAACAATTGTAGTTGTATAAGATCGGGGAACAACTCCAAGTCGTCCTGTAACCGTGGACACGGCTATCCGAATAGTTAATTTTCATCCCTGCAGGGGTCCACCACATGTCCCGTCACGCTCGATAACACTCTGGCCGGACATACTTTTCTGGGTCCTGCCCGGCCTCGGAATATCGACACGTCGCAGCCCCACCTAAGACTAATCAGAGAGGCCAGCCCGCCGGTCTAAATCCTAAGCACAAAGGGTTCATGGGCCCAGTTCCCCTTCACGCTCCTGCACGTGGCGTGGGCGGCCGACGTCAGTCCTAGCATCCCTTAATCACAAGCGCGATGCATCTCCGGACCACTCGGGCGCGCGCCGCTACACTGCTGGCATCTGAAAAGCTTCGGCTGATACCACGACGTCGAGTACCCATAATTCTTCCCGCGTAGCCGGTTAGTGCGAAAAGGTCTCCGACCAACCCAGATCAAATACCCAAATCCATTAGCATTTTAATTAGGCCAACAACACAGTCTCGCGGGAATCCACCCATCTTACAACTAGTCACCGAAGATCCCAGTAACATGGTCGAGTAACTGTGTGGTTGTAACATCGGGGGAATCCGAGGTATCACCCTCGTTGGATTCCGAACGATGTACCCGTCAAGGTGGGCTTAGAGGAATCACCCTCGGGGGTCCCACACTCGCGGGGTGGCACGACAGAGACGTCATCGGGAATGGTGAAAGAGGGATCACCCTCGATAACCACGACCGACTAGCTATACTACAGAGATATCATCAGGAGTACTTAGCGAGGTGTCACCCTCGGTACCCGATAGTATCTCTGTAGCGTCGTACAACGAAGGGGGGTGAATGTGTTGTGTCGGGTCTGGCTCGTCGATCAGAGATCGAGATTTGAAAACAAGCGGGGCAACTGATCTACGGGGTCAGAGGGGATGACTGCTCCACCTATACTAAGCATATTAAAGGTACAGGACTGAAAGTAGCAGTTCATCAAAAACAGGCTATGCATCAGATATAGGAGCTAACTACAACAGTAGCAAAATACTAATGCAAGCAGTAGGAAGAAAGACATAGACGATATAGGAATGATCAAGGGGAGTTTGCTTGCCTTGCTGCTCTGCGGCAAAGGACTGATCGGCAGGGTCGTAGATGTACCCGGCAGCAGCGTCAGTCTCGGGGTCTACCGGTAAGAAGAGGGGGAAGAACAATAAATAATAGCACCGATGCAACACAAAGCATGACATGGAAATATGCAGGCTAGACATGAGCTAACGCAGCAACATCCGTCATAGACGGGTCGGAAGAATATCTGACGATATTTTTCGGGTCTCGGGCTACTACCGGTTATACTGGAAACGATGGAAAAGTTCCATGTTTGCTATGCTAGGGACGCGTGACAGACGAACGGGCCGTGTATCCGGGTTCGTCTCGCTCTGCTGATCAACTTTCATGTTGAAAATATTTTGATCTGACTTACGGATTATTTAATATTAATTTTTAAAGTTTTATTAATTATTTAAGAATTAAAAACATATTTAAAAGATTTAGTAAAATCCTATTATGACATCATCGCGATGTCATGCTGACATCACATTTGACTGGTCAACTGACCAGCGGGTCCCGAACGTCATAGGCACAAGTTTTATTTAAGATTAATTATTTATTAATCAGATTAATTCAACGAGGGACCCACGTGTCATACCCTAATTGTGTTAATTAATTATTTTAACTAATCTATCTAATTATTTATTTATTTAAGAAAACCATTATTTTTATAATTTGTATTAACTATCGCGTGGGGCCTCCCTGTCATAGACCCGGGTGCATTGGCCCCACCGGTAAGTGGCCTAAGGCTATTTTCTCATTTATTTTTATTAGATACCTAACCGTTCAAATACCGTATTCCTCTAATACCCATATACGCAAATACATACATCACATCTCATACATACATACGGAATACAACCTTTGTTTTTATTTCTTTTTTCTTTTCTCTCAACACTCATCTCTCTCTCTCTCTTAACAGAGACAGAGAAGTTCTTTTGTTACTCCATCTATAAGAACACAAACTTCGAATCCTTCTACCGGAGTCCACCGTCGACGGATCGAGGCCCCGTTTGCCGGAACGGAACCGTGACGTCGAGGGGAACGACAAGGTGGGAGGAGCCCGAGGAGGGGCTCACCGACGGTGACGTGACGGCCCGGTGAAGCCGGAGTTCGCACGTAGTTGACGGTGGAGACGGGCGTGGAGGCGGTGACGGTGCCGATGGTGGTGATGTGCCGGCGAGGAGGAGCCGGTGAGGAGGGCCCCCCGGAGATGGAGCCGCCGATGATGAGGGGCTTGGCCGGCGGGGCTCCCGGGGTCGGCCGACGTGATGGGGAGGGCCCCGGCCGCCGGACCTGGAGGGGGGGGGCGAGGTGGCCGGCGTGGTGGTGCTGCCCGGCGTGGTGAAGGTGGCGCGCCGGCCGGGGAGGGGGGGGGGCTCGCCGTGAGGTGGGGGGCCGCCGGGGAAGGGATAGGCCGGTGGAGGAGGTGGCCGTGAGAGGATGGAGGGAGGGGGGCCGGCGGGGGAGAGGCTGTCGGCGGGGAGGGGAGGCGCGCCAGCCAGGGAGGGGCGGGGTGGAGAGGAGGGAGGCGACGGGAGCAGAGAGAGAGATCTGCGGGAGGGAGAGGGGGCGAGATGGGGGGGAGAGGGAGCCGTCACGGGAGAGAGAGGAGGGAGATCGTGGGGGGGGGGGTGGGGTTCCCGCTCGTGGGGTGGGAGGACCGAGCGTGGGGGGGAGCGTCGGTGGGTGGGGTGGGGCCCCCCACGAGGGGGGGGGGGGGCTGGCGGCGGCGGCGTGGGAATGGGAGGGAGTAGCGAGGGGAGTGGGGGTCGCCAGGGGGGATTAGGGTTGCGGGAGGTGGCCGGCTGGGCCTTGAGCCCAGTTGGGCCAGGGGGGGTTGTTTCCCTTTTTTTTAATTGTTTTATTTTGTTTTCTCTTTTTTTATTATTATTATTACTTCTTCTAATCCCTTTTTCTTTATTCTATTCTTATTTACTTTTCTTTCATCGTTTATTATTTATACTCTTAGTCCTTTCTTTTGTTTATTTATCTTCATTTACTATATCTCTTTACTTATTTTGTTGAAGCCCCTTTCTTAATATATCGGGATCATCAACGATTCCAAAAGTACCCGACTTGATATTATAATTTGTTAGGGAATCTTTACAACTCCCCGACGTTGTTATCTCAACAACACGAAGATCTTTTCATGTTTGACTTAATCCCGAAGCTTCGAACTATGATTCGGTTTCAATCATCACGAGAACATTGTTATAGTTAGCGGTGACGTGGCATCATTAGCGGGTGATCGCTGTAGCTTAATTACAATCACTACTGTAGCAAAAGTCGAGGATGTCACACGCGGCCCCATCATGACGAAGTAGACGCGAATGGTGATGACGACCTCCGCTCCACTGTCCTTCATGGCGCCGGCTCGACGGCTTCGGTGATGGGCCGCGTCGTGGCGTTTTCAATGTCGCTCTCTTGCGCGACCCCATCATGATGAAGTAGACGTGGTGATGACGACCTCCACTCCACTGCCCTTCATGGCGCCGGCTTGACCAGGAAGGCTATGGGCGTTGTACCGGCAAGTTCCGCGGCGCCGTATCGACGAAGTGGACATCACCGGCCTCCCTCGAGCTCCACCGCGCGACCATCGCGCTGTGCATGCATGCAATATAAAGTCCATGCAAGAGATTAGATCATGATTTTACCGTTCAGCAACATCAGCTTGCTATCCATGTCGCTGGTGCCGCCGAAGTTTCGTGCGTGCAGATGAGTGTACGATGGTCCTTCTCCTCTGCGTGTACGCCGACGTAAAGGCCCGCATCCTTAGACTGGCCGGTGTTCCGTGCGACCGGGCGTCCGGTGCTCCTGTCGGACGTTGGCCTTTGGTTGTTCCTTGATGGATGTGCTTTGTGCGTGGTGGATCAATCTCTGGTGGTATCTCCTTTGATGGCTACTGCGTGAGTCCCTCCCTTTGATGGCTACTGCGTGAGTCCTCCCTTCTTGTGCGATGCCTGGTTTGATTAAGAGATCAACCGGAGGTGTTGTCCGCCCTAGCTGCTGGTCACTATCTTCAACGGGGAAGTAGTACTTTGCATCTGCATGGTGAGACTCCTGCACTATATAAGGAGAGATGTTACCGATGATGCGCTTTTGAGTGCCGTTGGCATCGAGGAACTTGAGGCATTGATGGAGGGTGGATGGCACAACGCGGTACTTGTGAATCCACAGTGTTCCTAGAAGGGCGGAGTAGGAGGTATTCGCCTCGATGACGAAGAACCGCACCTTGAAGCTAAATGTTGACATCTCGATCTTTAATGTAATGGCTCTTAGAGTAGGCTTGCCTTGGTTGTCAAAGCCACATATCATCACATCTCTAGCCTCCAAGTCGTCGACCGTGAAACCTGCCCGCGTTAAACTCCGAAGTGGGATAATGTTCACGGCATACCCTGGGTCTATGAGGATCCCGCGGAGATGCGTAACACCGATATTACCTTCCACATACAGTGGCCGGTTGTGGTCACCATCATCTATGAGCTTGTCCTCTTCGTCGAACGTGATCTCGTTCACGAACAATGGGCTGGTGTAGAGACGATGTTTTGACATGGACACCTCGTAGAGTTCCGGGGCTTGAAGCGCCTTGATAAGAGCTTCATGAAGGTTGGGCACCATCATGAGAGCGTCATGCACGCTCAAAAGTGCAGGAATCCGCTTAAGGTGGGCGATGATGTTGTAGTCGACGTCGCGTGTCTTCATCTTCTCTTGGCCTTGGTCTTTAGGCTCCTCCGCCTGCAAAGGTGTCTCCTTTGGGGCGCACGGCTTCTGCACACTTGTCAGCTTTATCTTCAGAGGTTCGGGTAGGACCTTGCCCCCACGCAGATTCATGTTCACCTCTTCGACTGACGCTTCCTTTGTCGTCTCTTCAGCATCGAGGACCGCCTGCTCTTAAGGAGTAAAGACGTCTTGAGAAGGTGTGTCACTCTAGTCATGGATGACGTTGCAACTCTCTATGCTTGACGATTGGGATGAACTTGCCCTTTCTTGTAGTTGCTCCATTTCCTTCTTCGATGTTTGCCCCCAATCGGGTGGCAAGAACTGCGCCAAAGTGGGCAGCCCACGCCCCCGTCAAGGGAAAGACTCGTCTCCCTCTGACATGGGGTCGAATCTTGATGGAGGGCGGCGTTGACTTGGCTCGAACCGCCTTAGAATTCTTGGGGGAGCACGTACTGATGAAGAGGGGCCAGGGCGTCGGGGTGGAGGACTCCTTGGGTACGGTCTCCGAGGGACCATCCTCCAAGGCTCCTCCTCATGAATGGTTGGGGTCACCTGCGGCCGAAGGGGAGATGCGTGCGTCTTGGAGAGGATGAGGTCGGATAGCTCGTCTTCAACTTGGGCGAGTGGCACACATGTTTCTTCAAGCTGCGAGTGTTGCACTAAAGAGGGTAACCTCATGCTTACCATGTTTACCGCATGGTAATCTAGGTTAACGGCTTCTGGGTCCAGGTTGATCCTCCCCTCGTAAATAGCTCTTTAGAGCCATTCTTTGAAAGCGACGCGATCTTCAATGACATGTCCCACGTACCTATGATATGAGCAAAACAAAGGATTGTGTGTCATCCTCACCTGATCGGGCCTCCGAGGCTCCGGTAGATTCAGGGCTCGATGCTCCATCAACTGGTCGAACATGTCCTTGATGAGCTCGCGACAGAATATATACTGCATCTTGAGGAGCTCTTGCATTGTTGGGCGTCGCCTCCCCCCGCATGTTCAACTCTTGCACCCAATATGGGACCATGGCCTTGTGGTGCAGTTGAGAAGACCTTGGTGGTGTTCGACTCTGCCGGGGCCCTCGTCTTGCCACCTCTATTGATTTGCTTGGATGTTGAGGCGAAACGCTTGGCTGGATTGAAAGCGCTTGCATTCTTATAGAGCTCCATTATCTGTGGTGAGTTCTCAAACTCAAGCTTCGTGGTCTCCAGCGCCGTGCTAAGGGCACTAAAAGTTCTTGGTTCACGCCGAGAGACTTCAAGTGACCAATGTTGTTGCATCCCGTGGACGCACATCTCGATGGCATCCTCAAGGTGCATCTCCGTGGCAAGACGCACGTAGCTATTGCGGAAGCGGATGATGTAGTCATCGATAGACTCATCTCGTCGTTGACGAACTTGCGCCAGCTCAACGACTGAGAAGTCCTTCATGGCGACGAAGTGCTTCTTGAAAACCTCCTTCATGGCCGCCCAATCCCGATGGACCCAACCAGTAAACGACTGTACCAATGGAAGGCGGGGCCGATTAACGATCCTGAAAATTGATGAAGGAGGAGTGAAGGGTTATTGGCCGTGTCACCGCACGCTACCTCAAAATACGCTTGGTGTTCCCTTGCATCGCCGGTTCCATCAAACTGACGGAACTTTGGTGGGTCCCACCCTGCGGGGTACGTCATCATGTCATGCTATGCCTCATAAGGCTTCTCTAGCTCACTCTCGGAGGTACGAGGCGCTTGATCTATCGCCATTTGCTTCAGCTCTTTGTCCACCATTTCTCCGATCATGTCATGATAGTCTTTCAGCACAACTGCACCTGGGACTGCATTGGCAGGGCCAACAGGGCTAACCCATGGCCGAGTCTGTGTGTTGGGGTGTTGAGGAACATCATTTAACGGCACCCTAGCAGGCGTGCCGACTTGAAGTTCCTCCTCTTGTGGATCCTCCACTTGCTGCACCGCGCCTTGTGGAGGAATGCCCTGGTTGCTCATCATGAGATCAATGAACTGGTCAAGCTTTGACACCAACTGGTCAATCGTCTGGCGCTGGCTTCAGACCTGTTCTTCAAGAGAAGCACTTGGCAATGCCACTACATTTGCGGCACTTGGATTCTGGGTGCCATTGCTAGGTAGCTTAGGAGCAGAATCTTCATCTTCAAGAGTTTCCCCCTGATTCACCATGTGAACAGGCGCCGTAAGAAGGTCTACACCATCTTCATAGTCCGAGGACACGGATGGAGCTAGCTCGTGGTAATGAGGGGAATGTGGATGGCTCTCCAATGATGGTGAATAAGATGAGTCGGATAAGCCTTCCTCGTCATCAAGGTTGTCTTGGTGCTCTCGGTCTCCAGGAAACCCATCCGTCACGCCTTGACGGGCGATGGATTTTAGTCTTGTATTTGCTCCCGGACGCTCTCCCACTTGTCGTCGTTCTTCAAGGTCTTGAGGCAGCCTTGATGTAATGTCGGTGCAGTGACGTTTGTATATGCCTTCGTTTCGCGAAGCGCCCTCTCCACCCGAAGAGCCTCTCCCTGCCGTCACAGGAAGACACGTCGCCCTGGATCTTGCTGATTCTTGTGAGGTTGACGAGCTTGCCTTGGGATCCGCCTCCACGCCCCTAAACCATGCACGAACGTGGCCAAGGCGCGGTAGGAAGGTCCTCTGGAAGTCCACCTTAGGCTTAGCACGATCTCTTCCTCCGAAGGATAGTCAAACTCCTCGGTGATGGGAGGAGGCTGCCATCCATGGCTTGACCCTTGACTTAGCTGCACTCCAAGAGTACCACACAAAGCGAGGTTCTTCTCGATAGATTCCTTTGCTCCTCTAGCCTCCTGCAGAGCTTGAGTTTCTTCGTCTTGGTCCATCCTTTCAGAGGGAACACGCGGAAGTACCGTGGGAAGTGTCGTGTCTAGTGGGAGGGCAGTGCTGGCTGCGTCCTTGAACACTGCTTCATTGTTGGAGGAGGTCGTAAGCTTGGCCTCTTCGACACCTTACATTGGTGTGGCCGACGGCGCTGGCATCTTCTGGCTCTCTAGGGCAAGAGCTGGTGTGGCCGCCTTTACCTGTTCATCATTCTTTTGAAGAAGGGCTGAAGGAGAAACCGCCATGTTCCTCTGTTTGCTTCTTTTGAGCGCCTTGCGTGGTTTTGGCACCAAACGACTGAGCAGGTAGCTGTACCGCTCATGCCGCTCTAAGTCGGGGGATATGCGAAACTTGATCCTCTCACTCTCTTGAATGACCCCACCATCAGGTCGTAAGCGTACTTGGGTGTGTCAAAGGACTAAGTCCTCAAGTTCCTTATAAAGAACATGACGATTTTGCCGACGCCTCTCACGCTTGCGCTGGTTCTCTATCGGAAAGACGCCATCCCTTCGCACTGGTGGATTAGGTAAAGGTGTTGGCGCAGGGCGCCGCATGGATGATGAAGTCATGTCCGTCATCGTCTGCGGTTGCGGCCGTTCCTCCCGCCTGGGTGGTGACGGAGGTCATCGTGGATGTGTTGGTCGCGAAGGTTCCCGCGATTGCCACTGTTGAGTGGGTCGATGGTTTCTATCATTGTCTTGATGTCTTGACCATTGATTCCAACGCAGTGGCATGTTGGGATGCCCTTGTTGCGGGAAGTATCGTGTTGGTGAAGGCTGACGTCGAGGCGCCAAAGTATGGCGCTCATGTTGAGGACGATGGCTTGGAGCTCGTCTGGTCCTGGAGTCGGCGGAACTCTCGCCGTAGGTCATCATCATGTGGCACGGGTGCTTCATGGCGAAGGGAAGAAAATCTGTTGTCGTTGGGGAGAGACCTTCCACCGATCGCCGAGTTGTGGAGGCATGGCGCCCACGCGCCCCTCCGAGTGTCGCCGATGTTGAGGGAGACTGTAGGGTCTGGTAGAACAGGCTCTTTGTGTGAGCGCCATTTCCAAAACTCCTTCATGATGGCGCATCTCACCAGCTCCTTGAGCTTGGATGACTCGTATGCCCGATCATCGAGGAACCGGTTGTAAGGAGGGGTTAAGGTGCTCTGGTAAGTGAACACCTTATCATCAAGGTCCATAACGCCGAGGGACCAATCCTCGTCCATTGTCGTGCTTTGAGCGATGCGAGAAGCTATCTGCTGGTGAAGAAATTGTACCTTACGGTACTTCCTCGTGTAAATGCGTAGGGGATGAGGACTACCCGACGAACGAGCGTTGTCCATAAGCTTACGCAAGTCACGGGAAGCAGCCTCCAAATCCTCGAGAAGATCCACCTCGGTGCGCCGCAGTGCTGGTGTTGGTGACTCCGAGTGTGTGTTCATGGTAGGGGCGTGGAGGATTGTCGCACTTGCCTGCCTGTTGGCGGCCTTGGTGCAAAAGCGTTGAGATGCCTCCACATCTCCTTTCATGTCTGCCCTTGTTGACTCCTTCAACAGGGCACGCGCCTCAAGCATTAGCTCGCGACGCTCTTTCTTTGCCTTTGCGGCCTCCCGCCTTTGTGCCTTCTTTGACTGCACCGTTTGGAACTGCGCAGTATCTTGGGCTTGGTGCATGTAGATCTTCTCACTGATCTTGATGACGACCATGAGTGGCATAGATCCAAACTGGATAATCGTCGGCTCCGAGTTGCTACCACGGGAGAGTCCTCCTGCATGAAAGGGATCTTGATGAGCGGAAATCCTCGCTGACGCCTTGTCATGCAGCATGCTTTGCGGGTTTTGGAGAATGTGAAGCGAAGACGATTCCGACGACCACAACGAGGCAGAGATGGGAGGAGAACCATGTCCCACCGGGCGTGCCAATTTTTTTGACACGAGAAAAATCTACTTGCATCCTCCATGAGTAGGGAAGAGAAAACGTTTGATTTCTCTCATGCACCGAGAAAAAAAATGATGCGGGCGTGCCAATGTACCGAAGTACACAAAGAAAAACAAAGAGATGGGAACAATATTTTATTAATCTCAAGGATAACAAATACAATTCCCGATATGCGCTCTGTGGCCTACTAGCGCGGCCAACCCGACTAACGATGTGCGGTCTCCTGGTTCCCGGGGACTCGGAAGGCTCCCGGTTAATTACTCCCGCGGGTTGCTCCGCGAGAAACCTCCGATTAAGCCGTGTGGTCGTCTTCGTCGTCTTTGCTTCACATTCTCCATGCATGATGATAATGATGTGTATATATGGGTGTGGTGTAGGCTGCGGCTAAGTCCGTGTCCTTGTCGGTACACGTGCCGCTCAAAACATGACTTTTTGCTAGCCACGTTCGCCCTAGCCATCGCGCCTCATCGGTCTTGATAGCATTGATGTTGGTGTTGGAGTAGCATGGGTCCTGCTTGGCTCGGATTTCTTGACGACTGGTAGCAGCTGCGTCGGGATATGCAAGGGGTTCGCCTTGCGGGAGTATTGGTTGTGGAGACCGGCGTCGGTGTAAAGCCAACACACACTCGCATCGGCATAGCCGTTGTGGGTGACATCTTGTCTCGGCTAGACGCCGAGTTTACGACAGTCCACCATGACAAGGGCGCTGCCTCACGGGACCGTGAATAGGTGACGCCATGGAGGTGCGAGCTTGATGCCCTTGTGTGAGCTAGACGCCGTATTCGGTGGTCTGCTAAGACAAGGATCGCGCCGCCTGACGTCGTGCCCTGTACGCCATGAAGAGTGCACCTTGTCTCAACTGGACGCCGTAATCGGTGGTCCGTCAGACAAGATGTGGGAGGCGTCGTGGCGTGCACCTTGTTTCAGCTTGACGACCTTGAAGGTGGCGTGCTCCATGTCGTCGTCTTCCGCGGCTCCGTCTTGACGACATCGATGGTGGGTGGCGTCGTGGCGTTCTCCATGTCGTCGTCTTCCGCGGCTCTAGCTTGACGACATGGACGGTGGACGGCGTCGTGGCGTGCTCCATGTCGTCGTCTTCCGCGGCCCCATCATGATGAAGTAGAAGCGAATGGTGATGACGACCTCCGCTCCACTGTCTTTCATGGCGCCGGCTCGACGGCTTCGGCGATGGGCTGCGTCGTGGCGTTCTCGATGTCGCTCTCTTGCACGACCCCATCATGATGAAGTAGACGTGGTGATGACGACCTCCACTCCACTGCCCTTCATGGCGCCCGCTCGACCAGGAAGGTGATGGGCGTTGTACCGGCAAGCTCCGCGGCGCCGTATTGACGAAGTGGACATCAGCGGCCTCCCTCGAGCTCCACCGCGCCACCATCAGGCTGTGCATGCATGCAATATAAAGTCCATGCGAGAGATTAGATCATGACTTTACCGTTCTGGAACATCAGTTTGCTGTCCATGTCGCTGGTGCCGCCAAAGTTTGGTGCGTGCAGATGAGTGTACGATGGTCCTTCTCCTCTGCGTGTACGCCGGCTTAAAGGCCCGCATCCTTCGACTGGCCGGCGTTCCGTGTGATCGGGCGTCGGGTGCTCCTGTCGGACGTCGGCCTTCGGTTGTTCCTTGATGGATGTGCTTTGTCGGACGTCGGCCTTAGGTTGTTTCTTGATGGATGTGCTTTGTGCGTGGTGGATCGATCTCTGGTGGTATCTCCTTTGATGGCTACTGCGTGAGTCCTCCCCTTTGATGGCTACTGCATGAGTCCTCCCTTCTTGTGCGATGCCTCCCCGTGGGTATTTATAGGAGGAGCTAGGGCGCTGCCTCAGCCGCGAGGCGTCCTCGTCGTTCCGATCTTTCTGGACTTCCTTTGTATTTCCATCTATAATCTTCTTCTTGATAAGCATGTCTACATAAAAAAGGAAAACATACATTATACATACCTTTTTTACTTACATGTCACATGCCTTTCTAATATGATGTACGACGGTTGCTTTTGCTTCCAAATTTTGTAACTTGCCGATTATGCATCGCACCGTCCGAGTTGACCGAGTAGCACACCCATATTTCATGTACATACAAATTTCAATTTGCCGGTACTCAAAAACATACTATATGTGTGTGATGCCGAACATACAAATACGATGTATGCATACGAATGGGTATACGGGTACGATACTTGGGCGAGCTCGACCACCGTCCCTTTACCCGAGACTATGAACGAGCTCTATATGCATGCATGTATACACTGGGCTAATTTAAATTAGCTGGTCATTACTCCATTAACAATTAAATTGGACTAGCAGTAGTTCATACGCACATGCAATATAGACTCCATGTACATGTAATATAGATGCGTACACGTAGGCACTTGTTGCTCAATGTATACAACTATTTTTTTTTGATTGAAGTCATCACTTAGACAACTTTTAGCTCTAAATTCCTCCTCATTTTGCATACAATTCGGGCCGCAAAAATCTCATCAAACAGAATTGTTTCACAATTAACACCGTCTGGAACACCACAACGTAATGGTGTGTCCGAACGTCGTAATCGTACTTTATTAGAGATGGTGCGATCTATGATGTCTCTTGCCGATTTGCCGTTATCGTTTTGGGGTTATGCATTAGAGACAACTGCATTCACTTTAAATAGGGCACCATCAAAATCCGTTGAGACAACACCATACGAACTGTGGTATGGCAAAAGACCAAAATTCTCGTTTCTTAAAGTTTGGGGATGTGATGTTTATGTCAAAAAGCTTCAGCCTGAAAAGCTGGAACCCAAATCGAAAAAATGCGTCTTCATAGGTTACCCAAAAAAGACAATTGAGTATACCTTCTATCTCAAATCCAAGGGCAAAGTGTTTGTTGCTAAAAACGGAGCTTTTCTTGAGAAGGAGTTTCTCTCGAAAGAATTGAGTGAGATGAAGATAGAACTTGATGATGTTGTCGAACCTCTAATCCCTCTAGATGGTGGCGCAGGGCAAGAGGAAACCCCTGTTGCTACGGCGCAGGTTGAGGAGCAAGTTGATGATGATGATCATGAAACTTCGGATCAAATTCCTATCGGACCTCGCAGGTCGACAAGATCACGTACTGCTCCTGAGTGGTACGGTAATCCTATCTTATCAATTATGTTGTTGGACAACAATGAACCTCCGAATTATGAAGAAGCAATGGTGGGCCGGGATTCAAACAAACGGCTGGAGGCCATGAAGTCCGAGATAGGATCCATGTACGAGAACAAAGTGTGGACTTTGGAAGTACTACCTGAAGGCCGCAAGGCTATTCAGAACAAATGGATCTTTAAGAAGAAGACAGACGCAAACGGCAATGTGACCGTTTATAAAGCTCGACTAGTGGCAAAGGGTTTTTCACAAGTTCAAGGAGTTGACTACGATGAGACTTTCTCGCCGGTAGCGATGCTTAAGTCCGTCCGAATCATGTTAGCAATAGCTGCCTTTTACGATTATGAAATATGGCAGATGGATGTCAAAACGGCGTTCCGTAACGGTTTTCTTAAGGAAGAGTTGTATATGATGCAACCCGAAGGTTTTGTCGATCCAAAGAATGCTAACAAAGTATGCAAGCTCCAGCGATCCATTTATGAACTGGTGCAATCATCTCGGAGTTGGAATAAGCGCTTTGATGAGGTGATAAAATCATTTGGTTTTATACAAGTGGTTGGAGAATCTTGTATTTACAAGAAAGTGAGCGGGTGCTCCGTGGCGTTTCTAATATTATATGTGGATGCCATATTGCTGATTGGAAACAACGTGGAGCTTTTGGAGAGCATAAAAGATTACTTGAATAAAAGTTTCTCTATGAAGGACCTAGGATAAGGTGTTTACATTCTAGGCATTAAGATCTATAGGGATAGATCAAAACGCGTGATAGAACTTTCACAAAGCACATACCTTGATAAAGTTTTGAAGAAGTTCAAAATGGACCAGTCCAAGAAAGGGTTCTTGCCAGTATTACAAGGTATAAAATTGAGTAAGACTCAGTGCCCAGCAACTGCGGAAGATAGAGAACAAATGAGTTCCGTCCCCTATGCTTCAGCCGTAGGTTCTATCATGTATGCAATGCTGTGCACTAGACCAGACGTCAGCTTGGCCATAAGTATGGCAGGCAGGTTTCAGTGTAATCCACGAGTGGATCACTGGACGGTCAAGAATATTCTGAAGTACCTGAAAAGGACTAAGGAGATGTTTCTCGTTTATGGAGGTGACAAAGAGCTCGTCGTAAAGGGTTACGTCGATGCAAAGTTTTGACACCGATCCGGATGACTCTAAGTCACAAACCGGATACGTATTTATTCTTAATGGGGGTGCATTAAGCTGGTGCAGTTCCAAGCAGAGCGTCGTAGCAGAATCTACATGTGAAGCGGAGTACATGGCTACCTCGGAGGCAGCAAAGGAGGGTGTCTGGATGAAGCAGTTCATGACAGATCTTGGAGTTGTGTCGAGCGCACTAGATCCATTATCTCTGTTATGTGACAACACTGGTGCCATTGCCTTAGCAAAGGAACCAAGGTTTCACAAGAAGACGAGATACATCAAACGACGCTTCAACCTCATCCGCGACTACGTCAAAGGAGAGGACGTGAATACTTGCAAAGTGCACACGGATCTGAATGTAGCAGACCTGCTAACTAAACCTCTTCCACGGGCAAAACATGATCAACACTAGAACTGTATGGGTGTTCGATTTATTACAAGGTAAATCGCATGGCGATGTGAGGACTAGATTATTGACTCTAGTGCAAGTGGGAGACTATTGGAAATATGCCCTAGAGGCAATTATAAATAGTTATTATTATATTTCCTGTTTAAAGACAATCGTTTATTATCCATGCTATAATTGTATTGAATGAAAACATAGATACATGTGTAGATACATAGACAAAACAATATCCCTAGCAATCCTCTAGTTGGTTAGCCAGTTGATCAAGGATAGTCAAGGTTTTCTGGCTATGTGCAAGTGTTGTCACTTGACAAGTGGATCACATCATTAGGAGAATCATGTGATGGACTAGACCCAAACTATGAACGTAGCATATTGATCGTGTCATTTTATTGCTATAGTTTTTTGCGTGTCAAGTATTTGTTCCTATGACCATGAGATCATATAACTCACTCGCAACGGAGGAATATCTTGTGTGCATCAAACGTCACAACGTAACTGAGTGACTATAAAGGTGCTCTACAGGTATCTCCGAAGGTGTCCATTGAGTTAGTATGGATCAAGACCGGGATTTTTCACTCCGTGTGATGGAGAGGTATCTCGGGCCCCACTCGGTAATACAACATCACACACAAGCCTTGCAAGCAATGTGACTAAGTGCAAGTCACGGGATCTTGTATTACGGAACGAGTAAAGAGACTTGCCGGTAACGAGATTGAAATAGGTATGCAGATACCGATGATCGAATCTCGGGCAAGTAACATACCGAAGGACAAAGGGAATGACATACGGGATTATATGAATCCTTGAGACTGAGGTTCAATCGATAAGATCTTTGGAGAATATGTAGGATCCAATATGGGCATCCAGGTCCCGCTATTGGATATTGACCTAGGAGTGCCTCGGGGCATGTCTACATAGTTCTCAAACCCGTAGGGCTGCACACTTAATGTTCGATGATGTTTTAGTATAGTTGAGTTATATGTGTGGTTACCGAATGTTGTTTGGAGTCCCGAATGAGATCACGTACATCACGAGGGTTTCCGGAATGGTTCGGAGACGAAGATTGATATATAGGATGACTTCATTTGGTTACCGAAAGGTTTTTGGGCATTACCAGGAGTGACGAATGGGTTCCGGATGTTCACCGGGAGGGGGCAACCCACCCGGGGGAAGCCCAATGGCCTTAGGGGTGGCACACCAGCCCTTAGTGGGCTGGTGGGACAGCCCAAGAGGGCCTATGCGCCATAAGAAGAAAACCAAAGAAAAAAAGGGGGAGGTGGGAAGGAAGAGAAGGACTCCAGTTTCCAATCCTAATTGGAGTAGGATTCCTCCTTCTCCCTAGCCGGCGCACCCTTGAGGGCTTGGCCCTCAAGGAAAGCTTCCTCCCCCTCCCTCCTATATATAGTGGTGGTCTAGGGCTGATTTGGGACAACTTTTGCCACGTGCAACTTAGATCTAGACACCATAGTTTTACCACTAGATCGTATTTGTGCGGAGCTTGGGCGAAGCCCTGCAGGAGTAGATCCTCACCACCACCGGAGTGCCGTCACGCTACCGCGAACTCATCTACTTCTCCTTCTTGCTTGCTGGATCAAGAAGGCCGAGATCATCGTCGAGCTGTACGTGTGCTGAACGTGGAGGTGCCGTCCGTTCGACACTAGATCGGAGCGGATCGTGGGACGGGTCGCGGGGCGGATCGAGGGACGTGAGGATGTTCCACTACATCAAACATGTTTCTTAACGCTTCCTGCTGTGCGATCTACAAGGGTACGTAGATCCAAATCTCGTCTCGTAGATGGACATCACCATGATAGGTCTTCGTGTGTGTAGGAAATTTTTTGTTTCCCATGCAACGTTCCCCAATACTCTGGCCGGCTGGAGGGGCTGCCAGGTGGGTCTCCCATTATGTACTTATGTGCATTTTGTAGGTCGGTGGGTTCGTCTATAAACCCCCCGACCCCCTCCATGCAGGGGTCAGCCAATCTTACACCCACACACACTAACATACAAGAGAGGGAGAACTCGAGCCGGCTGCTCCTTCTTCCTCCTCCGCCGAACAACTCAAGGAGCATACTATAAACACTTTGGTTCATCAACCATTCCGGAAGGAATAGGGGTGTTATCTCCCATGGAGAGCCCCGAACTTGGGTACATCGTGCGTCTTGCTCACTAGTTATCAATCTCGTTCCCAGAGCTCGCCGGTGTCCTTCCGGCTCCAACCACTCTCGATTAGCCTACCCATGGCTACTATCATGAGGAAACGACAACAGTTGGCGCCCACCATGGGGTTGTCCCCGGCATCGGTCAGAGTTACGCTCCGGGCAGGACCCTCCGTCAACTTCATCGGATGCCTCGTGTCTGGATTGATTAGCATGCCCGTGGAGCCTGCCCCTACGGAGGTTTCCGCGATGTTGATCGACGACCCAGCTCGTCCTGCAGACTCCGCTAAGGAGTTTGCCAGCATGCCACTGGCCGGTGGCGTCGCTACTGACATTGCTAGCCTCTCCGCTCTCTTCAGTGACCTGCGCCTCGACGAGGAGCCTTGCCACCTCAGTGAGGACATCAACATCGACGCGCTTTGCGCAAGCTTCTGCAGGCTCACCCTTGAGGATATGCCTACACCCGATGAGTACCCTAGCGATGTACTCGACTTCAACAATCCACCATCGTTTGCGGGGTGCCTCGCCCCCACGACATCGTCATCAGCTCTGACCTCATGGAGGTGATGGTTGCTGGCGCTAGCACTAGTTCAGGTCGCGGCAAGGCCGCGGCGGATGCAGCCGACCCCTCTCCGGGTCCTGCCGATCTGCTTCACGCCATCCTTGCCGGGCTGACCACGCCCATCGCCACGACGGCGAACACAGCAGATGCCAGGGCTACGCTGGAGGAGGCCCATAAGCATCTTCTAGAGGATGGCACCACCTTGCCACCACCAAGTGTTGGATGGAGGCCGCGCAGCACGAGTATATCTCCGCTTACGGTCTCACTCCAGCTGCTAATGGCCCCAGCCGACATGGTGAAGTCCGCGGCCGCGGCCGGGTCGTCGTCGAAATCTTAGGCGGCAAGTTGCCCATCTACGACACTCCCGTAGCCAACATGCGGGCCGCCCAGACGGCTCTGGCGGAAATGGAAGGTTTGGAGGGCGAGGAGCGTACCCGCCAATAAAAATGTGTCAAGGATCTCCTTGACGCTGCCAACGAGCAGCAAACTCGGCTGGACCATAATCAAGCATTCTCAGTGTCTCCGCCGCCCGACCCCGAGGCTCACCGCGTCCCCAACGGTCGTCAGCAAGCTCAACATTCTTCAGCCCCTCGCTCTTATGGCCGGAGGGCTGAGGGAAGCCAAGATCGACGCTCCCAGCATCGGAGCGAACCACGAGCAGTTTCTAGCCAGCTCCGCGAGGCGGCCGATGACGAAGATGATTCGGTCCACGAAGTTCCCCCGCGAAGGCATCAGGAAAGGGCCATGACACCTGAGCCCCAGATCAGTCCCGGGCTCTCGGCTCGAATCGACCCTCGCGTCCCTCATAGCGAGAATGATGCTCACATCCGCATCAACCTTTTGGCGCAGTCAGCCCTCCTGGAGGAGGAGGGTCCCATTGGTCCGGCGTGCTTCGGCCCCTGGATCCGAGGGGAGCCGTTCCCTACCGGCTTCACTCTTCCCCGCGTCACTCCCAAGTACAATGGCTCTGCCAAGCCGGAAGACTCGCTGATTAACTACACCACTGCAATCGGCATCGCCTGGGGCAACAAGCGCGTAGCCGTCCGCTACATGCCACTCATGCTGACCCGCTCGACAAGGACTTGGCTTAACAGCCTGCCAGCCTGCAGCAACTCTTGGGTTGACTTTGAGGAGGCGTTTGTCTGCAACTTCATTGGCACTTACAAGAGCCCTGGCCGGCCCTGTGAGCTAGCCATGTGCATTCAGAAGCCCGACGACGCGCTGGACGGAGTTGCGCAACTCGTACGAAGGAGTGCATGAGGTACAATCTATTCAGTACTTCATCGAAGGTTGCCGAGACGGCACTCTTCTCAAGCACAAGCTCATGTGCTCCGAGCCGACCTCTTTGGCGGTTTTCATGCCCATGGCGTATAAGTACGCAACTGCCGACTCCGCCATGAGGGTTAAGATTAGTGCAACAGACAAGTCCGTTCCATCGCCGGCTATATCTAAGCCGGCCGGCGACAACCGAGGCGGTCAGAACAACAAGCGCAAGGCAGATCAACTTGATCCACGCCCCGGAAGAAAGCAGGTGGCCAACATGGAGGAAGAGACGCCAGCTACTCAAGCCGGCGCTCAACAACAACGGACCGGCAAGAACACCTGGCATCCCAAGCTCACCTTCGAGAATATGCTCGACGCGCCTTGCAAGATGCATACCGGGGTGAAGCTGGCCACCCATACACTCCAGCAGTGCAGCTTTGCACAAGACCTATCCCGGGGTGAGGGTCTGTTGGCTCCCCCGGGGGCGGCGCCCTGAGCTCCAGCTCCTATGCCGGCTCCGGCTCCAGCTTAGCCGTCTCCCAATGATGGCCGTCTCCACGACCAGTTTCCCAAGCAGGACGGGGCCGACGTCGTCTTTGCGAGTGAAGACGACGATAAGCATAGCCAGCGTCAACGCCGACGTGAGGTAAACGCCACGGTCCCCTTGGTTCCCAAATACATGCATTGGTTTGAAAAGCTAATTCTATGGAGCTGGGCTGACCATCCTGCGGTGATGCCGAACCCCGACACACACGCGCTCGTCCTCGACCCCACCCTCGCCTCCAAGAGACTTACCTGTCGGTTCTCACGGGTGTTTGTCGATGGCGGCATCAGCATTAACATCCTCTATCGAGACACTCTGCTCAAGCTTGGGTTGAAGGAGAAGGACCTGCAGCCGACCAGGACTGTCTTCCACAACATCGTGCCGGGACAGTCTTGCTTGCCGATCGGCAAAATCCAGCTGGACGTCCTCTTCGGCGACAAGGTGCATTTCTGCCATGAGCTGGTCTGGTTCAAGGTGGTGGACCTCAACAGCCCATACCATGCACTGCTGGGCAGGCTGACACTGGACAAATTCATGGCGATCCCCCATTACGCTTATCACAAGATGAAGATGCCGGGTCCCAAGGGCATCATCACTGTTGCCGGCGACTACAAGAAGTCGCTCGAATGCGCGCGTGACAGCAGCCGGCTGGCCGAGGCACTAGTGGTCACCGAGGAGAAGAGGCAAATTGGCCGGCTCATGGCTCAGGCTACCGAGCAGCCGACAGTGCCCACTCCTCCGTCCCAGTCGGCCAGCGAGGGATCGTTTGAGCCGGCCAAGGAGACCAAGCAAGTGCCGCTCGACCCGGCCAACCCCAAGCAGTGCGTCACTATTGGCGCCAACCTCAGCCCCAAATAGCTAGGAAGGTGAGCTCGTCGACTTCTGCCATGAGAATCGAGATATCTTTGCATGGTCCCCAAAGGACATGTCGGGAGTCCTGAGGAAGTACGCCAAGCACAAGCTTCATGTGCGGCCGGATGCAAAGCCGGTCAAACAACCTCTACGCCGCTTCACCGAGGGGAAGTGGCGCACTATTGGAGAAGAGATCGCTCGGCTGCTCGCAGCCGACTTCATCATGGAAGTTTTCCTCCCGGACTGGCTGGCCAACCCAGTCCTGGTGCTGAAGAAGAACAAGACATGGCACATGTGTATCGATTACACAAGCCTGAATAAGGCGTGCCCGAAAGACCCCTTCGTCCTGCCACGGATAGATCAAGTGATTGACTCCATGGCTGGCTGCGAATTACTGTCCTTTCTGGACGCTTATTCCGTCTACCACGAGATCAAGACCTCCTTCATCACACCTTTTGGAGCCTACTGCTACACGACCATGACGTTCGGCCTGAAGAATGCCGACGCCACCTTCCAACGCTGCATGCAACAATGTCTCCAACCGCAAATCGGCAGGAACATCCACATCTACGTTGATGACATCGCCGTCAAGATTAAGCCGCACTTCAGACTCCTTGAAGGTCTGCGGGAGACCTTCGCCCATCTGCACGAGTACAAAATCCGGCTCAGTCCAGAGAAGTGCGTCTTTGGAGTTCCACGCGGCAAGCTCTTGGGTTTCTTCATGCCGGCTCGCGGCATTGAAGCTAACCCCGAGAAGATCACGACCATTGAGCGCATGGTCAAGCCGGCTCGACTCGTCGACGTCTAGAAGTTCACCAGCTGCCTGGCATCCCTCAGCCAGTTTGTCAGCCGGCTGGGCGAGAAGGCGTTACCACTCTATCAACTAATGAAGAAGACAACCAAGTTTGAGTGGAATGATCAAGCGGATGAAGCCTTCCGCGGCCTCAAGCGCGTAATCTCAAGCACGCCAATCTTGGCGGCGCCGGTGGTACGTCCGAAATATATCTATAATTTATGTTTGTTCCATGCTCTTTTGGGTGACATTGTTATATGTTTTTCTACACTTTCATACGTTTTTACACATATTTGGAATAACCTACTAACTCAGTGCACCTAGTGCTAGTTTCTGTCTGCTGATGTCTTTAATTGCAGGGACTTTACCCCAATTTACGGAGCCCCAAAAATTTCGAGAAAAATATATAAAAATCAGCGTGACAGAAGCTTCACGAAGCACTAAGGTGGGCCAGAGGGGAGCCAGGCCTCACCCAGGCGGCCACCTGGCGCGCGCCCCCTCCTAGCCGCGCCACCAGGTTGCCTGGGCTGCTGGTCTACCCCTGGCGCCCTCCTTTGGCCTATATTTACCCCTTGGACGGAAAACCCTAAAGATATATCGAGAATCGCGAATTTCTCCACCTTTCCGCCGCCGTAGCGCTTCCGAGATCAGGAGCGCGAGAAGACCTCTTCCTGGTACCCTACCTGTTGGGGATATTACCTATTGATAACCCGCCCTAGTTGGGCCGGGTCACCAAATCTGGCGATTCATCTAAAATATGGTTCGGGCCTTGGCCTGGCTGAACCGAAGGTTGTATGGCGGTTTACAACTTCCGGAAGGAGTCCACGATGGGGAAGGTCTCCAAGATTTGGAAAGGTGGCGACTTAGAGATCGTAAGAGTCACGGTTTGTAGAAAGGAAAAGTACCTTTGTAAACCCTAGGGACTCGACCTGTATATAAAGGCGAGTCCCAGGGAAGAAGACGGTAGGTTAGAAATCATCGAGTGCTAGGACTGGCGAGTTACGCCCTCCTTGTAATCGAAACTCCATCAATACAACACAAAGCAGGACGTAGGCTTTTACCTCATCACGAGGGGCCGAACCTGGGTAAATCGCCGGCTCACTCCCGTTCAACCCCTTTGAGTCGCCACCAAGGTGCGATGGCTCCAATACTAAGTCCTTTCACGAGGACATCTGCCGTGACAAAACCACGACAGTTGGCACCCACCGTGGGGCTTGCGCACGGTGGAGTTGAGTTCTCAAAGGGAGCCCTACCAGGGTTTGGGAGCTATGCGACGGGGCTCATGACTCGGAGCCGCCGTGGGAAGTACTACATCAACAACCTGCTATGGGGGCCCGAGGCGGATTCGATCGAATATGGTTACAGGGTCCCCTTCGGCAAGATCAGCGTCTTCATCGGCATGATTGGATCGTCCGTGCCTGAGCCGGACATCTCCTCCGACATCGTCGAGCCGGCCAGGTACGTCCGCCCGGTGGTGACGCCAAATCTAACTCGCCCGGTCTTTGTTGGATTCACGCAGGGATCTGAGGAACCAGAACACTCAGCGACCCAGGAAACCACGCCGGTCAACACTGACGACGAATCGTCCATGGGCGATCCGGATTCAATGCAGTCTCTACATGGGGATTGTCTTGGGGGCTTGTCGCTGGCCATGGACCCCGAAGTTCTTGACCGAACCCGCCGTCAGATCGCCGTTTACATGGCTGGGGTGACTCAACCATCGCCAAATCCGGCAGGCGGAGATGGAACTGGCGAGACGTCTAGAAGCCCGACCGCTATCTTGGTCGAATTAGCAGCGGAAATTACAAGGTTCATGGCGACCCCCATCACATCGGAAAACCACGAGGCAGTAAACACGGAATTGATGAAACTAAGAGAAGCAGTGGCAAAGGCTCAGTGGGATGCCGAGGTGGAATCCGCCAGGATCGAGACCCGGCAAGCTCAAATTACCGCTGAGATAACTCGCTTAAATACTGACAACTGGCGGCTCGAAAGGCACCAGCGCGCATCTGACGCCATCCAGCAGCGGAGGCACCAGGGTCGCCTGCCCCCTGATCTCAACCCGACCCGCCTGTTCGACACTCTGCGAACTCCCGGGACGGGAGCCGCCCCGGGGGGAGGGCCGGGCCAGCCGCCTAACCCACCGGTCCAACCAGTTGTGGATCGCGTCCCCCGATTCTGGACACCTCAAGGTCACTTTTCCAACCCGGTGGACAACGTCCTTGATGCAACTCGCCATTTGGAATCCCTTCCGATTCACGACAGTACTCCTGCCGAGATAGAGGCAAGGAACACCATTGAGATGTTGAAGACAGCGGTGGTTCAAAATGCCCAGTTCTCACATAGCCTAGATAGGCTGCATTCCACTCCCCAGGCAAGCCGCACCAGGAGTCGGCCAGAGGACCAGCCCGCTGTAAACAGCGGACCACGGCTCATCCCCCAGGCCAACCTGCCTGATCATCAAGACCCGCCAGGCCGGGATCTTCCGGACATCCAGGTCGCCCCAGCCCCTCTTGTCGGGAGCAGCGGACGAGTGGGGGTGCCGTGCTTGGCCCCTGCCCTTCACAACGAACGAATGCCCAAGGATTTTAAAGGACCAAGAAAGGTGCGTAACTACACTGCGGACCTTGAGCCGGCGTCATGGGTCGAGAGTTCTGAAATCGCCATGGACATGCTCCACGTAAACGAAGCAGTTTGCGCCAGATACTTCACAATGATGCTCAAAGGGACAACACGTACTTGGTTAAAAAACTCACCTCCCAACTCCATCCAAACCTGGGATGAATTGAAAGAGCGCTTCATCAAAAACTTCCGAGGAACCTGGAAACGTCCAATGACGATTGTCGATCTGCAGCACTGCGTTCAGCGCCCCGATGAGTCGGCCCACCACTGGTCATGGCGGGTCGCGGAAATCATTCACTCGTCAGACAGTATTACAGCGGCTCAGGCTGTGCTGATCCTCGAGCAGAATTGCCACTACGAACCTTCGGTACAGAAGTTGGGGCGACACAAACGAAAGGTCCAAGACATGGGGGAGATAATGGATACCCTCACTAGGTACGCCGAGGTGGACGACACCAAAGATCCCGGTGAGGATGGTAAAGCTAACTCGCCAAGGAAGGGCGAGTCATCCAAAAATCATACCCGGTTCCAGGGACGCGCCCGCCACAATCAGGGAGCGAATAGCAAGAGAAGGCAACAGGAAGAATCTTCGAATTTAGTTGCCAATACCAACACCAACAATGGCAACCAACGCCAGAGGAAAAGCAGGGGATACAGTGGTAAAAAGTTGGGCAACTATAATGAGTTACTCAAGGGCCCCTGCCCGCACCACGGCATGGCAGACGGACCGGCGATTCATTCCTGGGAGGACTGTTACGTGATGCGGGAGTTTCGGGCAGAGGCGATCAAAAAGGGGCAAAGCGGTGACCCGGACCAACGGCAGGAACAGTTCGGCGCGCCCAATCAACGTCACAACCCCTTCGGCGGTGTCCCCGAACCGAGGGCTCAAGGTGGTTCGCAACCGAGCAGCGGCCAGTATCTGGTGCATCACCAGCGATAGTATAACCCGCCCGGAGTTTTTCAGCAACCACCCCCACAGGGGGCTTCGCAGGGCCAGGATGACAACGGCGGTTTCCGCAATAACCCCAAACAGTTAAGCAATGGGTAGTACCACGTTTTCACCACCAATGTTTGCAGGCGTGATAAAAAGGTGAGTCACCAAGCGTACAGTGTGTCTGAGCCGACACTCCCTAGGTACCTCCACTGCTCCGAGCAGACCATATCATGGAGTAGGGAGGATCACCCGCCAAGAGTTGAAAATCCCGACGACTTAGTGTTGGTCGTGGCTCCCCAAGTTGGGGGGTATACCTTGTCGAAAGTACTAATGGATGGTGGCAGCAGCATCAATATTTTGTATTTTGACACTTTCCAAAGGATGAACCTGTTGGAAAAATATTTGATGCCTTCAACCACAGTATTCCACGGAATCGTCCCAGGCAAATCGGCGTACCCCATAGGCCGAGTCAGACTCAAAGTTGCATTTGGAACAGCATCTAACTATAGGAGTGAGTCGCTGATGTTTGAGGTGGTCAAATTGAAAAGACCCTACCATGCGCTGTTTGGGCGGCTGGCTTACGCCCGGTTCATGGCTCGCCCATGGTATGTTTACCTTAAATATCATCAGGCCAATGTTGATCCGGCTGATATGTCGCCCTTAAAAAAGCCAACGACAGATGCTGATCCGCCCCTCAAGTTCAAATCAACGGATGACACTAAAACGGTTGATTTCGTTCCTGGCGACTCAACCAAGCAGTTCACCATTGGGATGGGTCTGGATCCCAAATAGGAAAGCGCGCTCATCGAATTCATCCATGAGAATCGGGACATCTTCGCATGGAAACCTTCTGACATGCCTGATGTGCCGAGAGAATTCGCTGAGCACCATCTTAATGTTGACCCAAAGGCAAAACCCATCCAGCAGTATCTTCGTAGGTTTAACGAGGAACGACGCAAGGCAATCGGGGAAGAGGTTGCCCGTCTCTTGGCCGCCGGATTCATCATAGATGTTTTCCACCCCAAATGGTTGGCTAACCCGGTCTTGGTGCTAAAAAAGAATGGTACCTTCTGTATGTGCATTGATTACACGGACCTCAACAGAGCTTGTCCAAAAGATCCTTTCGCTCTTCCCCGCATCGACCAGATTATTGACTCGATGGCGGGATGCGAACGTTTGTGCTTCTTGGACGCCTACTCTGGATATCACCAAATCAAGATGGCCGTGGAGGATCAAGAGAAAACAACTTTTATAACTCCCTTTTGGGGCTTTTTGCTATGTGTCCATGCCATTTGGACTCAAAAGTGCAGGGGCGACTTGTCAACGCTGCATCCAGAATTGCCTTCGTAGCCAAATCGGACGCAACGTCCACACCTATGTCGATGACATTGTGATTAAAACCCGCCAGGGGGAGACGCTATTGGAAGATCTCAAGGAAACTTTTGATAATCTGCGGGTATATCAGATGAAGCTAAATCCCACCAAGTGTGTTTTTGGTGTTCCTGCAGGAAAATTGTTGGGCTTCCTGGTGTCTGAGCGTGGCATCGAAGCTAACCCGGACAAAATCGAAGCGGTTACTTCCCTTGGGAAGCTAGCAAATGTTAACCAAGTCCAACGGATGGCGGGTCGCATTGCGGCCTTAAGTCGCTTCATAAGCCGCCTGGGAGAAAAGGCGATTCCCCTTTATCAATTGCTAAAGAATTTTGACCATTTTGTTTGGACAGATGAAGCTGATGAAGCTTTCGAAGCCTTGAAATGGCAACTGGTCAACCCGCCGGTCTTGGCCGCCCCGACTGAGAAAGAGCCCATGCTTTTGTATATTGCGGCAAACTCCAAAGCAGTAAGTGTGGCGGTGGTCGTTGAAAGGAAGGAGGAAGGAAAGGAATACCTTGTGCAGCGCCCGGTGTATTTTATTAGCGAAGTGCTAACTCTTTCCAAGCAACGATACCCACATTGGCAGAAATTAGTGTATGGGGTGTTTATGGCGAGTCGGAAGCTTAAACATTATTTTCAAGAACATCCCATCATGGTGGTTAGTTCCGCCCCCCTCGGGGACATCATCCAGAATCGGGAGGCAACAGGGCGGATTGCCAAGTGGGCGATTGAACTTGGGCCGCATCACGTACGATACACCCCTCGCACGGCCATCAAATCTCAAGCCTTGGTTGATTTCGTCAATGATTGGACCGAGTTACAGGCCCCGGAAGACAGGCCTGATCTTACATACTGGACTATTTATTTTGACGGATCCAGACAGTTGGAAGGCTCGGGGGCTGGTGTGGTACTGGTATCCCCTCAAGGAGACAAATTATGTTATGTCCTCCGACTCATGTTTCCGTGCACCAACAATGCTGCAGAATACGAAGCTTTACTTCACGGCTTGCGACTCGCCAAGGAGATGAACCTTACGCGGGTCAGATGTTTTGGTGACTCTGATCTGGTGGCTCAGCAAGTTTCAGGCACTTGGGATTCTCGAGACCCCGTGATGGCGGCTTACAAGAGGACTGTGTCCGATGTGGCGGGTCATTTCCATGGCTATCAGGTTGATCACATTGACCGGCGCCTTAACGAGGCGGCTGATGCCCTTTCGCGTCTCGGTTCCGAGCGAAAGCCGGTTCCCCCCAATGTTTTTTTGGATACTTTGCATAATCCCTCCGTGAGTTTGCCATCAGAGGAGGAGTTGGCGATACCAGATCCTGAGTCTCAGTTCATGGCGGCTCTCCACGTTACGCCGGATTGGGTTCTTCCCTATCTGGCCTATCTCGCCCGAGGCGAGTTACCAAGAGATGAAGTTTTGGCCTGCCAAATTGTTCGGCGAAGCAAATCCATGGTGATCATCAACGGCGAATTATATAAGTGAAGTACCTCCGGGGTTTTTCAACGATGTGTTTCCTCCGAAGAAGGATGCATAATTCTAAATGACATTCATTCCGGAGATTGTGGGCATCACGCCGGGTCACGTTCTTTGGTTTCAAAGGCGTTCCGTCATGGTTTCTTTTGGTTGACGGCTCATGCAGATGCAGAGGAGATAGTTCGTCGATGCGATGGATGCCAGCGTTATGGGTGACAAGCTCATGTGCCGGCTCAAGAACTAAGGATGATTCCCATCACTTGGCCTTTCGCGGTCTGGGGGGTAGACATGGTTGGCCCCTTTAAAATGTCATCCAACAAGAAAACCCATTTGCTGGTGGCGGTTGCTAAATTCACCAAGTGGGTTGAGGCAGAGCCTGTTGGAGCTTGCGATGCGGAGACGGCGGTCAAATTCTTGAAAAAGTTGATCTTCTGGTTTGGATATCCGCACAGTATCATTACTGACAATGGCACTAATCTGTCTCAAGGGGCGATGCAGGAGTTTTGCCGTCGAGAGCATATCCGGCTTGATATTTCTGCGGTTGCTCACCGACAATTTAATGGACAGGCGGAGCGGGCGAACCAGGAAGTTTTACGGGGAATCAAGCCCCGACTCATGGTTCCCTTGGAAAGAACCCCGGGATGTTGGGTTGAGGAGTTGCCTTCATTGCTATGGAGCATCTGGACCACCCCGAACCGGTCCACGGGTTTTACCCCTTTCTTTCTGGTCTATGGAGCAGAAGCTGTTCTTCCCACTGACATAAGGCATGACTCGCCTAGAGTCGCCGCTTATGTGGAACAGGACAACGAACTGGCGCGTCAAGACTCTTTGGACGCCTTAGAGGAGGCGCGTGATTTGGCTGCAGCCCGATCGACCATTTATCAGCAGGACTTACGGCGTTATCACAGCCCCGGGTCAAGAGCCGAACCTTTCAGGAAGGCGACTTAGTGCTTCGGCTGATACAAGATCGCGCTGGCATGCATAAGTTGTCACCACCATGGGAAGGACCATTCATCGTCAGCAAAAATCTTCACAATGGGTCTTACTATCTGGTGGATCTCTGGCCTAACCGGCCAACCACGGAGGCTGAGTCGACTCGCCCCTGGAATATTGCCCACTTGCGCCTTATTACACTTGAGCTCTTAAGCTCTACATTTTGTAAGTTTTTCATTTCTAATAAAGCAATAAAATTAAAATGCCTCCCGACTTGGGGGCTTCCTCTCATTGAGATCAATTTTATTACCCATTTGGCCTGCGAAAAGTTACTACATTACAAATGGTTATACTGGATTGTGTGTTGGCCGAATCGCCATATGGACCCATGAACTCTTGGCGAGTTATTCCTCTAATGGACCCTGAACTTGCTTTGGTTAAAACATGTCTGGTACCGGCAAGCACCTCACATGGAAATTAGAGAGACCATTGGTTCATTGAACCAACTTCACTGAAGCTTGACTTGTGCCTGATCAGCCGGTCTAAATACTTGGGCTTTTGGTACAAAAGTCTCCCTTGGGTGGCGCTTGAGCTTGTTTTGACTCGCCCTATCCTGTCGCGACCTTATGAGCCGACGAAATTATTACCTTGGGTGGCGCTTGAGCTTGTTTGACTTGCCCTATCCTGTCGCGACCTTATGAGCCGACGAAATTATTATTTTGGGTGGCGCTTGAGCTTGTTTGACTCGCCCTATCCTGTCGCGACCTTATGAGCCGACGAAGTTGCTATTTTTTACCTCCCTGGCACTGCCACAAGGTTTTTCAGACTTTTTTTTTCTGACTCGCCTCAAAATATATTGGGGCGACTACTATTTGTTATCACCCATTACTCACTGAGATGGTTTGATATATGTTTTCAAGCTTAGAACAGGTTGATGATCAAAATCACTCTAGTCCTAGAGGATTAAGCATCATAAAAAGGCCTCAATGGCGGGTCAAGTATTATGATAAAAAGCCTCAAACGATGGATCGAGCATTTCAAAATGCCTTAAAGGCGACATAAGGATTTTTTAAGGTGTCATAGAAGAAGTTTTGATTCCTAAAGAGACCTATTACATGGCTCTCATGGCCAAATCGATGAAATTTTATTTTGCTGATGCCCTTGGATCAGCCTGCTGCGAGCTTTGGCCGACCTCAATTTGCAAGTCGCCCAATACCCAGTTACACTTGGATAATGCGGCAAATTCATCTTCATCGGTCAGGACTGATGAGAGATCCGCGTCCAAGTCAAAAGGATTCTTGGGTCGACGCGGAGTTAAGCTGGTCGTCACAAAGGTTGGCGGGTTAACCTTCTTCTTCTTGTTGTCATAGGCGGCTTGGTATTTTGATAAGTCCAGGCTTGCAGCAAGCTGAGTCGCCGCCAGACGGGAGTCCTTGAGAACACGCTGGTAGTCCTCTTCGGCGAATTCTGATCCATCATCCTTGAGTTGAGGAAAGCCCGCCGGTACTTCTTCTGGGTTTATCTCTGGAGCATATGCTAAGCACCGACTCAGTGTAGTCAGCGCTCCTTTTCGGGCGGCTGACTGAGTTAACTCGCCAATTTGGGGAGGAAGAGTGGATAAGCTGCCAAGCATCTTCTTTATTGATGTTATAGGATCCTTGGCCCCCATCACTGCTTTCACAGTCAGTACACTCCCGGTATATAGCTGCTCCGTCAGCGTGTAAATCGCCTTCAGCGTCAGGACGCAATCATCCTGAAGGTTGGCGACTCTCGGACCTGTATAAGGGGTAATGATAATCAGCGACTTGGATAAAAGTTATTTGTTTACAAAGGTCAAGAGTTGGTTTTTACCAAAGACGGCTTGCCCCATGTTTGAGATATGTCGCTTTAAGCCGGACAGCTCCTGTTGCACAGTATCCAACTTGGCTTCAGCTTTTTTTGCTCGCTTTGTTAAAACATCTTGATCAGCTTGAGCCCTTTTTAAGTCGGCCTTTAGCTTTTCCATCTCAGATAAGACCAGTTGATACTTCTCTTCTGATTTGGCCCGGGCATCCTGCTGATCAGATAAGCTTTTCTTCAAGTCGCCAAGTGTTGATTCAGTTTGGATAAGAGATTCATGTTGAAGCATATAGTTAAGGGGCAAGTCTCAGAATTATTGCAAGCAACATCCCTGACACTTGGGGGCTAATGTATAATTTTTTCAGACAAAATTATACAGCATCAAGACCCGGCTCATCTTTTTACTGATGACCCGGCCCTTGTGGGTTACAGGTCGAAAGTTTTTCAAACCATCAAGATCCGGCTCATCTTTTTACTGATGACCCGGCCCTTGGGGGTTACAGGTCGAAAGTTTTTCAAATCATCAAAGCCCAGCTCATCTTTTTACTGATGACACGGCCCTTGGGGGTTAATGGGGATAATATAGTGTACAACAATATGTACCTCATGTTTGTTCTTCAGCATCCGAAGCAGGCTCTTCTCCATCTCATAACTCGCCTCCAGGCGACTTGCAAAGCCAGAGCAAAGTTCTTTGAATTCCAGATGGTCATATTGGGAGAGCTTAGCCTTGGAGAGTTCATGCTCAGGAATAGGTTGAACTTATGATGATACATGCTTCGATAAAACCGCTGTGGCCGGTTTAGAGAAGCTAGTACCAGTGATAATTATAGCGTCCGGGTCGTCTGCTGTTGTCAATGGACTTGGCGGGTTAGGTGCATCCATGGTTTCCTTGGGAGAGCTGGGGAGATCCACTTGATCTTCAGGTTTGTCTTGGTCCGGGTTATCTTGGATCGGCGCCAACTTTTCGATAGGCTCCGAAATTGTGATGGGAGTTGACCTGCCAGATTTTCTTTTCTTCGCCTGTGCCCTGAAAGGAGCAGGGGGTGCGTTTAAAGGACTGAAAATTTATCACCATCAGACTAAAAGTAAATATTATCAAAGATTTACCCAAGGACACGGATCATCGGTGGAAGTGCCGACATTACTGAGTCGCCAGATGTAGGAGGAGAACTCTGCAAAAGTTGTACTTCGAAGATATAAGCAAGTTACAAATGCGATCCAAAAAGACCCGAAGAAGTGTTGTTAAAGGATACCTCATTTGGCCTTTTCTTGTTCCTTGTTGGTAAACCGGACACCAGATCGCCAGAATGACTTCGGGTTTTCAGATTTGAAGTGTGTTGTGCTTTCTTCAGAAGAAAATTTGGATCCAAACAAGCATTTGGGTGTGAGAGGGGAACTTTCCCATAAATTCGCCTGCCGGCGTAGGTGGAGAAGGAGATGAGTCGGAGGAAACATAAATTAACTCTACAGAATCCTCCTGGCTTTCATTGTCTTCATTCTACTCAAGAGATGCAAAGGTGTAAATACAAAGTTATCAGTAATGGATGTCGAATTAAAAGAGGATATATTTTTTTACCTCCGAAGGTGCGTCGCCGACTTGGGATTCATCAGCCTCAGATGGTTCGGTAACAACAGCTTTGCCCTTGCCCTTGGATTTCTTCTTTGGAGGCGGCCTAGCTTGCTTCATGGCTGACTTTTTTGGCCTCTTGGACCAAAATTTATCACCTTTCTGAAATGGCATATTTTATAAGAGGTCATAGTTCGAATAAGACATAAGAAGTAAAAGACAAGAGGCGGGTTAAAGTTATTTACCTTTGGTGCCGGGTTAATCTTGCAGAAACGTTTGAGACCTATTTGGCCGCATTTTCCCGCGGGTTCGCCAGTCAGCTTCTTGATGATGGTAACAATGTCACTTTCCGTCAGAGCCGTGTGGAAGTAGCACTGAGGATGATCTAGGGTGCCGTCGAATTCACACATTAACCCGTCCCGGTGACTTAAAGGGAGGATACGCCATTCGACCTAGCAACGGATCAGGTCAACTCCAGTAAGGCCGTTGTTTGTCAAAGATCTTAACTCGGACAATACTGGGATAAAATCTGACTCCTCTTCGGTGAGCTTTCTGGGAGTTTGAAAATCGTTGGAAGGCGATCTTCCCTATAACCCAGAAGTTTGTTTTCGCCCTCAGGCAAGGTCTCTTGACAATAGAACCAAGACTCGCCCCAACCTTTGGGGTGGCTTGGCATGGCGAGTGACGGAAATGGGCTATCCCTGTAGTGCTGAACATTTACACCACCAAGCTCCAGGCTGGGGCCATTGTGAAATTCTGTTTGGCGATTTAAGTGGAAGAAGTACCAGAATAAGGGAACTGAGGGCTCCATCCGCAAGTAAGCCTCACAAAACACCTGGAACTGGCATAGATTGCTTATCGAGTTGGGCCCTAGATCTTGGAGGCGGACATTCATAAAAGTCATGGCGTCTCTGAGGAACTTCGATCCAGGCGGCTTAAAACCCCGCTCAAGGTGTTCAACGAAAACAACTATTTCCCCTTCTTTGGGATTGGGGATTTCTTCTCCTAACCCGGTGCGCCAACCGATAACATCCTGAGGGTCCAAATTTCCCGTTTTCACATAATCATCTCGTATGGCATCATTGACCTTGGTGGGGAGCCAGTCACTTTTGAAAACGGCGCCCATGCTACAAAGGGATAAAATTACGGGTGAATTGACACGCCAAACAACTACTGAAAGAGGTGAAACAATTTCATTTGACTCGCTAAATAATTTGCTCGATGGCTGAGGAATTTTTTTGATCCGCCAACGAAGGTCCGGGTCAGGTTGCCAGGGCGACTTACGAAACTTTTGCTACTTAAGGGAGTGGTGTTTCAAGGCATCAGTGGTATTTGTCCAAAAATGGTGAAGTATGAGACTACAAACAGTTTTCACGTAACAAGCGGTAGATTATGGATCTACTGGGCAGACAGAAATGAACGCGGAAAGTGACTGGATATGGCAACCTGCGACTAAGATGGGACAATACTGTTGATTTGGTGAAGCCCTACTCTAAGTGTGCAAGTAGAGGCCGAACAAATAAAGGTATAAAACACATTGATTTTCTCGTCACCATCGCCGCCAATTAATCAGGAACAAGTAAAGCTATTCGGGAAGCACCAAGAATGTGGCGGTGATGAACTTCGAAAAGGAACTGGGATCTGCTCTTAAATGACAGAAACCTAACCTGGTGGATTCAGCTAGAGATGGTCGACGGCGATGAAGGTCTTGGACGGGCGCGAAAACCTCGGGCGGTGACGAGGTGCTCGACGACGGCGAGACGGTCGATGGCGACGAACTGCTCGGCCACGGTGAAGTGCTTGACGGCGGCGAAGTCCTCGGGCGGCACCAAAGCTTTCGGACGACGACGAGGTCCTCGGGTGTTGGTGGAGCTCTCGGAAGACGATGAGAGTTTTCACTGCGATAATGGGGAGGTGAAGGGCGACAAGATTGGTAGGTGGAATGCGCCCAGTCCCTTCCTCCCGCCTATTTAACAAGGCAGGCGCTAGGATCAAGGCGCCACGAGCAGGAACCACCAAAAGATAAAGATTCGCCATGATGGCGCCCCGAAAATTTTGGGATAACGATACCGAAGGATCCGTTGGGGATTACATCATTATCTTTTCCGGGATTCAAGGGATAAGAAGGTACCAACAAGAAATGGTTTGGCGACTCAAGTTTTTCCATAACAGATTGCGGGTTAAGTTCATGGCGTATAAAAGGGGGTGAAAATGAATCACCCTTAATTGAGTAAGGATATTGGCGTGAAGGAAATTCAAGTCATTCTGGGGCCTAATGTTGGGGATATTACCTGTTGATAACCCGCCCTAGTTGGGCTGGGTCACCAAATCTGGCGATTCATCTAAAATATGGTTCGGGCCTTGGCCTGGCAGAACCGAAGGTTGTATGGCGGTTTACAACTTCCGGAAGGAGTCCACGACGGGGAAGGTCTCCAAGCTTTGGAAAGGTGGCGACTTAGAGATCGTAAGAGTCACGGTTTGTAGAAAGGAAAAGTACCTTTGTAAACCCTAGGGACTCGACCTGTATATAAAGGCGAGTCCCAGGGAAGAAGAGGGTAGGTTAGAAATCATCAAGTGCTAGGACTGGCGAGTTACGCCCTCCTTATAATCGAAACTCCATCAATACAACACAGAGGAGGACGTAGGCTTTTACCTCATCACGAGGGGCCGAACCTGGGTAAATCGCCGTCTCACTCCTGTTCAACCCCTTTGAGTCGCCACCAAGGTGCAATGGCTCTAATACTAAGTCCTTTCACGAGGACATCTGCCGTGACAAAACCACGACACTACCAGAGGGAGGATTGACTTCCGGGAGCTTGACCACCATCATGGACGCTTCCCGGACGTGCTATGGTTAGTCCTCCTTGGACCATGAGTCCATGACTAGTAGATATGTGATGTATTCTCTCCAATCTTGTGCTTCAATGCTTAGCCCGTGTGAGCTGCCCTACATGATCAAGGCATCTATGTAATTTACCTGCTGTTTCTATGCTGAGTTTGCTAGGATCCGATGGATTATGAGATTATGTTCATATTGTGATGATTGATATATTTGGTTCTCCTTTTATATTATGTTCTTGAGTAATTCATGCATGTTCTCCGTTGCTTTTTATTGCTTTGGCTGAGTAGTAGATTGTAACTCCAAGAGGGAGCGTTATGCATGATTGTGGGTTCATGCCCCCTGATGTCTAGCTTGAGTGACAGAAACATGAGACTAGGGGATGTGCTGTTGCCACCAGGGAGAAAACAATGGTGCTTGTGACCACGGTTGCAACGATTGTTTACCTTACACAAAGTTCGTTAATGCAGTTGTTCGTTGCTTTGAGTTTACACTTTGGGTGGGGCTCGCAACTTAATACCAGCGAGATGTTCTCGATAGATATCTCAAGGTGGATGATTAGAGAGTAGATGCTGATGGATAAACGGTCTACTTGTCTTGGCATACTGCCCATTACTTTTGTGCCTCTAACTTTCTAGTAGCATGATTAGCATTGCGGTGCATTTATAATTCTGTCAATTGCCCACGTGTAATTTGTTTACCCAGCATAGTTGTTTATCGTCTTTTGGGAGAGAGACATAACTAGTGAACATCATGTGACTCTGGTCCATATTTCCACCATTGTTGCACCTCCATCATTTACTGCTTTTATTTACTTTTCCGTTGCAATCACCATCGCTATTCCTGCTTGTGTTTTGATCCTTTGCAAACTACAAGGCTGGAGAGATTGACAACCTCTTTGAACTCGTTGGGAGCAAAGTTATTTGTTGTGTGTGCAGGTCAACATCTTCTGCTAGCGCCAGAGCAGGGGACACCTACTTGTTGATCCTCGGAGTCCTCCTGGTTCGATAAACCTTACAGTCCCCGTGTAAGGGAAATCTGCTGCTGACTACATCTCCACCTTCCACTTGGGGTAACCATCAACTCGCCATCAGCCGATAGAAAGGGAGCCCAGCTTCATCTACATCGCAGCAACCACACATGTGGTCTTGGTAGTGGAGCGCAAGGAGGAGGGCAAGATGTTGTTGGTTCAGCGCCCTGTCTACTACCTGAGCGAAGTCCCGTCCGCCTCCAAGCAAAACTACCCCCACTATCAAAAGATGTGCTATGGTGTGTACTTTGCCGCTAAGAAGCTGAAGCAATACTTCCAGGAGCATGCCATCATGGTGGTGAGCACAACTCCACTTTCAGGAATGATGGGAAACCGTGATGCCACGGGCCGGACCGCCAAGTGCTCCATCGCCATGGCCAATCACGACATCCGCTACGAGCCGCACATCGCCATCAAGTCTTAGGTGGTGGCTGACTTCCTCGTCGATTGGGTCAAGACCCCATTCTTGCCACCGCCTCCCGACTGCGCACATTGGCAGATACACTTCAACGGCTCAAAGATGCGAACTGGTCTTAGAGCCAGCATTGTTTTGACGTCTCCTAAAGGGGACCAACTCAAATATCCTCTCCAGATACACTTCTTCGCCTCCAACAACATCGCCGTGTATGAAGCGCTCGCACACGGCCTACGGCTCGCTAGAGAAAATTGGCATCCGGCTGATCCTTTGCTTCGGCGACTCGGATCTTGTGGTGCAGCAAGTCTCTAGCAAATGGGACGCTAGGGATGCCAACATGGCTAGCTGCTGCTTCCTCATCCAACAGCTCAGTGGCCCTTTCGAGGGCTGCGAGTTTCATCATGTCCGCCGAGTCGAGAGCAAGGCGACTGATACATTGGAAAAAATTGGCTCCACAAGGCAAGCAATCCCAGCCGGTGTCTCCCTCGAGCTGCTGCACAAGCTATCCACCAAGCCGCCTTCGGAGTCGACATCAATCTTCGTTCCGGTGGACCCATCTGTCCCAATGATGTTGGGTTCAGAGAAGGTGCCGGCTACAACTGCTCTGCCGGCTACAATTGCTCCGTCGGCTACAACTGCTTTGCCCGCTCCAACAACAACGCCGACTATGCCAAACCTTGAATCATGTCGGCTCAACACCCAGTGGGTCGCCACATGGAGGTTGACGGCATGCCGACTGCCATGACAGCACCAGAGACAGAAGGTCTCAAACCCAGGACCACAACGACAAACTCGAGGGCTTCAGAAGCCCCTGACCTTCAGGCCGAGCTGGAGCCGGCTCCCGTGTCGGCTCCCTCATGGGAAAAACCCATCGTGGGTTTCCTTCTTCATGGAGAACTTCCCCAAGATGAGGCGGAAGCAAGGCAGATCCAGCGACGATCTCCCGCATATGCCATCATCAACCGCGAGTTGGTTCGGCGTAGCATAACCAGCGTGTTTCAACGCTATGTCGAGTCAGAGAAAGGGCAAGAAATCCTCAAGGACATACACGAGGGTGAGCGCGGGCATCATGCCTCCTCCAGAACCCTGGTGGCCAAGGCGTTCCGCCATGGATTCTACTGGCCCACAGCTCTCGAGGAGGCCACAGACTTGCTCGACATGTGTGAAGGCTACCAGCGCTTCAGCACGCAGAGCCATTTGCCGGCCTCGGCTCTCAAGACCATCCCCCTGTCATGGCCCTTTGCCGTCTGGGGGCTGGATATGATGGAACCATTCAAGATCACTCGAGCCGGCATGACGCATCTCCTGGTAGCTGTCGACAAATTCACCAAGTGGATTGAGGCCAGGCCAATCAAGAAGCTTGACGGTCCCACGGCCGTCAGGTTCATCGAGGACATGTTTGTCTGCTACAGCGTCCCCCACATCATCATCACCAACAATGGTACCAACTCCGCCAAAGGTGCAATGGCGCTCTTCTATGCAAAGAGGGCATCAGGCTCGATCTGGCGTCGGTGGCACACCCATAGTCAAACGCCCAGGCGGAAAGGGTAAACGGCTTAATCGTGGACGGCATCAAGCCAAGACTTGTGGCGCCACTATTCAGGCCAGCCGGCTGCTGGATCAAAGAGCTGCCGGCTGTACTGTGGAGCCTCTGCAACACGCCGAACCAGTCAACCGGCTTCACACCATTCTTCCTTGTATATGGGTCCGAGGCAATCGTCCCTGCGGATGTCGAGTTCGACTCGCCTCGAGTCACCCTATACACGGAGGCGGAAGCAAAAGAGGCAAGAGAATACAACGTCGATCTACTCGAGGAGACACGGGAGCTGGCCTTGAGCCGGACGACCATCTACCAGCAGAAGCTGAGGCACTACCACAGCAAGAAGATCAGGACCATCTCCTTTCGGGAGGGGGACTTGGTACTCAGAAGAATCCAACGAACAGCCGGCCAGCACAAGCTCTCTTCCCCATGGGAGGGATCTTTCATCATCAGCAGGGACTTGCATAACAACGCATACTATCTGATTGACGGGGGGATAACCCCGGGGTAGGCTCATCAAGCCTACTCCTTTGCCTTCTACCTTGAAGGAATAACAAAACTCATTCTATGATGCCCGATCCCCCTGGCCGGCTAGGAAGCTCCGGCCGGCTGGGGGCGATACGGTCGAATCTCTCCGGCCAGCTAGGAAGCTCCTGCCGGCTAGGAGCGACACAACTACCTCCCTCTGGCCGTCTAAGCCGCGCTGGCCGGCTAGAGGCTAGACGACCGTTCCCAGGATGACTAGTGAAGCGACTAGCCGGCTTGGGACCTCAAGTCACATCAGACCGTATGTCATGACGAGACCCTACGGTTAAAGGTGGCTACACATCATCCAAGGTACTGGATTGGAGCGCCCGACAGGTACAACGTCGGCGGCCATGCCGCTGACCTACTCTTGCTCAGATCCATCATCCTGCATAGTGTCGGCCGTCAAACTCCCACTCCATTATCACACCCGACGTGGGAACAGTGGAGACGGCCGTATTGGCAGCCCATGGTGAATCTCACAAGACGACGTCGGACGTACTACATGTGTCCTGCGGCGGCCTTACGCGAGAGCCTCACTAGCTAGCCGGCGGGCACCATAGCCAGATGGGACCTCAAAGCCGGCGGGCCCCTTCAACGACAAGACAAGACCCCCTTGAGCCCCGTGGACAGCCGGGGCCGACTCATGTACTTTTATCCTTATTGTAGGTCGATGGGTTCATCTATGAAACCTCCCGACCCCCTCCATTCACAGGGTCGGTCAATCCTTCATACACACACTCATACAGGAGAGGTAGATACGAGCCGGCTGCTCCTTCTTCCTCCTCCGCAGAATAGCTCCAGGAGCACATTGTAGACTCATTAGTGCATTATACACTCCGACAGTATTAGGGGTGTTATCCCTTCAGAGAGCTCTGAACCTGGTACACCATGGGTTCCATGCTTGTATCAACCTCATCCCCAGCGCCCACTAGTGTCACTTTGGTTCCCAACATCTTTAGCCTACCCATGGAATATGTTGTGAGTAAACACCGACATTTGGCGCCCACCATGGGGCCGTCCACGACATCGGCTGGATTTACACGCTGGGCGGGGCCCTTCGCCTACACCGTCGGATGCTTCACGTCCGGACCGATCATCATGCCCGTGGAGCCTGTCCTTGAGGAGGCTTCTGCGATGTTGATCGACGTCCCAGTCCGTCTCACAGATTATGATGGGGAGTCTGACGACGAGTCACTCCCCACCATCGTCATCGCTGCTATGGCGAACCTCAGCATTCTCTGCAGCGACTTGCGCCTCCACGATGGACCTTGCTACCCCGGCGAGGACATCAACGTTGACGCGTTGTGCGCCAGATTCAGTACGCTATCCCTCGGGGAAACGCCTGCGCTTGACGAGCACTCGAGCGATGTGCTCGTCTTCGACGGTCCACCAACATCTGGGGGGTGTCTTGCCCCACATCACGTTGCCATCGTCTCCAACCTCATGGAGGTGATGGTCATTGGTGCCGACACCAGCAAGGCTCACGACAAGGCGTCAACAGATGCTGCTGATCTCGCTGCGGTATCAGCTGACATGATTCGTTCTACCCTTGTCGTCTTGCAGACGCCCATTTCCACCTCCACAAACCCCACCGATGCACGAGCCTCGCTTGAGGAGGCTCGCAGGTAGATCCTGGAGGAGGCTCGCACGCAGATCCTGGAGGAGGGCATTCTCATTGCCGCGGCTAAATGCCGGATGGAGGCCGCATAGCGCGAGTATAACTCCGCTTACGGCCTCACTCCGGCTGCCGATGGTCCTAGCCGGCTCGGCACGGTCCGCGGCCGGGTCGTTGCTGAAATCCTAGGCGGCAAGCAGCCCATCTACGAGACCCCCCTGACCAACTTGCGGGCTGCTCAGGCGGCCATGGCAGAAATGCCAGGTTTGGAGGGCGAGGAGCGCGTCCTTCAGGAGAAGCGGGTCAAGGATCTCCTTGACGCTGCAAATGAGCACCAGACACAGCTTGACCCTGGTCAGGTACAATCAGAGTCTCCGGGAGCCGATCCCGGAGCACGCCGTAACCCCAACGGTCGTCATCATGCCGAGGGATCTTCCTCGCATCGCACTTACGACCGAAAGGGCAAGGGCAGCCAAGACAGGCGTTCTCTGCGCCAGAGCGAGCCGATTTCAAGCCGGCATCGCAGAGATGGTGGCGACGAGGGGGATTCGGGGCGTGAAGTTCCTCCTCTGAGGCATCGGGAGGGGGCTAACGCCACGAGCTCCCAAGACACCCTTCCGATCACGGCCCGAATGGGCCCTCACATCCCACACAACGACAACGATGCTCGCAGACGCATCAACTATGGGAAATATACCCTAGAGGCAATAATAAATTAGTTATTATTATATTTATTTGTTCATGATAATCATTTATTATCCATGCTATAATTGTATTGATTGGAAACACAATACTTGTGTGGATACATAGACAAAACACTGTCCCTAATAAGCCTCTAGTTGACTAGCTCGTTGATTAAAGATGGTCAAGGTTTCCTGACCATAGGCAAGTGTTGTTACTTGATAATGGGATCACATCATTAGGAGAATCATGTGATGGACTAGACCCAAACTAATGAACGTAGCATGTTGATCGTGTCATTTTGTTGCTACTGTTTTTCTGCGTGTCAAGTATTTATTCCTATGACCATGAGATAATATTACTCATTGGCACCGAAGGAATGCCTTGTGTGTATCAGACGTCACAACATAACTGGGTGACTATAAAGATGCTCTACAGGTATCTCTGAAGGTGTCCGTTGAGTTAGTATGGATCAAGACTGGGATTTGTCACTCCGTGTGACGGAGAGGTATCTCGGGGCCCACTCGGTAATACAACATCACACACAAGCCTTGCAAGCATTGTGACTCAGTGTAAGTCACGGGATCTTCTATTAGGAAACGAGTAAAGAGACTTGCCGGTAAACGAGATTTAAATAGGTATGCGGATACCGACGATCGAATCTCGGGCAAGTAACATGCCGAAGGACAAAGGGAATGACATACGAGATTATATGAATCCCTGGCACTGAGGTTCAATCGATAATATCTTCGTAGAATATGTAGGATCCAATATGGCAATCCAGGTCCCGCTATTGGATATTGACCGAGGAGTCCCTCGGGTCATGTCTACATAGTACTCGAACCCGCACGGTCTGCACACTTAAGGTTCGGCGTTGTTTTATGCGTATTTGAGTTATATGGTTGGTTACCAAATTTTGTTCGGAGTCCCGGATGAGATCATGGACATCACGAGGGTTTCCGGAATGGTCCGGAGACGAATATTGATATATAGGATGACCTCATTTCATTACCGGAAAGTTTCCGACATTACCGGGAATGTACCACGAGTGACGAATGGGTTCCGGATGTTCACCGGGGGGGGGGGGGGGGGCAGCCCACCCGGGGAAGCCCATAGGACTTAGGGGTGCCGCACCAGCCCTTAGTGGGCTGGTGGGAAAGCCCAAGAAGGCCCCTACGCAGGAGAGAAAGAAAATCAAAGAGAAAATAAAAAAGGGGGAAGTGGGAAAATAGAGAAGGACTCCACCTTCCAATCCTAGTTGGACTAGGATTGGAGGAGGAATCCTCCTCCCCCACTTCGACCGACCCCTTGGGGCTCCTTGAGCCTCAAGGCAAGGTCCCTCCCCTCCCTCCTATATATACTGAGGTATTAGGGCTGATTTGAGACAACTTTGCCACGGCAGCCCGACCACATACCTCCACGGTTTTTCCTCTAGATCGCGTTTCTCCGGAGCTCGGGCGGAGCCCTGCTGAGATAAGATCACCACCAACCTCCGGAGCGCCATCACGCTGCCGGAGAACTCATCTACCTCTCCGTATCTCTTGGTGGATCAAGAAGGTCGAAATCATCGTCGAGCTGTACGTGTGCTGAACGCGGAGGTGCCGTCCGTTCGGCACTAGATCGGAGCGGATCGTGGGACGGATCGCGGGACGGTTCGTGGGACGGTTCGCGGGGCGGATCGAGGGACGTGAGGACGTTCCACTACATCAACCGTGTTTCTTAACGCTTCCTGCTGTGTGATCTACAAGGGTACGCAGATCGGAAATCCCCTCTCGTAGATGGACCTCACCATGATAGGTCTTCGTGCGCGTAGGAAATTTTTGTTTCCCATGCGACGTTTCCCAAGAGTGGCATCATGAGCTAGGTTCATGCGTAGATGTTATCTCGAGTAGAACACAAAATTTTTGTGGGCGGTGATGTGAGATTTGCTGCTCTCCTTAGTCTTTTCTTGATTCCACGGTATTGTTGGATCGAAGCGACTCAGACCAACATTACTCGTACGCTTACGAGAGACTGGTTTCATTGCTATGAGCAACCCCGTTGCTCAAAGATGACTGGCGAGTGTCGGTTTCTCCAACTTTAGTTGAATCGGATTTGACCGAGGAGGTCCTTGGAGAGAGGTTAAATAGCAATTCATACATCTCCATTGTGGTGTTTGCGTAAGTAAGATGCGATCTTACTAGATACCCATGGCAACCACGTAAAACATGAAACAACAATTAGAGGACGTCTAACTTGTTTTTGCAGGGTATGCTTGTGATGTGATATGGCCAACGACGTGATGTGATATATTGGATGTATGAGATGATCATGTTGTAATAGTTAATATCGACTTGCACGTCGATGCTACGACTACCAGCAGGAGCCATAGGGTTTTCTTTAAACTAACGTTTGTGTTTGCAGATGCGTTTACTATATTGCTAGGACGTAGCTTTAGTAGTAATAGCATAGCATACACGACAACCTCGATGGCGGCACGATGATGGAGATCATGATGATGGGGAACATGGTGTGGCGCCGGTGACAAGAAGATCATACCGGTGCTTTGGTGATGGAGATCAAGGAGCACTTGATGATGGCCATATCATGTCACTTATGAATTGCATGTGATGTTAATCCTTTATGCACCTTATCTTGCTTAGAGCGACGGTAACATTATGAGGTGATCTCTCACTAAAATTTCAAGACGAAATTGTGTTCTCCCCGACTGTGCACCGTTGCGACAGTTCGTCGTTTCGAGACACCACATGATGATCGGGTATGATAGACTCAACGTTCACATACAACGGGTGCAAAACAGTTGCACACGCGGAACACCCGTGTTAAACTTGACGAGCTTAGCATGTGCAGACGTGGCCTCGGAACACAAGAGACCGAAAGGTCGAGCATGAATCGTATAGTTGATATGATTAGCATAGAGATGCTTACCACTGAAACTATTCTCGACTCACGTGATGATCGAACTTGAGATAGTGGATTTGGATTATGTACCACTCAAATGACTAGAGAGATGTACTTTTTGAGTGGGAGTTCTTAAGTAATTTGATTAATTGAACTAATTGTCATGAACATAGTCTAATGGTCTTTGCGAATTATGATGTAGCTTGCACTAGAGCTCTACTGTTTTTATACGTTCCTAGAGAAAATTTAGTTGAAAGTTGACAGTAGCAAACTTTGCGGACTGAGTCTGTAAAACTGAGGATTGTCCTCATTGCTGCGCACAAGGCTTATGTCCTTAATGCACCACTCGGTGTGCTGCACCTCGAGCATCGTCTGTGGATGTTGTGAACATCCGACATACACGTTTCTGATGACTACGCGATAGTTCAGTGCAAAATACTTAATGGCTTAGAAGCAAGGCGCCGAAGACATTTTGAAACGTCACAAAACATAAGAGATGTTCTAAAGAGATGAAATTGTGTTTTCATGCTTGTGCCCTTGTTAAGAGGTATGATACCTCCGACAAGATTCTTTGTCCATGAAGTAAAGGAGAAAATCTCAATCGTTGAGCATGTGCTCAAATTGTCTGAGTACGACAATCGCTTGAATCAAGTGGGAGTTAATCTTCCAGATGAGATAGTGATGATTCTCCAAAGTCACTGCCACCAAGCCGTGAGAGCTTCTTGATGAACTATAACATATCAAGGATAGATACAATGATCCTTGAGTGATTCACGATGTTTGACACTACGAAAGTAGAAATCAATAAGGAGCATCAATAGCTGATGGTTAGTAAAACCACTAAGTTTCAAGAAAGGCAAGGGCTAGAAGGGATACTTCGTGAAACGGCAAAACAGTTGCTGCACTGATGGAGAGACCCAAGATTAAACCCAAACCCGAGACTAAGTGCTTTTGTTATGAGGGGAACGGTCACTCAGGCGGAGCTAGCCTAGATGCTTGGTAGATAAGAAGGCTGGCAAAGTCGACAGAAGTATATTTGATATACATGATGTTGATGTGTACTTTACTAGTACTCCTAGTAGCGCAAGGGTATTGGATACCGGTTCGGTTGCTAAGTGATTAGTAACGTGAAATGAAAGCTACGGAATAAACGGAGACTAGCTAAAGGCGAGGTGACGATACGTGTTGGAAGTTTTTCCAAGGTTGATACGATCAAACGTCGCACGCTCCCTCTACCATAGGGATTGGTGTTAAACCTAAATAATTCCTATTTGGTGCTTGCTTTAAGCATGAACATGATTGGATCGTGTTTATTACAATACGATTATTCATTTAAGGAGAATAATGGTTACTCTATTTTCTTGAATAATCACCTTCAATGGTTTATTGAATCTCGATCGTAGTGTTACACATGTTCATGATATTGGTGCCAAAAGATACAAGGTAATGATGATAGTACCACTTACTTGTGGCACTGCCGCTTGAGTCATGTTGGTATAAATTGCATGAAGAGGCTCCATACTGATGAATTTTATTCTCACTTTATTTTGAATCACTTGTGACATGCAAACCATACCACATGAGCAAGGCCTTGTTTTCATTGAGATGAAACAAGATAGTAACTTGTTGGAACTAATACGTTTTGATGTATGCAGTCCAATGGGTGCTGAGGCACGCAGTGGATATCGTTATGTTCTTACTTCACTGACGATTTGAGTAGATACAAGAGTATTTACTTGATGAATCACAAGTCTGAAATATTGAAAAAGTTCAAAGCAATTTCAGAGTGAAGATCGTCGTGATAAGAGGATAAACTGTCTACGATATGATCATAGAGATGAATATGTGAGTTGCGAGTTTTGGTACACAGTTAAGACAATGTGGAAGTTGTTTCTCAATTCATGCCACCAAGAACACTATGGTGTGATGGTGTCATAGCCGCGACCTATTTGATATGGTGCATGCTATGATGTCTCTTATCGAATTACCACTATCATTTATGGGTTATGCATTAGAGACAACCGCATTCACTTTAAATAGGGCACCGCGTAATTCCGTTGAGATGACACAGTATAGACTGAGGTTTAGAGAAATCTAATCTGTCATTTCTGGAAAGTTTGTGGCTGCGACACTTATGTGGAAAAGTTTCAGTCTGATAAGCTCGAACCCAAAGCGGATAAATGCATCTTCATAGGATATCCAAAACAGTTGGGTACATCTCCTATCTCAGATCCGGAAGCAAAGTGTTTGTTTCTATAAATGGGTCCTTTCTCGAGGAAAGGTTTCTCTCGAAAGAATTGAGTGGGAGGGTGATAGAACTTGATGAGGTTATTGAACCATCACTTGAACTAGTGTGTAGCAGGGCGCAGGAAGTTGTTCCTGTGGCGCCTACACCAATTGAAGTAGAAAACTGATGATGGTGATCAGTGAGCTTTGGATCAAGTTTCTACAAACCTCGTAGGTCGACAAGGTCGCATACTACTACAGAGTGAGACGGTAACCCTATCTTGGAGGTCATGTTGTTGAACAACAATGAACCTACGAGTTATGGAGAAGCAATGGTGGGCCTGGATTCCGACAAATGGCTGGAGGCCATGAAATCCGAGAGAGAATCCATGTGTGATAACGAAGTGTAGACTTTGGAAGAACTACTTGGTGGTCGTAGGACTATTAAGTAAAGATGGATCTTTAAAAGGAAGACAGACGATGATGGTGATAAGTCACTATTAAGAAAAGCTCGACTTGTCGCAAAGATGTTTTCGACAAGATCAAAGAGTTGACTATGACGTGACTTTCTCACTCATAGCGATGCTAAAGGTCTTTGGTAATTATGTTAGTAGTTGCTGCATTATTTGTAAAATATTGCACATAGGAAGGCAAAACATTGTTTCCTCGACGTTTTTCTTGAGGAAAGATTGTATGCAATACAATCAGAAGGTTTTGTCGATCCTAAGGATACTAACAAGTATGCAAGCTCCAGCGATCCTTCTATGGCTGGTGCAAGCATCTCGGTGTTGGAATATATGCTTTGATGAGTTGATCGAAGCTTTTGGGTTTGTACAAGGTTTATGAGAAACTTGTATTTCCAAAGAAGTGAGTGGGAGCACTATAGTATTTCTCATAAAGTATATGTGGCTGACATATTGTTGATCCGAAGTAATGTAGAATTTCTGTAAAGCATAAAGGTTGATTGAAAGGTGTTTTTCAAAGGAAGACCTGGATAGAGCTACTTGAACATTGAGCATCAAAGATCTATGGAGATAGATCAAAATGCTAAACAAAACTTTCAAATGAAATGCATGCCTTGACAAGTTTTTGAAGGAGTTCAAAATAGATCAGCAAAGAAGGAGTTCTTGTTTGTGTTGTAAGGTGTGAATTTGAGTAAGACTCAAAACCCGATCCCGACAGAATAAAGAGAATAGATGAAGGTCGTCTTCTATGCCTTAGCCGTAGAATCTGAAGTATGCCATGCTGAGTACCACACCTGATGTGTGCCTTGCCTCAAGTCTGTTGAGAGGTACAGAGAGTGATCCATGATTGAATCACTAGCAGCGGTCAAAGTTATCCTTAGTAACTAATGAACTAAGGAATTTTTCTCGATTATGGAGGTGGTTAAAGAGTTCATCGTAAAGGGTTACGTCGATGCAAGCTTTGACACTAATCCGAATAACTATGAGTAGTGAAACGGATTCGTATAGTAGAGTAGATATTTGGAGTATTTCCGAATAGCACGTAGTAGCAACATCTATAAGATGGCATAAAGATTTTTAAAGAACACACGGATCTCAAAGTTTCCGAACCATTGACTAAAACCTCTCTCACGAGCAAGACGTGATCAGACCCCAGAACTATATGGGTGTTGGATTCGTTAGAATCACATGGTGATGTGAACTAGATTATTGACTCTAGTGCAAGTGGGAGAATGTTGGAAATATACCCTAGAGGCAATAATAAATTAGTTATTATTATATTTCTTTGTTCATGATAATCGTTTATTATCCATGCTATAATTGTATTGATTGGAAACACAATATTTGTGTGGTTACATAGACAAAACACTGTCCCTAGTAAGCCTCTAGTTGACTAGCTCATTGATCAAAGATGGTCAAGGTTTCCTGACCATAGGCAAGTGTTGTTACTTGATAACGGGATCACATCATTAGGAGAATCATGTGATGGACTAGACCCAAACTAATGAACGTAGCATGTTGATCGTGTCATTTCGTTGCTACTGTTTTTGTGCGTGTCAAGTATTTATTCCTATGACCATGAGATCATATAACTCACTGGCACCGGAGGAATGCCTTGTGTGTATCAAACGTCACAACGTAACTGGGTGACTATAAAGATGCTCTACAGGTATCTCCAAAGGTGTCCGTTGAGTTAGTATGGATCAAGACTGGGATTTGTCAATCTGTGTGACGGAGAGGTATCTCGGGGGCCACTCGGTAATACAACATCACACACAAGCCTTGCAAGCAATGTGACTTAGTGTAAGTCACGGGATCTTGTATTACGAAACGAGTAAAGAGACTTGCCGGTAAATGAGATTGAAATAGGTATGCGGATACCGACGATCAAATCTCGGGCAAGTAACATACCGAAGGACAAAGGGAATGACATACGGGATTACATGAATCCCTGTCACTGAGGTTCAAACGATAAGATCTTCATAGAATATGTAGGATCCAATATGGGCATCCAGGTCCCGCTATTGGATATTGACCGAGGAGTCCCTCGGGTCATGTCTACATAGTTCTCGAACTCGCAGGGTCTGCACACTTAAGGTTCGACGTTGTTTTATGCGTATTTGAGTTATATGGTTGGTTACTGAATGTTGTTCGGAGTCTTGGATGAGATCTCGGATGTCACGAGGGTTTCCGGAATGGTCCAAAGACGAAGATTGATATATAGGATGACCTCATTTGATTACCGAAAAGTTTTCGACATTACCGGGAATGTACCGGGAGTGACGAATGGGTTCCGGATGTTCACCAGGGGGGGCGGCAGCCCACCCGGGGAAGCACATAGGCCTTAGGGGTGCTGCACGAGCCCTTAGTGGGCTGGTGGGCAAGCCCAAGAAGGCCCCTACGCAGGAGAGAAAGAAAATCAAAGAGAAAAGAAAAAAAAGGGGGAAGTGGGAAAATAGAGAAGGACTCCACCTTCCAATCCTAGTTGGACTAGGATTGGAGGAGGAATCCTCCTACCCCCACTTCGGCCGACCCCTTGGGGCTCCTTGAGCCTCAAGGCAAGGTCCCTACCCTCCCTCGTATATATACTAAGGTATTAGGGCTGATTTGAGACAACTTTGCCACGGCAGCCCGTCCACATACCTCCACGGTTTTTCCTCTAGATCACGTTTTTGCGGAGCTCGGGCGGAGCCCTGCTGAGATAAGATCACCACCAACCTCCGGAGCGTTGTCACGTTGCCGGAGAACTCATCTACCTCTCCGTCTCTCTTGCTGGATCAACAAGGCCGAGATCATCGTCGAGCTATACGTGTGCTGAACGCGGAGGTGCCGTCCGTTCAGCACTAGATCGGAAAGGATCGTCGGACGGACCGCGGGACGGTTCGTGGGGCGGATCGAAGGACGTGAGGACTTTCCACTACATCAACTGCGTTTCTTAACGCTTCCTGCGGTGCGATCTACAAGGGTACGTAGATCGGAAATCCCCTCTCATAGATGGACATCACCATGATAGGTCTTCGTGCGCGTAGGAAATTTTTGTTTCCTATGCGACGTTTCCGAACATCAACATCCTGGTGCAGTCATCTCTCTTAGAAGAGGACGACCCCATCGGTCCGGCGTGCTTCGGCCCTCCGATCCGAGGGGAGCCGTTTCCCCGAGGCTTCACTCTCCCTCGGGACACCCCCAAGTACAACGACACAACCAAGCCAGAAGACTGGCTGATCAACTACACCACTGGAGTCGGCATCGCTCGGGGGCAACAAGCGCGTAGCCGTCCGCTACATGCCACTCATGCTGGCCAGCTCGGCTAGAACATGGCTTAACAGCCTTCAAGCCGGCAGCGTCAACTCCTAGGTTGACTTCGAGGAGGCATTCATCTGCAACTTCACTGGCACCTACAAGGGCCCTGGCCGACCTCGCGAGCTGGCCATGTGCGTCGAGAGGCCTGACGAACCCCTTCGCGATTACGTCCTGCATTGGACCAAGCTGTGCAACTCCTGCAAAGGAGTGCATGAGGTACAAGCCATTCAATACTTAATTGACGGCTGCCTAGACGACACTCTGCTCAAGCACAATCTCATGTGCTCCGAGCCCACCTCTTTGGCGGTGCTCATGGCCGTGGCGGACAAGTACGCCACAGCCGAATCCGCGATGCGGGTCAAGGTTACCGCCTCGGACAAAATTGTCCCCACGCCAGCTACTCCCAAGCCGGCTGGCGACAATCGAGGCGGCCAGAACAACAAGCGCAAGGCGGATCAACTTGATTCGTGCTCCAATAGCAAGCAGGTGGCTAGCATGGAGGAAGATGAGCCGGCTCTTAGCTGCAGTGGACCGGAAAGAACAACTGGTAGCCCAAGCTCACCTTCGAGAAAATGCTCGACGCGCCATGCAAGATACATACCGGGGCGAAGCCGGGCACTCATACCCTCCGATAGTGCAACTTTGCACAACGACTGTCGCTAGGAGAGGGCCTGCCGTCTCCCCCAGGTGCAGCTGCTGCGCCTCGTGCTCCGGCTCCACCACCGATGCCTCACAATGATGGCCGTCTCCCCGACAATTACCCCCATCAAGTCGGATCTTATATTGTCTTCACCAGCGAGGGTGATGACATGCACAACCAGCGACAACACCGGCATGAGGTGAACGCCATGGTCCCCGGTTCCCCAATTCATGCATTGGTCTGAAAAGACAATTACATGGAGCCGGGTTGACCATCCTGCGGTGACTCCAAGTCCTGGCTCATATGCGCTCGTCCTCGACCCCATGTTCGCCTCCAAGAGGCTCACTTGCCGGTTCTCCGGGGTGTTAGTCGACGGCGGCAGCAGCATAAACATCCTCTACCTCGACACCTTGCTCAAGCTTGGGCTAAAGGAGACGGACCTCCAGCCGACCAACACTGTCTTCCACGACATTGTGCTCGGATAGTCCTGCTCGCCGATCGGCAAAATCCAGCTGGACGTCCTTTTCGGTGACAAGGCGCACTTCCACCGAGAGACGATATGGTTCGAGGTGGTGGACCTCAACAACCCGTATCACACGCTATTGGGCAGGCCGGCTCTGGCCAAATTCATGGCCATTCCCCACTACGCCTACCTCAATATGAAGATGCCGGGTCCAAAGGGCATCATCACCATCGCTGGCGACTACAAGAAGTCACTCGAGTGCGCACAAGACAACAACCGTCTGGCCGACGCCATGGTGATTGCTCAGGAGAAAAGGCAGATCGACCGGCTCGTGGCTCAGGCTACTGAGCAGCCGGCGATCCCTACACCACCATCCCAGTCGGCCAGCGAGGGCTCATTCAGGCCGGCCAAAGAAACCAAGCAGGTGCCACTCGACCCTGCGAACCCCAAGTAGTGCGTCACCATCGGTGCTAATCTCAGCACCAAATAGGAAGGCGAGCTCGTCGACTTCCTCCATGACAATCGGGACATCTTTGCATAGTCTCCAAAAGACATGCTAGGGGTTCCGAGGAAGTACGCTGAGGACAAGCTTCATGTGCGGCGGGATGCTAAGCCGGTGAAACAACCCTTGCGCCGCTTCGCCGAGGGGAAGCGGCGCACAATTGGAGAAGAGATCGCCGGCTGCTTGCAACCTGCTTCGTAATGTAGGTTTTCCACCCGGACTAGTTGGCCAATCCAGTCCTGGTGCTGAAGAAGAACAATACATGTCGAATCTGTATCGACTACATAAGCCTAAATAAGGCGTGCCCGAAAGACCCTTTCGTCTTGCCCAGGATAGATCAAGTGATCGACTCCACAACCGGCTGTGAATAGCTGTCATTTCTGGACGCTTTTTCAGGCTACGATCAAATCAAGCTGGATCCAGCTGATCGCGTGAACACCTCCTTCATCACGCCCTTCGGGGCCTACCGCTACACAACCACGACGTTCAGTCTGAAGAACGCTGGTGCCACATTTCAGCGCTGCATGCAACAATGCCTCATGCCGGAAATTGGCAGGAACATCCACGTCTATGTGGATGATATCGTCGTCAAGACGAAGCAACACTTCAGTATCCTGGAAGACTTGCGGTAGACATTCGCCAACTTGCACGAGTACAATATCCGGCTCAACCCAGAGAAATGCGTCTTTGGGGTTCTAGGCGGCAAGCTCTTGGGGTTCTTCGTGTTCGCTCGTGGCATCGAAGTGAACCTTGAGAAGATCGGAACCATCGAGCGGATGGTGAACCGGCTTGAATCCTTTACGTCCAGAAGTTCGCCGGCTGCCTGGTGTCCCTTAGCCGGTTCGTCAGCCGGGTGGGCGAGAAGGCGCTTCCACTCTACCAACTAATGAAGAAAACAACCAAGTTCGAGTGGAACGACCAGGCGAACGAAGCCTTCCGTGACCTCAAGCGTGTCATCTCAAACCTGCCAATTTTGGCGGCTCCGGCTGAAAGGGAACCCATTCTCATATACATGGCAGCGACTACTTGCGTGGTTAGTGTGGTTTTGGTAGTAGAACGCAAGGAGGAGGGCAAGGTACTGTTAGTGCAACGCTCTATCTATTACCTCAGCGAGATCTTCTCTGCCTCCAAGCAAAACTACCCCCACTATCAAAAAATGTGTTATGGTGTTTACCTTGCCGCAAAGAAGTTGAAGCAATACTTCCAGGAGCATGCCATCACTATGGTGAGCACTGCTCCACTTTCAGAAATCATGGGCAACCGTGATGCTACAGGCCGGATTGCCAAGTGGTCCATCTCCATGGCCAACCACGACATCCGCTACAAGCCACACACTACCATCAAATCCCAGGTGGTGGCCGATTTCCTCGTCGATTGGGCCGAAGCCCAATTTGTGCCGCCGCCTCCAGAATCCACTCATTGGCAGATGCACTTCGATGACTCGAAGATGCAAACTGGTCTGGGAGTTGACATCGTCTTGACGTTTCTAAACGAAGACCAACTCAAGTATGCTCTCCAGATACACTTTACCGCCTCCAACAACGTCGCCGAGTACGAAGCGCTCGCTCGTGGCCTCAGGCTTTCCACAGAGATTGGCATCCGGTGGATCCTTTGCTTCAGCGACTCATGGTGCAGCAAGTCTCTGACGAATGGGACGCCAGGGACGCCAACCTGGCGAGGTATCGCTTCCTCATCCAGCAGCTCAGCGACCCTTTCGAGGGTTGTGAGTTTCATCATGTCCCCAGGGCGGGCAACGAGGCGACATACACCTTAGCCAAAATCGGCTCTCCCTCGAACAATTTCACAAGCGCTCCATCAAGCCATCTCCGGAGTCGGCGTAGACTTTTGTGCTGGCAGATCCTTCAGTACCAACGACGTCGGCTACGCCAGCTGCGCCGGCTACAACTACTGTGCCGGCTATGCTGGCTCTGCCGACTCCAACTGCTGTGCCGGCTACAACTACTTCACCGGCTACGACTGCTTTGCCAGCTACAACAACAATTACGGCTATGCCAAGCCTCGAATCCTGTCGGCTCGACACCCAGTGGGTGGCCATCATGGAGGTAGACGGCGTGCCGGCTGCCACAGCGGCATCAGAGACAGAAAGTCTCGAGCCTGCGACTGCTTCATCAAGGGCAGGCGCTGTAGAAGCCCCTGATACTCAGGTCGAGACAGAGCCAGCCCTTGTGTTGGATCCATCGCGGGGTCAACCCATCTTGGCTTTCCTACTTCGCGGCGAACTTCCTCAAGATGAGGCGTAGGCAAGGCAGATTCAGCGTCGATCAACAACCTACGCCATCATCCATCGCGAGTTGGTTCGGTGTAGCGTGACTGGCGTGTTCCAGCGCTGCGTCGAGTCAGTAAAGGGGCAGGAGATCCTTAGAGACATACATCAGGGTGAGTGTGGGCATCATGCCGCCTCAAGAACCCTGGTGGCCAAGGCGTTCCGCCACAGATTCTACTAGCCCACGGCCCTCGAGGAGGCCGTGGACATGGTCAACAAGTGTGAAGGCAAGGCTGTCAACGCTTCGGCGCGCAGAGCCACATGCCGACTTTCAGCCCTCAAAACCATCCCCTGTCATGGTCGTTTTCCCTATGGGGGTTGGCTATGGTGGGGCCATTCAAGACCACTCGAGGTGGCATGACGCACCTCTTGGTGGCTATCGACAAATTTACCAAATGGATTGAGGCTAGGCCCATAAAGAAGCTTGACGGCCCTACGACCGTCAGGTTTATCAAGGACATTGCTGTCCACTACGGCGTCCCCCACAACATCATCACCGACAACGGCACCAACTTCGCCAGGGGTGGTTTGGCACTCTACTGCTCCAAGGAAGGCATCCGACTCGACTTGGCTTCGGTGGTGCACCCGCAATCCAATGGCCAGGTGGAGAGGGCAAATGGCCTGATCCTGGTCGGCGTCAAGCCAAGGCTGGTGGCGCCACTTGTTAGGTTAGCTGGCTGCTGGATTGAAGAGCTTCCAGCTGTGTTGTGGAGCCTCCGCACCATGCCGAACCGGTCAACTGGCTTCACACCATTCTTTCTGGTATACGGGTCCGAGGCAATCATCCCCACGGATGTCGAGTTCGACTCACCTCGGGTCACCCTATACACAGAGACAGAAGCGAAGGAGGCAAGAGAAGACGATGTCGATCTGCTCGAGGAGACACGGAATCTAGCTTTGAGCCGGACGACCATATACCAACAGAAACTGAGGTACTACCACATCAAGAAGATGAAGCCTCTCTCGTTTAGAGAGGGGGACTTGGTACTCAGAAGAATCTAGCGAACAGCCGGCCAACACAAGCTCTCTTCCCCATGGGAGGGGCCTTTCATCATCAGTCGGGCACTGCACAATAATGCATACTACCTGATCGATGCCGAGAAGCCAAGGAAGCGCAAGAGAGACGACTCCAGCCAGGAAACGGAGCATCCATGGAACGCGGCATTGCTTCGCCTGTTCTATTGCTAGAATGCAAGAGATAGAAAAGAAAAGAGCATGTATGTATGTATCTTCCTCCTTTTTCGGGATTTACAATGAATGCAATGGGTGTTTCAAGACGATGCTTGGGACACACCTCTTTAGGATTCATGGCAAGAGTTTTCACTCATTTGTGAGTCCCTTGGTCCGGCTCCACGGGCTCGGGGGCTCGCTAGCCGGCCCGAACGATTTCCTTAGTTGTAGATGAGCGTATAGTGTATGCTGGGTCGAACCCTTGTCGCCTCGCACAAGCTACAGACCGTCTCCCGACTGTCCGGCTAACGAGGCGGTGGCAGGGAAGGCTGGTTGCATGAAAAGTTCAACTACAAAAAGGGTTGCCGGCTCGGGTCGGTTTGATCACTTTCGATCTTATTATTCTAGCCGGCCTCTGCTGGCTCGTTTTTGAATCTTAAAGTCTTGATGGCTTCGAAAAATCTAAGTCCAATATTCTCAAAGATAGAAGCCCCGTCCCAGTCACAGACGGCTCCCGGCTGTTGGGATGGTGAGGCGGATGTTAGAGAGAATAAAGGACTTGGAGAAAAAAAGGAGTCAAACAGGAATCAAAAGATGAAATACGAGTCGGCAAGCATGGTTGTTACGAATTCAATGCAGAATGGAATAACATATGTTACATTCAAAAGCATTCAAAAGGCCCACGACCGAAGTTCATTACAATAAACACCCCGAGTGGGTGGAACTGTTGGACTGACGATACAATGCAGACAACGAAAAAAACAAAAAAGGTCCGGCTAAGGGGCGGCGGCTCCGTCTGTGGCCCCGGCTGCAGCTCCTGAAGTGGTGGCTTCACCATCCCCGGCTACGCCCGAGGCGGATGCGCCGTCTCCACCACGAGAGCCTCCGGCTCCGTCCTTCATGCCCGAGTCCGCATAAGCCTCGCTGTTGGAGTCGACAACCTCCTCCTCAAGGGCCGCCTCGGCAGAGCTTCCATCGGTGTCATACGGCTGAAGATGGAACAAGTCCTCAGGGACCATGTTGCCATCTTCATCATGCTCCAAGTTGAGCTCGTCCCAGGCGGCGAAAGAAGCGATGCCGCTGGCCCTCATCTGCAGTTGGTCCTTCATGGCCTGCAGCTCCCCCTTCGAGCCGTCGCGCTGGGCTGCGAGCTTACCCAAGTCCAGGTTTCGATACCAGGACTTGGCCAAGCGCAGCGCCAGGTATGCACTAGCGCGCGCGGCTGAGGCGCGTCAGGCGTCGAGGCGGGCGCTGCCAGCTTCAAGCCAGCGGGACATCTGACTCATTGACGCTGGCTCCACGGCGTCGGGCCACAGCACCCTAATCATCGACGAGCCTGTGCTCTAGAGCCGCTCCAGGGAGTCGGCCAGTACGAGAAAGCAGGCCCTGATGCCAATGGCAATCTCCTCCACAGACCAGCCGCGTCGGCATCCACCTCCTCATCAGCAGCGCGACGCTCCTCGCGGCTAGTCTCCACAGCCGATTCAGCCGCTTCCCGTGTCCCAGGAAAGATTCCTAGGGTATGGGATGTGGTGCGAAGAAGAATAAGAAGGGAGGCCAACAAAGAAGAAAAGATCAAGAAAAGATAAAGAAAAGCTTACGGTTGAAATGAATGTCGGTCTCGCGAGCCTCCTCCAGGGCCTAGCTCTCTTGAGTCACGCAGGAGAGCACGTCTCGGAGCGCTTTGGCCACCTCCATCGCCTTAGCCAGCTGCGCGTGCCTTTGGATCATGGCATCCTCCTTCTCCTTCAGGGTAGCGTCCTTGAGCTTCATCTCCTCGAGATGAGCCATCTTAAGGCGCTCCGTGTCGGCAGTGTGGGAGGTGTCCTTCTCCTGAAAGGCGGCACGCAACTTCTCTAGTTCGGCCTGAAGGGCCGCCTCGCGATCCTTCTTCTCCATCTGGAGAAGACCCAGTTGCTGCTGGAGCTGCTTGTCCGCCTCGCGCAAGGCATCTCGCTCCAAAACAGCAGTGTCCAACTGGCCTTGAAGATCGCCAACTTGGCCATCAGCCGCCTGGATCTGGGCCCGCAACACATTGTACGCCTGCACTTGGGGATCATGAAGCTCCTACGAACAAGGCAAATAAAGCAAGAAGTAAGATTCGGCTCGGCTAACTCTTAGCCAGCCCGATTGTCGGGGGCTACACCCAGTGGGTGCGCTAGCGCGCCCCCAATAAAAAAGCAAAGACGAGCATAGTACAAGGAGATTCGGCCCGGCCAATGCTTGACCGGCCCGATTCTCATGGGCTACACCCAGTGGGTGCGCTCGCGTGCCCCCATTGATTCAAGAGCAAAAAAAGGAAAAAGCCAAACGAGGGCACAGAAGATGCAGAAGACAGATGACTCACCCTGGTTCATTCTTCAGGACGTTCCAGGTCACACTGGGCCACCACGGCCGCCTGCTTCACCTTGTCGCGGCTACTGGAGAACAGCGTCACCAGCTCCGGGACACCGCTGAACTCGATGCCTGGGGGCAATGCTGCACGCTCAGCATTGGCCACACGCCAAGTCCTCATGGGCCGGTGATACGTCTCCATCGTATATACTTTTCCAAACTCTTTTGCCCTTGTTTTGGACTCTAATTAGCATGATTTGAATGGAACAAACCCGGACTAACGCTGTTTTCAGCAGAATTGCCATGGTGTTGTTTTTGCACAGAAATAAAAGTTCTCGGAATGACCTGGAAATTTACGGGGATTTTTTTGTGGAATATATAAAAAATACTGGCGCAAGAATCAACCGGAGGGTTGGAGCTGTGAGCCCACAAGCCCACCAGGCGCGGGCCCCCTGGCCGCGCCTAGCAGGCTTGTGGGGCCCACGAAGCTCCATCGCCTCCAATAAATTTGGGTTGAATACTCTACCCTAAAAAATTGTTGCGATCCCCTATACTTGTTGGTTATCAAGACCATTTTCTGGCGGTGTTGCCGGGGAAGCACAACTATATTCTCTGGGTCACTTGGGATTTACGTTTGCTGGTCACTATGAGGAATCCGAAACATCCAAGAACTAAAGTCTTGCTATCAACTATAAGGACAGGTAAGGAACTGCCATCTAGCTCTGCACTTGATTCACCTTCAGTTATGAGTAAGTTTGCGACACCACCTCGTGCTAGAAATCTTGATATATCGCCTGTGCTTGATGATGCTATTTCTGCTGCCGATGATGCTTATGATGATGCTATGCTTGATACTGCTTTGCCACTAGGTGCATTCCTTGATGCACAAATTGCTAGAGTTGCTGCTAGATGTGATGATACTCTTGAAACTGCTGATACTATTGAAGTAGAACCTCCTATTTTGCCTGTTAGAACTAGCTCTCCTAGATATGAATTGCGTGATATGCCTGAGGGTTATGTTATGGAGGGAGAGATAGCTGAGGACTTTCTTGCTTGTAAGGATAGCTATGATGTTGAGAAATTATTGCTCAAGTGGAAAGAAAAATCTTTTAACGCTAGGATGAAATACGACCCGAAGTTTGCTACTTCACCTATCTTTGTGACCAATAAGGATTATGAATTCTCTGTCGACCCCGAGTTAATCACTCTGGTCGAATATGACCCTTTTCACGGTTATGATTCTGAAACGGTTGTAGCCCATCTTACCAAACTGCACGATATAGCCACCCTATTCACTAGTGAGGAAAAGATCCACCACTACTATATCCTTAAGCTGTTTCCTATCTCGCTAAAGGATGATGCTAAGAATTGGTTTACTTCTCTTGCTCCTGGTTGTGTTCATAGCCCCCAGGATATGATCTACTACTTCCCTGAGCAATATTTCCCTGCCCATAAGAAGCAAGCTGCCTTGCAGGAAATATACAATTTTGCGCAAATTGAAGAAGAGAGTCCCCCACAAGCTTGGGGGAGGCTCGTCCAGCTACTGAATGCTTTGCCTGATCACCCTCTTGAGAAGAATGAAATACTTGATATCTTCTATAATAGACTAACCGATGCTTCTAGAGACCACCTAGATAGTTGTGCTGGTTGTGTTTTTAGGAACGAACTGTAGAACAAGATGAGATCCTATTGAATAATATCTTGTGCAATGAGAATGCTTGGACTATTCCCGAACCACCTTGCTACGTCAACAAAAGTCCTTCCCCGACAGTCGTGCCAAAGATCCTTCTGTCCTCTCTTGAGCTTGCGTTGGTTTTTCCCTTGAAGAGGAAAGGGTGATGCAGCACAGGAGCAGTAAGTATTTCGCTCAGTTTGAGAACCAATGTATCAATCCAGTAGGAGAATCTCGTCAAGTCCAGAGTACCTGCGCAAACACAAAAGAGCTTGCACCCAACGCTTTAAAGGGGTTGTCAATCCATTCAAGATTGTTTGCAAAGTGAGATCTGAAGGCGAACAAGTGCAACGAAGTAAAAAGTGTAAGGCTGAAAATATGGTGTGGAGTAGACTCGGGGTCCATAGTGTTCACTAGAGGCTTCTCTCAAAATAGCAAATATCATGGTGGGTAAACAAATTACTGTCGAGCAATTGATAGAACCACGCAAAGTCATGACGATATCTAAGGCAATGATCTTACATATAGGCATCACATCCGAGACAAGTAGACCGATACTTTCTACATCTACTACTATTACTCCACACATCGACTGCTATCCAGCATGCATCTACTGTATTGAGTTCATGACGAACAGAGTAACGCCTTAAGCAAGATGACATGATGTAGAGGGATAGTCTCAAACCAATGATGAAAACCCCATATTTTTACCCTTGATGGCAACAACACGATGCGTGCCTTGCTACCCCTTCTGTCACTGGGTGAGGTCACGCCCGGTATGAACCCAAAACCAAGCACTTCTCCCATTGCAAGAATCATAGATCTAGTTGGGCAAACAAAACCCACAACTCGAAGAGAATTACAAGGATATGAAATCAAGCATACGAGAGATCAGAGGAAACTCAAATAAGATTCATAGATAATCTGATCATAAATCCAGAATTCATCAGATCTCGACAAACACACCGCAAAAGAAGATTACATCAGATAGATCTCCATGAAGATCATGGAGAACTTTGTATTGAAGATCCAAGAGAGAGAAGAAGCCATCTAGTTACTAGCTATGGACCCGTAGGTCTATGGTGAACTACTCATGCATCATCGGAGAGGTCATGGTGTTGATGAAGAAGCCCTCCGTATCCGAATCCCCCCTCCGGCAGGGCACCAAAACGTGCCCCAGATGGGATCTTGCGGAGACAGAAGCTTGCGGTGGCGGAAAAGTACTTTCGATGATCTCCTGATTATTTGTGGAATTATTGGGGATATATAGGCGCAAAACCTAGGGCAAAGGAGGTCCAGAGGGCCCACAAGCCTGTGGGCCGCGGCCTCCCCCGTGGCCGCGGGGTGAGGGCTTGTGGGGCCCCTCGGGACCCCCTGCCTTGGTTCTCAAATCTCCCGATCTTCTTCTGTTACGGAAAAAATCTTTTCGGGGATTTTATTCCGTTTGGACTCCGTTTCAAAATCTCCTATGGAAGGGATCAAAAACATGGAAAAAACAGGAACTGGCACTTGGCACTGAGTTAATAAGTTAGCCCCAAAAATATATAAAAGACATGCAAAACATCCGAAGTTTGATAAGATAATAGCATGAAACCATCAAAAATTATAGATACATTGGAGACGTATCAAGCATCCCCAAGCTTAACTCCTGCTCGTCCTCGAGTAAGGAAGTGATAAAGAATGAATCTTTGATGTGGAATGCTAACTAGCATAGTTGTCCTTTGCAACTTCTTTCACGTGACATGAATGTTCAGATCCGTAAGATTCAAAACAATAGTTTGCTATTGACATGAAAACAATAATACTTCAAGCAAACTAGCAAGGTAATCATGAACTTTCAAAATGACAAGGCCAAGGAAAGTTATCCCTACAAAATCATATAGTATGGCTATGATCCATCATCCTCACACAGCTAATGTAAATCATGCACAACCCCGATATTGGCCAAGTAATTGTTTTCACACTCTTACTTTCTCAAACTTTTTATAACTATCACGCAATACACGAGCGTGAGCCATGGATATATCACTATAGGTGGAATAGAGTGTGGTGGTGGTTGTGAGACAAAAAGGAGGAGATGGTCACATTGACTCGACGTATAAAAGGGCTATGGAGATGCCCATTAATAGATATCAATGTGAATGAGTAGGGATTTCCATACAAGAGATGCACTAGAGCTATAAGTATGTGAAAGCTCAAAAGGAGAACTAGTGGGTGTGCATCCAACTTGCTTGCTCACGAAGACCTAGGGAAATTTCAGGAAGCCCATCATTGGAATATACAAGCCAAGTTATATAATGAAGATTCCCACTAGCATATGGTGGTGACAAAGCAAGAAGCTCTCAATCATGAAGAACATGGTGCTATAATGAAGCACAAGTGTGGAAAAAGATAGTAGCATTGTCCCTTCTCTCTTTTTCTCTTTTTATTTATTTATTTGGGCTCTTAGGCCTCTTTTTTTATCTTTTTTATTATTTTTGGGCTCTTTGGCCTCTTTTTTTATATTTTATTTCCTCACATGGGACAATGCTCTAATAATGATGATCATCACACTTTTATTTACTCACAGCTCAAAATGATGATGACTCTATAGGAAATGCCTCTGGCGGTGTACCGGGATGTGCAACGATCTAGCATGGCGTATGACGTTGAAAACATCTCGCTATCTATCTTACGATCATGCAATGACAATATGAGAGTGACGACACAAGTCATGAGACGGAACGGTGGTAGTTGCATGGCAATATATCTCGGAATGGCTATGAAAATGCCATAGTAGGTAGGTATGGTGGCTGTTTTGAGGAAGGCATATGATGGGTTTGTGCACCGGCGAGAATTGCGCGGCACTAGAGAGGCTAGCAATGGTGGAAGGTGAAAGTGCATCTATACCATGGACTCACATTAGTCATGAAGAACTCACATACTTGTTGCGAAAGCTTTTATTTGTAATCAAAACAAAGTGCTAAACGCATACTTCTAGGGGAAGGGTTGGTAGGTGTTAACCATCGTGCGATCCCGACCTCAACACAAAGAATGACAATCAATAGATCAATTATGCTCCGACTTCCTAACATATCGGTTCACCATACGTGCATGCTACGGGAATCACTAACTTCAACACAAGTATCTCTAGATTCACAACACCCTACTAACATACCTCTTAATATTACCGAATCCACGTCTCAAAACTAATTGAGAGGAATCAAGACTTCTCGTTCTACTCAATGCACATGAAGATGGAGGTTTTTGCATCCTCTTTGGGTACCTATCACCTTTGGGACTACTTTCATAGCATAAGACAACTACGAAGTCATGCACCGCCGTGCTCTAAAAGATATATGTGAAGCACATAGAGCAAAAGTATCTAGCTCAAAAGTTATAAGTGAAGCATATAGAGCAAAAGTATCTAGCTCAAAAGATATAAGTGAAGCACTATGAGCATTCTAGCAAAATCATAATGAGTGCATGTCTCTCTCTCAAAAAGGTGTGCAGCAAGGATGATTGTGAAACAACAAAAAGAAAAGACTCCTACGATACAAGACGCTCCAAGCAAAACACATATCATGTGGTGAATAAAAATATAGCTCCAAGTAATGTTACCGATAAATTGAAGACGAAAGAGGGGATGCCTTCCCGGGGCATCCCCAAGCTTAGGCTTTTTGGTGTCCTTGAATTTGTTTTGGGATGCCTTGGGCATCCCCAAGCTTGAGCTCTTTCCACTCCTTATCTCATCGTCCATGAGAACATCACCCAAAACTTGAAAACTTCACAACACAAAACTTAAGCAGAAACTCGTGATGACATTAGCACAAGAAAACAAACTACCACCTCTTTTGGTACTGTACCAAACTTGAATTCCATCTATATTGGTGTTGAGCTACTGTATTCTCACTTTTCCATGGCTAGTACCCCTCGATACTAACCATAGTTTCATCAAAACAAGCAACCAACTCAACAAAAATAGAATCTGTCAAAAACAGACCAGTCTGTAGAAATCTGTATACTTCATATACTTATGGTACCTAAAAAATTCTGAAAAATTACGACTGCCTGGGAAAAAGGCATATCAACCAGCAGAAAAATGAATCAACTCAAAAGCTCTTTCTGAATAAAAATGAAAAATCATCTCGTTAGAGAAAAGTATCTGTCTTTTTCCAGCAGGATCAAACAACCATAACCAAGACTAGTCATAAAGGTTTTGCTTGGATCAAACACAAAAAGAAACACAAAAAACACAATCACAGCAGAATTATGATGGTGTGGACGCAACAAAATAGAAAGAAAAAGATAAATTCATTGGGTTGCCTCCCAACAAGCGCTACTGTTTAACGCCCTTAGCTAGGCATTGATAATTCAATGATGCTCACAAAAAGGATAGCAATTGGACACGAAGAAAGCATCATAAAGCATGTGAAAATCACATCTAAGTCTAACATACTTCCTATGCATAGGCATTTTATAGGAAAGCAGATTGTCAAGACAACCAATAGTTCCATATGCAAGGAAGAAGAAAGAGACAATAGCAATCTCCACATAACGAGAGGTAATTTGGTAACATGAAATTTTCTACCACAATATTTTCCTCTCTCATAGCAATTACATGTGGGATCATAATCGAATTCAACAAAATAGCTATGACAAAAGATATTATTTTCATGATCCACATGCATGCAAAGTTGACACTCTTCAAAAATAGTGGAGTTATCATCAACTAAAGTCATGACTTCTCCAAACCCACTTCCAATATTATTGCAAATATCATTGCAACAAGTAGTGGACAAAGCAAAACTAGCATCCCCAAGGTTAGGGTTTTGCATTTTTTTAGCATGATTGTCTATAATAGGATTTATAGTGAAACCATTGCAATCATGCTTTTCATTCAAGGAGCCCTCGTGAATCACTTCGTAAATTTCATCATCACGATTATCAGATTCACGCAACTCAAGAAAAACTCCATAAAGATAGTCAAGTGCACTCAACTCTCTAGCAATTGGATCAACATAATTGGATCTCTTAAAGAGATTAGCCAGTGGATGAGGATCCATATCACTAGATTTTTAGCAAGCGGAGATGCAAGCATATTGAAGGCACATAGCACACAAGCAAAGGAAAGGCAGGAGAAAGAAAAGGGCGAACGAAAAAGGCAGACGAAAAAGGCAAATTGTGAAGTGGGGGAGAGGAAAACGAGAGGCAACTCGCAAACAAAGTAAATGCAAGAGATGAGTTTGCGACACCTACTTGGATGAGCTCTTGACTTGATCCTCCCCGGCAACGGCGCCAGAAATCCTTCTGCTATGTCAACAAAATTCATTCCTCGGCAGTGGTGCCAGAGATCCTTTTGTCGTCTCTTGAGCTTGCATTGGTTTTTCCCTTGAAGAGGAAAGGGTGATGCAGCACAGGAGCAGTAAGTATTTCCCTCACTTTGAGAACCAAGGTATCAATCCAGTAGGAGAATCTCGTCAAGTCCAGAGTACCTGCGCAAACACAAAAGAGCTTGCACCCAACGCTTTAAAGGGGTTGTCAATCCCTTCAAGATTGTTTCCAAAGTGAGATCTGAAGGCAAAAAAGTGCAACGAGTAAAAGGTGTAAGGCTGAAAATATGGTGTGGAGTAGACCCCGGGGCCATAGTATCACCTAGAGGCTTCTCTCAAAATAGCAAATATCACGGTGGGTAAACAAATTACTGTTGAGCAATTGATAGAACCGCGCAAAGTCATGACGATATCTAAGGCAATGATCATACATATAAGCATCACGTCCGAGACAAGTAGACCGATACTTTCTGCATCTACTACTATTACTCCACACATCGACCGCTATCCAGCATGCATCTACTGTATTGAGTTCATTACGAACAGAGGAACACCTTAAGAAAGATGACATGATGTAGAGGGATAGTCTCAAACCAATGATGAAAACCCCATCTTTTTACCCTTGATGGCAACAACATGATGCGTGCCACGCTACCCCTTCTGTCACTAGGTGAGGTCACCGCACGGTATGAACCCAAAACCAAGCACTTCTCCCATTGAAAGAATCATAGCTCTAGTTGGCAAAACACAACCCACAACTCGAAGAGAATTACAAGGATATGAAATCATGCATAAGAGAGATCAGAAGAAACTCAAATAAGATTCATAGATAATCTGATCATAAATCCACAATTCATCGGATCTCGACAAACATACCGCAAAAGAAGATTACATCGGATAGATCTCCATGAAGATCATGGAGAACTTTGTATTGAAGATCCAAGAGAGAGAAGAAGCCATCTAGTTACTAGTTATGGACCCGTAGGTCTATGGTGAACTACTCACGGATCATAGGAGAGGTCATGGTGTTGATGAAGAATCCCTCCGTATCTGAATCCCCCCTCCGACACGGCACCAGAACGTGCCCCAGATGGGATCTTGCGAAGACAAGCTTGCGGCGGCGGAAAAGTACTTTCGATGATCTCCTGATTTTTTGTGGAATTGTTTGGGATATATAGGCGCAAAACCTAGGGCAAAGGAGGTCGAGGGGTGAGGGCTTGTGGGGCCCCTGGGGACCCCCTGCCTTGGTTCTCAAGTCTCTCGATCTTCTTCTGTTACGGAAAAAATCTTTTCGGGGATTTTATTCCGTTTGGACTCCGTTTCAAAATCTCCTCTGAAAGGGGTCAAAAACATGGAAAAACAAGAACTTTTCGGGGATTTTATTCCGTTTGGACTCCGTTTCAAAATCTCCTCTGAAAGGGGTCAAAAACATGGAAAAAACAGGAACTGAGTTAATAAGTTAGTCCCAAAAAATATATAAAAGGCATGCAAAACATCCAAAGTTTGACAAGATAATAGCATGAAACCATAAAAAATTATAGATACGTTGGAGACGTATCACACCTCCAAAGCCAAGTCCCAAGAAAATAGGTATCCTATTCCTCAGTCCTAAAGATATGCAAGATGCTAAGAAATCTATGAAAGAGGAAGGCATTAAATCTGAAGATGTCAAAAATCTACCACCTATCAAAGAGATCCATGGTCTTGATAGCCCGATACAGGTAGTAGAAGTAAATTCTCTTCATAGATTCAATGAGAGTGATATTGATTTTGATAAACCTGCTAGCTTATGCTTGGATGAATTTGATAACTTTGTTGCCAAACAACAAAGTTTCAATGATTATGTTAGCAGAAAATTGGAACATAATGCTCGTATGCTTAGTCATTTAAGTGCTTGTGTGGACAGAAATGTCAATGATCTTAAGCTTTTGAGTAAACATGCCTCTATGGTTACTACTCAGGTAGAACAAGTACTTAAGGCTCAAAATGACTTGCTCAATGAGTTGAATGACAATTCTGTCAGAGTCGTCGCTAGAGGCGGTAGAATGACTCAGGAACCTTTGTATCCTGAGGTTCATCCTAAGTGAATTGAACAAGATTCTCAAGGAGTTAGCACTGATGCACCTAGTCATCCTAGGAAGAAGAAAAAAGATGATAGGAATTTGCACGCTAGCGACCCTGTTGTTGTTACACGTGAGAACCCAAACGATGTCTCTGTTTCTGATGCTGAAACACAATCTGGTGATGAACATGAGAATAATGATAATATCGATAGTGATGTTCATGTTGATGCTCAACCTAGCAATGACAAGGATGTGGAGATTGAACTAGCTGATCTTGATAACCCATAACCTAAGAATAAGAGATACGATAAGAATGACTTCGCTACTAGGAAGCATGGTAAAGAAAGGGAACCATGGATTCAAAAACCCGTGCCTCCCAAACCATCCAAGAAAAAGGATGATGAGGATTTTGAGCGATTTTTTGAAATGATTAGACCTGTCTTTCTGCAAATGCGTTTGACAGATATGCTCAAAATGTCTCCGTATGCGAAGTACATGAAAGATATTGTGACTAATAAGAGGAGGATACCTTAGGTTGAGATTTCCACCATGCTCGCTAATTATACCTTCAAGGGTGGAACTTCTAAGAAACTAGGTGATCCCGGAGTGCCCACTATAGCTTGCTCCATTAAAGGCAACTACGTTAGAACTGCTTTATGCGACCTTGGAGCCGGTGTTAGTGTTATGCTTCTCTCTCTCAATTGTAGACTTGAACTGGATAAGTTGACACCCACTGAAATCTCTCTGCAAATGGCCGACAAATCAACTTCTTTTCCTATCGGCATTTGCGAGGATGTACCTGTTGTGGTTGCAAACATCACTATCTTAACAGACTTTGTTATCTTGGATATACCCGAGGACGATGCCATGGCAGTCATCCTCGGAAGACCCTTTTTAAACACTGCAGGGGCTGTTGTAGACTACAACAAAGGCAATGCCCCTTTCCATGTCAACGGTAATGAGCATACGGTGCACTTTCCGAATAAACAATATCGTGTACATTGCATCAATGCTATCGAAAAAACTTCATCGATTCTTATTGGGAGCTTTGAATGCCCTATACCCACTTTCAAGATGAAGTATGATTTGCTTGTTGGGGATATTCACATCCCCATTGAGGTAACCTAGTGGCTATTCAAAAATTCTCCGTTCTCTTTTGCGATTTGAAAAAGTTTGTCAAGGAGACTTGATCAACCTGATTGACGGATTTCTTTCGATGACCATGGGATTGATGAATCGAGGAGTCACAAACCTCTGTTCCAAGCTTTCACCTTCGGTTGCTTAGAAGAAAAAAAGATAGATTTAGTTTAGTTTTCCCTGTTTTCTGCTTTTAGCGTCCCCTAGAAAAATACCCCGAAAATAAAAAGTTCTCCGAATGTCCTGAAAATCAAGTATGATTTTTTCTGGAATTTTTGAAAATACTGAGACGGAGAGCTAGTCAGGGGGCTGCACCAGTGGGCCACAAGCCCTGGAGGCGCAGGCACCCCCCTGGCCGCGCCTACCAGGCTTGTGGGGCCCACGTGTACCCCCTCCACTCATTCTAGCTCCCATCTGCTTCTCCTACCTCTAGAAAAAATCATTTCACAGCTCAAACCCGTGTTCTTGCTCTTCTTGCTGCGATTTTCGATCTCCTTGTGCAAAGCACCATTTACCGAACTGTTTTGGGGAAATTGCTCCTTGGTAAGTGACTCCTCCATTGGTCCAATTAGTTTTTGCTCTGGTGCCCTATACGTCGCGTATTTTTGCTGCCTTGGTGACCCTGTTCTTGAGCTTTGCATGCTAATTTTAGCTGGTCCCAAGTAGTTTTGATGGGTGATATGGCTTCTAGGCACTTGTGGGAGTAGTTGTTACGAGTTTCGTTGGGACTTGTTCACTTTTCCTTAGAGTCACTAAAATTTCAGAAATTTTCAGAGGTAGAAAAGGGAAAATATGAGGAGGTTCTTAAGAGGCTCTTCAAGCCGTGACCCCAAGGATGATAAAAATGAGAAGAAGAAACCCAAGTATCCGGTCCCTCGAGTTGCAGAAGTTCGAGTGTGCAAGTTGCCAAGCAATGTGTTCTTACGCGCCGCCGCACTTTATGAGGAATTTTATTACTTGGTGGAGAACGCAGGCCTTACCGCCTTCGTTGAAGATAAGTGTCCGCAATACCTCCTCCTCACTAATATTTTCGTGCAAAGCTTTAATTTCTACCCAAGGAAAAATCCTCCTATGGTTGAGTTAAAATTATATGATATCCCCCATCGCATGTCACTCGAGGATTTTTGCAATGTTTGCAAATTGCCTTTTGTTGGGGATATTCATGAACCTCGTCCACGGGCTTGGAGGCTTTCATAGATACTATTGCTGTAGGAGAGGAGAGAGGAGTGTCTTGCGCTAGAGCTGCTAGCATACATTTTCCCGTTCTTCGGTACTTCTCATTATTCGTGGGAAAATGTTTGATTGGTCGTGGGAATGCTGGGGCCCTTGGCTCCCCAGATCTTGCGGTCTTGCGCGAAGCCCTTTATAATGATAAAACCTATATCTTGGGCGCTATAGTAGCTCAAGGGTTGAACATGAACCGTTCTAAAGGCGTTGTCTATGGAGGTATCTATGCTACTCGTCTTGCTAGACATCTTGAGATACCTATTAGACTGGACGAGGAAGAAGAGATTCTTCTTCCTGAGAGATATCTACATTATGATAGCATGGTTCGCCATGACTTTCTTGATAGAGATATAAATAGAAGGATGATTTATAACGTGGTATTTAGTGAGGGTACTCATGAGACTATTACCTTGCCTGCTCCTTGTTCAATCTTCACACATGCAGGTACATTATTATGCCCTCAGACATCTACGCATATTGGGGCATAGCACAACCATAGGTGCCTGTGCCCGAGCTACCAGTCGAGTACCAGACGCCAGTTTATCAGTGGGAGCCAGAGGAGCTCACACAGCAGTGGCATCCTCAGTCCACTCTGGAGTACCCCGGAGACGGTTATTTCCCTCCTTGGGAGTAGACCAACTTAGGCCAAAAGCCCAAGCTTGGGGGAGTACGTGTTTCTCACCGACTTTATATTCATGCTTACGCTTTCAATTTGTTAGTCGGTGTCCACACTTTGCCACTGTATCGTCCATGCTAGTTTATTTATCTTTCTCGTTTTCTTTTCGTGTGTTTGTCTAGTTTGAGAAAACCCAAAAAGATTTTCTTTTCTTATTTTCCTTGTTGGGAGCATTCCCGTGTAAATAGTTTTCTTTTTCTTTGGGTCAAGGTAGAAGACCATAGTTACAATGTTTATCTGTCAAAGAGCCATATTACTTTGTCTTCTCCTTTGTGTTTGCCTGCAGATTCTAGCTTAGTCCAATGCACGAGCACTCTTATTATTGTTCACATCATTCGGTCGTGCAAGTGAAATGCAATAATGACGATATATGATGAAGTGACTGAGCCTGGAAAAGCTGGTATGAACTCGATCTATTTTGTTTTTGTAAATATGACTAGCTCATCGTTCTTGATTCAGCTTTGTTGTGAGACAAACATGTTTGCAATGACAACTTAGAGATCATAGTTTCTGATGCCATGCTTAATTAGCTAGGAGCTTATAAAAGTTTGTCTTGGATGCCAACATGAATTTTGAGATGACTATGATGTAGTATGATAGGATGGTATCCTCCTTTGAATGATTCAAGTGGCTTGACTTGGCACATGTTCACGCATGTAGTTGAAACAAATCAACATAGCCTCTATGATATTCATGTTCATGGTGATTTATGTCCTACTCATGCTTGCACTCAATGTTGGTTAATCACAATGCATTTTGATGACTGTTGTCGCTCTCTAGTTGGTCGCTTCCCAGTCTTTTGCTAGCCTTCACTTGTACTAAGCGGGAATATTGCTTGTGCATCGACTTCCATAAACCCAAAGTTGTTCCATATGAGTCCACCATACCTACCTATATGCGGTATCTACCTGCCATTCCAAGTAAATTTGCATGTGCCACTCTCTAAACCTTCAAGAAATAATCTGTTTTGCATGCCCGAACCGCTCATGTGGTGACAAGAGGCGATCAGTATCTTCCATGCTAGGCGTGTTATCCTCGATATGTGTTTATTCACTATCATTCACGAGAAAGGGGCCGGTAATTGGAATGCCCATTTCCATGCTCAAATCAAAAAGATAATTGCAAACAAAACTCCCCCCGGATTGATGTTGGTATGGATGGCACCCGAGTATTCGGCTAGTCGTGGAGTGTGATTGATCGGTGGTGGGGGAGTCAAAACTTTACATTTCTGTTTGGGAACCTCCTATAGCATGTGTAGTGTGGAAGATGGTGAAAACTCTTAGTCATTGCGTTGACAATGAAAGCATGCCACCCAAAATTATTATCTTTGTTTTAAAAGCTTGAGCTCTGGCAGCTCTACAAATCAATGTTTCCCTCTGCGAAGGGCCTGTCTATTTATGTTCTTGTTGAGTCATCCTCTTCTTATAAAAGCACCAATTAGAGAGCACCTCTATCATTTTTATGCTTTGCTTTTCACTGTGATTGAGTATGACTGTGACTGGATCTTCTTTGCCATGAATTACAATGTTTAGTCAGCCCTTGGTCTTTGAAGGTGCTATGCATTTATGTTTTGCGGTTTCAGAAAGAGCTAGCGAGATACCATCTGTTCGTACTGCTTCATGATTGTTTTGATTGAAGTGTTGATGTTTGAAACTTGTCATTATTGCTCGCTAGTTGATTATGCCATTGATATGAGTTTACCCTGAGACCTAGATGTCATTTGCTTATGTGGTTAGCTTGTGATCTTGCTGAATTCTGGATATGAGTTAGACATAGTTGGAACAACAAGATCAAACAGAGTTCGTAAAAGTTTTTCTTTTGTCTCTTTTAGTTTGTCAAGTGAATTGCTTGAGGACAAGCAATGTTTTAAGCTTTGGGGAGTTGATACGTCTCCATCGTATCTACTTTTCCAAACTCTTTTGCCCTTGTTTTGGACTCTAATTTGTATGATTTGAATGGAACTAACCCGGACTAACGCTGTTTTCATTAAAATTGCCATGGTGTTGTTTTTGCACATAAATAAAAGTTCTCGGAATGACATGGAAATTTACGGGGATTTTTTGTTGAATATATAAAAATACTAGCGCAAGAATCAACCGGAGGGGTGGAGCTGTGAGCCCACAATTCCACCAGGCGGGCCCCCCTGGCCACGCCTGGCAGGCTTGTGGGGCCCACGAAGCTCCAGCGCCTCCAATCTCAGCTCTATTTAGTCCCTTTCGTCCGGGAAAAAATCAAGAGGAAGAGTTCATTGCGTTTTATGATTTGGAGGCGCCGCCACCTCCTGTTCTTCCTCTGGAGGGCAGATTTGGAGTCCGTTCTCGGCTCCGGAGAGGGGAGAAAGTCGCCATCGTCATCACCAACCTTCCTTCATCGCCAATTCCATGATGCTCTTCATCGTTCGTGAGTAATCTCATCGTAGGCTTGCTGGACGGTGATGGGTTGGATGAGATCTATCATGTAATCGAGTTAGTTTGACGGGGATTGATCCCTAGTATCCACTATGTTCTGAGATTGATGTGGCTACTACTTTGCCATTCTTAATGCTTGTCACTAGGGCCCGAGTGCCATGATTTCAGATCTGAACCTATTATGTTGTCGCCAATATATGTGTATTCTTGATCCTATCTTGCAAGTTGTAGTCACCTACTATGTGTTATGACCCGGCAACCCCAGAGTGACAATAGCCGGAACCACTCCCGGAGATGACCATAGTATGAGGACTTCATGTATTCACTAAGTGTTAATGCGTTGCTCCGGTTATTTATTAAAAGGAGAACCTTAATATCCCGTAGTTTCCATTTGGACCCCGCTGTCACGGGAGGGATGGACAATAGATGTCATGCAAGTTCTTTTCCCTAAGCACGTATGACTACATACAGAATACATGCCTACTTTACATTGATGAAATGGAGGTAGTTACATATCCCACCGTGTTATAACTGTTGCATGATGAATAACATCCGGCATAATCATCCATCACCGATCCAATGCCTACGAGTTTTTCCTACTGCTCCATGCTATGTTACTTTGCCGCTACTGCTGTCAATGCTGCTACTGTTTCTCTGTTGCCACTGTTGTTACTTTGCTGCCACTTCTGTCACTTTGGTGCTACTAGTTACCGTTGCTACTGCTGCTATCATACTACCTTGCTACTGATACTTTGCTGCAGATACTAAATCTTTCAGGTGTGGTTGAATTGACAACTCAACTACTAATACTTGAGAATATTCTTTGGCTTCCCCATGTGTCGAATCAATAAATTTGGGTTGAATACTCTACCCTCGAAAACTGTTGCGATCCCCTATACTTGTGGGTTATCAGCCGGCTCCCGGCGATGGGGCCGACTCCTGGGGTGGCCGGGCGGCGGCTGGCCACGACGATGGTGCTGTCTCCAGGTGGTGGGTTGGTGGCTGGCTCCCTTGATGTTCCGGACGGCGCCGTCTCCGCAGCCGGGGGTGGATCGGTCGTCTCCGACACATCCATGGTCACCTATGGCGCCTCCATGGTCATCTCCGGCGCACTGTCTACATCAGCTTCCGGCGTGTCGGGGATCACCTCGAGGTTCACTGGTGTGGAGGCGGCCGGCTCGGCGGCCTTGGCTGGCTCGACCCTTGGGCCTGCTTTGAAGCCGCATCGCTAGCTGGCTCCTCCATGCGTGCTCGCTTGGCAGGGTCGTGCTTGGCCTTTGACCGTTTCTCCTTGGGCTTCTCGGCACGGCTGGGCTTAGATTGGCCCGCTGAAAGGACAAGGATGTCGCCTAGAGGGGGGGGGTGAATAGGGCTTTAAAATAATTACGGTTTAAGCTTGAACAAATGCGGAATAAAACTAACGTTTAATTTGTCAAGCACAAAACCTACAACAACTAGGCTCACCTATGTGCACCAACAACTTATGCTAAGCAAGATAAACAACTAAGTGATAGCAAGATATATGATAATAAACAATATGGCTATCACAAAGTAAAGTACATAAGTAAAGGGTTCGGGTAATTGATAACCGAGGCACGCGGAGACGATGATGTATCCCGAAGTTCACACCCTTGCGGATGCTAATCTCCGTTGGAGCGGTGTGGAGGCACAATGCTCCCCAAGATGCCACTAAGGCTACCGTAATCTCCTCACGTTCTCGCATAATGCAAGATGCCGTGATTCCACTAAGGGACCCTTGAGGGCAGTTACCGAACCCGTACAAATGGCAAACCTTGGGGGTGGTCACCGATACCCGTACAAATTGCTCGAGGCAATGTCCACAACCTAATTGGAGACCCCGACGCTTGCCCGGAGCTTTACACCATAATGATTGAGCTCCGAGACACCACCAAGCTTTTAGGACGCCAAAGCATCCACGAAGAACAATATCTAGGGTACTAATTACCAAAGGTAATAAGCTTCTCAAACTTCACTTCCATGTGTCACCGTGGAGAACTCAAACGATGCAACTAATGCAATGGCAAGCGCACATGGAGTGCCCAAGTCCTTCTCTCCCAAATCCCACCAAAGCAACTAATTTTAGGGAGGAAAATGAGAGGAAGAAAAAAGAAGAACACGAAGAACTCCAAGAACTAGACCCAAGGGGTTCCCCTCACTTAGAGGAGAAAGTGATTGGTGGAAATGTGGATCTAGATCTCCTCTGTCCTTTCCCTCAAGAACTAGCAAGAATCATTGGAGGGATTGAGAGTTAGCAAGCTCTAAGAAGGTCAACAATGGGGGGGAGAACACGAGCTAAAGAGATAAGGTTCAATGGGGAAGAAGACCCCCTTTATAGGTGGGAAAAAATCCAACTGTTAAGCCTCTTAGCCCGCACAGAGCGGTACAACCGCTCGGTAGGTTCACCAGCCATGTTGAGGCCAAAAAGGATGCAAAAAACAGTCCAACGGAGCGGTACTACCGCTCCCTGGAGCGGTACTACCGCTAGGGAGCGGTAGTAGAAAATTACAACCGCTCCGGGGGCGGTACTACCTCTCTGGGGGCCGTACTACCGCTACAGGAGCGGTACTACCGCTCGCACAAGGAGCGGTACTACAGCTGGATACTGAAACTGCTATAACTTTCGCATACGGACTCTGAATTCAACGAAACCAAGTTTGTTGGAAAGGTAACGACATGGTCTAAAAAAATATTGATAGAAATATCAATAAGAAGTAAGTGAGAAAAGATACATAAGAAAATGGTGAGAACCCTTCTTCGAATAAGACCGGTAAAAACTCCCAACATCGAAAACATCATAGAAGATGCATATGGACTCCATTTTCGATGAACTCGAGCGTGTCATGAAGATGACCATAAGCTCCAAAACTCACAAAGAGAAATACAAAGCAAGAACCAAGAAATATGATGCAAGTATGCAAATGGTTTGAGCTCTCAATGAACGATACGATCAAGCTACTCACTTGAGAGCCCCCTTGAAAGTATGACAATCTATCCTAAAACAGAAAACCTATCAAGGGCAAACCTATACCTTGCACCTCATCCTCTTGAGCTAGATGACGATGATCTTGGCTTACTCAAGATGGACCACCTTTCTTGCTTGCGTTGGCTTGATGAAGAGTAGTTGATTGCTCCCCCATACACACTATGGGTGAGTCGCTCTTCAGCATATCTTCACAAGTCCATTGCCACCATCCTTCACCACTTGACGTCATGCTCCATGGGTTGTATGAGATCTTCCTCTTGACGCAATCCCATGGAAACACACATAACCCCACATAAAACTCTCATGAAGACCATGGGATAGCACACAAATACGTAATGGACAATGCTTACCATACCATGGGATCACTTGATCCCTCTCGGTACATCTTGTACGCTTTGTGTGTTGATCATCTTGATTTACTCTTTGTCTGACGATCTTGATCAACCTTGTGTCTCTATGACCATTCTTTGGATAATACCTTGAATACCACCTTGGTCATCATATGAACTCCTTGAACCCAACATATGGACTTGAAGAAGTGCGTATGGACAAATCCTATAAATATAAGTTAAGGCAACCATTAGTCCATATGAATTGTCATCAATTACCAAAACCACATATGGATATATATGCTCTAACAATCTCCCCCATTTTGGTAATTGATGGCAACCACTTCAAGAGAGTTTATATAAGGAAATAAGCATAACCAAGCGCACACATACAAAGCAATAATGGATGCGTGCAAGATGTAAATGCTTACGCAATAAAAGCAAAACCCTCTAAACATATCCAAAGTAAACTCTCTAAACTTCTCCCCCATTGGCATCGATTGCCAAAATAGACAAAAAGTTTAGAAAGCCAATATATTTGGTGGTCCTCCAAAAAGTGCGTACTTCTCAGCAAATGAGTGCAAAGAAATACACAAATACAATGATAAGTAGTTGGAGGAAAACAAACTATATTGAGGACCCAAAGATTGCAAATAAAAGGATCGTATGCCACAAAGACATACAAAAATAGAGGCAAGCAATCAAAAGATACCAGATGGAACAAACAACCTTATGGTCCTTTGAACCACATGAATAAAAGATATTATGATAAAGGCAACATAGTGTTTTATCAAAACTAGAGAAACTCCCCATGATTTGTGCACTAATAAGAGATTTTTGTATTTGATACAAGTGCACAAAATAGGATCGTTGCTCCCCAAAAATTAAAATAAACACACAACGAGTGCAAGAAGATATATGAGACAATAAGCATATCACTTGCACAAAACAAATGGTTGAGCAACATGTAAAAGAAGCAACTTAAGAATAGGCTCAACCAAAATAATGTGTGTGAGTCATGGCAAAGCACTTGAGAAGACTAAGATAAGGATGAGCATTACTCATCAACATAGTCTTGATGAAATGAGACACAAAGTGCAAGACATATCATTCCCACACACACATACTAGAAAATGGGTTCACAAGCTTACTAATAAACAAAATAAGAATCAACGCTTGTGACAACCCATGGTGAAGATAGGAAATAAGAACCTTGTCAAGAGGAGGGATACCAATCAAAATGGCAAAACCCTCATCAAGACAAGCATGAGGAAAAATAATCTTCACGGCCAAAGAGTGCATCAAGATGTAGGAAAATAAGGTACGCACTCAAGACAAATCGTTTCACGAAGCCACCAAAAACAGAAAAAGGAAATGCAACGGTGGACGTGAAAGAAAAGGGGATATCAATTAGAGATGTAACTTCTCTCATGTGTAAAATATTCTAAGTATAAGACAATCATGATGATATATATCCACAAAGAAGGATGTACACACGAAATGGTTACAAGAATGAACAAACAAGATAACCAAAAGGAAGTCATAAATATATCAATAAGATCATTGCTTGGAAGCATAGCACATGGCCTAATATTTTATTATTGTACAATATGAGCTTCCAACATACGAACATCAAAGACATCCCAACTAGCAATACGACATCATCGTTCAGATGCTTTGAGAAAGGAAACAAGTACTACAAGAACGAATCAAGAGATTCATGCCATGATGCAACCTAGAAAAGAAAAGACAGGTTTGGGCCTTTGCAAGAAATGAAAGGATGAAGTAGATACTTGTTACCGATACAACATCGGATTGATGTAGTAGATAGCTGTTCGTTGATCATCCTAACTTGGCTCCAATAACCACATGGTCTCAACACCTTCCTTATAGGTGAGCCGAGCATCCAACGCATCTCCAATTGTTCCTGGAACAACAAAACAAACAAAATGGTGCCCAAGCTCATTGGGACCAAAGAGTTAGAAAACCAACAATACATAGGACAAACTTCACATACATATGTGCACATATATATGAATTTGAATTTCATGCACACTTTAGGCAATTTATGACAAGGTGGAGTTTCCCCTATATATTGGGTCAAAGAAAGCAAGCAAGCAAAAGAAGTTATATATAGTAAATATGCATGCTCAAGGCTTTCAAGAATCAACTCAACACAAAGTTGATAATACACCAAAAGACAAGGTATCAAGTGATAATAAGATACCAAACAAAAAACTATCACTTGAAGGATATCAATTAAAATATACCTCAAGGAATGAGATATCCATTTACACATGCCAAATAAAAGGAAACAAGATACCAATTGAAGGAAAACAAACACGAGGTATCTAGTTTCCAAAAGAGAGCTAGGTTCCAACAAACCAAACCCTCGATAAATTTTCATGATGGCACAAAGCATCATAAAGAGCAAGACTTCCCTCCCATCAACACACACTTGATGGGGATCAAAAGATTTTATGATGGGCGAATAAAGAGCGTGTTCTAAAGAAAATAGGATAGCTCCCCCAAAGGATGTGCATTATATAGAATTTGCATTTACATACAAAATGCACAAGATGGGATCATCACTTTATCTATATCTATGAAAACACTAGACATGTTAAAATAGATGCACAAGAGGCAAGGAAGACAAACGAAACACAAAATCCAATGTAAAGACGATTAGCAATTCCTACCACATGATGGGAATCCCAATTGTCAAGGACAAGAAGTATTTTGGAAATGATACTCATTGGTAGATCGCAAATATATTCAAGATCATCTTTGCCCATAAAACACAAGCAAATGACACTTGTAGAGAAAACATGCCACCTAGGAACAAGATAATTTACAATATCTATACTAAGTGGCAATACCTCAAATGTACACATTCTCTAGGCTTGTAATATGCACATAGCATATTACTCCCCCATAATGTGATAACCCAACAATATTAACAAGTGGCAAATTAAAACCAACAAGAGATAATTAATGGACCATATAGAATTTGAATCTCTCATGAGTAAGACATACCACATAGAAACTAGATAATCTTGAAATATCAATCCTAAGTGTTATTCCCCATGTATACACATTTATAGGATTGTGAGGTGTGCAAAGCACATCACTCCCCCACAATTGGATAATCCATTAATCTCTCACAAGAGCCAACAAAGATACAAACAGGATGCAAAAAGGCTCAATACAAGACTCACATGTACATGATATGCAAACCAACATACACATACTCGATTACTCAACATAAGCAAGTTGGAAGCACAACATGTACAAACACATGCAAGGTACAAAACCACAACATGCAAAGGGGCAAGAAACTAACAATGTAAATAGTTTAAGTACAAGTTACCGTAAGGAGGCACATTGGATATAAGATAGAAACTCGATAATCCAAATGACTTGGCTTGAGAAAATATGAATGATGAATACCCCTTAATTCTTCATTATGTATCCAAGTCTCTAATGTCCTCCACAAACACTTATTGATCAAGTTTGAGCTTGTTGGTCCCCAACCATGTTGGGTCCTAAGAGGTTAGTCATAATAGGCTTGGCAACCCAAATGGTACTTTTCTTGACACCACTTTGAGTACCAACAAACTTGGCAAACACATTGCAACCTTATCCTTCCCAAGTGAATAGATATCATCAATAATGCTTGGGTTGGATAAATTACCTCTCGTGCAAGAAGAAGCGAAGTGACCCTTCTCACGACATAAGTAGAAACATCTACCCATTAATTTCTTCCCTATTGATTTCTCAACATGAGGAGTGTTGGCTTGGGTCTTCTTGGGAAGGGGCCTTTCTTCAACTTGTAGTTGAGTATGTGATTGCACTTGTGGCCTCTTCCCTTGTTGCTTGTGACTTTGGAGCTTCTTCTTTAGTGGGCAAGATCTAACATGGTGCCCTTCAATTTTGCACTTGAAGCAAATAATCTTGGATGAATTCTTGACTTGTTCTTGGCCCTTCTTCTTGAGTCTTTTGGACTTATTCTTTTTGTTGGAGTTGAATCCAAGTCCATATTTGTCATTTGGGGATTTTTTCCCACACAAGACATTGTTGAGTGTGGACATTCCTTCATGACTCTTTTCCAAGTCTTTCTTCAAGGAAGTGACTTGGGACTTGAGCTCTTTGATTTCCTCTACATGGTTAGTATCAACACAAGTACTAGAGAAAGTATAAGCTTCATTGTTAGAGCAACAAGGCATGGAAAGTAATTCATCACAAGATGTAGCAACATTGTGAGTAGATGAATTACGAGGACTAGCACATGACAATATAGCTTTTTGACTAGAAGTAGTGCTAATGTCCACATGAGGCTCACTCGATGTTACCTTGGTAGTAATAGCCTCATGAGCTAATTTTAGCACATTGTGGGATACTAGAAGATCATCATGAGAGCTTGTGAGCATTACATGACTTTCTTCCAATTTCCCATAATTGCTAGATAGCAACTCGAGTTGAGCCCTTAGCTCAACATTCTCCTTTGAAATGGATGCTTCACAAGAAGTAGAATTAGTAGCACAAGCATCATTATTAACAATAAGAGGAGAAGGCAACTTGGCAAGCTCTTTAGCATATGAAGCTTCAAGTTGAGCATGAGACTCGGTGAGTTCGATGAGCGAACTCTTAATAGCCTTTGAGCCATTTTAGAGGTGCTCATAGTCCTCAACGAGTTTAGCATGTGCAACTTCAAGCTTATCGTTTTTAGTTCTAAAATCATTAGCCACCTCGAGAGCTCTATCATGGGATTCCTTTAATCTAGATAATTCTATAGCAAAGGTTTCCTCAAGAGATTCCTTGGTGGTTTGTTCATTTTCAAGATCTTGAGCTAGCTCCGCGATCTCGTTAGCGTATTCACGCTCATGACCTTCCATTGTCTCAATGGTGGCCTCATGCTCTTCGAGATGAGCTTCCAACTCCTCAATGTATTTCTTGCCGTCAGTGGCAATAGACATGATTCCCAAGAAGTTGGAACAAGCAAGTTTATTCTTATAAATAGATTTAAAAATCATTTCACCCTTAATTTTTAAGGATGCAATATTATCACTCTCTTCATCATTATTATCATCCCCATTATCATCAACATCATCATCATGAGATATATTGGGATTCAAAGTAGGAGATACCTTTCAAGCCTTAGCCATAAGGCAAAAGTGAGTCACAATAAATGATGATGTAGGATCCCTTGAAGCATAGTTCAAGGCCACATCTTGTTCCATGGAGTGAGGAATTTCCTCTACATTGTTAGCACAACAACTCGAGGAAATATATACATTTTTATCATGGCAACAAGATATAGGAAGCATATCATCATGAGATTTAGTCAAGCAGTTTTTACATGATATGCAAGGACTATCAGCACAAGCATGTAAAACATTTAGAGTGCTCGAAGTGTTAATGCCCAAAGATGAAGCATTGCAATAATATAGTGATGAAGGATCATCAACAATAAACCCACTATCATCATTGCAATGATCACCACTACTCACCATATCATTACCTTGTGGCAATCCACATGTAGGTGAAGTAGATCAAGTTGAGAAGACCAAACGTCCAGAGGTGGAGGGAGAACAATCATTCCCACAAATCTTGGACATACCTTATTTATCTTGAAGCTTTGTCCACAACTTACGAGCATCCCGGAATGGCATGAGTTGAAATATAACTACATTGCTCAAAGCATCAAAAAGAACATTAGAAGCTTGAGCATTGCGATAAGAGTTTTCTCATCCTCTAAAGATATATTTTGAGAATCCTTTGGAGGAGAAAAACCCATATCTACAATTCGCTCCAAATTTGGGTCCAAGACCCGAAAGTGATTAAGCATGCGAATTACCCAAACATCAAAGTTTGTGCCATCGAAACTAAGAGTGTCAGTGAATCCTAAACCCATAGTCGACATCCTTACTCTCTAGGTGGTTAAACCTAATAAAGAGACACCTAGCTCTGATACCAATTGAAAGGGCGTCGATGTCGCCTAGAGGGGGGGGTGAATAGGTGCTTTAAAATAATTACGGTTTAGGCTTGAACAAATATGGAATAAAAATAACGTTTAATTTGTCAAGCACAAAACGTACAACAACTAGGATCACCTATGTGAACCAACAACTTATACTAAGCAAGATAAACAACTAAGTGATAGCAAGATATATGACAATAAACAATATGGCTATCACAAAGTAAAGTGCATAAGTAAAGGGTTCGGGTAAGAGATAACCGAGGCACACGGAGACGATGATGTATCCCGAAGTTCACACCCTTGCGGATGCTAATCTCCGTTGGAGCGGTGTGGAGGCACAATGCTCCCCAAGATGCCACTAAGGCCACCGTAATCTCCTCACTCTCTCGCACAATGCAAGATGTCGTGATTCCACTAAGGGACCCTTGAGGGAGGTCACCGAACCCGTACAAATGGCAAACCTTGGGGGTGGTCATCGATACCCGTACAAATTGCTCGGGGCAATCTCCACAACCTAATTGGAGACCCCGACGCTTGCCCGGAGCTTTACACCACAATGATTGAGCTCTGAGACACCACCAAGCTTCTAGGACGCCAAAACATCCACGAAGAACAATATCTAGGGTACTAAGTACCAAAGGTAATAAGCTTCTCAAACTTCACTTCCACGTATCACCGTGGAGAACTCAGACAATGCAACTAATGCAATGGCAAGGGCACACGGAGTGCCCAAGTCCTTCTCTCCCAAATCCCACCAAAGCAACAAATTCTAGGGAGGAAAATGAGAGGAAGAACAAAGAAGAACACGAAGAACTCCAAGAAGTAGACCCAAGGGGTTCCCCTCACATAGAGGATAAAGTGATTGGTGGAAATGTGGATCTAGATCTCCTCTCTCTTTTCCCTCAAGAACTAGCAAGAATCATTGGAGGGATTTAGGGTTAGCAAGCTCGAAGAAGGTAAACAATGGGGGCAGAACACGAGCTAAAGAGATAAGGTTCAATGCGTAAGAAGACCCCCTTTTATAGGTGGGGAAAAATCTAACCGTTAAGCCTCACAGCCCGCACAAAGCGGTAGTACCGCTCGGTAGGTTCACCAACCATGCTGTGGCCAAAAAGTATGCAAAAAACAGTCCGACGGAGCGGTACTACCTCTCCTGGAGTGGTACTACCGCTTGGGAGCGGTAGTAAAAAATTACTACCGCTCCGGGGGCGGTACTACCGCTACAGGAGCGGTACTACCGCTGGCACGAGGAGCGGTACTACCGGTGGATAGTGAAACTGCTGTAACTTTCGCATACGGACTCCAAATTCAACGAAACCAAGTTTGTTGGAAAGCTAACGACATGGGCTAAAACAATATTGATAGAAATATCAATAAGAAGCAAGTGAGAAAAGTCCCATAAGAAAATGGTGAGAACCCTTCTTCGAATAAGACCGGTAAAAACTCCCAACATTGAGAACATCATAGAAGATGCATGTGGACTCCATTTTCAATGAACTCGAGCATGTCATGAAGATGACCATAAGCTCTAAAACTCACAAAGAGAAATACAAAACAAGAACCAAGAAGTATGATGCAAGGATGCAAATGGTTTGAGCTCTCAACGAACGATACGATCAAGCTACTCACTTGAGAGCCCCCCTTGACAGTACGACAATCTATCCTAAAACACAAAACCTATCAAGGGCAAACCTATACCTTGCACCTCGTCCACTTGAGCTAGATGACGATGATCTTGGCCTCCTCAAGATGGACCACCTTTCTTGCTTGCGTTGGCTTCATGAAGACCAGTTGATTGCTCCCCCATACATACAATGGGTGAGCTGCTCTTCAGCATATCTTCACAAGTCCATTGCCACCATCCTCCACCACTAGACGTCATCCTCCATGGGTTGTATGAGATCTTCCTCTTGACGCAAGCCCATGGAAACACACCTAACCCCACATAGAACTCTCACGAAGACCATGGGTTAGTACATAAATACGTAATGGACAATGCTTACCATACCATGGGATCACTTGATCCCTCTCGGTACATCTTGTATGCTTTGTGTGTTGATCATCTTGATTTACTCTTTGTCTGACGATCTTGATCAACCTTGTGTCTCTATGACCATTCTTTGGATAATACCTTGAATACCACCTTGGTCATCATATAAACTCCTTGAACCCAACAGATGGACTTCAAGAAGTGCCTATGGACAAATCCTACAAATATAACTTAAGGAAACCATTAGTCCATAGGAATTGTCATCAATTATCAAAACCACATATGGATATACAAGCTCTAACACCCGCGGCCATCTTGTTCGCTGTTGATTCCCAGTGAAGGGTGGACTCGTCATCCAACGCCTTCTTGGCAGCATCAACAGCCTCCCAGCCGGCTCGCTCGGCGGCGGAGGCGTTTTCTTCCTCCACGTCTTCTGCCTCCCTGCCAAGTACTATTTGAGGAACCTATCCTTGCACAACAAATCAAAAAGAGATAACAAAGGACTCTTACCCTGCCACGACGGGCACCCGCTTCCTGCCAGCGCCAATGCGATGCTTATTGGCGCCGCCTCCGCGTCCTCTGGCTGGAGGTCCCGTTGCGGCACGCTTGGGGGACGGCTTGGATGTGGCTGCCCCCTTGCCCTTGTTCCTGGCCATCTCGCCAGGCGCTGCCGTCTCACCAGCCTTGCGGCGGCCCCACTTCAGGGGAGGGTTGGTGACTTCCTCCAGATCATCTGGATCCTCCCCGAAAGCTGCATCAGGCAGAGCGGGTGGCGTCTCGTCATATTCCGTCGAGTAAAGAATGGAGGGGTTTAGGTGCTCACCAGGCGGCTCGGAGCCCTCCGACTCCAATGCTTCCTCTGAACCTTCGGAGACGGCGGCTCGCGGCTCTATCATCCCCGCATCCTCAATTTCAGAGGGGTCCGACGTCTCCACGTCGGCGGCTGGCAGGTCGAGCACTTGCACGCTCTCGAACAGCTAAGCAATGGATTTGGCAGCCGTCTCAAAAGAGAGAATAGCAAGTTCAAAGATAAACAAAACAAGATTTGGGGAGGCGCTTACCACTGGGGCCGGATGGGCTCGGTCGTAAGGGGTCATTCCCCATTCCCAACCTCCACCTTCATCCATATTGGCGGAGGAGATCAGGTTCACATTCCGAGCCACCGCGCTGGCTCAGAAGTTCTTGGTGGAGAGCCGGCAGGGGTCACGCCGGCCGCCCATCTGACAGATCAGATGCTGCCGCCTCTGTAGAGGGAGGATCCGGCGGGTCATCATGGTGGTGAGGAGGTCGCGGCCCAAGAGGCCGCGAGTCTTCATGGTCTTGAGGTAGGCGCGAATCTACTCCACCTCAGCGATCGGCTTCGGATACGAAGCCTTCTAATTCCTCTTCGCCATCGGAGGAGCGATGACAAAGGGGGGCAGGTTGAGGCCATCGTGGGTGGCGTCGACGTTCTTCACATAGAAGAATCCCCTCTGTCACAATTTGATGGAGTCCTGGAGCGGCATCTAGGGGAAGCCGCACGTCGTCCGATGATGCACCAGTGTCGTGCCGCACGGGGTCATCGGGCGGGGGCCCTTGAGCTTCTCCGCCTCGGCTTTGTCCATTTTATGGACTGCTGCTTGAAAAAGAACAACTTTTGCCAGAGGTTGAGGCGGGGCTCAATACCCAGAAAGCCCTCACACAGGACGACATAAGCAGCGAGTTGAAGAATGGCGTTAGGCGCCAGATGGTGCTGCTGCAAGCCGAAGAAGATGAGGAAGTTGGCGAAGAACTTGCTCGCCGGGAGTCCGAAGCCACGGTAGAAGTGTTCATCGAACACGACTACCTCTCCCTCCCTAGGCGTCGGGGCCTTTTCGACTCCGGGCACCCATGCCGCCACAACAGATGTGGGAGCCAGCTGGCGACGATGGCGGAGCGCCTCAATATGGCCGTCGCAAATGTCGCTCCCGAGCCAGGCCCCGTTGTGCTGACCCTTCTTTGGGGCGCTGCTCGACATGACGGCGGATGACGAAAGCTTGAGGTGGTGGGCGGCGATGGCCTGTGCGACAACGAATATGAAGCGAAGCTCTTTCTTTCTGTGGGCTCAGGGAAGGAAGGGGCGCAAGTGTGGGGCGATAAGGGGGCGAATGGCCTCGGTACCCCCGCACCCCATTTAACCCCCACGATGGATCATGGGGAGGGGATCCGGTGCGCATAGGACACACCTCTCCCGATTATTACGAGCACATTAACGACTCCCGAAACCCAACCGTCGCAGAGTAAATCCGCAGAGGATCCTCCACGCGGGGGCCGAGGGGGCGTCGTGGCGGGACCCAGGGCTCAGGCCGAGTCCCGTCGTCTGAGCAAACCATCATCACGTCAGGCCAGGGCCTGGCACGTGGCAGAATCTACGCAACTTATGACGAAGCCAAGGCGCCTTTTGGAAGCCAGCCGGCTTCCGAGCCGGCGTCTCCTGCCACAGACAGCGAAAGGAATTCAACAACAAATAACTCAAGCCGGCGAGGCCTCCCGCTCCAAGGCGGCGGGCCTCCCCTGCTTCGGGGACTACTGACAAGGGGATAACACCGGGGTAGGCTCATCAAGCCTAATCCTTTGCCTCCTACCTTGAAGGAATAGCACAACTCATTCTATGAGGCCCGATCCCCCTGGCCGGCTAGGAAACTCCTACCGGCTGGGGGCGATACGGCCGAATCTCTCCGGCCGGGTAGGAAGCTCGTGCCGGCTAGGAGCGAGATGGCTACCTCCCTCTAGTCGTCTAAGCCGCGCTGGTCGGCTAGAGGCGACACGGCCGTTCCCAGGCCGGCTAGTGAAGCGACTAGCCGGCTAGGGAGCTCAAGTCACATCAGACCGCATGTCATGACGAGACCCTATGGTTAAAGGTGGCTACGCGTCAGCCATGGTACTGGATTGGAGCACACGGCAGGTACAACGTCGGAGGCCATGCAGCTGACCTAATCCAGCTCCGATCCATCATCCTGCACAGTGTCGGCCCGTCAAACTCCCACTCCATTATCACACTCAGCGTGGGAACAGTGGAGACGGTTGTACTAGCAGCCCATGACGAATCTCGCAAGACGACGCCAGACGTACTACACATGTCCTACGTCGGCCTTACGTGAGAGCCTCACTGGCTAGCCAACGGCCCCCATAGCCAGATGGGACCTCGCAGCCGGCGGGCCCCTCCTGCGAGAAGACAAGACCCTCGTGGCCCCCCTGGCCAGTGGGCGAGGCTGCCAGCCGGGCCCTACTCATGTACTTGTATCCTTATTGTAGGTCGGTGGGTTCGTCTATGAAACCCCCCGACCCCCTCCATGCAGAGGGTCGGTCAATATTTCATACACACACTCATACAGGAGAGGTAGATACGAGCCGACTGCTCCTTCTTCCTCCTCCGCAGAACAGCTCCAGGAGCACATTGTAGCTTCATTGGTGCATTATACACTCCGACAGGATTAGGGGTGTTATCTCTTCGGAGAGCCCTGAACCTGGGTACATCGCGCGTTCCATGCTTGTACCAACGTCGTCCCTAGCGCCCACCGCTGTCACTTCAGTTCCCACCATCTTTAGCATACCCAGTGCATAAATTGTGAGTAAACATCGACACTGATAGACGCCCAGAAGCCACGAAAGCGCAAGAGAGACGACTCCGGTGAGGAAATGGAGCGTCCATGGAACGCGACATTGCTTTGACCATTCTACTGCCAAGAGGAAGAGAGAAAAACGTGTACGTATGTATCATGTACCCTTTTCGGGATTTCAATGAATGCAATGGGTGTTTCAAGGTAGTGCTTGGGGCATACCTTTTTCAGATTCATAAAAGAGTTGTCAATTCAAGAGTGGGCTCTCCGGTCCGGCTCCTCGGGCTCGGGGGCTCGCTAGCCATCCCGAACTACTTCCTTACTCGTAGTCGAATGTATAATGTATGTCGAGTTGAAACCCTTACCACCCTGCACAAGCTACAGACCGTCTCCCGGCTGTCCAGCTACCGGGATCATGGGAAGGAACGCCGGCTACATGAAAAATCCGACTACGAAAGGGGTTGCCGGCTCGGGTTGGTTCGATCGCTTGCGATCTTATTTTCTAGCCGGCCTCTGCCGTCTCGCTCCAAGTCCAAGTATCTCGGCGGCTTAAAAAAAATCTGAGGCTAACAATTTCGAAGGCAGAAGCCCGGTCCCAGTCACAGACCGGCTCCCGGCTGTCGGGCTAGCGGGGTGGATGCTGGAGGAGGCAAAGTTATTGAATAGATAGAAGCCAAAGAGAAACAAAAGAGAGAAAAGCGAGCCGGCAAGCACAACTTTTGCACACACAATGCAGATAGATAAGCATATATCACACTCAAAAGCATTCAAAGGCCCACGGCCGGAGTTCATTACATAAAACACCCCAAGTGGGTGGAACTGTTGGACTAATAAAAAGTGCAAAAAAATGAAAAAAGCTTCAGTTGGTGACGGATCCACCCGCGGCCCCGGCATCACCGGCGGCACGTGAGGCGGCGGCGTCAGCATTGCCAGCCCCGCCTGAGGTAGAGGCGGCGTCATCTGCCCGAGCTTCTTCGGCATCGTCCCTTGCAGCCAAGTCGGCGTAGGCCTTGTCGCTGCAGTTGGCGACCTCAAAGGCCATCTCGTCAGAGTTGCCATCAGCGTCATGGAGAAGTAGCTGGAACGGATCCTACGGGATCAGGCTGCCGGCAGCCTCGCGCTCCAGGCTGAACTCGTTCCAAGCGGCAAAGGACGCAATGTCGCTGGCCCGCACCTGTAGATCGTCCTCGACGGTGCTAGCTCCGCCTCTGTACCGGCACGTTGCGCAGCGAGCCAACCCAAGTCTATGTTATTGTACCATGACTTGGCCAGGCGGAGCACCATGTATGCTCCAGCGCGCACGACCGACGCGCTCTAGGCGTCCAGGCGAGAGCTCCCGACTTCAAGCCAGTGTGACAACCGGCTCATTGACGCCGGCTCCACCGCATCGGGCCAAAGGGCCTTCACCATCGCCAGCCCGACGCCCTAGAGTCAATCCAGAGAATGTGCTAGCTCGTGCATACGGCCCTGGCAGCGGTGGCTATCTCGTCGACGGTCCAACCAGCGGTGGCGTCCACCTCAATGCCGGCGGCACGACGCTCGTCGCGGCTGGCCTCCATGGCTGCTTCTGCCGCCTCCCGTGCCCCAGGGAAGAGCTCTGGGGAGCAGTAATAGGGGCGCGACATGAGCAGAAAGAGAGAAGAAAAACCAACAACGTTGAAAATGAAGACATGTCAAAGAAGGCTTACGGTTGAGTTGAATATCGACCTCGCCCGCCTCCTCTAGAGACTCACGGTCTCGAGATATGCGCTCTTGAGCCAGGCGGGTGATTTCGCTCCGGAGGGCCTCAGCCGCCTCGGTTTCCTTCGCTAACCGGTCGTGTCGTATCCTTCTGCGCCTTCTCACCAAGGCACATATTCTCCAGGCGTTCTAGGTCGGCGATGTGGGAGGCCTCCTTCTCCTTCAGGACACAGCATAGTTCTTCCAGCTCCCACTGATGGGCCGCCTCCCGGTCCTTCTTCTTCGTCTGGAGAAGATCCACCTCCGGACAGAGCCGTCCGCCTTCATCACGCAAGGCGTCGCGCTCTAAGACGGCTTTGTCCAGCCAGTCCTGAAGGTCGCTGGTCCGGCCCTCGGCTTCTTGGATCCGGGCCAGCAATGCATTATGAGCCTTCTCCTCACTGTTAAGAAGATCCTACGGAGAACACAAGCAAAGCAAAGCAAGAATAAGACTCGGCCCGACTAACTCTCAACCGACCCGATTCTCGGGGGCTACACCCAGTGGGTGCATGATGTCCCACAAGCGTATGGGATCGCAACAGTTTTCGAGGGTAGAGTATTCAACCCAAATTTATTGATTCGCTCACAAGAGGAAGCTAAAGAATATTCTCAAGTATTAGCAGCTGAGTTGTCAATTCAACCACACCTGAAAGATTAGTGTCTTCAAGAAAAGTATTAGTAGCAAGGTCGTATGATAGCAACGGTGCCAAAAAAAGCTTTGACAATCCCCGACAACGGCGCTAGAAAAAGCCTTGTTGACGGGATGTTAGCGCCAACAAAGTCTTGCAACAAGTAACAACGGAGTAACAAGTAACAACACTAGTGACATCAGCAGCAAAGTAACAAGTAACAATAGTAGTGACAGCAGCAGCAAAGTGGCCCAATCCCTTTTGTAGCAAGGGACAAGCCTAGGCAAAGTAACGTAGCGAGGACCAGTAGTAAAAGACTCGTAGGCAGTGGATCGGTGATAGATGACTATTAGGGATGTGATTCATCATGTAACAGCTATAACACGGAGAGATATGTGGCTAGCTCCTGTTCATCAATCTAATGTAGGCATGTATTCCGTATGTAGTCATACGTGCTTAGGGAAAAGAACTTGCATGACATCTATTGTCCATCCCTCTTGTGGCAGTGGGGTCCTAATGGAAACTACGGGATATTAAGGTTCTCCTTTTAATAAAGAACCGGGCCAACGCATTAACACGCGGTGAATACATGAACTCCTCATACTATGGTCATCTCTGGGAGTGGTTCCGGCTATTGTCACTCCGGGGTTGCCGGGTCATAACACATAGTAGGTGACTACAACTTACAAGATAGGATCTAAAACACACATATATTGGCGACAACATAATAGGTTCAGATCTGAAATCATGGCACTCGGGACCTAGTGACAAGCATTAAGCATAGCCAAGTAGTAGCAACATCAATCTAGAACATAGTGGATACTAGGGATCAATTCCTGTCAAGAACTAACTCGATTACATGATAGATCTCATCCAACTCATCACCGTCCAGCAAGCCTACGATGAGATTACTCACGAACGATGAAGAGCATCATAGAATTGTCGATGGAGAAAGGTTAATGATGACGATGGAGACAATTTCCCCTCTCCGGAGCCTGAAACGAACTCCAGATCTGCCCTCCAGATGAAGAATAGGATGTGGAGGCGCCTCCGTATCGCAAAACACGATGAAACCTTCTTTCTGATTTTTTTCCAGGCGAAACAGAAGATATAGAGCTGAGATTGGGGGCGGTGGTGCCACGTGGGCCCCACAAGCATGCACGGCGCGACCTAGGGGGGTGGCCGCGGCCTGTGGGCTTGTGGCCCACTGGCACTCCCCCTCCGGTGGATCTTTGCGCAGGTATTTTTCTTTTATTCTAGAAAAAATCTCCGTAAATTTTGAGGACGTTTGGAGAACTTTGATTTCTGCACAAAAACAACACCAAGGCAATTCTGCTGAGAATAGCATGAGTCCGGGTTAGTTCCATTCAAATCATGCAAATTAGAGTCCAAAACAAGGGCAAAAGAGTTTGGAAAAGTAGATACGATGGAGACGTATCAAATCCCCCAAGCTTAAAACCTTTCTTGTCCTCAAGCAACTCAGTTGAAAAACTGAGAGAGAAAGAAAAACTTTGACAAACTCTGTTTGATCTTGTTGTTGCAACTATGTCTAACTCATAACGAGAATTTCAGCATGATCACAAGTTAACCACATAAGCAAATGACACAAAGGTCTCAGGGTAAACTAATATCAATGGCATAATCAGCTAACGAGCAAATAATAATGAGTTTCAAATACCAACACTTCAATCAAAACAAGCATGAAGCAATATGAATAGGTGGTATCTCGCTAGCTCTTTCTGAGACCGCAAAACATAAATGCAGAGCACTTTCAAAGATCAAGGGCTGACTAAACATTGTAATTCATAGCAACGAAGATCCAGTCATAGTCATACTCAATATCAATCAAAAGCAAAGCATAAAAATAACAGAGGTGCTCTCTAATTGGTGCTTATAAAAGAGGAGGATGACTCAACAGGAAAATAAATAGACAGGCCCTTCGCAGAGGGAAGCATTGATTTGGAGAGGTGCCAGAGCTCAAGCTTTGAAAATAGAGATAATAATTTTGGGTGGCATGCTTTCATTGTTAACGCAATGACCAAGAGTTCCCAATATCTTACATGCTAGTCATGCTATAGGCGGTTTCCCAAATAGAAAAGTAAAGTTTTAACTCCCCCACCACCAATCAATCACACTTCACGGCTAGCCGAATCCTCGGGTACCGGCCATACTAACATCAATCTGGGGGGAGTCTTGTTTTATCGTTATGTTTTCGATTTAAGCGTGGAACTGGGCATTCCAATTACCGGACCCTTTCTCGTGAATGACAGTGAATAAACACATGTCAAGGATAACACTCCTAGCATGGAAGATACCAATAGCCCCCTGTCACCAAATGAGCGGTTCGGGCATGCAAAATAGATTATTTCTTGAAGGTTTAGAGAATGGCACATGCAAATTTACTTGGAACGGCAGGTAGATACTTCAAATAGGTAAGTATGGTGGACTCTCACGGAAAAACTTTTGGGTTTATGGAAGTGGATGCACAAGCAGTATTCCGCTTAGTACAAGTGAAGGCTAGCAAAAGACTGGGAATCGACCAACTAGAGAGCGACAACAGTCATCAAGATGCAATGAGTTTGACTAACATTGAATGCAAGCATGAACAGGATATAGATCACCATGAACACGAACATCATAGAGGCTATGTTGATTTTGTTTCAACTACATTCATGAACATGCACCAAGTCAAGCCAGTTGAAACAATCAAAGGAGAATACCATCCTATCATACTACATCATAGTCATCTCAAAATCTATGTTGGCATTCAAGACAAACCATTATAAACTCTCAGCTAAATAAGCATGGCATCAAAAACTATTATCTCTAAGTTTTCATTGCAAACGTGGTTCTCTCACAACAAAGCTAAATCTGGGTCGAGAAGCTAGTCATATTTACAAAAACAAAATAGATAGAGTTCATACCAGCTTTTCAGTCTCAGTCACTTCATCATACATCATCATTGTTGCCTTTCATTTGCACGATCGAACGATGTGAACAATAATAAGCGCATTGGACTAAGCTGAATCTGCAGGCAAACACAAAGGAGAAGACAAACTACTATGGCTCTTTGAAAGCTAAACACGTAAGCATGCAAGAACCACTAAACATTGTAACCAATATCTTCTACCTTGACACAAAGAAAAAGAAAACTATTTACATGGAAAAACTCCCAACAAGCAAAAGAAGAAAGAAAATCTTTTGGGGTTTTCTCAAAAGGACACAAAACAAGAAATCAAGAAAATGAAAATAAACTAGCATGGATAATACAGTGGCAAAGTGTAAACACCGACTAATAAAACGAAAGCATAAGCATGAATGTAAAGTCGGTGAGAACACGTACTCCCCCAAGCTTAGGCTTTTGGCCTAGCTTGGTCTACTCCCATGGTGGGAAATAACTAGCTCCGGGATACTCTGGAGCAGACTGTGGATGCTATTGCTGTGTGAGCTGCTCTCGATCCCACTGATAAACTGGCGTGTGGTACTCGACTGGCGGCTCGGGCACGGGCGAAACCCAAAATCATAATGGGTGTTATACGGGAGTTCTGTAGCCACTGCCTGAATAGCTGCATCACGAAGTCGAGCAGCCGTCGCCTCCCTCTCATACTCCTCTACCTCTCCTATGGTTATGTAGTATCTTCGTTTTACCTGAAAGTCAAAGAAAGCAGGAGCAGGAAGGGTAATATGGAAAACACGTTGCCGGTTAAATATCAAGCAGTATAGGAGGGATCCATGATCTCTCTCAAGGAACTGGTAGCGTGTTAGAGCGACACGATCAAGCTAGGCTGTATAGAGAGGAGGGTCTTCTGGACGGATGGATACTCCAAGAAAATTTGCTAAGCGTGTAACATAAACTCCACCAAAGAAATCCCCCTCACTGGCATTTTTATTCAGCCTCCTTGCTATTATAGCTCCCATATTGAAGCTCTTGTCACCTGTTACTGCGCTCCTAAGGATACTAAGGTCGAAAGCGCATAGGTGACAATGTGCACCCTTACTGTTAATGCACCTACCTATGAAGAGGGCAAGGTAGTGCAAGGCAGGGCAATGGATGCTTCCTATGGTGGCTTGCTTGATATCTCTGGTTTCTCCAACAGTTATACTGGAGACAAAGTCTCTGATCGAAGACTTAGAAGGATCATTAATACTACCCCCGTCGGGTATCTTGCAAATCCTATTGAAATCCTCCAAATCCACGGTATAGGATATATCGTACAGATCAAACAGTATGGATGAGTCACGGCCAACTGAGAATTTAAATCTACACACGAAAGAGGTAGTGCGCATAGCATACTGTTCAAATTTATCTGAGAGGAATTCTTCTAACCCAGCATTGCGTACAAGTGTATCAAACTCATCCTTGAAACCTGCTTCGATGATGAACTCATCGGAAGGCCATTCACATGGTTGTAGCGGTGCGTCCCTTAGTTGACAAGGTTCGGGCTCCCGAAAAGAGAGACGAGGACCCTTCTTATTTGAGGAACCACCATGAAACTTTCTCCTGAACAAAATATCATTTTGCTGAAATTTTTGAAGTTCAAGAGAAAAGTGAATGAAGATCCACCACACCTTGTAGCAACTACTCCTACTAGTGCCTAGAGACCGTATCACGCGCTAAAATTACTTGGGACCAGCTAAAATCAAGATTTCTAGCTCAAGAACAGGGTCACCAAGGTATGAAGAATTCGCGAAGGATAAAGCACTAGAGAAAAAACTAATTGGACCAATGGAGGAGTCACTTACCAAGGAGTAATTTCCCCAAAACGGTTCGGAGAATCGTGTTTTGAGCAAGCAGATCGAAAATCACAGCCAAATGAGCAAGAACACGGGTTTGAGCTGCGAAACAATTTTGTTTTGAGGTGGAAGAAGAGGCTGAGAGCTGGAATGAGTAGAGGGGGTGCTTGTGGGCCCCACAAGCTTGCACTCCGCCACCAGGGGGTAGGTGGCGGTGGCAGGGCTTGTGGCCCACTAGTCAGGCCCCCAGGCAGCTCTCAGGCCCAGAAATTTTCAAAAATTCCAGAAAAATCATACTAAATTTTTAGGACCATCGGAGAACTTTTATTTTCGAGGTATTTTTCTCCGGGACGCTAAAACAGAAAACAGGAAAAGCTAAACTAATTCTATCATTTTTCTTCGAAGCAAAAGAAAATGAAGGCTTTAAAACAGAGGTATGTGACTCTTTGATTCATCCGTTTCATGGTCATCGAAAGAAATCCGTCAATGGGGTTGATCAAGTCCTTATGACAAAACCTTCTTGAATCTCAAGAGAGAACGGAGAATTTCCGAATAGCCACTAAGTCACCTCAATGGGGATATGTATCTCCCCAACAAGCAAATCATACTTCATCTTGACACGAGGAATAGGGCATTCAAAGCTCCCAATGAGAATCGATGAAGTCTTTTCGATAGCATTGATGCAATGTACTAGATATCGTTTCTTCGGAAAGTGCACTGTGTGCTCATTACCGTTGACATGGAAAGTGACATTGCCTTTGTTGCTATCTATAACAGCCCCTGCAGTGTTTGAAAAGGGTGTTCGGAGGATGATATCCATGGCATCGTCTTCGGGAATATCCAAGATAACAAAGTCTGTTAAGATAGTGGTGTTAGCAACCACAACAGGCACATCCTCGCAAATGCCGATAGGGAAAGCAGTTGATTTGTCGGCCATTTGTAGATAAATTTCAGTGGGTGTCAACTTATCCAACTCAAGTCTACGATAAAGAGAGAGCGGCATAACACTAACACCGGCTCCAAGGTCACATAAGGCAGTTCTTACGTAGTTTCCTTTAATGGAGCAAGGTATAGTGGGCACTGCGGGATCACCAAGTTTCTTAGGAGTTCCACCTTTAAAAGTGTAGTTGGCAAGCATGGTGGAGATCTCAAGATCTGGTATCTTCCGTTTATTAGTCAAGATATCTTTCATGTACTTGGCATACAGAGACATCTTGAGCATATCAGTTAACCGCATATGCAGAAAGATGGGTCTTATCATCTCAACGAAGCGCTCAAAATACTCATCATCCTTTTTCTTGGATGGCTTAGGAGGGAAGGGCATAGATCTCTGAACCCATGGCTCCCTTTCTTTACCATGCTTCCTAGCAGTGAAGTTATTCTTATCGTATTTCTTAGGTTGTGGGTTATCAGGATTAACCGTAGGTTCAATCTCCACATCCTCATCATTGTTAGGTTGAGCATTATTATGAACATCACTGTCCATATTGTCACCAGGTTCATGTTCATCACCAGATTGTGTTTCTGCATCAGACGCAGAAATATCACTAGGTTCTTCTGGTGTGACAGTATTTGGTGAACTGGCATGTAGGTTTCTATCATCCTTCTTCTTCTCCTTAGGATGACTGGGTGTATCAGCATTGGTTCCTTCAGAATCTTGATCAATTCTCTTAGGATCACCTTCAGGATACAAAGGTTCCTAAGTCATTTTGCCTCCTCTAGTAATGACTTTGACAAAGTTTTCATTTAATTTATTGAGCAAGTCATTCTGAGCTTTAAGTACTTGTTCTACCTGAGTAGTAATCATAGAGGCATGTTTACTCAGAAGCTTCAGATCATTGACATTTCTGTCTACACAAGCACTTAAACGGCTAAGCATACGAGTACTTTGTTCCAAATGTCTGCTAACATAATCACTGAAACTCTGTTGTTTGGCAACAAAGTTGTCAAATTCATCAAAGCATAGGCTAGCAGGTTTATCAAAAGGAATATCACTCTCATCAAACCTACGTGGAGAATTCACTTCTACTACCTATATCGGGTTATTGAGACCATGGATCTCTTCGATAGACGGTAGATTTTTGACATATTCAGATCTAATGCCTTTCTCTTGCATAGATTTCTTGGCTTCTTGCGTATCTTCGGGAATGAGGAACAGAATACCTCTTTTCTTAGGAGTTGGCTTAGGAGGTGGTTCGGGAATAGTCCAAGCATTATCGTTGATCAACATGTTATTCAGTAGAGTCTCAGCATGTTCTACAGTTCGTTCCCTAAAAACATAACCGACACAACTATCTAGGTGGTCTCTAGAGGCATCGGTAAGTCCGTTATAGAGGATATCAAGTATCTCGTTCTTCTTAAGAGGGTGATCAGGCAAAGCATTCTGTAGTTGGACGAGCCTCCCCAAGCTTGTGGAAGACTCTCTTCTTGGAGTTAAGCAAAGTTGTATATTTACTGCAAGGCAGCTTGCTTCTTATAGGCAGGGAAATATTTCTCACAGAAGTAATAGACCATCTCCTGGGGACTACTCACACATCCAGGAGCAAGAGAGGTGAACGAGGCTTTAGCATCACCCTTTGGAGAGAAAGGAAACAACTTAAGGATATAGTAGTGGCGGATCTTCTCCTCATTAGTGAAAAGGGTGGCTATTTCATGTAGTTTGGCAAGATGGGCTATGACCGTCTCAGACTCATAACCGTGAAAAGGATCAGATTCGACTAGAGAGATTATCTCAGGATCGACAGAGAATTCATAATCCTTATCGGTGATAAATATAGGTGAAGTGGAAAACTTCGGGTCATATTTCATCTTAGCTTCCCGAGATTTTTCCTTCCACTTGAGAAGTAATTTCTCAGCGTCGTAGGCATCCTTACACGCAAGACAATCCACAGCTATCTGTCCCTCCATAACATAACCCTCGGGTATATCAGGCAATTCATATCTAGGAGAGCTAGATCTAGTAGGAGCAAAAGCAGGTTCTATCTCAATAGTATCGGTAGTTTCAGAAGCATGACGAGCATTGGGAGTAACTCTAGCAATATGAGCATCAAGGAACACTCCTAGTGGAACATCAGGCAAAGTAGTATCTCTGGCAATATCAAGCATAGCATCATCAGGCAAAATAGCATCTTTAGCATCATCAGGCAAAGCAGTATCAAGCATAGCATCTCTAGCAGTATCAGGCATAGCATCATCAGACATAGTAACAAGCATAGCATCTCTAGCAGTAGCATCATAAGCATCATCAACCACAAGCGACATATCAAGATTTCTAGGAGGAGGTGATGTCGCAAACTTACTCATAACTTAAGTTGAATCAAGTGGAGAGCTAGATGGCAATTCCTTACCTCCCCTCGTAGTTGAGGGCAAATCATTGGTCTTCGGATCCTTCAGATTCTTCATAGTGATCAGCAGATATAAATCCCAAGTGACTCAGAGAATATAGCAATACCTCCCCGGCAACGGTGCCAGAAAAATGCTTGATGTCAACTGTTCTTCCCCTTTGTAACGACACCAGAAGAATGCTGTTAGCACTCTCCGGCAATCGAAACTAGAAGAATGTTGTTGACGCCCACCAGCGCGTGGGATCGTAGCTGTTTTCGAGGGTAGAGTATTCGACCCAAATTTGTTGATTCGCACGACGGGAGGTGAGAGAATACTCTCAAGTATTAGCAGCTGAATTTATCAGATTCAACCACACCTGAAAGATTAGTATCTGCAAGCAAAGTAGTAACAGCAAAGTAGCGAGTAACGACAGTGGCAAGGAACATCGGTAGTGACAGTAGTAGCAAGTAGCAACAGTAGCAAGCGACAGTAGTAGCGACAGTAGCAGCAGAGCAAGACAAGTAACAACAGTAGCAACAATAGTAGTAGCAGCAGCAGCATAGCAAGACAAGTAACAACAGTAGCAACAGTAGTAGAAGCAGCAGAGCAAAACAAGTAACAGTATTAGCAACAGTAGGACAAACTCGTAGGCAATGGGTCGGTGATTTGTTTGGATGATATTCATCATGCAACAGCTATAACACGCAGAGATATGTGGCTAGCTCCCGTTCGTCAATGTGATGTAGGCATGCATTCCGTGTGTCATCATACGTGCTTAGGGAAAAGAACTTGCATGACATCTATTGTCCATCCCTCCCGTGGCAGCGGGGTCCAAAAGGAAACTAGGGGATATTAAGTTTCTCCTTTTAATAAAGAACCGGACCAACGCATTAGCACTAGGTGAACACATGAACTCCTCAAACTATGGTCATCACCGGGAGTGGTTCCGGTTATTGTCACTCCGGGGTTGCCGGATCATAACACATTGTAGGTAACTACAACTTGCAAGATCGGATCTAAAACACACATATATTGGTGACAACATAATAATTTCAGATCTTAAATCATAGCATTCGGGCCCTAGTGACAAGCATTAAGCATGACAAAGTAGTAGCAACATCAATCTTAGAACATAGTGGATACTAGGGATCAATCCCCATCAAAACTAACTCGATTACATGATAGATCTCACGAATGACGAAGAGCTTCATGGAATTGGAGAGGGAAGAAGGTTGATGATGACGATGGCGACGATTTCCCCTCTCCGGAGCCCAAGACGGACTCCAGATCTGCCCTCTAGATGAAGAACTGGTGGTGGCGGCGCCTCAGTATCGTAAACTCGATGAAAACTTCTCTTTTTATTTTTTTCTGGGACGAAAGGGGACTTATAGACCTGAGGTTGGGGGCGGCAGAGCCGTGTGGGCCCTACAAGCCTTCCCACCACCACCAGGGGGGTGGTGGCAGAGCGAGGGCTTGTGGCCCACTGGCCCACCCCCTCAGGTGGAACTTGGCGCAAATATTTTTTATATTTTCCAAAACTGCTCCTCGTAAATTTTCAAGACATTTGGAGAACATTGATTTCTGCACAAAAATAACACCAAGGCAATTCTGCTGAAAACAGCGTCAGTCCAGGTTAGTTCCATTCAACTCATGCAAATTAGAGTCCAAAACAAGGGCAAACGAGTTTGGAAAAGTAGATACAATGGAGACGTATCAGGGATCTATCTAGTCCTTTCGATAAGTAAGAGTGTCGAACCCAACGAGGAGCAGAAGGAACTGACAAGTGGTTTTCAACAAGGTATTCTCTGCACGCATGGAAATTATCGATAACATATAGTTGTGTAATAAGATAATTCGTAGCGAGTAGAGTCGGGGGGATAACCCCGGGGTAGGCTCATCGAGCCTGCTCCTTCATTTCCTGCCCAAAGGGTATGACCAAGTACAGTTTCCCAAGGCCCAAGTCTTCTCGCCGGCTAGGCTGCCTCTTCCTGGCCGTCTTGGCCAAGCCAGCCGGCTAGGAACGAGGCGGCCGTGCCCAAGCCGGCTAGCCAAGCAGGCTAGCCGGCCAGGGATCTCAAGTCACATCAGATTGTAGGTCATGATGAGACCTTACGATTAAAGGTGGCTACGCGTCAGCAAAGGTACTGGATCGGAGTGCCCGACAGGTACGAGTGTTGGCGGCCACGCCGTTGACATACCCCGGCTCTGACCATGACCTACCATAGTGTCGGACCGTCAAACTCCCACTCCATTACTGCACTCGGCGTGGGGAACACTGGAGGCGGTCGTACTATTTGCCCATGAAGAATCTTGCCGGATGACGCTTGACGTACAACGCGTTCTCGGTGTCAACCTTACATGAGAGCTTCATTGGCCAGCCGCAGGGTCCCACCGCCAGACGAGACCATGCAGCCGACGGGCCCCTCAAGCGACAAGACAAGACCCTCGTGGCCCCCCTGGTCAGCCGGCGAGGCTGCCAACCGGGTCCCACTCTTGTACCCTTTATCCATATTGTAGGCTCGTGGGTTCGTCTATAAAACCCCCCGATCACCCTCCATGCAGAGGGTCGGTCGAACAAAACTTCACCCCCACCAACCACATAGAGAGAGGCAGAGACGAGCCGGTTGCTCCCCTCTTCCTCCTCCTCAACACAGCTCCAGGAGCAACCCTGTAATCCATCTATATACATCATACACTCCGGCAGGACTAGGGGTCTTATCTCTACGGAGAGCCCTGAACCTGGGTACATAGTGGGTTCCATGCTTGTACCAACCTCGTCCCCAGCGCCCTCCGTTGTCCCTTCGGTTCTCACCGACTTTAGCCTACCTATGGCATATGTTGTGAGTATTCACCGACATTTGACGCCCAACATGGGGACGATCGCGGCATCGGCTCGCCTTACGCGCTGGGCGGGGCCCCGCACCTACACCACCGGGTGCGTCGCGTCGGGATCGATCTGCATGCCCGTGGAGCCCGCTTTTGATGAAGCAACACCGATGATGATCGACGTCCCCGTCCGCCATGCGGATTCGGACGAAGATTCCGATGATGAGGCGCTTCCTAGCATCATCGTCGCTCCTATGGAGAACCTCAACGTTCTCTTTAGCGACCATGTGTCTCAACGACGGTCCTCACTACTTTGGCGAGGACTTCGACGTTGAGGCGCTATGTGCCAGCTTGAGCAGGCTCTCTATCGCTGAGATGCCTGCACATGACGTGTACCCCAGCAACGTACTCGTCTTCGACGGCCCTCCGCCGTCGGTGGGGTTCTTCACCCCGTACCATGTCGCCGCCATCTCCAACGTCGTGGAGGTGATGGTTATCGGCGCTGGCACCAGCACGACTCATGGCAAGGCATCAGCGGATGCTGGTGATCCTGCTGCTGTCACCGCTGACACTCTTCAGGACGCTATTGCCGGCCTGAAGACACCCATCGCTACTTCCGCAAACCCTAACGACGCCCGAGCCTCACTGGAGGAGGCTCGCAAGCATATCTTGGAGAAGGGCATTGCCGTTGCCTCGGCAAAGCATCGGATGGAGGCCACGCAGCGCGAGTATAACTCCGCATACGGCCTCACTCCGATTTCTGAGGCCCCTAGCCGGCTTGGATCGGTCCGCGGCCGCGAGCGGTTCATTGCCGAGATTATAGGCGGCAACCAACCGACCTACAAGACCCCTGCGGCCAACTTGCGAGCGGCGCACGCGGTCATGGAAGAAATGAAAAGCTTGGAGGGCGAGGAGCGCGCCTTCGAGGAGAAGCGGGTCAAGGATCTCCTTGACACAGCCAACGAACAACACACTCAGCTTGACCCCGGTCAGGCCCAGTGAGAGTCTTCGGGACCCAACCCCAGAGCACGCCGCAACCCTAGCGGTCAACACTATGCGGAGGGATCTTCCTTGCATCGCACCTCCGGCCGGAGAGGCGAGGGAAGTCAAGAACGGCGTTACCAGTGTCAGAGCAAGCACACTTCGAGCAGGCGTCACGGAGGCGACGTGAGCGATTCAGCTTGTGAGGTTCCTCGCCCGGGCAGGACCCATGTCTCCAGTTTGCGAGGTGCCTCTCCTCTCACTGCTCGGATTGGCGCTCGCGTTCCCTAGGGTGACCAGGACGCCTGCAGGCGTCTCATTACCCTAGCCCTGTGAGCCCTCCTGGAGGAGGACGAGCCCATCGGTCCGGCCTGCTTCGGCCCCCGGATCCGGGGGGATCCATTCCCCCGAGGCTTCACCTTGCCTCGGGACATGCCCAAGTACAATGGCACTGCCAAGCCAGAGGACTGGCTCATCGACTACACCAGAGTCGTCGGCATTGCCAAGGGCAACAAGCGCGTAGCAGTCCGCTACGTGCCACTCATGTTGGCCGGCTCGGCTCGGACTTGGCTTAAGAGCCTTCTGCCCGACAACGTCAACTCGTGGGTGAACTTCGAGGAGGTGTTCGTCCGCAACTTGACTGGCACCTACAAGCGCCCTAGCCGGCCTCGCGAGCTAGCCATGTGCGTCGAGAGGCCCGACGAACCCCTTCGCGACTACGTCGCTTGGTGGACGGAGCTCCACAACTCCTGCGAGGGGGTGCATGAGGTACAGGCCATCGAGCACAAGCTCATGTGGTCCGAGCCCACCTCTCTAGCGGTGCTCATGGCCAAGGCAGACAAGTATGCCACGGCCGACTCGGCAATGCGCTTCAAGGTGACAGCCTCGGACAAGGCTGTCCCCACACCGGTTACTCCCAAGCCGGTTGGAGACGGTCGAGGCGGCCAGAACAACAACAATTGCAAGGCGGATTAGATGGATTCGCGCTCCAACAACAAGTTGGTAGCCAGCATGGAGGGCGAGACGTCGGCTCCTCAAGCCGGCCCTCAGCGGAAGCATCCCAACAAGGGCAACGCAAACTGGCTGCCCAAGCAGACCTTCGGGCAACCGCTTGACGCCTCCTGCAAGATACATTTTGGGGCACACCCGTCTAACCACACCCTTCGACAGTGCAGCTTCGCGCGCCGGCTGTCGCAAGTGGATGGCTTACCGGCTGCCCCAGGTGCGCTGGTTGTGCCTCATGCTCGCGACGAAAGCCGCCTCCACGATGACTACCCCCATCAAGACGGAGCATTTGTCGTCTTCACCAGTGAAGGCGACGACAAGCATAGCCTGCGCCAGAGACATCGTGAGGTGAATGCCATGGTTCCCCCGGTTCCCCATTACATGCATTGGTCTGTGCGGCCAATCACATGGAGACGGGTGGACCATCATGCGGTGATGCCCAACCCGGGCTCATACGCACTCGTCCTCGACCCCACCTTTGCCTCCAAGAGGCTCACCTGTCGGTTCTCCCGGGTGTTGGTCGATGGCGGCAGCAGCATCGACATCCTCTACCTCGACACTCTCCTCAAGCTCGGGCTCAACGAGAGGGACATCCTGCCGACTAGCACTGTCTTCCATGGCATCGTTCCTGGACAGTCCTGCTCGCCTATCGGCAAAATCCAGTTGGACGTCCTCTTCAGTGACAAGGCTCACTTCCGCCGAGATTCCATATGGTTCGAGGTAGTGGACCTCAGCAGCTCGTATCACGCGCTGCTGGGCAGACCGTCTCTGGCCAAGTTCATGGCTATACCGCACTACGCCTACCTGAAGATGAAGATGCCGGGTCCAAAGGGCATCATCACCATTGCTGGCGACTACAAGAAGTCGCTCGAGTGCGCCCAAGATAGCAGCCGCCTTGTCGACGCCCTGGTGATCGCTGAGGAGAAGTGGTATATCGACCGGCTCGTGGTCCAGGCTACCGAGCAGCCAGCGATTCCTTCTCCTCCGTCCCAGTCGGCCGGCGAGCGAGGGATCCTTCAAGCCGGCCAAAGAGACCAAGAAGGTGCCACTCGTCCCTGCCAACCCCAAAAAAATGAGTCACCATCGGGGCTGGCCTCAACCCCAAATAGGAAGGCGAGCTCGTCGACTTCCATCGTGAGAATCGGGGCATCTTCGCGTGGTCCCACAAGGACATGCCGGGTGTTCCGAGGAAGTACGACGAGCAGAAACTTCATGTGCGACCGGATGCAAAGCCGGTAAAACAATCTTTGCGCCGCTTCACCGAGGGGAAGCAGTGCACAATTGGAGAAGAGATTACCCGGCTCCTTGGAGCCGTCTTCATCATGGAGGTTTTTCAACCGGACTAGTTAGCTAATCTAGTCATGGTGCTGAAAAAGAACAACACCTGGCGAATGTGTATCGACTACACTAGCTTGAATAAGGCTTGTCCGAAAGACCCTTTCGCATTTCCTAGGATAGATCAAGTGATCGACTCCACTGCAGGCTGCGAACTGCTATCGTTTGTGGATCCTTATTCAGGCTATCATCAAATCAAGCTGGATCCAGCTGATCGCCTAAAGACCTCCCTCATCATGCCCTTCGGGGCCTACTACTACACCACCACGATGTTCGGTCTGAAGAACGCTCGATGCAGCAGTGCCTACTGTCACAGATCGGCAGAAACATCCACGTCTATGTGGATGACATCGTCCTCAAGACGAAGCAGCACTTCAGCCTCCTCGACGATCTGCGGGAGACATTTGCCAACCTGCGCGAGTACAAGATCCGGCTCAACCGAGAGAAGTGCGTCTTTGGGGTTCCAGGCGGCAAACTCTTGGGGTTCTTCGTGTCCGCTCGTGGCATCGAGGCGAACCCCGAGAAGATCGGCACCATCTAGCGGATGGTGCGGCCGGCTCGAATCCTAGACGTCCAGAAGTTCGTCGGCTGCCTGGCGTCCCTTAGCCGGTTCATCAGCCTGCTCGGCGAGAAGGCCCTTCCACTCTACCAGCTCATGAAGAAGACGACGAAATTCGAGTGGAACGACCAGGCGGATGAAGCCTTTCACGACCCCAAGCGGGTCATCTCGAGCCTACCAATCTTGGCAGCGCCGGCTGAAAGGGAACCCATACTCATATACATTGCATCGACCACTCGCGTGGTTAGTGTAGTGTTGGTAGTTCAACATACGGAGGAGGGCAAGGTACTGTTAGTGTAGCGCCCTGTCTACTACTTCAGCGAGGTCTTCTCCACCTCCAAGCAGAACTATCCCTACTACCAAAAAATGTGTTATGGCGTTTACCTTGCTGCAAAGAAGTTGAAGCAATACTTCCAAGAGCATGCTATCACTGTGGTGAGCACTTCTCCACTTTCAGAAATCATGGGCAACCGTGATGCAACGGTCAGGATCGCCAAGTGATCCGTCGCCATGGCGGACCACGATATCCGCTACGAGCCTCACACCGCCATCAAATCTTAGGTGGTGACCGACTTCTTAGTCGACTGGGCCGGAACCCAGTTCGAGCCGCCACCTCCAGACTCTACACATTGGCGGATGCACTTCGACGGCTCAAAGATGCGAACGGGTCTGGGAGCCGGCATCGTCTTGATGTCTCCAAAAGGAGACCAGCTCAAGTATGCTCTCCAGATCCACTTCGCCGCCTCCAACAACGTCGCCGAGTACGAAGCACTGGCTCACGGCCTCCGGCTCGTTAAGGAGATTGGCATCCGGCGGCTCATATGCTTCGGCGGCTCACACTTGGTGGTGCAACAAGTTTCTGGCAAATGGGACGCCAGTGATGCTAACATGGCGAGCTACCACCTCCTCATCGAGAAGCTCAGTGGCCCCTTCGAGGGCAGCGAGTTCCACCATGTTCCCAGAGCAGACAACGAGGCGGCTGATACACTGGCCAAAATTGGCTCCATGATACAGACTATCCCAGCCAGCGTCTCCCTCAAGCAACTCCACAAGCCGTCTATCAGGCCGTCTCTAGAGTCGGCATCGATCTTCATGCTGACTGATGATACGGTGCAAGCGCTGTCGGCTCCACCAGCTATTTCGGCTACAGCTCCTGTGCCGGCTACGCTGGCTATGCTGACTCCAATTGCGGCACCGGCTGAATCTTTGGTGCAAGCGCCGTCGTCTCCACCAGCTATGCTGGCTACAGCTCTTGTGTCGGCTACGCTGGTCATGCCGACTCCAATAGCGGCACCGACTACTGCAACAACTCCGGCTCCGCCCTGCCTCGAATCCTGTCGTCTCGACACCCAGTGGGTGGACGTCATGGAGGTAGACAGCGAGCCAGCTGCCACGACAGCACCAGAGACACCTCGTCTCGAGCCCACGACTGCTTCGTCATCAAGCGCGAGGGCTATAGAAGCCCCTAACAGTCAGGTCGAGGCGGAGCCAGCCCTTTTGTCGGCTTTGTCATGGGCTCAACCCATCCTGGCCTTCCTCCTTCGCGGCGAGCTTCCTCAAGATGAGGCAGAGGCGAGGCAGATCCAGCGCAGATCTGTAGCCTACGCCATCATCAATCGCGAGCTGGTGCGGTGTAGCGTCACTGGCGTGTTCCAGTGCTGCGTCGAATTAGAAAAGGGACAGGAGATCCTCAGAGACATTCGCCAAGGGGAGTGCGGGCATCTTGCCGCCTCTAGAACCCTGGTGGCCAAGGCGTTCCGTCACGGATTCTACTGGCCCACGGCCCTCGAGGAGGCCGTGGATCTAGTCGATAAATGCGAAGGCTACCAATTCTTCAGCGCAAAGAGCCACATGCCGCCTTTGGCCCTCAAAACCATCCCCCTGTCATGGTCGTTCGCCGTCTGGGGGTTGGACATGGTGGGGCCCTTCAAGACGGCTCGTGGTGGCATGACCCACCTCTTGGTAGCCGTCGACAAATTCACCAAGTGGATCGAGGCCAGACCTATCAAGAAGCTTGATGGCCCCACGACTGTCAAGTTCATCACGGACATCTCTGTTCGATATGGCGTCCCCCACAGCATCATCACCGACAACGGCACCAACTTCCCCAAAGGCGCTCTGGCGCTCTATTACTCCAAGGTAGGCGTCCGGCTCGACCTGGCGTCAGTGGCACATCCCCAGTCAAATGGCCAAGCGGAGAGGGCCAACGTCCTGATCCTGGCCGGCATCAAGCGAAGACTGGTGGCACCACTTGTCAGGTCGGCCGGTTGCTGGATCAAAGAACTGTCGGCTGTACTATGGAGCCTCCGCACCACGCCCAACCGGTCGACCGGCTTCACTCAATTCTTCCTTGTATACGGGTCCGAGGCTATTATTCCTACGGATATCGAGTTCGACTCGCCTCGGGACACCTTGTACACGGAAACGGAGGCGAAGGAGGCAAGAGAAGATGGTGTGGATCTCCTCGAAGAAGCAAGGGACTTGGCCTTGAGCCGGACGGCCATCTATCAACAGAAGCTGAGATACTACCACAGCAAGAATATCAAGCCTCTCTCTTTCAGAGAGGGAGACTTGGTCCTCAGAAGAATCCAGCACACTACCGGCCAGCACAAGCTCTCATCCACATGGGAGGGACCCTTCATCATCAGTAGGGCATTGCACAACAACGCATACTACTTGATCGATGCCCAAAAGCCAAGGAAGCGCAAGAGGGACGACTCTGGCCAGGAGCCGGAACGTCCATGGAATGCGACGTTGCTTCCCCCGTTCTATTGCTAGAAGGCAAGTATCAAACACGGAAAGAGCATGCACATATGTATCTTTCTCCCTCTTCAGGGATTCCCAATGAATGCAACGAAAAGAGCAATCCTCATGCTTCTTTTTAAATTCATATCTAGAGTGCTCACTCTGCGAAGCCCCTTGCTGGCTCAGATAAGTTCGGGGGCTCGCTAGCAGCCTGGACGCCTTCCTTATGTTGTAGAAGAACACATAGTGTATGCCGAACCGATCCCTATTCACCTCGTAACAGCTGCAGACTAGCTCCAGCCGTCCGGCTAGCGAGGCGACGCCAGGTAAGGTCGGATGCATGCAAAGTTTGACTACAAAAAGGTTGCCGGCTCTGGTTGGCTTGATCTATTTTACGATCTCATTCAAGCCGACCTCTGCTGGTTTATGTCTGAATCTTTAAGTCTTGATGGCTTCGAAAAATCTAAGTCTTGTATTCTAAGGCCAGAAACCTCAACCCAGTCATAGACCGGCTCCCGGCTGTCGGGCTGGCGGGGTGGAAACTTGGGAATACAGGGATTGGAGAAAAAGAATTCAACCAGGAATCAAAAGATAAAAGATATAAAACAACACGCATGGCAATACGAATATAATGCTGAATACATACAATCAAAATGCATTGGCCCACGGCCGAGGTTCATTACACCCCCAATGGGTGGAACTGTTGGACTGACAAGAAAATTACAGACAACAAAAACATGACACCAGTTACGGGGCTGCGGCCTCATCGGTCGCCCCGGCTGCTGCTCCTGAAGTGGTGGCTTCACCATTGCCGGCCGCTCCCGAGGCGGTTGCGCCGTCTCCTCCATGAGAGCTCCCAGCTCCGTCCGCACCGGAGTCGGCGTACGCCGAATCGCTGGAGGCGGCAGCATTATCCACCTCGTGGGTCGTCTCGTCGGAGCTGCCATCGGCGTGATAGGGTCGAAGGCCATGTAGATCTTCAGGGATCACATTGCCGCCTTCACCCCGCTCGAAGTTGAGCTTGTCCCAAGCGGCGTACGCGACGATGTTGCTGGCCCTCATGCGCATCGCCTCCTCCACAGCCCGCAACTCCGCCTCCGAGCCGTGTCGCTGAGCGACGAGCTTGCCCAAGTCTATGTTTTGATACCAGGACTTCGCCAAGCGCACGACCATGTAGGCTCCAGCACGCGCAGCTGAAGCGCACCAGGCGTCAAGGCGATCCTCACCAGCCGCAAGCCAGCGGGCGAGCCGGCTCATCGACGCCGGCTCCACGCCATCCGGCCACAGGGCTGCCACCATCGATGAGCCTGCGACCTGGAGCCGAGCCACAGACTCGCCCAGGGCGCGCAGGCAGGCCCTGAGGCCCACTCCGATCTCCTTCACGCTCCAGCCGGAGGTATTATCTACCTCCTGCCCAGCCGCGCGACGCTCCTCATGGCTCACCTCGACGGCCGTGTCGGCTGTGCCCTGTGTCTCAGGAAAGAGGCCTGAGACAGGAAAAGGGGTGCAAAAACTAGTAAGAAGAGGAGACGGCCAAGAAAGTTCAAGACAAAACAAAAAGAAGACTCACGACGGAAGGCGCCATCGGTCTCATGAGCGCTCTCCAGGACCTCGATCTCCCGCACCTTGCTCGCTTGAGTAAGGCGTGTAACTTCCTCCTAGAGGGTCGCCACAGAGTCGAGGGCGTTGGGCAGCTGCGTCTGCTTGTGGAAAAGGGCCTCCTCCTTCTCCCTCAAGGCGGCGTCCTTGAGCTTCATCTCCCCGAGATGAGCCGATGCGAGGCATTCCACGTCGGCAGAATGGGAGGCGTCCTTCTCCTGCAGCGAGGCATGTAGCTGCTCCAGCTCGACCCGGTTGGCCGCCTCGAGCTCCTTCCTCTCCGTCTGGAGCAAAGCCAGTTGCTCCTGGTGTTGGGGAACGTCGCATGGGAAACAAAGAATTTCCTACGCGCACGAAGAACTATCATGGTGATGTCCATCTACGAGAGGGGATGTGTGATCTACGTACCCTTGTAGACCGTACAACAGAAGCGTTAGTGAACACAGTTGATGTAGTGGAACGTCCTCACGTCCCTCGATTCGCCCCGCGAACCATCCTGCGATCAGTCCCATGATCTAGTGCCGAACGGACGGCACCTCCGCGTTCAGCACACGTACAGCTCGACGATGATCTCGGCCTTCTTGATCCAGCAAGAGAGACGGAGAGGTAGAAGAGTTCTCCGGCAGCGTGACGGCGCTCCGGAGGTTGGTGATGATCTCGTCTCAGCAGGGCTGCCCCCGAGCTCCGCAGAAACGCGATCTAGAGGTAAAACCGTGGAGATATGTGGTCGGGCTGCCGTGGCAAGGTTGTCTCAAATCAGCCCTAAAACCTCTGTATATATAGGGGGAAGAGGGGGAGCCTTGCCTTGGGGTCCAAGGACCCCTAAGGACTTCGGCCGAGCCAAGGGGGGAGTTCTCCCCTTCCAAACCGAGTCCAACTAGGTTTGGAAGGAGGAGTCCTTCCCCCTTTTCCCACCTCCTCTTTTTTTCTCTTTGATTTTTCTTCCTATGGCACATAGGGCTCTTTTGGGCTGTCCCACCAGCCCACTAAGGGCTGGTGCGCCACCCCCAATGCCTATGGGCTTCCCCGGGGTGGGTTCCCCCCCCCCCCCGGTGAACTCCCGGAACCCATTCGTCATTCCCGGTACATTCCCGGTAACTCCAAAAACCTTCCGGTAATCAAATGAGGTCATCCTATATATCAATCTTCGTTTCCGGACGTCTGTGATCTCATCCGGGACTCCGAACAACATTCGGTAACCAACCATATAACTCAAATACGCATAAAACAACGTCGAACCTTAAGTGTGCAGACCCTGCGGGTTCGAGAACTATGTAGACATGACCCGAGAGACTCCTCGGTCAATATCCAATAGCGGGACCTGGATGCCCATATTGGATCCTACATATTCTACGAAGATCTTATCGTTTGAACCTCAGGGCCAAGGATTCATATAATCCCGTATGTCATTCCCTTTGTCCTTCGGTATGTTACTTGCCCGAGATTCGATCGTCAGTATCCGTATACCTATTTCAATCTCGTTTACCGGCAAGTCTCTTTACTCGTTCCGTAATACAAGATCCCGCAACTTACACTAAGTCATATTGCTTGCAAGGCTTGTGTGTGATGTTGTATTACCGAGTGGGCCCCGAGATACCTCTCCGTCTCACTTAGTGACAAATCCCAGTCTCGATCCATAGTAACTCAACGAACACCTTCGGAGATACCTGTAGAGCATCTTTATAGTCACCCAGTTACGTTGCGACGTTTGATACACACAAAGTATTCCTCCGGTGTTAGTGAGTTATATGATCTCATGGTCATAGGAACAAATACTTGACACCCAGAAAACAGTAGCAACAAAATGACACGATCACTATCTCATCTGGAAGATTAACTCCCACTTGATTCAAGCGATTGTCGTACTCAGACAATCTGATCACACGCTCAACGATTGAGCTTTTCTCCTTTACTCTGTGGACAAAGAATCTTGTTGGAGGTCTCGTACCTCTTAACAAGGGCACAAGCATGAAATCACAATTTCATCTCTTTATAACATCACTGATGTTCCGTGACGTTTTAAAACGTTTTCGGCGCCATGCTTCTAAGCCTTTAAGTATTTTGCACTGAACTATCGTGTAGTCATCAGAAACGTGTATGTCGGATGTTCACAGCATCCAGAGACGACGCTCGAGGTGCAGCACACTGAGTGGTGCATTAAGGACATAAGCTTTCTGTGCAGCAACGAGGACAATCCTCGGTTTTACAGAATTAGTCTGCAAAGTTTGCTACTATCAACTTTCAACTAAATTTTCTCTAGGAACATATAAAAAACAGTAGAGCTATAGCGCAAGCTACATCGTAATTCGCAAAGACCATTAGACTATGTTCATGACAATTAGTTCAATTAATCATATTACTTAAGAACTCCCACTCAAAAAGTACATCTCTCTAGTCATTTGAGTGGTACATGATCCAAATCCACTATGTCAAGTCCGATCATCACGTGAGTCGAGAATAGTTTTAGTGGTAAGCATCTCTATGCTAATCATATCAACTATACGATTCATGCTCGACCTTTCGGTCTCATGTGTTCCGAGGCCATGTCTGCACATGCTAGGCTCGTCAATCTTAACACGAGTGTTCTGCGTGTGCAACTGTTTTGCACCCGTTGTATGTGAACGTTGAGTCTATCACACCCGATCATCACGTGGTGTCTCGAAACGAAGAACTGTCGCAACGGTGCACAGTCGGGGAGAACACAATTTCGTCTTGAAATTTTAGTGAGAGATCACCTCATAATGCTACCGTCGTTCTAAGCAAAATAAGGTGCATAAAAGAATTAACATCACATGCAATTCATAAGTGACATGATATGACCATCATCACGTGCTCCTTGATCTCCATCACCAAAGCACTGGCACGATCTTCTTGTCACCGGAGCCACACCATGATCTCCATCAACGTGTCGCCATCGGGGTTGTCGTGCTACTCATGCTATTACTACTAAAGCTACATCCTAGCAAAATAGTAAACTCATCTGCAAGCACAAACGTTAGTTTAAAGACAACCCTATGGCTCCTGCTGGTTGCCGTACCATTGACGTGCAAGTCGATATTATCTATTACAACATGATCATCTCATACAACCAATATATCACATCACATCGTTGGCCATATCACATCACAAGCATACCCTGCAAAAAGAAGTTAGACGTCCTCTAATTTTGTTGTTGCATGTTTTACGTGGTGACCATGGGTATCTAGTAGGATCGCATCTTAATTACGCAAACACCACAACGGAGATATATGAATTGCTATTTAACCTCATCCAAGGACCTCCTCGGTCAATTCCGATTCAACTAAAGTTGGAGAAACTGACACCCGCCAGTCATCTTTGAGCAACGGAGTTACTCGTAGCGATGAAACCAGTCTCTCGTAAGCGTACGAGTAATGTCGGTCCGAGCCGCTTTGATCCAACAATACCGCGGAATCAAGAAAAGACTAAGGAGGGCAGCAAAACGCACATCACCGCCCACAAAAACTTTTGTGTTCTACTCGAGAAGACATCTACGCATGAACCTAGCTCATGATGCCACTGTTGGGGAACGTCGCATGGGAAACAAAAATTTTCCTACGCGCACGAAGACCTATCATGGTGATGTCCATCTACGAGAGGGGATGTGTGATCTACGTACCCTTGTAGACCGTACAGCAGAAGCGTTAGTGAATGCGGTAGATGTAGTGGAACGTCCTCACGTCCCTCGATCCGCCCCGCGAACCGTCCCGCGATCAGTCCCACGATCTAGTGCCAAACGGACGGCACCTCCGCGTTCAGCACACGTACAGCTCGACGATGATCTTGGCCTTCTTGATCCAGCAAGAGAGACAGAGAGGTAGAAGAGTTCTCCGGCAGCGTGATGGCACTCCGTAGGTTGGTGATGATCTCGTCTCAGCAGGGCTCCGCCCGAGCTCCGCAGAAACGCGATCTAGAGGTAAAACCGTGGAGATATGTGGTCGGGCTCCGTGGCAAAGTTGTCTCAAATCAGCCCTAAAACCTCCGTATATATAGGGGGAAGAGGGGGAGCCTTGCCTTGGGCTCCAAGGACCCCTAAGGACTTCGGCCGAGCCAAGGGGGGGAGTTCTCCCCTTCTAAACCGAGTTCAACTAGGTTTGGAAGGAGGAGTCCTTCCCCCTTCTCCCACCTCCTCTTTTTTTTAATTTCTCTTTGATTTTTCTTCCTATGGCACATAGGGATGTTTTGGGCTGTCCCACCAGCCCACGAAGGGCTGGTGCGCCACCCTCAATGCCTATGGGCTTCCCCGGGGTGGGTTGCTCCCTCCGGTGAACTCCCGGAACCCATCCGTCATTCCCGGTACATTCCCGGTAACTCCGAAAACCTTCCGGTAATCAAATGAGGTCATCCTATATATCAATCTTCGTTTCCGGACCTTTCCGGAAACCCTCGTGACGTCCGTGATCTCCTCCGGGACTCCGAACAACATTCGGTAACCAACCATATAACTCAAATACGCATAAAACAACGTCGAACCGCGGGTTCGAGAACTATGTAGACATGACCCGAGAGACTCCTCGGTCAATATCCAATAGCGGGACCTGGATGCCCATATTGGATCCTACATATTCTACGAAGATCTTATCGTTTGAACCTCAGTGCCAAGGATTCATATAATCCCGTTTGTCATTCCCTTTGTCCTTCGGTATGTTACTTGCCCGAGATTCGATCGTCAGTATCTGTATACCTATTTCAATCTCGTTTACCGGCAAGTCTCTTTACTCGTTCCGTAATACAAGATCCCGCAACTTACACTAAGTCACATTGCTTGCAAGGCTTGTGTGTGATGTTGTATTACCGAGTGGGCCCCGAGATACCTCTCCGTCACACGGAGTGACAAATCCCAGTCTCGATCCATACTAACTCAACGAACACCTTCGGAGATACCTGTAGAGCATCTTTATAGTCACCCAGTTACGTTGCAACGTTTGATACACACAAAGTATTCCTCCGGTGTTAGTGAGTTATATGATCTCATGGTCATAGGAACAAATACTTGACACGCAGAAAACAGTAGAAACAAAATGACACGATCAACATGCTACGTCTATTAGTTTGGGTCTAGTCCATCACATAATTCTCCTAATGATGTGATCCCGTTATCAAGTGACAACACTTGACTATGGCCAGGAAACCTTGACCATCTTTGATCAACGAGCTAGTCAACTAGAGGCTTACTAGGGACAGTGTTTTGTCTATGTATCCACACAAGTATTGTGTTTCCAATCAATACAATTATAGCATGGATAATAAGCGATTATCATGAACTAACAAATATAATAATAACTAATTTATTATTGCCTCTAGGGCATATTTCCAACACCTGGAGCCGGTTGCCTGCGTCACACAGGGCGTCCCGCTCCACAACGACTTCGCCCAGCCGGGCTTGGAGCTCGGCAACCTGGCCATTGGCAGCCTGGTACTGAGCGCGCACATCGTTATAAGCCTGCACCTGGGCATCATAAATATCCTGCAAAGCAAAGAAGAAGTAGAAGTGAGATTCGGCCTGGTTAAGTCATAACCACCCCAATTCTCGGGGGCTACACCCAATGGGTGTGCTAGCGCGCCCCCACTAAAGAAGCAAAGCAAGAAAAAGAAGCTCGAAGAGATTCGGCCCGGCCAATGCTCGACCGACCCAATTCTTGGGGGCTACACCCAGTGGGTGCGCTGGCGCGCCCCCACTGATGCAAGAAGAAGAAAAGGAAAAAAAATCGAAGATCAAGATGAGGCACTTACCCTGGTGCGCTCCTCCAGGTGCTCCAAATCGCCAGCTACCACACTGGCCGACTGGTCCACCTTGGACCGGCTGCTGGCAAACATCGACACCAGCTCCGGCACGCCGTGAGCGCGCTGTCGGCGGACAGTAGCCCGCGCGCGCCTGGTTGGCCGCCCGCCACGACTTCGTCGGCTGGCTCCCGGCCCGGGCACCAGCTCCCGGCGCGGCCGGACTTTGGTGGGGGACGATGATGGCGCCGGCTCCAGGTGCCGGCGCGGAGGTAGGATCCGCCGATGTCCCAGCCAGCGCCGCCTCCTCAACAGGAGGTGGATGGGCCACGTCCGGTGCATCCATGGTCACCCCTGGCGCCTCAGGGGCCACGTCTGGCACATCCAGGATCAGATCCGGCACGTCGGGCGCCGGCTTGGCCCTGGGGGAGTTGGGGATCACCTCTGGGTCCACCGGTGCAGAGGCGTCCGAATCGGAGGGTTGTGCCTCCTCAGCCCTCGGGGCGCGCCTCGGAGCCGCCTCGCTAGCTGGCTCCTCCACGTGAGCGTGCGCAGAGGGGTCATGTCTAGCCTTTGTACGCTTCTACACCGGCTTCTCGGGCCAGCTGGGGCGAGACTGGCCCTCGGCCGTCTTCCTCGCGGCCGCGTCCCATCGGCGCTTGGACTGCTCCTCGAGATCCCGTTGGGCGGCTTCGGCTGCTGCCTAGCCGGCCCGCTGGGCTGCGGAGGCGTTGTCTTCCTCCACGTCCTCCACCTCCCAGCCGAGCGACATTCTTAAGGAACAGAGCTTCCCACAAGAAAAATGAACAAAAGGGGGAGGAACCCTTACCCCGCGACGATGGGCACCTGCCTCTTGCCGGCGCCACGACGCTTCTTGGCACCGCCTGCCCGGGCTCCGACTGGAGGACCCGGCGCCGAGCGCTTAGGAGCCGGCGAGGAAGCTGTGGCACCTGCTACTGCAACAAAAGACCTTCCAACGGCGCCAGAAATAGGTGTGTTGACGGTACCAGGAATCCTTCTGCTACGGCTACGCCTTAAGGGACTTCCTAGGCAAATATGCAAAGGATTTCCGCCGTGGCCTTGGAGCCTTGTGTTGGTGTTCCCTCGAAGCAGAAAGGGTGATGTAGCGCAGCGGTGGTAAGTATTTCCCTCGGTTTTGAGAACCAAGGTATCGATCCAGTGAAGGAGTATCTCAAGTGCCTACACAAATACAAAAAGCTTGCTCCCAACGCTATGAAGGGGTTGTCAATCCCTTATAGATTGTTCGCCAAGTGAGAACTAAAAGCAACAAAGTAACAAAGCAAAGTAAAAGCAAAAGTGGAAACGATAGGTGTGAACAGACCCGGGGGCCGTAGTGTTTACTAGTGGCTTCTCTCATGAAAGCAAGTAGACGGTGGGTGAACAAATTACTGTCGAGCAATTTATAGAACCGCGCAAAGTCGTGACGTCATCTATGGCAATGATTATATCTATAGGCATCACGTCCAAAACAAGTAGACCAATACTTTCTGCATCTACTACTATTACTCCACACGTCGACCGCTATCCAGCATGCATCTAGTGTATTAAGTCCAAAAGAACAGAGTAACGCCTTAAGCAAGATGACATGATGTAGATGGACAATCTCATATCTACGACAGAGCCTACCTTGCTACCCTTGATGGCAACTACGCGATGTGTGCCTTGCTTCCCCTACTGTCACTGGGAAAGGTCACCACATGGTAAGAACCCAAAACCAAGCACTTCTCCCATTGCAAGAATCATAGATCTAGTTGGCCAGAAAAAACCAAAGACTCGGAGAGACTTACAAGGATATCAAATCATGCAAATAAGAAATCACCAAAGACTCAAATATATATCATAGCTAATTTGATCACAAATCCACAATTCATCGGATCTCGACAAACACACCGCCAAAGAAGATTACATCGGATAGATCTCCATGAAGATCATGGAGAACTTTGTCTTGAAGATCCAAGAGAGAGAAGAAGCCATCTAGCTACTAACTACGGACCCGTAGGTCTGAAGTGAACTACTCACGAGTCATTGGAGGGGCGATGATGTTGATGTAGAAGCCCTCCAACTCCAAAGTCCCCTCCGACAGGGCACCGGGAAGGGTCTCCAGATGAGATCTCGCGGAAACGGAAGCTTGGGGCGGCGGAAAAGTATTTTCGTGGATCCCTTGATTTTTTTTCTGTATTTTAGGGAATATATAGGCGCAGGATCTAGGTCAGGGCGGCGCCAGGGAGGACACAAGCCTGCCCACCGCCGCCCCCTGGTGGCGGAGAGGGGGCTTGCGGGCTCCCTGTAGCCCTCCTGGCTTGGCCCACAAGCCCCCTGATCTTCTTCCGTTCGGGAAAAAATCATTTCGGGGATTTTATTCCATTTGGACTTTGTTCCAAAATCAGATCTGAAAAGAACCAAAAACACAGAAAAACAGGAACTGGCACTTGGCACTGAATTGATAAGTTAGTCCCAAAAAGATATAAAAGGTACATAAAACATCCAGAGATGACAAGATAAGAACATGAAACCATAAAAAATTATAGATACGTTTGTGATGTATCAAGCCTCCCCAAGCTTAACTCCTGCTCGTCCTCGAGTGGGGAAGTCCTAAAGAATGAATTTTTGATGCTTTCATGCTACCTAGCATAGATGTCCTTTGTAACTCCTCTTATGTGACGTGAATGTTCAGATCCATTAGATTCAAAACAATAGTTTGCTATTGACGTGGAAACAATAATAATTCGAGCAAACTAGGAAGGTAATCATGAACTTTCAAAATAACAAGCCCAAAAGGAAGCTATCCCTACAAAAGCATATAGTCTGGCTATGCTCTATCATCATTGCACAACGAATTTAAATCATGCACAACCCCGGTATTGGCCAAGTAATTGTTTCACACCTTTACTTTCTCAAACCTTTTCAACTCTCATGCAATACATGAGCGTGAGCCATGGCTTTAGCACTATAGATGGTGTGGAGTGCGGTGGAGGTTGCAAGACAAAACAAGGAGAAGATGGTCACATTAACTAGGCATATCAATGAGCTGTGGAGATTCTCATCAATATATATCAATGTGAATGAGTAGGGATTGCCATACAAATGATGCCCTAGAGCTAAGAGTATGTGAAAGCTCTTAAGGAAAACTAGTGGGTGTGCATCCAACTTGCTTGCTCACGAAGACCTAAGGCAATTTTGAGGAAGCTTATCATTGGAATATACAAGCCAAGTTATAAAATGAAAATTTCCCACTAGCTATATGGTGGTGACAAAACGAGAGACTCTCAATCATGGAGATCATGGTGCTTAATATGCACAAGTGTGGAAAAGTGGTAACATTGTCCCTTCTCTGTTTTTCTTTCTCTTTTTTTTGGTGGGCTCTTTGGCCTATTTTTTTTGGTGGGCTTCTTTGGCCTCTTTTATTTCCTCACATGGGACAATGCTCCATCAATGATGATTATCACACTTTCAACTCAAAACTTAGAGCAACGATGACTCTATATGGAATGCCTTCGGTAGTGTACCGTGACAATGATCTAGCATGGCATAGACATTAATGGAAACATCATGCTAGCTATCTTACGATCATGCAATGGCAATGTAGACGTGATGGAACATGTCATGGTGGTAGTTGCATGGCAATATATCTCGGAATGACTTTGAAAAAGACATAGTAGGTAGGTATGGTGGCTGTTTTGAGGGAGGCTAATGGTGGGTTTTGTGTACCGGCGAAAGTTGCACGGCACTAAGAAGATAGTGATGGTGAAAGGTGAAAGTGCATCTAAACCATGGACTCAACATTAGTCATGAAGAACTCATATACTTGTTACAAAAGTTTTATTAGTAATCGAAACAAAGCATTCAACGCATACTCCTAGGGGAAGGGTTGGTAGGTATAAACCATCGCACGATCCTGACCACCACGCAGAGGATGACAATCAATAGACTAATCATGCTCAGATTTCATCACATAGCGGTTCACCATACGTGCATGCTATGGGAATCACTAACTTCAACACAAGTATTTCTAGATCCACAACACCTTACTAGCATGACTTCAATATTACCAAAACCACAACTCAAAACTTATTGAGATGAATCAAACTTCTCTAACTATTCAATGCACATGAAGGTGGAAGTTTTCGCATCCCTTTGGATAACTACCCCTTTTGAGACTACTTTCAAGCATAGATCAACTACCAAGCCATGCACCGCTGTGCTCTAAAAGATATAAGTGAAGCACATAGAGCAAAAGTATCTAGCTCAAAACATATAAGTGAAGCACATGTGAGCTGAATTGTCTACCAAAATATATAAGTGAAGCTCGACAAAATCACGGTGAGTGCATGTCTCTCTCTCTGGGTGTGCAGCAAGGATGATTGTGACACAACAGGAAAATAAAAGACTCCTACGATACAAGACGCTCCAAGCAAAAACACATAACATGTGGTGAATAAAAATATAGCCCCAAGTAACGTTACCGATGGATTGAAGACGAGAGAGGGGATGCCTTCCCGGTGCATCCCCAATCTTAGGTTTTTACGGCATCCTTGAATCTCTTGGGGTGCCTTGGGCATCCCCAAGCTTGAGCTCTTGCCACTCTTTATCTCTTTGTCCATAAGAACTTCACCCAAAACTTGAAAACTTCACAACACGAAACTTAAACAGAAACTCGTGATAACATTAGTATGAGAAAGCAAACCACCACTTCCTTAGGTACCGTAGCAAACTTAAATTATACTTATGCTGATGTTGGGTTACTGTATTTTCAATCTTCCATGGCTAATACCCCCCGATACTATCCATAGTTTCATCAAAATAAGCAACCAACACAACAAAAACAGAATCTGTTAACAGCAGACTAGTCTGTAGCAATCTGTATATTTCGTATACTTCTGGTACTTCACAAATTCTGAAAAATTACGACAGTCTGAAGAATTTGCGTAGAAATCAGCAGCAAAAAGAATCAACTCAAAATCTCTTACAGAAAAAAATGAAAATACTTTTCGTGAGCAGAAAGTTTCTGTCTTTTCCAGCATGACCAAACGATCATTCCCAAGACTAGTCATAACGGTTTTGCTTGACACAAACGCAAAAAGAAACACAAAAAACACAATCATAACAGAATTATGAAAGTGTGGAAAACACAAAACAAAAAGAAAAAAGGATATATTCGTTGGGTTGCCTCCCAACAAGCGCTTTTGTTTAACGCCCTTAGCTAGGCAAAATGTGATGGAATCACATATAGTCATCTTTGGTGCTCAAACCAAAAGTAGCCCTCATCATAAATTCATAAGGCAATCTTATTTTCTTTCTAGTAAAGTGCTCCATGCTCTTCTTTAAAGGAAATTTAAATCTAATATTCCCTCCCTTCATAATTATGATAGCACCAATAGTCCTTAGGAAAGGTCTACCAAGAATAATGGGACATGAAGGATTGCAATCTATGTCAAGTACAATGAAATCCACGGGTACATAGTTCTTATTTGCAGCAGTAAGAGCATCATTGATCCTTCCCATGGGTTTCTTGACACTGGAATCCGCAAGATGCAAATTAAGAGAACACTCTTCAATCTCATGAAAACCAAGAATATCACATAAAGACTTTGGAATCGCGGAAACACTAGCACCCAAATCACACAAAGCATTGCACTCATAGTTTTTGATCTTGATTTTGATAGTAGGTTCCCACTCATCATGAAGTTTTCTAGGTATAGATACTTCTAGTTCGAGCTTCTCTTGGAGAGATTTCATCATAGCATCTACGATATGCGCGGTAAAGGCTTTGCTTTGGCTATAAGCGTGTGGAGAATTTGCAATGGATTGCATCAAAGAAATGCATTCAAACAAGGAACAATTATCATAACTGAATTCCTTGAAATCCAAAGTGGGAGTTTCATAACTTCCCAAAATTTTGATTTCTTCTATTCCACTCTCCACACCTTTATCATCAAGATGGGCGGACTCCGAAGCATTGGGGCGTTTTTCAACCAAAGTGGATTCATATCCAGCCCCTCCATAAATAGGTTTGACACGTGAAAACAAAGATTCAAGAGGAGACACACCAAGCACTTTAAGATCTTCATGATTTGCATCACTAGAACACACGCTTTTAAACCATTAATGCCTAGCGCTAATTTGGGCGATTCTTTCTTTGCTCTCATTCATGGAGACACGCATAGCTTTCAAAGTTTCATCCAAGTTAACCTTGGGAGGAGCGCATCTAACTTTCAAAGCATCAATATCACAAGACATCCTATCAACGCTCTTAGCCAAATCGTCAATTTTGAGTAGTTTTTCCTCTATGGACGCATTGAAAATCTTTTGAGAGTTGATGAACTCTTTGATATTACTCTTTAAATCAGAGGGTAATTTGTTGTGATTTCCATAAGTGTTGTTGTAGGAATTTCCATAGTTGTTAGAGGAGTTACTAGGAAAAGGCCTAGGAGCATAGTTTCCTCTAAAAGCATTGTTGTTGCCAAAATTGTTCCTACCAACAAAATTCACGTCCAAACTAGCGTTGCTACTATCAATCAAAGAAGATAGTGGCATGTCATTAGGATCTACAGTAGCGTTTCTACTAGCAACCAAATTCATCAACTCGTCCATCTTAGCACTAAGCGAGTTAATCTCTTCTATAGCGTGTACCTTTTTGCTAGCAGGAGACCTTTCAGTCTGCCACTTAGAGTAGTTGGTCATGATATTGTCTAGGAGTTTTGTAGCGTCTCCTAACGTGATTTCCATGAACGTTCCACCTGAGGTGGAGTCCAAGATAATGCGAGAAGTGAAATTCAAGCCAGCGTAAAAGATTTGTATAATCATCCACAAACTCAAGCCATGAGCGGGACAAATTCTAATCATAAGCTTCATCCTCTCCCAAAATTGTGCAACGTGTTCATGATCAAGTTGCTTGAAATTCATGATATCGTTACGTAAGGAGATGATCTTAGCCGGCGGAAAATACTTGGATATGTAAGCATCTTTGCACTTATCCCAAGAATCGAACTATTTTTAGGCAAAGAAGAAAACCAAGTTGTTGCGCGATCTCGCAACGAGAAAGGAAAAAGTTTCAACTTAATCACGTCATTATCCACATCTCTTTTCTTTTGCATATCACAAACCTCAATGAAGGTATTGAGATGGGATGCGGCATCTTCACTAGGAAGGCCAGACAATTGCTCTTTCATAACAAGATTCAGCAAACCTGCATTGATTTCATACGATTCCGCACTAGTGGCGGGAGCAATCGGAGTACTAATAAAATCATTATTATTAGTGTTCGAGAAGTCGCAAAGTTTGGTGTTTTCAGCCATGATTGACTTCAACAAACAAACAAGCACACAAGCAAGCAAGAAAACTGGCAAAGGAAAACGGCAAAGGAAAAAAGGCAAAAGAAAACAAGAAAGGAGAAAGGCAAATGAAAACGGCAAATGTGAAGTGGGGGAGAGGAAAACGAGAGGCAACTGGCACAAAAGTAAATGCAAGAGATGAGTTTGTGAAACCTACTTGGGTAGATTTCTCCTTCCCCTGCAACGGTGCTAGAAATACTTCTGCTACTCCAACAAAAGACCTTCCAACGGCGCTAGAAATAGGTGTGTTGACGGCACCAGGAATCCTTCTGCTACGGCTATGACTTAAGGGACTTCCTAGGCAAATATGCAAAGGATTTCCCCCGTGGCCTTGGAGCCTTGCATTGGTGTTCCCTCGAAGCGGAAAGGGTGATGTAGCGCAGCGGTGGTAAGTATTTCCCTCAGTTTTGAGAACCAAGGTATCGATCCAGTGAAGGAGTATCTCAAGTGCGTGCACAAACACAAAAAAAGCTTGCTCCCAACGCTATGAAGGGGTTTTCAATCCCTTATAGATTGTTCGCCACGTGAGAACTGAAAGCAACAAAGTAACAAAGCAAAGTAAAAGCGAAAGTGGAAACGATAGGTGTGAATAGGCCCAGGGCCGTAGTGTTTACTAGTGGCTTCTCTCATGAAAACAAGTAGACGGTGGGTGACCGAATTACTGTCGAGCAATTGATAGAACCGCGCAAAGTCATGACGTCATCTATGGCAATGATTATACCTATATGCATCACGTCAAAAACAATTAGACCGATACTTTCTACATCTACTACTATTACTCCACACGTCGACCGCTATCCAGCATGCATCTAGTGTATTAAGTCCAAAAGAACAGAGTAATGCCTTAAGCAAGATGACATGATGTAGATGGACAATCTCAAATCTACGACCGAGCCCACCTTGTTACCCTTGATGGCAACTACACGATGTGTGCCTTGCTACCCCTACTGTCACTGGGAAAGGTCACCACACGGTAAGAACCCAAAACCAAGCACTTCTCCCATTGCAAGAATCATAGATCTAGTTGGCCAGAAAAACCCAAGACTCGGAGAGACTTACAATGATATAAAATCATGTAAATAAGAAATCAACAAAGACTCAAATATATAGCATAGATAATCTGATCACAAATCCACAATTCATGAGATCTCGACAAACACACCGCCAAAGAAGATTACATCAGACAGATCTCCATGAAGATCATGGAGAACTTTGTATTAAAGATCCAAGAGGGAGAAGAAGCCATCTAGCTACTAACTACGGATCCGTAGGTCTGAAGTGAACTACTCACGAGTCAATGGAGGGGCGATGATGTTGATGTAGAAGCCCTCCAACTCCAAAGTCCCCTCCAACAGGGCACCAGGAAGGGTCTCCAGATGAGATCTCACGGAAACGGAAGCTTGCGGCGACGGAAAAGTATTTTTGTGGATCCCTTGATTTGTTTCTATATTTTAGGGAATATATAGGCTCAGGATCTAGGTCAGTGGGGCGCCAGGGAGGCCACAAGCCTGCCCACCGCCGCCCCCTGGTGGCGTAGAGGGGGCTTGTGGGTGATACGTCCATTTTGCATCATGCTTTCATGTTATTATTTATTGCTTTTTGGGCTATTATATTACTTGTGGTACCATATTTATGCCTTTTCTCTCTTATTTTGCAAGGATTATTTGAAGAGGGAGAATTCACGCAGCTGGAATTCTGGACTGGAAAAGGAGCAAATCCTAGTCCACTATTCTGCACATCTCCAAATGCCCTGAAAATTTACGTGGATTTTTTCTGGAATATATTAAAAATACTGGGCGAAAGACCTACCGGAGGGGGGCCACCAGGGCCCCACAAGCCCCCACTCCGCCACCAGCCCCTGGTGGCGGTGGGCAAGCTTGTGGGCTGCCTGAAGGCCCACTAGCCCCCCTCTTTTGCTATATGAAGCGTCCTGGTCTGGAAAAAATCAATCGGGAGCTTTTTCGTGGTTTCGCCGCCACCACAAGGCGGAACTTGAGCAGATCCAATCTAGAGCTCCGTTAGGACGATCCTGCCAGGGAAACTTCCCTCCAAGAGGGGGAAATCATCGCCATCGTCATCACCAACACTCCTCTCGTCGGAGGGGAGGCATCTTCATCAACATGTTCATCAGCACCATCTCCTCTCAAATCCCTAGTTCATCTCTTGTAACCAATCTTTGTCTCGCGACTCCGATTGGTACTTGTAAGGTTGCTAGTAGTGTTGATTACTCTTTGTAGTTGATGCTAGTTGGATTATTTGGTGGAAGAGTTTATGTTCAGATCCTTGATGCTATTCATTATACCCCGGGTCATGATTATGATTATGTCTTGTGAGTAGTTACTTTTGTTCCTGAGGACATGGGATAAGTCATCATGATAATAGTCATGTGAATTTGATATTCATTCGGTATTTGATATGTTGTATGTTGTTTTTCCTCTAGTGGTGTTATGTGAACGTCGACTACATAACACTTCACCTTATTTGGGCCTAGAGGAAGGCATTGGGAAGTAGTAAGTAGATGATGGGTTGCTGGAGTGACAAAACCTTAAACCCTAGTCGATGCGTTGCTTCGTGAGGGGCTGATTTGGATCCACTAGTTTAATGCTATGGTTAGACTTTGTCTTAATTCTGTTTTTTGTAGTTGCGGATGCTTGTGAGAGAGGTTAGTCATAAGTGGCATTCTTGTCCAAGTAAGGGCAGTACCCAAGCGCCGGTCCACCCACATATCAAACTATCAAAGTAACGAACGCGAATCATATGAACATGATCAGACTAGCATGACAGAAATTCCCGTTTGTCCTCGGGAGCGTTTTTCCTCCTATAAGACTTTGTTCAGGCTTGTCCCTTGCTACAAAAGGGATTGGGCCACTTGCTGAACCATTGCTACTACTTGTTACTTGTTACTCTTTTCTTGCTACGTTTCACCTTGCTACACAATCACTTGTTACCGCTACTTTCAGTGCTTGCAGTTATTACCTTGCTGAAATCCGTTTATCAGAGCCTTCTGCTCCTCGTTGGGTTCGACACTCTTACTTATCAAAAGTACTAGGATTGATCCCCTATACTTGTGGGTCATCAAGACTCTTTTCTGGCGCCATTGCCGGGGAGTGAAGCGCCTTTGGTAAGTGGAAATTGGTAAGGCAACATTTTTATGCTATGCTGAAATTTATTGTCACTTGTCACTATGGAAACTGTTCCTTTGAGGAGTTTGTTCGGGGTATTTTCACCACGAACGGAAGCACGAGGAGTTGCTCCTCAACCTGAGGTACCTACTGAAAATATCTTTTATGAAATTCCTTCGGGTACGCTTGAGAAACTGCTGGCTAATCCTTTCACAAGAGATGGATCTTCACATCCAGACTTGCATATGATCTATGTAGATGAAGTTTGTGGTTTATTTAAGCTTGCAGGTTTGCCCGAGGATGAGGTAAAGAAGAAAGTCTTTCATTTATCTTTGAAGGATAAGGCGTTGACATGGTATAGGCTATGTGATGATACTTGATCATGGGGTTACAATCAGTTGAAATTGGAATTTCATCAAAAGTTCTATCCTATGCATTTAGTACATCGTGATCAGAACTTTATTTATTACTTTTGGCCTCATGACAGGGAAATCATAGCTCGAGCTTGGGGGAGGCTTAAATCAATGCTATATTCATGCACCAATCATGAGGTCTCGAGAGAAATCATCACTCAAAACTTTTATTGTCGGCTTTGTCATGAAGATCGTACCATGCTTGACACTTCTTGTGCCGGTTCTCTTATGAAGAAGGATATTGATCACAAGTGGAATTTATTGGAGAGAATCAAACGCAACTCTGAAGATTTGGAGCTGGAGGAAGGTAAGGACGCAGGTATGAATTTCCAGTTTGATTGCATTAAATCTTTTGTTGAGACAAACACTTCTAGAGATTTTAGCGCTAAGTATGGACTTGACTCTGAGATAGTAGCTTCTCTATGTGAATCTTTTGCTGATCATGTTGAACTTCCCAAAGAGAAGTGGTTTAAATTGTTGAAATTATGCCCTAGAGGCAATAATAAATGTATAGTTATTATTATAATTCCTGTATCAAGATAATAGTTTATTATCCATGCTATAATTGTATTGAATGAAGACTCATTTACATGTGTGGGTACATAACAAAACACCGTCCCTAGCATGCCTCTTGTTGGCTAGCCAGTTGATCAATGATAGTCAGTGTCTTCTGATTATGAACAAGGTGTTGTTGCTTGATAACTGGATCACGTCATTGGGAGAATCACGTGATGGACTAGACCCAAACTAATAGACGTAGCATGTTGATCGTGTCATTTTGTTGCTACTGTTTTCTGCGTGTCAAGTATTTATTCCTATGACCATGAGATCATATAACTTACTGACACCGGAGGAATGCTTTCTGTGTATCAAACGTCGCAACGTAACTGGGTGACTATAAAGATGCTCTACAGGTATCTCCGAAGGTGTTAGTTGAGTTAGTATGGATCAAGACTGGGATTTGTCACTCCGTGTGACGGAGAGGTATCTCGGGGCCCACTCGGTAATGCAACATCACACACAAGCCTTGCAAGCAATGTAACTTAGTGTAAGTTGCGGGATCTTGTATTACGGAACGAGTAAAGAGACTTGCCGGTAAACGAGATTGAAATAGGTATGCGGATACTGACGATAGAATCTCGGGCAAGTAACATACCGAAGGACAAAGGGAATGACATACGGGATTATACGAATCCTTGGCACTGAGGTTCAAACGATAAGATCTTCGTAGAATATGTAGGATCCAATATGGGCATCCAGGTCCCGCTATTGGATATTGACCGAGGAGTCTCTCAGGTCATGTCTACATAGTTCTCGAACCCGCAGGGTCTGCACACTTAAGGTTCGACGTTGTTTTATGCGTATTTGAGTTATATGGTTGGTTACCGAATGTTGTTCGGAGTCCCGGATGAGATCACGGATGTCACGAGGGTTTCCGGAATGGTCCGGAAACGAAGATTGATATATAGGATGACCTCATTTGATTACCGGAAGGTTTTCGGAGTTACCGGGAATGTACCGGGAATGACGAATGGGTTCCGGGAGTTCACCGGGGGGGGGGGGGCAACCCACCCCGGGGAAGCCCATAGGTATTTTGGGAGCCACACCAGCCCTTAGTGGGCTGGTGGGACAGCCCACAAGTGCCCAATGTGCCAAGAGAAGAAAAATCAAGAGGAAAGAAAAAAAAAGGAAGGAGGTGGGAAGGGAGGGGGACTCCTCCCACCAAACCAAGTCCAACTCGGTTTGGGGGGGAGTCCTCCCCCCCTTGGCTCGGCCGACTCATTGGTGGTCCTTGGACCCCAAGGCAAGGCCCCCCCTCCCTCCTCCTATATATATGGAGCAATTAGGGCTGATTTGAGACGACTTTCTCACGGCTGCCCGACCACATACCTCCACAGTTTTTCCTCTAGATCGCGTTTCTGCGGAGCTCGGGCGGAGCCCTGCTGAGACAAGGTCATCACCAACCTCCGGAGCGCCGTCACGCTGCCGGAGAACTCTTCTACCTCTCCGTCTCTCTTGCTGGATCAAGAAGGCCGAGATCATCGTCGAGCTGTACGTGTGCTGAACGCGGAGGTGCCGTCCGTTCGGTACTAGATCGTGGGACTGATCGCGGGATTGTTCGCGGGGCGGATCGAGGGACGTGAGGACGTTCCACTACATCAACCGCGTTCTCTAACGCTTTTGTTGTACGATCTACAAGGGTACGTAGATTACTCATCCCCTCTCATAGATGGACATCACCATGATAGGTCTTCGTGCGCGTAGGAAAATTTTTGTTTCCCATGCGACGTTCCCCAACATAAATATCATCTTCCTGTAGAAAGCAACATAGCCAAAACCAATCAAGTTGAGGAGAAAATCATAGCTTTTAGTGATCCCGTTGTTCCTTGTGCTTACACTGAGAAACCACCATACCCTGCTAGGATAAAGGATTATTCTAAAGCTCCAACTGTGATACGTAGGGGGTTACATTAGACCACTTGCACCCCCTGAGGATATTAGAGTTGAACCTAGTGTTGCTATTATCAAAGATCTCTTAGCCGAAAACATAGACGGGCATGTTATTAAATTATGTGAGGACTCCGCTAGAATTGCTAAACCTCACGCGAAAGACAAGCACGGACCTGTAGTTGGCCTGCCCGTTGTTTCTGTTAAGATAGGAGATCACTGTTACCATGGTTTATGTGATATGGGAGCTAGTGTTAGTGCAATACCCCATTCTCTATATGATGAAATCAAAGATGAGATTGCACCTGCTGAGTTAGAACCCATTGATGTCACTATTATGCTAGCTAATAGAGACACTATCTGCCCTCTGGGAATTGTGAGAGACGTAGAAGTCCTGTGTGGTAAGACGAAGTATCCTACTGATTTCCTCATCTTTGGAACTGCACAAGATAGCTTTTGTTCCATCATATTTGGTAGACCCTTTCTCAACACTGTCAATACTCACATTGATTGCATTAAGCAGACTGTCACAGTAAGTTTCGAGGGTGTGTCTCTTGAATTTAACTTCTCCAAGTTTGGAAGACAACCCCATGAAAGAGATTCGTCTGGTAGGGATGAAATCATTGCTCTTGCCTCTATTGACGTACCTCCTGCGGATCCTTTAGAGAAATATCTGCTTGAGCATGAAAATGATATGCATATGGAGGAGAGAGATGAGATAGATAGAATTGTCTTAGAACAACATCTTATTCTCAAGAATAATCTGCTTGTTGAACTGTTTGGGGATCCTGCCCCATCAAAGGGTGATCCTGTGTTCGAGCTTAAACAGTTGCCTGATACTCTTAAGTATGCCTATCTTGATGAGAAGGAGATATAGCATGTCATTATTAGTGCTCTCCTCTCAGAGCACGAAGAGAAGAAGTTACTAAAAACTCTAAGGAAGCACTGTGCTGCTATTGGATATACTCTTGATGATCTTAAGGGTATTAGTCCTACTCTATGTCAGCACAAGATTAAAACCGATCCTGACTTTAAACCAGTTGCTGATCATCAAAGGAGATTAAATCCTAAGATGAAAGAGGTCGTTAGAAAAGAAATATTAAAGCTTCTGGAAGCAGGAATCATTTATCCTGTTGCTCATAGTGATTGGGTAAGTCCAGTACATTGCATACCTAAGAAGGGAGGTATCACCGTCGTTCCTAATGATAAGATTGAACTAGTCCCACAAAGGATTATTACCGGCTATAGAATGGTGATAGACTTCCGGAAACTGAACAAGGCAACCAGGAAAGATCATTATCATTTGTCGTTCATCGACCAAATGCTAGAAAGGCTATCAAAGCACACACACTTCTGCTTTCTAGACGGTTATTCAGGTTTCTCGCAGATACCTGTTGCACAATCTGATCAAGAGAAAACCACTTTCACCTGCCCTTTTGGTACCTTTGCCTATAGACGTATGCCTTTTGGCTTATGTAATGCACCTGCCACCTTCCAAAGATGTATGACGGCTATATTCTCTGACTTTTGTGAAAAGATTGTCGAGGTTTTCATAGATGACTTCTCCGTTTATGGGTCTTCCTTTCATGATTGCCTCAGCAACCTTGATCGAGTCTTACAGAGATGCGAAGAAACCAACCTCGTCTTGAATTGGGAGAACTGTCACTTTATGGTTAATGAAGGTATCATCTTAGGACAAAAAAATTCTGAGAGAGGCATTGAAGTTGATAAGGCTAAGGTTGATGCAATTGAGAAAATGACTTGCCCCACAGATATCAGAGTTATACGAAGTTTCTTTGGTCATGCTGGTTTCCATAGAAGGTTCATTAAATAATTCTCTAAGATTTCTAGGCCTCTTACCAACCTTTTGCAAAAGGATGTTCCTTTTGTTTTTGATGAGGATTGTGAGGAAGCCTTTGAAATACTTAAGAAGGCTTTGACAACCACACCTATTGTTCAACCACCTGACTGGAACTTGCCCTTTGAAATCATGTGTGACGCTAGTGATTATGTTGTTGGTGTTGTTCTAGGACAAAGAGTTGACAAGAAGTTCAATGTCATTCACTACGCTAGTAGAACTCTAGACAATGCCCAAAGAAACTATGCCACTACGGAGAAGGAAATTTTAGCAGTCGTGTTTGCATGTGAAAAGTTCAGATCTTACATAGTTGACTACAAAGTCACTATTCACTCTGATCATGCTGCTATTAAGTACCTCATGGAGAAGAAGGACGCTAAGCCTAGGTTGATCAGATGGGTTCTCCTGCTACAGGAATTTGTTTTGCACGTCGTTGACTGAAAGGGTGCTGATAACCCTGTAGCAGATAACTTGTCTAGGCTAGAGAATGTCCTCGATGACCCACTACCAATTGATGGCAGCTTTCTTGATGAGCAATTAAATGTCATCTGCACTTCACTTAGTGCACCATGGTATGCCGATTATGCAAACTATATCGTAGCCAAATACATACCACCTGGTTTCACCTATCAGCAAAAGAAGACATTCTTCGTTGATTTGAGACACTACTTTTGGGATGATCCTCACCTTTATAAGGAAGGAGTAGATGGTGTTATTAGACGTTGTGTGCCTGAACATGAACAGGGACAGGTCCTGCAGAAGTGTCATTCCGAAGCCTACGGAGGACACCATGTTGGAGATAGAACTGCTCATAAGGTATTGCAATCAGGTTTCTACTAGCCCACTCTCTTCAAGGATGCTCGTAAGTTTGTCTTGTCTTGTGACGAATGCCAAAGGATAGGGAACATCAGTAAGCGTCAAGAGATGCCTATGAACTATTCACTTGTCATTGAACCATTTGATGTCTGGGGATTTGATTATATGGGACCCTTCCCGAGTTCCAATGGGTACACTCACATCTTAGTTGTTGTGGATTACGTTACTAAGTGGGTAGAAGCTATCCCCACTAAAAATGTTGATCACCACACCTCTATTAAGATGCTTAAAGAAGTCATATTCCCAAGATTTGGAGTCCCTAGATACTTGATGACTGATGGCGGTTCACACTTCATTCATGGTGTTTTCCGCAAGATTCTAGTTAAGTATGATGTCAACCATAGAGTTGCATCTCCTTATCATCCTCAGTCTAGTGGTCAAGTGGAGTTGAGTAATAGGGAGATCAAGTTGATCCTACAAAAGACCGTCAATAGATCTCGAAAGAACTGGTCTAGCAAACTTGACGATGCACTATGGGCTTATAGGACTGCTTATAAGAATCCCATGGGCATGTCACGGTATAAAATGGTTTATGGTAAAGCCTGTCATTTACCTCTTGAGCTGGAACACAAATCTTATTGGGCAATCAAAGAGCTCAACTTTGATTTCAAACTTGCCGGTGAGAAGCGGTTGTTTGATATCTGCTTGTTAGATGAATGGAGAGCCCAGGCATATGAGAATGCCAGGTTGTTCAAGGAAAAGGTTAAGAGATGGCACGACAAACCAATACAGAAATGAGAGTTCAATATAGGTGATTATGTCTTGCTATACAATTCTCGTTTGAGATTCTTTGCAGGCAAGCTTCTCTCTAAATGGGAAGGTCCCTATGTTGTCGAGGAAGTATATCGTTCCGGTGCCATCAAAATCAATAACATGGAAGGAAATTTTCCTAGAGTGGTAAATGGGTAAAGAATCAAGCATTACATCTCTGGTACTCCCATAAATGTTGAGACCAATATCATCAATGTCATAAATCCAGAGAAGTACATAAGGCATGTTTATCAGCCTGTTTCAGACCTTGAAAACGAAGATGTATCTATTTCGGGAAGAAATTGGACTCCGATACTTTTCCACTAGGAAATTTCTTCCGTTTTGGAATTTTTGGAAAATTAGAAAAATAAAAAGCAGTCCGGAGAGCGAATGAGGCAGCCATAAGCCCTGCCACCGCCCCCTACCCCCCTGGTGGCGGAGGGCAAGCTTGTGGGCACCTCGTGTGCCTCCCGGACTCCGTTTTCTTGCGGAGGACTCGTTCTGGCCCAGAAAAAATCAATATATAGTCGCCCGAAGGTTTTGATCTCCGTATCGCGTAGTTTTCCTCTGTTTTCATTTCGAGCTTGTTGTCTGCTGCAGATTTAGAGCAAAGATGTCTCAGGAATCTATTGGGGAGAATGATCTTCACCAAGTTCATGAGGAAGTAGATGATGATCTGAAAAGAGTAGAAGTTACGGAGGCCAGGGACCAAGCTAAGGAGAAAACCCAAGCTAGGGAGGAAGTTCAACCTATGTTCAACATTGAAGACGTTGAAGGAGTGGACTTTCTCCAACCCTTCATCCACATGTTGTCTCCATCCTTGATTGAACTCTTGAGGTTTTGCGAAACGACTCGTGCTCGCAATATTTCTCTTTCTCGTGAAGTTGTTTGGCTGGAAAACCATGTCATAGATCTCAAAGGTATAAATCAAAGATTGATACCTTTCTTGGAATCAAAGGCGACAACAACACCACCATCACCACCGGAGGAAGACAACTAAGCATTGGTATGGGCAATCCCCTTGGCTTCTGCCAAGCTTGGGGGAGTTTCCCTGGTATCGTATCACGTTTATATCTTTTGTTTTTACCTTTGTTTTAGTTCCTTCCTTTTCAGTTTTTATTTCTTCTTTTAGAGGAATAAGTCTTTAGTTTTTAGTTTGAGTCGCTTTTGTCTCTCCCCCCATGTATTCGAGCTTACGAGCTATATAATAAAGAGTGTCTTAGTCAAGGGTTTTGCTTTGTGCCATGATCAAAAAGTATGAAAAGAACGATAGCATGAAAGATCATGAGAAGATCTTATAGAAAGTGATAACTTCACATATGACAAGTATGATGATTGAAACTTTTTGAGAATAAATCAACATAGACATTAGCCATTGTTGCAATTAATAAGAAGTAATAAGGAAAGAGAGGTTCACATATAAATATATCATCTTAGACACTTTTTACAATTGTGAGCACTCACCAAACTATTACATGCCTAGGAGTAGATGTTGGACAAGGAAAACAACATAATGAATTGTGTTTGCTTGCTTGCAAACAATGTTATATTATTGGAGATCCCTTAGCATGTGACGATTGCTTCCACCTCATATTAGCCAAAACTCCCGCACCAAGTAGAGATACTACTTGTGCATCCATAAACCTCCAACCAGTTTTTCCATGAGAGTCCACCATACCTACCAATGGATTGAATAAGATCCTTCAAGTAAGTTGTCATCGGTGCAAGCAATAAAAATTGCTCTCTAATATGTATGATCTATTAGTGTGTGGAAAATAAGCTTTGTACGAACCTGTGATGAGGAAGACATAAAAGTGACAGACTGCATAATAAAGTTCTTTGTCACAGGAGGCAATATAAAGTGACATTCCTCCGCACTAAGAGGACACGCATTCAAACCTCAATAGCGCATGCCAACCTCTGCTTCCCTCTACGAAGGGCCTATCTTGTACCTTTACTTTTTACCCTTGTAAGAGTCATGGTGATCATCACCAATTCCCTTTTTGCCTTTGTCTTGGCTACCGTCACATGCTTGGGAAAGATCTATATTCATATATCAACTTGGAGTTGAGTACTCATGCTTTATCGTTGTTGACTTTACCCTTGAGGTAAACCGTTGGGAGGAAAAACTATAAGCCCCTATCTTCCTCTGTGTCCAGCTGAAACTTTGACACCATGAGTACCACGTGAGTAGTAACAATTGTGGAAAACAAAAGAGATGATTGCGTATGTGGGTTTGCCTTACAAGCTCTTATTTGACTCTTTCTGATGTTGTGATAAATTGCAATTGCTTCAATGACTATGGACTATTGTTGGTTACTTCTCGGTAAGGTTTTTGCTTCATGCTTTGCTTAGTGAAGGAATTGTTACTTTCCCATAAGAATCTTTATGATATATTGTTGTTCTACGTGTGATCATGATGCCCACATGTTCGTATTATGTTTTATCGACACCTTCGTCCCCAAACATGTGGACATGTTTATGGAACTTGGTTTTCGCTTGAGGACAAGTGAGGTCTCAGCTTGGGGGAGTTGATATGTCCATTTTACATCATGCTTTCATGTTGATATTTATTGCCTTTTGGGATGTTATACTTGTGGTACCATATTTATGCCTTTTCTCTCTTATTTTGCAAGGATTATTTGAAGAGGGAGCATTCAGGCAGCTGGAATTCTGGACTGGAAAAGGAGCAAATCCTAGTCCACTATTCTGCACATATCCAAATGCCCTGAAAATTTACGTGGACTTTTTCTGGAATATATTAAAAATACTGGGCGAAAGAACTTGAGCAGATCCAATCTAGAGCTCCGGCAGGACGATCCTGCCGGGGAAACTTCCCTCCCGGAGGGGGAAATCATCGCCATCGTCATCACCAACACTCCTCTCGTCAGAGGCGAGGCATCTTCACCAACATCTTCATCAGCACCATCTCCTCTCCAATCCCTAGTTCATCTCTTGTAACCAATCTTCGTCTTGCGACTCCGTTTGGTACTTCTAAGGTTGCTAGTAGTGTTGATTACTCTTTGTAGTTGATGCTAGTTGGATTATTTGGTGGAAGAGTTAATGTTCAGATCCTTGATGCTATTCATTACACCTCTGGTCATGATTATGATTATGTCTTGTGAGTAGTTACTTTTGTTCCTCGGGACATGGGATAAGTCATGCTGATAATAGTCATGTGAATTTGATATTCGTTCGGTATTTTCATATGCTCTATGTTGTTTTTCCTCTAGTGGTGTTATGTGAACGTTGACTACATAACACTTCACCATATTTGGGCCTAGAGGAAGGCATTGGGAAGTAGTGAGTAGATGATGGGTTGCTGGAGTGATAGAAGCTTAAACCACAGTCTATGTGTTGCTTCGTGAGGTTCTGATTTGGATCCACTAGTTTAATGCTATGGTTAGACTTTGTCTTAATTCTTCTTTTGTAGTTGCGGATGCTTGCGAGAGATGTTAATCATAAGTGCGATGCTTGTCCAAGTAAGGGTAGTACCCAAGCGCCGGTCCACCCACATATCAAACTATCAAAGTAACGAAAGCGAATCATATGAACATGATGAAACTAGCATGACAGAAATTCCCGTGTGTCCTCAGGAGCGTTTTTCCTCCTATAAGACTTTGTTCAGGCTTGTCCCTTGCTACAAAAGGGATTGGGCCACTTGCTGCACCATTTCTACTACTTGTTACTTGTTACTCTTTGCTTGCTACGTTTCACCTCGCTACACAATCACTTGTTACCGCTACTTTCAGTGCTTGCAGTTATTACCTTGCTGAAATCCGTTTATCAGAGCCTTCTGCTCCTCGTTGAGTTCGACACTCTTATTTATCGAAAGGACTACGATTGATCCCCTATACTTGTGGGTCATCAATGGGCTCCTTGTAGCCCTGCTGGCTTGGCCCACAAGCCACCTGATCTTCTTCCGTTCGTGAAAAAATCATTTCCGGGATTTTAATCCGTTTGGACTCCGTTCGAAAATCAGATCTGAAAAGAGCCAAAAACACAGAAAAAACAGGAACTGGCACTTGGCACTGAACTAATAAGTTAGTCCCAAAAAGATATAAACGGTACATAAAACATCCAAAGACGCCCTTCTTCTCGGCCGCCTCGTCAGTACCGGCCGCCCCGGCCCATTGACGCCGACCGCGCGTCAGCATCAGGCTGGTGACCTCCTCCACTCTGTCGGAGTCCTCCTCGAAGGTTGCATCAGATAGGATGAGGAAATATCGCCGTCATCCGTCCAGTCTATGACGGAGGGCCGCGGATACTCACCCGACGGCTCCGTCCCTTCCGACTCCAGCGTGTTCTCCAAGCCTGCGAAGGAGTCCGAGAGGGACTCGGTCATGCCCTCGTCCTCGATCTCCGAGGCGTCGGACGCCGCCACGTCAGGAGCAGGTGGGCGGAGGGCTGCCTGGAGCTTCTCGAACATCTGCGCAAAAGGATTTGACACCCAGCTCAGTGAGACGACCAGCCGTGAGACAAACAACAAAGAACAGAAAGAACACATACCACCGGAGGCCGACGGGACCTGTTGTAGGGGGTCATCCCCCATGACCAGTTCCCGCTGTCGTCCATGCAGGCGGTGGAAATCAGGTTCACCCCCTCGCGCCACTGTGCTGGGGGTGAATCTCTTGGTGGATGTCTTGTAGGGGTCATGTCGGCCGCTCATCTGGCAGACCAGATGTGGCCGCCTCTACAGCGGCAGGATCCTGCGAGTCACCATGGTGGTGAGCAGGTCGCGGCCAAGAAGGCCGCCTTTCTCCAAAATATCGAGGTGGGCGCCGATCTGCGCCACCTCGGGAATCAGCTTGGGGGACTTCGCCGTGCAGTTCAACTTCGTCGGAGGGTTGATGTTGAACGGGGGCATGTTGAGGGCGTCTCGGGAAGAGTCAGCGTTCTTCACGTAGAAGTAGCCCTTCTGCCACTGCTTGATGGACTCCTCCAGCGTCAGCTGGGGGAAGCCGGACTGCGAATGATGATGCACCAGTGCGGCTCCGCACGGCGTCATCAGGCGTGGTCCGGCGAGCTTCTCCAGCTCGGCCTTCTCCATCGCGATGGACTGCTCCTTGAAGAAGAACAAGCTTCGCAAGAGATCGAGGCGGGGCTCGATCCCCAAGAAACCCTCGCACAACACCACAAAGGCCGACAGCTGCAAGATGGCGTTCGGCGCCAGGTGATGCGGGTGCAGGCCGAAGAAGTGGAGCCACTCGGAGAAGAAGGAGCTCGCCGGGAGCCCGAAGACCCTGTAGAAATGCTCGTTGAAAACGACGACCTCTCCCACGGCAGGTGTTGGGGCGGTCTCGGCACCACGGATTCACACCAGCACCTGGGAGGCCGGGGGCAACAGCCGGTGATGGCGGAGCACCTCGATATGGCCTTCACAGATCTCGCTGCCCAGCCAAGCTCCCTACGATGAGGACTTCTTCGAGGAGGAGCCGCCGGCCATGGCTACTGGCGGTTGGAGCTCGAAAGGGCTGGTGGGTCGACAACGACGAAGACGATGAAGACGAAGAGGACGGGCTCTTTCTCTCTGGGCTCAGGGAGGAAAAGGGCGTCGATGCAAGGCGAGAAGGGGGGTGAATGGCCTCCTCGGAACCCCCGCGTCCTATTTAAACCCCACGAAGCGTCGTGGGGAGGGGATCCAGTGCGCGCGGAACCCCACTAACCCCGTGTATTATGGACGGTAGCGCTTCCCTAAGCCCAACCATCGCGGAGTAAATCCGCACAGGATCTCTCGTGCGGAGGCCGAGGGGGCGTCGTGGCGGGACCGAGGGCCCAGACCCAGTCCTGTCACCAGTAATCACCATCATTATGTCAGGCGGGGCCTAGCACATGGCGTGTTCTGAGCGACCTACGACGAAGCTGAGGCGTCACTTCGAAGCCAACCGGCTTCGAAGCCGGCATCCCCTGCCGCGGATGGCGGCAGAAATACCAAGACAAAATATCAAGCCGGCGAGGCCGCCCATCCACAGACGGCGGGTCTCTTCAGCATTTGGGACTACTGTCGGGGGGATTACCCTGGGGTAGGCTCATCGAGCCTGCTCCTTCATTTCCTGTCCAAAGGGTATGACTAAGTACAGTTTCCCAAGGCCCATGTCTTTTGGCCGGCTAGGCTGCGCCTGCCAGCTAGAAGACGAGGCGGCCAACTCTCTGACCGTCCAGGCAACCCCTACCGGCTAGAGGAGAGATGGCTACCTCTTCGTGACTGTCTTGGCCAACCCACCCGGCTAGGAACGAGGCGGCCGTGCCAAAGTCGGCTAGCCAAGCAAGCTAGCCGGTCGGGATCTCAAGTCACATCAGATCGTAGGTCATGATGAGACCTTACGATTAAAAGTGGCTACGCGTCAGCAAAGGTACTGGATCAGAGTGCCCAGCAGGTACGAGCGTCGGCGGCCATGCCGCTGACCTACCCCGGCTCTCATCCATCACCTAGCTTAGTGTTGGACCGTCAAACTCCCACTCCATTACTGCACTCGGCGTGGGGAACAGTGGAGGCAGTTGTACTATCTGCCCATGACGAAGCTCGCTGGACGATGCTTGACGTACAACGCGTGCTCGGCGTTAACCTTACGCGAGAGCTTCATTGGCCAGCCGGTGGGTCCCACCGCCAGACGAAACCATGCAGCCGGCGGGCCCCTCAAGCAACAAGACAAGACCCTCGTGGGCCCCCTGGTCAGCCGGCGAGGCTGCCAGCCAGGTCCCACTCTTGTACCCTTTATCCATATTGTAGGCTGGTGGGTTCGTCTATAAAACCCCCAGGTCACCCTCCATGCAGAGGGTCCGTCAAACAACACTTCACACCCACCAACCACATAGAGAGAGGTAGAGACGAGCCGGCTGCTCCCCTCTTCCTCCTCCTCAACACAGCTTCAGGAGCAACCGTGTAATCCATCCGTATACATCATACACTCCGGCAAGACTAGGGGTCTTATCCCTACGGAGAGCCCTGAACCTGGGTACATCATGCGTTCCATGCTTGGACCAACCTCGGCCCCAGCTCCCTCCGTTTTCCCTTCGGTTCTCACCGACTTTAGCCTACCTATGGCATATGTTGTGAGTATTCATCGACAAGTAGCAAGTAACAATAGTAACAAAGGTGCAACAAGATGGCCCAATCCCTTTTGTAGCAAGGGACAAGCCTGGGCGAACTCTTATATGAGGTAAAGCGCTCCCGAGGACACATGAGAATTTCTTTTAAGCTAGTTTTCATCATGTTCATATGATTCACGTTCGCTACTTTGATAGTTTGATATGTGGGTGGACCGGTGCTTGGGTGCTGCCCTTACTTGGACAACCATCCCACTTATGATTAACCCCTCTCGCAAGCATCCGCAACTACGAAAGAAGAATTAATACTAAGTCTAACCATAGCATTAAACTAGTGGATCCAAATCAGCCCCTTACGAAGCAACGCATAAAATAGGGTTTAAGCTTCTGTCACTCTAGCAACCCATCATCTACTTATTACTTCCCAATGCCTTCTTCTAGGCCCAAATAATGGTGAAGTGTTATGTAGTCGATGTTCACATAACACCACAAGAGGAAAGACAACATACAACGCATCAAAATATCGAAGGAATACCAAATTCACATGACTACTTATAGCAAGACTTATCCCATGTCCTCTGGAACAAACGTAACTACTCACAAAGCATAATTATGTTCATGACCAGAGAGGTATTGAATAGAATTAAGGATCTGAACGTATGATCTTCCACCGAGTAATCCAACTAGCATCAACTACAAAGAGTAATTAACACTACTAGCAACCTTACAAGTGCCAATCGGAGTCGCGAGACGGAGATTGGTTACAAGAGATGAACTAGGGTTTGAAGATGAGATTGTGCTGATGAAGATGTTGATGGAGATGAGTCCCCTCCGATGAGAGGAGTGTTGGTGATGATGATGACGATGATTTCCCCCTCCGGGAGGGAAGTTTCCCCAGCAGGACGGCCTTGCCGGAGCTCTAGATTGGTTCTGCTCAAATTCCGCCTCGTGGCGGCGGCGTCTCTTCCCGAAAGCCTTCTCCTGATTTTTCTGGGACGAAACCCTCGTTATAGCAGAAGATGGGAGCCGGAGGGGTAATAGGGGCCCACAAGCCACCCACGCGCAGCTAGGGGGGTAGGGCGCGCCTGGCAGGCTTGTGGCATCCAGGTAGCTCCCCTCCAGTGTTTCTTCCACCCAATATTTTTTATATATTCCAAAATAATTCCTCGTTGATTTTCATGGTTTTTGGAGTTGTGCAGAATTGGTATCTCAAACTTGCTCCTTTTTCAATCCGAAATTCCAGCTGCCGGCATTCTCCCTCTTCATGTAAACCTTATAAAATAAAAGAGAAAAGGCATAAGTATTGTACCGTAATGTGTAATAACATCCCATAATGCGATAAATATCAACATAAAAGCATGATGCAAAATGGCAGTATCAGCTGCTCCTTCTTGCTCCTCCGTCGAACAACTCACGGAGCATACTGTAAACACTTTAGTTCATCAACCATTTCGGCAGGACTAGGGGTGTTATCTCCCACGGAGAGCCTCGAACCTGGGTACATCGTGCGTCTTGCTCGTTAGTTACCAATCTCATTCCCGGATCCTGCCGGTGTCCTTTCGGCTCCAACCACTCTCGATTATCCTACCCATGGCTACTATCGTGAGGAAACGACGACATTGTTGGTGATGTAGAGGCTCAAGTAAGGCATGATGACATGGATCGTGACATTGTCTATCAGCATGCTTTTGTGGATGACTCGGAGGATGAAGGCCCGGTGAATGAGTTGGACGAGGATGGTGATGACCCACAAGTATAGGGGATCAATCGTAGTCCTTTCGATAAGAGTGTCAAACCCAACGAGGAGCAGAAGCCTCTGATAAATAGTTTTCAGCAAGGTAATAACTGCAAGCACTGAAAGTAGCGGTAACAAGTGATGGTGTAGTGAGGTGAAACGAAGCAGGTGAAAAGTAACAAGAAACAAGAGTAGCAAAGGTGCAGCAAAGTGGCCCAATCCCTTTTCTAGCAAGGGACAAGCCTGAACAAAGTCTTATAGGAGGAAAAATGCTCCCGAGGACACACGGGAATTTCTGTCATGCTAATTTCATCATGTTCATGTGATTCGCGTTCGTCACTTTGATAGTTTGATATGTGGGTGGACCGACGCTTGGGTACTTCCCTTACTTGGACAAGCATCCCACTTATGATTAACCCCTCTCGCAAGAATCCGAAACTACAAAAGAAGAATTAAGACAACGTCTAACCATAGCATTAAACTAGTGGATCAAAATCAGCCCCTAACGAAGCAACACATAGACTGGGGTCTAAGCTTCTGTCACTCTAGCAACCCATCATCTACTTAATACTCCCCAATGCCTTCCTCTAGGCCCAAATATGGTGAAGTGTTATGTATTCGATGTTCACATAACACCACTAGAGGAAAAGACAACATACAACATATCAAAATACCGAACGAATACCAAATTCACATGACTATTATCAGCATGACTTATCCCATGTCCCCAGGAACAAAAGTAACTACTCACAAAGCATAATCATAATCATGATCAGAGGTGTAATGAGTAGCATCAAGGATCTGAACATAAACTCTCCCACCAAGTAATCCAACTAGCATCAACTACAAAGAGTAATCAACACTACTAGCGACCTTACAAGTACCAATCGGAGTCGCGAGATGGAGATTGGTGACAAGAGATGAACTAGGATTTGGAGAGGAAATGGTTCCGATGAAGATGTTGATGGAGATGACTCCCCTCCAACTAGAGGAGTGTTGGTGATGACGATGGCGATGATTTCCCCCCTCCAGGAGGGAAATTTCCCCGGCAGGATCGTCCTGCCGGAGTTCTAGATTGGTTCTGCTCAAGTTCCGCCTCGTGGCGGCGTAGAATCCACGAAAAAGCCCTGATTTTTTTCCGGACGAAACCCTTCATATAGCAAAAGAGGGGGGCCAGTGGGCCACCAGGGTGCCCACAAGCCCTGTAGCCGCCGCCAGGGGGGCAGGTGGCGGCTACCAGGCTTGTGGGCCCCTGGTAGCTCCCCTCTGGCACTTCTTTCGCCCAGTATTTTTTATATATTCCCAAAAAATTCCACGTTGATTTTGAGGGCATTTGGAGTTGCGCGGAATAGAGGACTTAGACTTGCTCCTTTTCCAATCCAGAATTCCAGCTGCCGGTATTCTCCCTTTTCAAATAAACCTTGCAAAATAAGAGAGAAAAGGCATAAGTATTGTACCACAAAATACAATAACAGTCCATAAAGCGATAAATATCAACATGAAAGCATGATGCAAAATGGACGTATCAACTCCCCCAAGCTTAGAACTCGCTTGTCCTCAAGCGAAAACCAAGATCCATAAACATGTCCACATGTTTAGGGATGAAGGTGTCAAAAAAACATAATACGGGCATGAGGGCATCATGATCACACATAGAATAGCAATACATCATAAGGATTCTTATGGGAAAGTTACAATTCCTTCACAAAGCAGAGTATGAAACAAAAACCTTACCGAGAAGTAGCCAACAACAGTCCATAGTCATTGAAGCAATTGCAATTTATCATATCATCAGAAGGAGTGAAATAAGAGCTTGTAAAGCAAATCCACATACTCAATCATCTCTTTTGTTTAACACAATTGTTAAAACTCACGTGGTACTCATGGTATCAAAGTTTCAGTTGGACACAGAGAAAGATAGGGGCTTATAGTTTTGCCTCCCAACCATTTACCTCAACGGTAAAATCAACAATAAGAAAGCATAAGTACTCATCTCCAAGTTGATATATGAATATAGATCTTTCCCTAACATGTGATGGTAGCCAAGACAAAAGCAAAATAAGGAATTGGTGAATATCACCATGACTCTTTCAAGGGAAAATAGTAAGGTACAAGATAGGCCCTTCGTAGAGGCTAGCAGAGGTTGTCATGCGCTTTTGAGGTTTGGATGCGTATCCTCTTAGTGTGGAGGAACGTCACTTTATATTGCCTCCTGTGATAAAGAACTTTATTACGCAGTCTGTCACTTTTATGTCTACCTCATCACAGGTTCGTACAAAGCTTATTTGCCACACACTAATAGATCATACATATTAGAGAGCAATTTTTATTGCTTGCACCGATGACAACTTACTTGAGGGATCTTATTCAATCCATAGGTAGGTATGGTGGACTCTCAAGGAAAAACTGGGTTGAAGGTTTATGGATGCACAAGTAGTATCCCTACTTGGTGCGGGAGTTTTGGCTAGTATGAGGTGGAAGCAATCGTCACATGCTAAGTGATCTCTAAACATATAGAAATGTTTGGAACCAAGCAAACACAATTCATTATGTTGTCTTCCTTGTCCAACATCTACTTGTAAGCATGTAATAGTTTGGTGAGTGCTCACAATTGTAAAAAGTGTCTAAGATGATATATTTATATGTGAACCTCTCTTTCCTTATTACTTCTTATTAATTGCAACAATGACTGGGGTCTATGTTGGTCTATTCTCAACAAGTTTCACTCATCATACTTGTTATATGTGAAGCTATCACTTTCCATAAGATCATCTCATGATCTTTCATGATATCGTTCTTTTAATACTTTTGATCACGACACAAAACAAAGCCCTTGACTAAGATACTCTTTATTATATAGCTCGCAAGCTCGAATACATCGGGGGAGACACAATGTAAAAGACTCAAACTAAACATTAAAGACTTATTCCACTAAGAGAAGAAATAAAAACTGAAAAGGAAAGAACTAAAACAAAGGTAAAAGCAAAAGATATAAAGGTGATACGATACCAGTAAACTCCCCCAAGCTTGGCAAAAGCCAAGGGAGTTGCCCATACCAATGCTTAGTTGCCTTCCTTTGGTGGTGATGATGGTGGAGTTGTTGAAACAGTCTTGAGCTTGTCTAATTTCCACTTGAGCATAAAGTTCTGCTCCCTGAGATCGTCATTTTCCTCCTCAAGCTTCAACACTCTATGGCAAAGTTCCTGCTTACTCTCCTGCAAGAAACGAGAAGGGATAAACAAGGTCTTAGGCTTCTTCCTTTGGTCAGGGAGGCTTGACTTCTTTAACTCCACCTGAGTGCATCCAGGTTGAGGTAGAGGAGCCTCCTCCTCGTCGGAACTCGTTTGTTCCTTCCCCTTGAGATCATAGTCCTCTTCCTCGTCAGTGGTCCAGCCATATGGTTGGAAGTCCCCATAGACCTTGGGGTTAGCAAGGTAATCAGCCACATAGCTCTCCCCCTCTGAATCCTGAGAAGACATATTGACCTATATCTGCGGCAGAAAACAGGCTCGAAACGAAAACAGAGGAAAACTGCACGATACGGAGATCAAAACCCTCGGGCGTATATATAATGATTTTTTTCTGGACCAGAAGGAGTGCTCCGCAAGAAAACGGAGTCCGAGAGGCACACGAGGTGCCCACAAGCCCTGTAGCCGCCGCCAGGGGGGCAGGTGGCGGCTACCAAGCTTGTGGCCGCCTCGTGCGCTCTCCGGACTGCTTTTTATTTTTCTATTTTTCCAAAAATTCCAGAACGGAGAAAATTTCCTACAGGAAAAGTTTCGGAGTCCAACTACTTATCGAAACACATACCTCTTCATTTTCAGTGTCTGAAATAGGCTGATAAACATCCCTTATGTACTCCTGTGGAGTTATGATATTGATGATATTGGTCTCAACATTTATGGGAGTACCAGATATATAATGCTTGATTCTTTGCCCATTTACCACTCTAGGAAAATTACCTTCCGTGTTATTGATTTTGATGGCATCGGAATGATATACTTCCTCGACAACGTAAGGACCTTCCCATTTAGAGAGAAGCTTGTGTGCGAAGAATCTTAAGCGAGAATTGTATAGCAGGACATAATCACCTACATTGAACTCTCGTTTCTGTATTCTTTTATCGTCCCATCTCTTAACCTTTTCCTTGAACAACTTGGCATTTTCATAAGCCTGGGCCCTCCATTCATCTAATGAGATGATATCAAACAACCGCTTCTCACCGGCAAGTTTGAAATCGAAGTTGAGCTCTTTGATTGCCCAATAAGCTTTGTGTTCTAGCTCAAGAGGTAAATGACAGGCTTTATCATAAACCATTTTATACGGCGACATGCCCATGGGATTCCTATAAGCAGTCCTATAAGCCCATAGTGCATCGTCAAGTTTGCTAGACCAATTCTTTTGAGAACTATTGACAGTCTTTTGTAAGATCAATTTGATCTCCTTATTACTCAACTCCACTTGATCACTAGACTGGGAATGATAAGGAGATGCAACTCTATGGTTGACATCATACTTAGTGAGAATCTTGCGGAAAACACCATGAATGAAGTGTGAACCGCCATCAGTCATCAGATATCTAGGGACTCCAAATCTTGGGAAAATGACTTTTTTAAGCATCTTAATAGAGGTGTGGTGATCATCATTTCTAGTGGGGATAGCTTCTACCCACTTAGTGACATAATCAACAACGACTAAGATGTGAGTATACCAATTGGAACTCGGGAAGGTTCCCATATAATCAAAGCCCCAGACATCAAATGGTTCAATGACAAGTGAATAGTTCATAGGCATTTCCTGACGCTTACTGATGTTCCCTATTCTTTGGCATTCGTCACAAGACAAGACAAACTTACGGGCATCCTTGAAGAGAGTGGGCCAATAGAAACCTGATTGCAATACCTTATGAGCAGTTCTATCTCCAGCATGGTGTCCTCCGTAGGCTTCGGAATGACACTTCTGCAGGATCTGTCCCTGTTCACGTTCAGGCACACAACGTCTAATAACACCATCTACTGCTTCCTTATAATGGTGAGGATCATCCCAAAAGTAGTGTCTCAAATCAAAGAAGAATTTCTTCTTTTGCTAGTAGGTGAAACTGGGTGGTATGTATTTGGCTATGATATAGTTTGCGTAATCAGCATACCACGGTGCACTATATGAAGTGCGGATGACAGTCAATTGCTCATCAGGAAAGCTGTGATCAATAGGTCGTGGGTCATCAAGGACATTCTCTAGCCTAGACAAGTTATCTGCTACAGGGTTATCAGCACCCTTTCGGTCAACAAAGTGCAAATCAAATTCCTGTAGCAGGAGAACCCATCTAATTAGCCTAGGCTTAGCGTCCTCCTTCTCCATAAGGTACTTAATAGCAGCATGATCAGAGTGAATAGTGACTTTGGAGTGAACTATATAAGATCTGAACTTTTCACATGCAAACACGACTGCTAAAAACTCATTTTCCGTAGTGGCATAGTTTCTTTGGGCACTGTCTAGAGTTTTACTAGCATAGTGAATAACATTCAACTTCTTGTCAACTCTTTGTCCTAGAATAGCACCAACAACATAATCACTAGCATCGCACATGATTTCAAAGGGGAAGTTCCAATCAGGTGGTTGAACAATAGGTGCGGTTATCAAGGCCTTCTTAAGTATTTCGAAAGCTTCCTCACAATTCTCATCAAAAACTAAAGGAACATCCTTCTGCAAGAGGTTGGTAAGAGGCCTAGAAATCTTAGAGAAGTCTTTAATGAACCTTCTATAGAAACCAGCATGACCTAGGAAACTTCGTATACCTCTGATATCTATGGGGCAAGGCATTTTCTCAATTGCATCAACCTTAGCCTTATCAACTTCAATGCCTTTCCCAGAGATTTTGTGTCCTAAGATGATGCCTTCATTAACCATGAAGTGGCACTTCTCCCACTTCTTGACGAGGTTGGTATCTTTGCATCTCTGTAAGGCTCGATCAAGCTTGCTGAGGCAATCGTCAAACGAAGAACCGTAAATGGAGAAATCATCCATGAAAACCTCAACAATCTTTTCACAAAAGTCAGAGAATATTGCCATCATACATCTTTGAAAGGTGGGAGGTGCAATGCATAAGCCAAAAGGCATACGTCTATAATCAAAGGTACCGAAGGGGCAGGTGAAAGTGGTTTTCTCCTGATCAGATTGTGCAATAGGTATTTGCGAGGAACCTGAATAACCGTCTATAAAGCATAAGTGTGTGTGTTTAGATAGCCTTTCTAGCATTTGGTCGATAAACGACAAAGGATAATTGTCTTTCCTGGTTGCCTTGTTCAGTTTCCGGAAGTCTATCACCATCCTATAGCCAGTAATAATCCTCTGTGGGATTAGTTCATTCTTATCATTAGGAACGACGGTGATACCTACCTTCTTAGGTACACAATGTACTGGACTTACCCAATCACTATGAGCAACAGGATAAATGATTCCTGCTTCCAGAATCTTTAATATTTCTTTTCTCACGATCTCTTTCATCCTAGGATTTAATCTCCTTTGATGATCAGCAACTGGTTTAGAATCAGGATCAATTTTAATCTTGTGCTAACATAGAGTGGGACTAATACCCTTAAGATCATAAAGAGTATATCCAATAGCCGCACGATGCTTCCTCAAAGTTTTTAATAACTTCTTCTCTTTGTGGTTCGAGAGGTGAGCACTAATAATAACAGGATATATCTCCTTCTCATCAAGATAGGCATACTTAAGAGTATCTGGTAACTCTTTTAGCTCGAACACAGGATCACCCTTTGGTGGGGGAGGATCCCCAAGCAATTCAACAGGCAGATTATTCTTGAGAATAGGATATTGTTCTAAAACAATTTTATTTATCTCATCTCTTTCATCCATATTCATATCATTTTCATGCTCAAGTAGATATTGCTCTAAAGGATCCGTAGGAGGTATGGCAATAGAGGCAAGAGCAATGATTTCATCCCTACGAGATGACTCTTTTTCATGAGGTTGTCTTCCAAACTTGGAGAAGTTAAATTCATGAGACACACCCTCGAAACTAACAGTGACAATCTATTTAACGCAATCAATATGAGCATTGACAGTGTTGAGAAAGGGTATGCCAAATATGATGGGACAAAAGCTATCTTGTGCAGTAGGAAGGACGAGAAAATCAGTAGGATACTTCGTCTTACCACACAAGACTTCTACATCTCTCACAATTCCCACAGGGCAGATAGTGTCTCTATTAGCTAGCGTAATAGTGACATCAATGGGTTCTAACTCAGCAGGTGCAATCTCATCTTTGATTTCATCATATAGGGACCGAGGTATTGCACTAACACTAGCACCCATATCACATAAACCATGATAACAGTGATCTCCTATCTTGACAGAAACAACGGGCAGGCCAACTACAGGTCCGTATTTTTCTTTCGCGTGAGGTTTAGCAATTCTAGCGGAGTCCTCACAAAATTTGATAACATGCCCGTCTATGTCTTCGGCTAAGAGATCTTTGATAATAGAAACACTAGGTTCAACTCTAATTTCCTCAGGGGGTGCAAGTGGTCTAATGTAACCCCTACGTATCACAGTTGGAGCTTTAGAATAATCCTTTTTCCTAGCAGGGTAAGGTGGTTTCTCAATGTAGGCACAAGGAACAATAGGATCACTAAAGGAAATGAATTTCTCTTCAACTAGATTGGGTTTAACTATGTTGACTTCTACAGAAGGATGATACTTAAACCACTTCTCTTTGGGAAGATCAACATCAGCAGCAAAAGACTCACATAGAGAAGCTACTATCTCAGAGTCAAGTCCACACATAGCGCTAAAATCTCTAGAAGTGTTTGTTTCAACAAAAGATTTAACGCAATCAAACTGGAAATTCATACCTGACTCCTTACCTAATTCAAGCTCCCAATCTTCAAAATTACATTTGATTCTTTCCAATAAATCCCACTTGTGGTTAATATCCTTCTTCATAAAAGAACCGGTACAAGAAGTGTCAAGCTTGAGAAAGCCGAGAATAAAAGTTTTGAGTGATAATTTCTCTCGAGAGATCATGATTCGGGCATGAATATAGCATTGATTTAAGCCTCCCCCAAGCTTGAACTATGCTTTCCCTGTCACGAGGCCAAAAGTTATAAATATAATTCTGATCACGATGTACTAAATGCATAGGATAAAACTTTTGATGAAATTCAAATTTCAACCGATTGTAGTCCCATGACCCAGTATCATCACATAGCCTATACCATGTCAATGCCTTATCCTTCAAAGATAAAGGAAATAATTTCTTCTTTACCTCATCCTCGGGAAAACCTGCAAGCTTAAATAAACCACAAACTTCATCTACATAGGTTAGATGCAAGTCTGGATGTGATGATCCATCTCATGTAAAAGGATTAGCTGGCAGTTTCTCAAGCATACCCGAAGGAATTTCATAAAAGATATTTTCTGTAGGTACCTCAGGTTGAGGAGAAACCCCTCGTGCTTCCGTTCGTGGTGAAGATACCCCGAACAAATTCCTCAAAGGAACAGTCTCCATAGTGACAAGTGACAATAAATTTCAGCATAGTATATAAATGTTTCCTTACCAAATTCCACTTACCAAAGGCGCTTCGCTCCCCGGCAACGGCGCGAGAAAAGAGTCTAGATGACCCACAAGTATAGGGGATCAATAGTATTCCTTTCGATAAGTAAGAGTGTCGAACCCAACGAGGAGCAGAAGGCTCTGATAAACAGTTTTCAGCAAGGTAATAACTGCAAGCACTGAAAGTAGCGGTAACAAGTGATGGTGTAGTGAGGTGAAACGAAGGAGGTGAAAAGTTACAAGAAAAAAGAGTAGAAACGGTGCAGAAAAGTGGCCCAATCCCTTTTGTAGCAAGTGACAAGCCTGAACAAAGTCTTATAGGAGGAAAAATGCTCCCGAGGACACACGGGAATTTCTGTCATGCTAGTTTCATCATGTTCATGTGATTCGCGTTCGTTACTTTGATAGTTTGATATGTGGGTGGACCGGTGCTTGGGTACTGCCCTTACTTGGACAAGCATCCCACTTATGATTAACCCCTCTCACAAGCATCCGCAACTACGAAAGAAGAACTAAGACAACGTCTAACCATAGCATTAAACTACTGGATCCAAATCAGCCCCTTACGAAGCAACGCATAGACTGGGGTTTAAGCTTCTGTCACTCTAGCAACCCATCATCTACTTACTTCTCCCCAATGTCTTCCTCTAGGCCCAAATATGGTGAAGTGTTATGTAGTCGACGGTCACATAACACCACTAGAGGAAAAGACAACATACAACATATCAAAATACCGAACGAATACCAAATTCACATGACTATTATCAGCATGACTTATCCCATGTCCTCAGGAACAAAAGTAACTACTCACAAAGCATAATCATAATCATGATCAGAGGTGTAATGAGGAGCATCAAGGATCTGAACATAAACTCTTCCACCAAGTAATCCAACTAGCATCAACTACAAAGAGTAATCAACACTACTAGCAACCTTACGAGTACCAATCAGAGTCACGAGACGGAGATTGGTTACAAGAGATGAACTAGGGTTTGGAGAGGAGATGGTGCTGATGAAGATGTTGATGGAGATGACTCCCCTCCAACGAGAGGAGTGTTGGTGATGACGATGGCGACGATTTCCCCCTCCGCGAGGGAAGTTTCCCCAACAGGATCGTCCTGCCGGAGCTCTAGATTGGTTCTTCTCAAGTTCCGCCTCGTGGCGGCGGAGAATCCACGAAAAAGCTCCACCCTGATTTTTTTCCGGACGATACCCTTCATATAGAAAAAGAGGTGGCGGCTACCAAGGTTGTGGGCCCCTGCTAGCTCCCCTCTGGCACTTCTTTCGCCCAGTATTTTTTATATATTCCCAAAAAATTCCACGTTGATTTTTAGTGCATTTGGAGTTGCGCAGAATAGAGGACTCAGACTTGCTCCTTTTCTAGTCCAGAATTCCAGCTGCCAGTATTCTCCCTCTTCAAATAAACCTTGCAAAATAAGAGAGAAAATGCATAAGTAAGGTACCACAAAGTATAATAACAGTCCATAAGCAATAAATATCAACATGAAAGCATGATGCAAAATGGACGTATCAGATGGCTTTACTAAGAAAGAAGCGGAGTAGTATACAAAAATCACCGGTAAGGATCACAAATGTCGGGGGGATAACCCCGAGGTAGGCTCAGCGAACCTGCTCCTTTATCTCCGGCCCCAAAGGAATGACCAAGAACCATCCTGCAAGGCCCAATCCTCTGTCCGGCTAGGCAACACCTACTGGCTAGGGGGCGAGACGGCCAACTCTCCGGCTGGCTAGGCAGCACCTGCCGGCTAGAAGCGAGACGGCTACCTCTTCCTGGCCGCCTTTGCCAAGCCAACCGGCTAGGAATGAGGTGGCCGTGCCAAAGCCGGCTAGCCAAGCGGGCTAGCCAGCCGGGGATCTAAAGTCACATCAGATCGTAGGTCATGACGAGACCCTACGATTAAAGGTGGCTACGCGTCAGCAAAGGTACTGGATTAGAGTGCACGGCGGGTACCAGCATCGGCGGCCACGCCACTGACATCCCCCCGGCTCTGATCCATCACCCAGCACAGTGTCGGCCGTCAAACTCCCACAACATTACTACACTCGGCGTGGGAACAGTGGAGGCGGCCGTACCGTCTACCCATGATGAAGCTCACTGGACGATGCTGGACGTACCATACGTGCGTGCGTCAACCTTACGCGAGAGCCCCATTGGCTAGCCGGCGGGTCCCACAGCCAGACGGGACCTCGCAGCCGACGGGCCCCTCAAGCGACAAGACAAGACCCTCGTGCCCCCCTGGCTAGCAAGCGAGGCTGCCAGCCGGGTCCCACTCTTGTACCCTTTATGTAGGCCGGGGGGCTCGCCTATAAAACCCCCCGGCCCCCCTCCATGTAGAGGGTCGGTCAATAGATCACACACACACACACCACCAACCACATAGGAGAGGTAGAGACGAGCCGGCCGCTCCCTTCTTCCTCCTCCACAATACAGCTCGAGGAGCAACCTTGTAATCCCATCCATATACGTCATACACCCCGGCAGGACTAGGGGTATTATCTCTACGGAGTGTTGGAATTATGCCCTAGAGGCAATGATAAAGAAGTTATTTTTATAATTCCTGTATCAAGATAATCGTTTATGATCCATGCTATAATTGTATTGAATGAAGACTTAGATACATGTGTCGATACATAGACAAAACACCGTCCCTAGCAAGCCTCTAGTTGGCTAGCAAGTTGATCAAGGATAGTCAAGATCTTCTGACTATGTACAAGGTGTTGTGCTTGATAACTGGATCACATCATTGAGTGAATCATGTGATGGACTAGACCCAAACTAATGAACATAGCATGTTTATCGTGTCATTTTGTTGCTACTGTTTTCTGCGTGTCAAGTATTTATTCCTATGACCATGAGATCATATAATTCACTGGCATCGGAGGAATGCCTTGTGTGTATCAAAAGTCACAACGTAACTGGGTGACTATAAAGATGCTCTACAGATATCTCCGAAGGTGTCCGTTGAGTTATTATGGATCAAGACTGGGATTTGTCACTCCGTGTGACGGAGAGGTATCTCGGGGCCCACTCGGTAATACAACATCACACACAAGCCTTGCAAGCAATGTGACTTAGTGTAAGTCACGGGATTTTGTATTACGGAACAAGTAAAGAAACTTGCCAATAAACGAGATTGAAATAGGTATGCGGATACTGACGATCGAATCTTGGGCAAGTAACATACCGAAGGACAAAGGGAATGACATACGGGATTATATGAATCCTTGGCGCTGAGGTTCAATCGATAAGATCTTCGTACAATATGTAGGAACCAATATGGGCATCCAGGTCCCGCAATTGGATGAAAAACGCCCCAATGATTCGGAGTCCACCTATCTTGATGATAAAGGTGTGGAGAGTGGAGTAGAAGAAATCAAAATATTGGGTACTAATAAACTCCCACTTTGGATTTCGAGGAATTCAATTATGATAGTTGCTCCTTGTTTGAATGCATTTCTTTGAAGCAATCCATTGCAAACTCTCCACATGCTTATAGCCAAAGCAAAGCCTTTACCGCTCATATCGTAGATACTATGATGAAATCTCTTGAAGAGAAACTGGAATTAGAAGTCTCTATACCTAGAAAGCTTCATGATGAGTGGGAACCTACTATCAAAATCAAAATCAAAAACTATGAATGCAATGCTTTGTGTGATTTGGGTGCTAGTGTTTCCTCGATTCCAAAGTCTTTATGTGATATTCTTGGTTTTCATGAGATTGAAGAGTGTTCTCTTAATTTGCATCTTGCGGATTCTACTGTCAAGAAACCCAGGGTAAGGATCGATGATGTTCTTATTGTTGCAAATAAGGACTATGTACCTGTGGATTTCATTGTACTTGACATAGATTGCAATCCTTCATGTCCCATTATTCTTGGTAGACCTTTCCTAAGGACTATTGGTGCTATCATCGATATGAAGGAAGGGAATTATAGATTTCAATTTCCTTTAAAGAAGGGCATGGAGCATTTTCCTAGAAAGAAAATAATATTGCCTTATGAATCTATGATGAGGGCTACTTATGGTTTGAGCGCCAAAGATGACTATACGTGATTCCATCACCTTATGCCTAGCTAAGGGCGTTAAACAATAACGCTTGTTGGGAGGCAACCCAACGAATCTATCCTTTTTCTTTCTGTTTTGTGTTTTCCACACTTTCATAATTCTGTTATGATTGTGTTTTTTGTGTTTCTTTTGCGTTTGTGCCAAGTAAAACCGTTATGATTAGTCTTGGGGATGATCGTTTGGTCATGCTGGAAAAGACAGAAACTTTCTGCTCACGAAAAGAATTGTCATTTTTTCTGTAAGAGCTTTTGAGTTGATTTTTTTTCTGCTCATTGCTACGCAAATTCTTCACACTGCCGTAAGTTTTCAGAATTTTGGAAGTACCAGAAGTATACAAAGTATACAGATTGCTACAGACTGGTCTACTGTTAACAGATTCTGTTTTTGTTGAGTTGGTTGCTTATTTTGATGAAACTATGGATAGTATCGGGGGGTATTAGCCATGGAAGATTGAAAATACAGTAACCCAACATCAACATAAGTAGAATTTAAGTTTGCTACAGTACCTAAGGAAGTGGTGGTTTGCTTTCTTATACTAATGTTATCACGAGTTTCTGTTTAAGTTTCGCGTTGTGAAGTTTTCAAGTTTTGGGTGAAGTTCTTATGGACAAAGAGATAAAGAGTGGCAAGAGCTCAAGATTGGGGGTGCCCAAGGCACCCCAAGTTGATTCAAGGATGCCGTAAAAGCCTAAGCTTGGGGATGCCCCGGGAAGGCATCACCTCTTTCGTCTTCAATCCATCGGTAACGTTACTTGGGGCTATATTTTTATTCACCACATGTTATGTGTTTTGCTTGGAGCGTCTTGTATCGTAGGAGTCTTTTATTTTTGTTGTTTCACAATCTTCCTTGCTGCACACCTAGAGAGAGAGACATGCACTCACCATGATTTTGTCGAGCGTCACTTATATCCTTTGGTTAGATAATTCAGCTCACATGTGCTTCACTTATATCTTTTGAGCTAGTTGATTTTGCTCTATGTGCTTCCCTTATATCTTTTAGAGCACGGCGGCGCGTGTCTTGGTAGTTGATCTATGCTATGAAAGTAGTCTCAAAAGGGGTAGTTATCCAAAGGGATATGAAAACTTCCACCTTCATGTGCATTGAATAGTTAGAGAAGTTTGATTCATCTCAATTAGTTTTGAGTTGTGGTTGTGGTAATATTGAAGTTATGTTAGTAAGGTGTTGTGGTTCTAGAAATACTTGTGTTGAACTTAGTGATTCCCGTAGCATGCACGTATGGTGAACCGCTATGTGATGAAGTCTCAGCATGATTAGTCTATTGATTGTCATCCTTTGTGTGGCGGTCGGGATCGTGCGACGGTTTATACCTACCAACCCTTCCCCTAGGAGTATGCGTTGAATGCTTTGTTTCGATTACTATTAAAACTTTTGCAACAAGTATATGAGTTCTTCATGACTAATGTTGAGTCCAAGGTTTAGATGCACTTCCACCTTCCACCATCACTATCTTCTTTAGTGTCGTGCAACTTTCGCCGGTGCACAAAACCCAGCATTAGCCTCCCTCAAAACAGCCACCATACCTACCTACTATGGCTTTTTCAAAGCCATTCGGAGATATATTGCCATGCAACTACCACCATGACATGTGCCACAACTTCTACATTGCCATTGCATGATCGTAAGATAGCTAGCATGATATTTCCATTAATGTTTATGCCATGCTAGATCATTGTCACGGTACACTACCGAAGGCATTCCATATGGAGTCATCATTGCTCTAAGTTTTGAGTTCTAAGCATGATGATCATCATTGATGTAGAATTGTCCAATGTGAGGAAATAAAAGACACCAGCGAAGCCCATATACAAAAAGAGGCCAAAGATGCCCACCAAAAAAAAGAGGCCAAAGAGCCCACCAAAAAATGAGAGAAAAAGAGAGAAGGGACAATGCTACTATCCTTCCACACTTGTGCTTATTAAGCACCATGATCTTCATGATTGAGAGTCTCTCGTTTTGGCACCACCATATAGCTAGTGGGAAATTTTCATTATATAACTTGGCTTGTATATTCCAATGATAGGCTTCCTCAAAATTGCCTTAGGTCTTCGTGAGCAAGCAAGTTGGATGCACACCCACTGGTTTTCTTTAAGAGCTTTCACATACTCTCAGCTCTAGTGCATCATTTGTATGGAAATCCCTAGTCATTCACATTCAAATCTATTGATGAGCATCTCCACAGCTCATTGATATGCCTAGTCAATGTGACCATCTTCTCCTTGTTTACCTTGCAACCTCCACCACACTCAATTCCACTTATAGTGCTAAAACCATGGCTCAAGCTCATGTATTGCGTGAGAGTTGAAAAAGTTTGAGAAAGTAAAGGTGTGAAAACAATTACTTGGCCAATACCGAGGTTGTGCATGATTTAAATTCATTGTGCAAGGATGATAGAGCATAGCCAGACTATACGATTTTGTAGGGATAACTTTCTTTTGGCCTCGTTATTTTGGAAGTTCATGATTACCTTGCTAGTTTGCTTGAATTATTATTGTCTCCACATCAATAGCAAACTATTGTTTTGAATCTAATGGATGTGAACATTCACGTCACATAAGAGGAGTTACAAAGGACATCTATGCTAGGTAGCATGAAAGCATCAAAAAATTTGCTTGATACGTCTCAAATGTATCTATAATTTTTGATGGTTTCATGATGTTATCTTGTCAACTTTGGATCTTTTATGTACCTTTTATATCTTTTTTGGGACTAACTTATTAATTCAGTGCCAAGTGCCAGCTCCTGTTTTTCTGTGTTTTTGACTCTTTTCATATCTGATTTTGGAACGGAGTCCAAACGAAATAAAATCCCCGAAATAAATTTTTCCACAACAGAAGAAGATCAGGGGACTTGAGGGCCACGACAGGAGAGCCACACGGGGCCCACAAGCCCTGTAGCCGCCACCAGAGGGAGCCCGCGGCTATCAAGCTCGTGCCCCCCTGGAGCTCCCCTGACCTAGCTCTTTCGCCTATATATTCCCTAAAATCCTAGAAAAAATCAAGGCATCCACGAAAACACTTTTCCGCCGCCGCAAGCTTTCGTTTCGGCAATATCTCATCTGGAGACCCTTCCCGGTGCCCTGCCGGAGGGGACTTAGAAGTTGGAGGGCTTCTACATCAACATCATCGCCTCTCCAACGACTCGTGAGTAGTCCACTTCAAACCTACGGGTCCATAGTTAGTAGCTAGATGGCTTCTTCTCTCTCTTGGATCTTCAATACAAAGTTCTCCATGATCTTCATGGAGATCTACCCGATGTAATCCTCTTTGGCGGTGTGTTTGTCGAGATCCGATGAATTGTGGATTTGTGATCAAATTATCTATGAATTATATTTGAGTCTTTGCTGATTTCTTATATGCATGATTTGATATCCTTCTAAGTCTCTCCGAGTCTTGGGTTACGTTTGGCCAACTAGAACTACGATTCTTGCAATGAGAGAAGTGCTTGGTTTCGGGTTCATACCGTGCGGTGACCTTTCCCAGTGACAGAAGGGGCAGCAAGGCACGCATCATGTTGTTGCCATCAAGGGTAACAAGATGGGCTTTCATCATAGATTTGAGATTGTCCATCTACATCATGTCATCTTGCTTCAGGTGTTACACTGTTCTTATGAACTTAATACACTAGATGCATGCTGGATAGAGGTCGACGTGTGGAGTAATAGTAGTAGATGTAGAAAGTATCGGTCTACTTGTTTTGGACGTTATGCCTATAGATATAATCATTGCCTTAGATAACGTCACGACTTTGCGCAGTACTATCAATTGCTCGACAGTAATTCGTTCACCCACCGTCTACTTGCTTTCATGAGAGAAGCCACTAGTGAACACTAACTATCGTCTCCACTTTCACTTTTACTTTGTTTTGTTTCCTTTTTGCTTTTAGTTCTCACTTTGCAAACAATCTATAAGGGATTGACAACCCCTTCATAGCGTTGGGTGCAAGCTCTTTGTGTTTGTGTAGGTACTTGTGACTTGACGCGATCCTCCCACTGGATCGATACCTTGGTTCTCAAACTGAGGGAAATACTTACCGCCGCTGTGCTACATCACCCTTTCCTCTCCAAGGGAACACCAACGCAAGGCTCCAAGGCCGCGGGGAAATCCTTTGCATATTTGCCAAGGAACTCCCTATAGGCGTAGCCCGTAGCAGCAGGATTCCTGGCGCCGTTGTCAGGGAAGGTCTATTGTCACAGTAGCAGCGGCCGGCTCAAAAAGACGACCAACCACAAGAAAAATAGCCAAAACAGATGCAACGAAAAAAGCTTACCACCGTAGGCGTACGGGACCTGTTGTAGGGGGGCATCCCCCATGCCCAGTTCCCACTGTCATCCATAAGGGCGGTGGAAATCTGGTTCAACCCCCGCACCACCGCGCTGGCGGTGAAGCTCTTGGTGGAGGTCCGGCAGGGGTCATACCGGCCACTCATCTGGCAGACCACATGGGGCCGCCTATGTAGAGGCAGGATCCTGCGGGTGACCATGGTGGTAAGCAGGTCGCGGCCGAGGAGGCCGCGATCCTGCAAGACATTGAGGTGGGCGCCGATCTACGCCACCTAGGAATCGGCTTCGGGTACTTCGCCCCCCAGTTCAACTTCGTCGGAGGATCGATGTTGAATGGGGGCATGTTGAGGGCGTCGTGTGCGGGGTTGGCGTTCTTCACATAGAAGAAGCCTCTTTGCCACTACTTGATGGACTCCTGCAGCGGCATCTAGGGGAAGCCGGACTTCGAGCAATGATGCACCAGTGCGGCTCCGCACGGTGTCATCGGGCAAGGCCCGACGAGCTTTTCCAGCTCAGCCTTGTCCATCTTCTTGGACTCCTGCTTGAAGAAGAACAAGTTTGCCATAGGTCGAGGTGAGGCTCGATCCCCAGGAAGAGCTCACACAGGATTACGAAGGCCAACAGCTGAAGGATGGCATTCGGCGCTAGGTGGTGCAGGTGCAGGCCGAAGAAGATGAGCCAGTTGGAGAAGAAGGTGCTTGCCGGGAGCCCGAAGCCCCTGTAAAAGTGCTCGTCGAATCACGACGATCTCTCCATCTTCCGGTGTTGAAGTTGTCTCGGCGCCGGGGATCCGCACCGACACCTGAGAGGCCGGGGGCAACATTCGGCAGTGGCGAAGCGCCTCGATGCGACCTTCGTAGATCTTACTGTCGATCCAAGCTCCGTGAGACAAGGTCTTCTTCGAGGAAGAGCCGCTCGCCATGACTTCGGGCGGCGGATGCTCGAGAAGGCTGGTGGCGCGATGAGGACGGAGAAGAAGAAGACAAAGGTAGACGGGCTCTTTCTCTCTGGGCTCAGGGAGGAAGAGGGGGTCGATGCGGGCGAGAAGGGGGCAAATGGCCTCCTCGGTACCCTCGCGTCCCATTTAAACCCCACGAAGGGTCGTGGGGAGGGGATCTGGTGCGCGTGGAGCCCCACTAATCCCGTGTATTACGGACGGTAGCGCTTCCTGAAACCCAACCGTCGTGGAGTAAATCCATAGAGAATCATCCGCGCGGCGGCCGAGGGGGCGTCGTGGTGGGACCCAGAGCCGAGGTCGGTCCCGTCACCAGTAAAAACCATCATCACATCAGGTCGGGCCTGTAATGTGGTGCGATTTGCGCAGCTTACAACGAAGCCGAGGCATCGCTTCGAAGCCATCTGGCTTCCAAGCTGGTGACCCGTACCGCAGGTGGCGGCAGGAATACAATGACAAAAAATCAAGTCGGTGAGACCACCCGCAAGCAGGCGGTGGGCCTGTCCAGCTTCGGGGACTACTGTCGGGGGGATAACCCCGGGGATAACTCCTTTATCTCCGGCCCCAAAGGAATGACCAAGAACCATTCTGCAAGGCCCAAGTCCTCTGGCCGGCTAGGCAACACCTACCGGCTAGGGGGCGAGACGGGCAACTCTCTGGCCGGCCAGACAGCACCTGCCGCCTAGAAGCGAGACGGCTACCTCTTCCTGGCCGCCTAGGCCAAGCGAGCTGGCTAGGATCGAGGCGGTCGTGCCCAAGTCGGCTAGCCAAGCAGGCTAGCCGGCCGGGGATCTCATGTCATATCAGATCGTAGGTCATGACGAGACCCTACAATTAAAGGTGGCTATGCGTCAGCAAAGGTACTGGATCGGAGTGCACGGCGGGTACGAGCATCGGCGGCCATGCTGCTGACCTCCCCCCGGCTCTGATCCATCACCCAGCACAGTGTCGGCCGTCAAACTCCCACTCCATTACTGCACTCGGCGTGGGAACAGTGGAGGCGGCCGTACGGTCACCCATGACGAATCTCGCTGGACGACGCCGGATGTATCATATGTGTCCTGCGTCAACCTTATGCTAGAGCCCCATTGGCTAGCCGGCGGGCCCCACAGCCTGACGGGACCTCGCAGCCGGCAGGCCCCTCAAGCGACAAGACAAGACCCTCGTGGGCCCCCTGGCCAGCCAGCGAGGCTGCTAGCCGGGTCCCACTCTTGTACCCTTTATCCATATTATAGGCCGGGGGGCTCATCTATAAAACCCCCTGGCCCCCCTCCATGCAGAGGGTCGGTCAACAGATCACACACACACACATACCAACCACATAGGAGAGGTAGAGATGAGTCGGCCGCTCCCTTCTTCCTCCTCCGCAATACAGCTCCACGAGCAATCTTGTAATCCCATCCATATACGTCATACACTCCGGCAGGACTAGGGATATTATCTCTAGGAGAGCCCTGAACCTGCGTACATCGTGCGTTCCATGCTTGTACCAACCTCGACCCGAGCGCCCTCCGTTGCCACTTCAGTTCTCACCTACTTTAGCCTGCCTATGGTATATGGTGTGAGTATTCACCGACAACAAAGTTCCCTTGTTTTGTGATATTAGCCTTGCAGATAAGGCTATAGTCGACGGTGGCATGAGCAAGACAATTGAGGCTAGAATGTTCCCAAGTAGCACACCGACGCGATTTCTATGTCTTACCTAAAGAAAGGTTTGATGTTCGAGCACATGGTAGAATTCAAGATGTGGTTGTGTGAGTATGTCATCAAACACTACAGGACTTTCGTAGTTGTTCACTCGGAGTGCAAAAAGCGATACACCGTGAAATGCAAGGTAGAAAAATGCAAATGGAAAGTCAATGGAAGACTCACGAAAGATGGTTGGTGGAAGATAAGTAGTTGCAAAGCCACTCACCAATGCACACCGCCGACCGATGAAGCGCCGACAACACACCGTCAGCTAACATCGGAATTCATCGGTTATAAATACCAGAAACATATAGCTGAGGATCCAACCATTAAAGTGAAGTTATTGATGAGTTGGGTTTACGAGAGGTTTGGATATAAGGTCAAGTACGAGAAGACATGGAAGGCCAAGCAAGTTGCTCTTAGAATGTTGTACGTTGGATGGGAAGAGGCGTACAACATGCTGCCCAGGTTGCTGGTGTTGGAAATATGCCCTAGAGGCAATAATAAATTAGTTATTATTATATTTCTTTGTTCATGATAATCGTTTATTATCCATGCTACAATTGTATTGATTGGAAACACAATACTTGTGTGGATACATAGACAAAACACTGTCCCTAGTAAGCCTCTAGTTGACTATCTCGTTGATCAAAGATGGTCAAGGTTTCCTGACCATAGGCAAGTGTTGTCACTTGATAAAGGGATCACATCATTAGGAGAATCATGTGATGGACTAGACCCAAACTAATGAACGTAGCATGTTGATAGTGTCATTTTGTTGCTACTGTTTTTCTGTGTGTCAAGTATTTGTTCCTATCACCATGAGAGCATATAACTCACTGGCACCGGAGGAATACCTTGTGTGTATCAAATGTCACAACGTAACTGGGTGACTATAAAGATGCTCTACAGGTATCTCCGAAGGTGTCAGTTGAGTTAGTATGGATCAAGACTGTGATTTGTCACTCCGTGTGACGCAGAGGTATCTCGGGGACCACTCGGTAATACAACATCACACAGAAGCCTTGCAAGAAATGTGACTAAGTGTAAGTTGCGGGATCTTGTATTTCGGAACGAGTAAAGAGACTTCCTGGTAAACGAGATTGAAATAGGTATGCGGATACTGACGATCGAATCTCGGGCAAGTAACATACCGAAGGACAAAGGGAATGACATACAGGAATATATGAATCCTTGGCACTGAGGTTCAAACGATAAGATCTTCGTAGAATATGTAGGATCCAATATGGGCATCCAGGTCCCGGTATTCGATATTGACCGAGGAGTCCCTCGGGTCATGTCTACATAGTTCTCAAACCCGCAGGGTCTGCACACTTAAGGTTCGACGTTGTTTTATGCGTATTTGAGTTATATGGTTGGTTACCGAATGTTGTTCGGAGTCCCGGATGAGAACACGGATGTCACGAGGGTTTCCGGGATGGTCCGGAGACGAAGATTGATATATAGGATGACCTCATTTGATTACCGGAAGGTTTTCAGAATTACCGGGAATGACGAATGGGTTTCGGATGTTCACCGGGAGGGGCCAGCCCACCCGGGGGAATCCCATAGGACTTAGGGGTGCCACACCAGCCCTTAGTGGGCTGGTGGGACAGCCCAAGAAGCCCTATGTGCAGGAGAAAGAAAAATCAAAGAGAAAAAAAGGGGAAGTGGGAAAGTGGAGAAGGACTCCACCTTCCAATCCTACTTGGACTAGGATTGGAAGGGGAGGACTCTCCCCCTTGGTTCGGCCGAACCCCTTGGGGCTCCTTCAGCCCCAAGGCAAGGCCCCTCCCTTCCCACCTATATATACAGAGGTTTTAGGGCTGATTTGAGACAACTTTGCCATGGCAGCCCGACCACATACCTCCACGGTTTTTACTCTAGATCGCATTTCTGCGGAGCTGGGGCGGGTCCCTGCTGAGATTAGATCACCACCAACCTCCGGAGCGCCGTCATGCTGCCGGAGAACTCATCTACCTCTCCGTCTCTCTTGCTGGGTCAAGAAGGCCGAGATCATCGTCGAGCTGTACGTGTGCTGAACGTGAGGTGCCGTCCGTTCGGCACTAGATCAGAGCGGATCGTGGGATGGATCGCGAGATAGTTCGTGGGACGGTTCGCGGGGAGGATCGAGGGACGTGAGGACGTTCCACTACATCAACCGTGTTTCTTAACGCTTCTCTTGTGCGATATACAAGGGTACGTAGATCGGAAATCCCCTCTCGTAGATGGACATCACCATGATAGGTCTTCGTGCGCGTAGGAAATTTTTTCTTTCCCATGCGACGTTCCCCAACAGTGGCATCATGAGCTAGGTTCATACGTAGATGTTATCCTGAGTAGAACACAAAAGTTTTTGTGGGCGGTGATGTGCGATTTGCTGCCCTCCTTAGTCTTTTCTTGATTCCGCGGTATTGTTGGATCGAATCGGCTTGGACCGACATTACTCGTACGCTTACGAGAGACTGGGTTCATTGCTACGAGCAACCCCGTTGCTCAAAGATGACTGGCGAGTGTTGGTTTCTCCAACTTTAGTTGAATCGGATTTGACCGAGGAGGTCCTTGGATGAGGTTAAATAGCAATTCATATATCTCCGTTGTGGTGTTTGCGTAAGTAAGATGCGATCCTACTAGATACCCATGGCAACCACGTAAAACATGCAACAACAATTAGAGGACGTCTAACTTGTTTTTGCAGGGTATGCTTGTGATCTGATATGGCCAACGACGTGATGCGATATATTGGATGTATGAGACGATCATGTTGTAATAGTTAATATCGACTTGCACGTCGATGGTACGCCAACCGGCAGGATCCATAGGGTTGTCTTTAAACTAACGTTTGTGCTTGCAGATGCGTTTACTATATTGCTAGGACATAGCTTTAGTAATAGCATGAGTAGCACAACAACCCCGATGGCGACACATTGATGGAGATCATGATGATGGAGATCATGGTGTGGCGCCGGTGACAAGAAGATCGTGCCGATGCTTTGGTGATGGAGATCAAGAAGCACATGATGATGGCCATATCATGTCACTTATGAATTGCATGTGATGTTAATCCTTTATGCACCTTATCTTGCTTAGAACGACGGTAGCATTAGGAGGTGATCTATCACTAAAATTTCAAGACGAAATTGTGTTCTCCCCAACTGTGCACCGTTGCGACAGTTCGTCGTTTCGAGACACCACGTGATGATCGGATGTGATAGACTCAACGTTCACATACAACGGGTGCAAAACAGTTGCACGCGCGGAACACTCGGGTTAAACTTGACGAGCCTAGCATGTGCAGACATGCCCTCAGAACACAAGAGACCGAAAGGTCAAGAATGAATCATATAGTTGATATGATTAGCATAGAGATGCTTACCACTAAAACTATTCTCGACTCACGTGATGATCGGAGTTGAGATAGTGGATTTGGATCATGTACCACTCAAATGACTAGAGAGGTGTACTTTTTGAGTGGGAGTTCTTAAGTAATATGATTAATTGAACTAATTATCATGAACATAGTCTAATGGTCTTTGCGAATTACGATGTAGCTTGCGCTATAGCTCTACTGTTTTTATATGTTCCTAGAGAAAATTTAGTTGAAAGTTAATAGTAGCAAACTTGGCGGACCGAGTCTGTAAAACTGAGGATTGTCCTCGTCGCTGCGCAGAAGGCTTATGTCCTTAATGCACCACTCATTGTGGTGCACCTCGAGCATCGTGTGTGGATGTTGTGAACATCCGACATACATGTTTCTGATGACTACGCGATAGTTCAGTGCAAAATACTTAATGGCTTAGAAGTAAGGCGCCGAAGACGTTTTGAAACGTCACGGAATATAAGAGATGTTCTAAAGATATGAAATTGTGATTTCATGCTTGTGCCATTGTTAAGAGGTATGAGACCTCCGACAAGATTCTTTGTCCACGAAGTAAAGGAGAAAAGCTCAATCGTTGAGCGTGTACTCAGATTGTGTGAGTGCGACAATCGCTTGAATCAAGTGGTAGTTAATCTTCCCGATGATATAGTGATGGTTCTCGAAAGTCACTGCCACCAAGCTGTGAGAGCTTCATGATGAACTATAACATATCAAGGATAGATACAATGATCCTTGAGCGATTCGCGATGTTTGACACTGCAAAAGTAGAAATCAAGAAGGAGCATCAATAGTTGATGGTTAGTAAAACCACTAAGTTTCAAGAAAGGCAAGGGCTAGAAGGTATACTTCATGAAACGGCAAAACAATTGCTGCAATAATGAAGAGACCCAGGAATAAACCCAAACCCGAGACTAAGTGCTTCTGTTATGAGGGGAACAGTCACTGAGGCGGAGCAACTCTAGATACTTGGTAGATAAGAAGGCTGGCAAAGTCGAAAGAAGTATATTTGATATACATGAAGTTGATGTGTACTTTACTAGTACTCCTAGTAGCGCGAGGGTATTGGATACCGGTTCGGTTGCTAAGTGATTAGTAACACGAAATGAAAGCTACGGTATAAACGGAGACTAGCTGAAGGCGAGGTGACGATAAGTGTTGAAAGTGTTTCCAAGGTTGATGTGATCAAATGTCGCACGCTCCCTCTATCATTGGGATTGGTGGTAAAACCTAAATAATTGTTATTTGGTGTTTGCGTTGAGCATGAACATGATTGGATCATGTTTATTGCAATACGATTATTCATTTAAAGAGAATAATAGTTGTTCTATTTGCTTGAATAATTACCCTCAATGGTTTATTGAATCTCGATCGTAGTGTTACACATGTTCATGATATTAATGCCAACGATACAAAGTAATAATGATAGTACCACTTAGTTGTGGCACTGCCACTTGAGTCATGTTGGTATAAAATGCATTTAGAAACTCCATGCTGATGGATCTTTGTACTCACTCATTTTTGAAATTTTTGAGACATGCAAACCATACCTGTTGGTATAAATGCATGAAGAAACTCCATGAGAGATGGATCGTTTGGACTCTCTTGATTTTGAATCACTTGAGACATGCAAAACATGCCACATGAAACAAGAGAGTAACTTGTTGGGAATAATACATTTTTGATGTGTGCAGTCCAATGAGTGCTAGGGCACGCAGTGGATATCATTATGTTCTTACTTCACTGACGATTTGAGTAGATATAGGAGTATTTACTTGATGAATCACAAAGTGTGAAATATTGATAAGTTCAATTTTGTTACAGAGTGAAGTTCGTCGTAACAAGAGGATAAACTGTCTACGATATGATCATAGAAATGAATACCTGAGCTACGAGTTTTGGTGCGCAGTTAAGTCAATGTGGAAATTGTTTCGCAGTTTATGCCACCTGGAACACCATAGTGTGATTATGTGTCTGAACGTCATAGCCACGCCCTATTTGATATGGTCCATACTATGATATCCCTTATCGAATTACCACTATCGATTATGGGTTATGCATTAGAGACAACCGCATTCACTTTAAAAAGGGCACCGCGTATTTCCGTTGAGATGACACAGCATAGACTGAGGTTTAGAGAAATCTAAGCTGTCGTTTCTTGAAAGTTTGGGGTTGCGATGCTTATGTGAAAAAGGTTTCAGACTGATAAGCTCAGACCCAAAGCGGATGAAAGCATCTTCATAGGATATCCAAAACAGTCGGATACATCTCCTATCTCAGATCCGGAAGCAAAGTGTTTGTTTCTAGAAACGGATCCTTTCTCGAGGAAAGGTTTCTCTCGAAAGAGTGGAGTAGGGAGAGTGGTGGAACTTGATGAGGTTACTGAACCGTCACTTCAACCAGTGTGTAGCAGGGTGCAGGAAGTTGTTCCTGTGGCGCCTACAACAATTGAAGTAGAAGCTGGTGATAGTGATCATTAGAGCTTCGGATAAAGTTAGTACAAACCTCGTAGGTCGACAAAGGTCGCGTACTGCTACAGAGTGGTATGGTAACCCTGTCCTGGAGGTCATGTTGTTGAGCAACAATGAACCTATGAGTTATGGAGAAGCAATGGTGGTCCCGGATTCCAACAAATGGCTGGAGGCCATTAAATCCGAGAGAGAATCCATGTGTGATAACAAAGTGTAGACTTTGGAGGAACTGCTTAATGGTAGTAAGACTATTAAGTAAAGATGGATCTTTAAAAGGAAGACACACGATGATGGTGATAAGTCACTATTAAGAAAAGCTCGACTTGTGCAAAGATGTTTCCGACAAGATCAAATAGTTGACTATGATGAGACTTTCTCACTCGTAGCGATGCTAAAAATCTGTTAGAATTATGTTAGTAGTTGCTGCATTATTTATGAAATATTGCACATAGGATGTCAAAACATTGTTTCCTTGACGGTTTCCTTGAGGGAAGATTGTATGTGATACAACCAGAAGGTTTTGTCGATCCTAAAGATACTAACAAGTATGCAAGCTCCAACAATCCTTCAATGGACTGGTGCAAGCATCTTGGAGTTGGAATATACACTTTGATGAGATCATGAAAGATTTTGGGTTTGTACAAGGTTTATGAGAAACTTGTATTTCCAAAGAAGTGAGTGGGAGCGCTATAGAATTTGTGAGAAAGTATATGTGGTTAACATATTGTGGATCAGAAGTAATGTAGAATTTCTGTAAAGCATAAAAGGTTGTTTGAAAGGAGTTTTTCAAAGGAATACTTGGATTGAGCTACTTGAACGTTGAGCATCAAGATCTATGGAGATAGATCGAAACGCTTAATAGAAGTTTCAACAAGATGCATGCCTTGACAAGTTTTTGAAGGAGTTCAAAATAGATCAGCAAAGACGGAGTTCTTGACTGTGTTGTAAGGTGTGAATTTGAGTAAGACTCAAAACCCGACCACGGCAGAATAAAGAGAATAGACGAAGGTTGTCTTCTAAGACTTAGCCGCGGACTCTAAAGTATGCCATGCTAAGTAACGCACCTGATGTGTGCCTTGCCTCAAGTCTATTAAGAGGTACAGAGAGTGATCCAGGATTGAATCACTAAACAGCGGTCAAAGTTAACCTTAGTAACTAATGGACTAAGCAATTTTTCTCGATTATGGAGGTGGTTAAATGAGTTTGTCATAAAGGGTTACATCGATGCAAGCTTTGACACTAATCCGAATAACTATGAGTAGTGAAACGGATTCGTATAGTAGAGTAGATATTTGGAGTATTTTCGAATAGCACGTAGTAGTAGCATCTATAAGATGACATAAAGATTTGTAAAGAACACACGGATTTGAAAGTTTTCAGAACCGCTGACTAAAACCTCTCTCACGAGCAAGACGTGATGAGACCCCAGAACTATATGGGTGTTGGATTCGTAAGAATCACATGGTGATGTGAACTAGATTATGGACTCTAGTGCAAGTGGGAGACTGTTGGAAATATGCCCTAGAGGCAATAATAAATTAGTTATTATTATATTTCTTTGTTCATGATAATCATTTATTATCCATGCTATAATTGTATTATTGGAAACACAATACTTCTGTGGATACATAGACAAAACACTGTCCCTAGTAAGCCTCTAGTTGACTAGCTCGTTGATCCAAGATGGTCAAGGTTTCCTGACCATAGGCAAGTGTTGTCACTTGATAAAGGGATCACATCATTAGGAGAATCATGTGATGGACTAGACCCAAACTAATGAATGTAGCATGTTGATCGTGTCATTTTGTTGCTACTGTTTTTCTGCGTGTCAAGTATTTGTTCCTATGACCATGAGATCATATAACTCACTGGCACCGGAGGAATACCTTGTGTGTATCAAACGTCACAACGTAACTGGGTGACTATAAAGATGCTCTACAGTATCTCCGAAGGTGTAAGTTGAGTTAGTATGGATCAAGACTGGGATTTGTCACTCCGTGTGACGGAGAGGTATCTCGGGGCCCACTCGGTAATACAACATCACACACAAGCCTTGCAAGCAATGTGACTTAGTGTAAGTTGCGGGATCTTATATTACGGAACGAGTAAAGAGACTTCCCGGTAAACGAGATTGAAATAGGTATGCGGATACTGACGATCGAATCTCGGGCAAGTAACATACCGAAGAACAAAGGGAATGACATACAGGATTATATGAATCCTTGGCACTGAGGTACAAACGATAAGATCTTCGTAGAATATGTAGGATCCAATATGGGCATCTAGGTCCCGCTATTGTATATTGACTGAGGAGTCCCTCGGGTCATGTCTACATAGTTCTCAAACCCGCAGGGTCTGCACACTTAAGGTTCGACGTTGTTTTATGCGTATTTGAGTTATATGGTTGGTTACCGAATGTTGTTCGGAGTCCCGGATGAGATCACGGACCCCACGAGGGTTTCCGGGATGGTCCAGAGGCGAAGATTGGTATATAGGATGACCTCATTTGATTACCGGAAGGTTTTCAGAATTACCGGGAATGTACCTGGAATGACGAATGGGTTTCGGATGTTCACCGGGAGGGGTCATCCCACCCGGGGGAATCCCATAGGACTTAGGGGTGCCACACCAGCACTTAGTGGGCTGGTGGGATAGCCCAACAAGCCCTATGTGCAGGAGAAAGAAAAATCAAAGAGAAAAAAAGGGGAAGTGGGAAAGTGGAGAAGGACTCCACCTTCCAATCCTAGTTGGACTAGGATTGGAAGGGGAGGACTCTCCCCCTTGGTTCGGCCGAACCCACGCAAGGCCCCTCCTCTCCCACCTATATATACAGAGGTTTTAGGGCTGATTTGAGACAACTTTGCCATGGCAGCCCGACCACATACCTCCACGGTTTTTCCTCTAGATCGCATTTCTGCGGAGCTCGGGCTGATCCCTGCTGAGATTAGATCACCACCAACCTCCGGAGCGTCGTCACGCTGCCGGAGAACTCATCTACCTCTCCTTCTCTCTTGCTGGATCAAGAAGGCCGAGATCATGGTCGAGCTGTACGTGTGCTGAACGCGAGGTGCCGTCCGTTCGACACCAGATCGGAGCAGATCGTGGGACGGATCGCGGGACAGTTCGTGGGGCGGTTTGCGGGGTGGATCAAGGGACGTGAGGACGTTCCACTACATCAACCGCGTTTATTAACGCTTCTGCTGTGCGATCTACAAGGGTACGTAGATCATAAATCCCCTCTCGTAGATGGACATCACCATGATAGGTCTTCGTGCGCGTAGGAAATTTTGTGTTTCCCATGCGACGTTCCCCAACAGCTGGGCACGATGTCCTATAGAAACCCCGAAACGTACCACTATGTCCAAGATATTGAAGGAGTGTTCCGTCGTGCCTTTTGGACGTTTGTCCCATGCATCGCAGCTTTTGAGCATTGTCGTCCGGTTTTGTCTATAGATGGAACATTCCTTACAGGCAAATACAAGGGCACACTAATGATAGCAATGTCACGTGATGCTAATGCTCAGGTGTTGCCCGTGGCCTTTGCTTTGGTGTCCTTGGAGAACCAAGACAACTAGGATTGGTTCATGAGACTTCTGAGAAGCATGGTCATTCCTCCGAATAGGAAGGTATGCATCATATCCGATCGACACCAAGACATATTGAAGGCACTGGATGTTCACATGCCAGGGCATGTGAGGCTTCAGCATCGATGGTGCATGAGGCACTTCGTTGCAAACTTTTAGAGGGCTTGTAAGAACAAAGATCTGGCGAAGGATCTTAACTCCGCATGTGTGGCCTTCTCCATTGAGTCGTTCATGAAACGATTGAACATAATTTATGAGAAGGAAAATGAAGGTGGGAAAGATTTCCTAGAAAAGAATATTGATGAGAGACACAAGTGGTCATGGGCATGTGACGAAGGAGGCATGAGATATGGCGACATGACAAGCAATCATGTTGAGTGCTTCAACTTTGTATTGAAGGGTGCCCGTTGATACGTCTCAAACGTATCTATAATTTTTGATAGTTTCATGCTATTATCTTGTCATCTTTGGATGTTTTATGTACCTTTTATATCTTTTTTGGGACTAACTTATTAATTCAGTGCCAAGTGCCAGTTCCTGTTTTTCTGTGTTTTTGGCTCTTTTCAGATCTAATTTTGGAACGGAGTCCAAACGGAATAAAATCCCCGAAATAACTTTTTCTCGAACAGAAGAAGATCAGGGGGCTTGAGGGCCAAGCCAGGAGGGCTACAGGGGGCCCACAAGCCCCCTATCCGCCACCAGGGGGCGGCGTCCAGCAGGCTTGTGGCCTCCCTCGCGCCCCCCTGGCCTAGCTCCTTTGCCTATATATACCCTAAAATACTGAAAAAATCAAGGGATCCACGAAAATACTTTTCCGCCGCCGCAAGCTACCGTTTCCGTGAGATCTCATCTGGAGACCCTTCCCGGTGCCCTGCCGAAGGGGACTGTGGAGTTGTAGGGCTTCTACATCAACATCATCGCCCCTCCAATGACTCATGAGTAGTTCACTTCAGACCTACGGGTCTGTAGTTAGTAGCTAGATGGCTTCTTCTCTCTCTTGGATCTTCAATACAAAGTTCTCCATGATCTTCAAGGAGATCTATCTGATGTAATCCTCTTTGGCGGTGTGTTTGTCGAGATCCGATGAATTGTGGATTTGTGATCAGATTATCTATGATATATATTTGAGTCTTTGCTGATTTCTTATATGCATGATTTGATATCCTTGTAAGTCTCTCCGAGTCTTGGGTTTTGTTTGGCCAACTAAATCTATGATTCTTGCAATGGGAGAAGTGCTTGGTTTTGGGTCCTTACCATGTGGTGACCTTTCCAAGTGATAGTAGGGGCAGCAAGGCACACGTCGTCTAGTTGCCATCAAGGGTAACAAGGTGGGCTTTGTCGTAGATACGATATTGTCCATCTACATCATGTCATCTTGCTTAAGGCGTTACTCTGTTCTTTTGGACTTAATACACTAGATGCATGCCGGATAGCGGTCGACGTGTGGAGTAATAGTAGTAGATGCAGAAAGTATCGGTCTACTTGTTTTGGACGTGATGCCTATAGATATAATCATTGCCATAGATGACGTCACGACTTTGCGCGGTTCTATCAATTGCTCGACAGTAATTTGTTCACCCACCGTCTGCTTGCTTTCATGAGAGAAGCCACTAGTAAACACTACGGCCCCCGGGTCTATTCACATCTATCGTTTCCACTTTCACTTTTACTTTGCTTTGTTACTTTGTTGCTTTCAGTTCTCACTTGGTGAAAAATCTATAAGGGATTGACAACCCCTTCATAGCGTTGGGAGCAAGCTTTTTGTGTTTGTACATGCACATGTGATACTCCTTCACTGGATCGATACCTTGGTTCTCAAGCTGAGGAAAATACTTACCACCGCTGCGCTACATCACCCTTTCCGCTTCAAGGGAACACCAACGCAAGGCTCCAGGGCCACAGGGGAAATCCTTTAAATATTTGCCTAGGAAGTCCCTTAAGCCGTAGCCGTAGCAGAAGGATTCCTGGTGCCGTAGCACATTTCTAGCGCCGTTGGAAGGCCTTTTGTTGCACTAGCAGAAGTATTTCTGGCGCCGTTGCCTGGAAGGAGGATCGCTTGCCGAGGAGTATCAAGACAAGAATAATCTCCCGTCAACATGCCTATTTTTGGCGCCATTGCCAGGGAAGGACAGATCTATCCAAGTAGGTCTCACAAACTCATCTCTTACATTTAATTTTTTGCCAGTTGCCTCTCGTTTTCCTCACCCCCCACTTCACATTTTCCGTTTTCATTTTCGTTTCACCTTTGCCGTTTATTTTGCCTTTTGCCTTTTTTCGTTTGCCTTTTCATTCGCCCTTTTTCTTTCTCTTGCTTTCTATTCGCTTGTGTACCATGTGCCTTCAATATGCTTGCATCTTCGCTTGCTGAAAATCTAGTGACATGGATCCTCATCCACTTGCTAATCTCTTTAAGAGATCCAATTGTGTTGAACCAATTGCTAGATAGTTGAGTGCATGTGACTATCTTTATGGAGTTTTGCTTGAGTTGCATGAATCTAAAATTTGTGAGGAAGAAATTCATGAAGTGATTCACAAGGGCTCCTTGGATGAAAAGCATGATTGCAATGGTTTCACTATAAATTCTATTAGTGACAATCATGCTAAAATTATGCAAAACCCTAAGCTTGGGGATGCTAGACTTGCTATGTCCACTACTTGTTGCAAAGATCATGATTGGGGTGATGATTTTTCTTTTGATCTTGAAAATTTGTTCAAGCCTCAAGATGAATATGATATTTGCAATAATATTGAAAGTGGGTTTGGAGAAGTCATGACTTTAGTTGATGATAATCCCACTATTTTTGAAGAGCGTCAACTTTGCACGCATGTGTATCATGAAAAGAATATCCTATGGGATAGCTATATTGTTGAATTTGAATATGATCCCACATGTAATTTCTATGAGAGAGGAAAATATTTTGGTAGAAACTTTCATGTTACCAAATTACCTCTCGTTATGTTGAGATTGCTATTGTCTCTTTCTTCTTCCTTGCATTTGGTAACTATTGGTTGTCTTGACAATTTGTTTTCCTATAAAATGCCTATGCATAGGAAGTATGTTAGACTTAGATGTGATTTTCACATGCTTTATGATGCTCTCGTTGTGCTTCAATTCTTGTCTTTTGTGTGAGCATCATTGAATTATCATTGCCTAGCTAAGGGCGTTAAACAATAGCGCTTGTTGGGAGGCAACCCAACGAATCTATCCTTTTTCTTTCTGTTTTGTGTTTTCCACACTTTCATAATTCTGTTATGATTGTGTTTTTTGTGTTTCTTTTGCGTTTGTGCCAAGCAAAACCGTTATGATTAGTCTTGGGGATGATCGTTTGGTCATGCTGGAAAAGACAGAAACTTTCTGCTCACGAAAAGAATTTTCATTTTTTATGTAAGAGGTTTTGAGTTGATTCTTTTTGCCGCTGATTGCTACGCCAATTATTTAGACTGTCTTAATTTTTTAAAAAATTTGAAGTATCATAAGTATATGAATTATTCAAATTACTACAGACTGGTCTGCTGTTAACAGATTCTGCTTTTCTTGAGTTGGTTGCTTATTTTGATGAAACTATGGATAGTATCGGGGGGTATTATCCATGGAAGATTGAAGATACAGTAACCCAACATCAACATAAGTAGAATTTAAGTTTGCTACAGTACCTAAGGAAGTGGTGGTTTGCTTTCTTATACTAATGTTATCACGAGTTTATGTTTAAGTTTCGTGTTGTGAAGTTTTCAAGTTTTTGGTGAAGTTCTTATGGGAAAAGAGATAAAGAGTGGCAAGAGCTCAAGCTTGGGGATGCCCAAGGCACCCCAAGATGATTCAAGGATGCCGTAAAAGCCTAAGCTTGGGGATGCCCTGGGAAGGCATCCCCTCTTTCGTCTTCAATCCATCGGTAGCGTTACTTGGGGCTATATTTTTATTCACCACATGTTATGTGTTTTGCTTGGAGAGTCTTGTATCATAGGAGTCTTTTATTTTTGTTGTGTCACAATTATCCTTGCTGCACACCTAGAGAGAGAGACATGCACTCACCTTGATTTTGTCGTGCTTCGCTTATATCTTTTGAGCTAGTTGATTTTCCTCTATGTGCTTCACTTATATCTTTTAGAGCACAACGGTGCGTGGCTTGGTAGTTGATCTATGCTTTGAAAGTAGTCTCAAAAGGGGTAGTTATCCAAAGGGATACGAAAACTTCCACCTTCATGTGCATTGAATAGTTAGAGAAGTTTGATTCATCCCAATTAGTTATGAGTTGTGGTTGTGGTAATATTGAAGTTATGCTAGTAAGGTGTTGTGGATCTAGAAATACTTGTGTTGAAGTTAGTGATTCCCATAGCATGCACATATGGTGAACCGCTATGTGATGAAACCTGAGCATGATTAGTCTTTTGATTGTCATCCTTTGTGTGGCGGTCGGGATCGCGCGATGGTTTATACCTAGCAACCCTTCCCCTAGGAGTATGCGTTAAATGCTTTGTTTCGATTACTAATAAAACTTTTGCAACAAGTATATGAGTTCTTCATTACTAATGTTGAGTCCATGGTTTATATGCACTTTCACCTTCCACCAACACTATCTTCTTAGTGTCGTGCAACTTTCGCCGGTGCACAAAACCCACCATTAGCCTCCCTCAAAACAGCCACCATACCTACCTACTATGGCTTTTTCAAAGTCATTCCGAGATATATTGCCATGCAACTACCACCATGAGATGTGCCACCACGTCTACATTGCCATTGCATGATGTTTCCATTAATGTCTATGCCATGCTAGATCTTTGTCACGGTACACTACCGAAGGCATTCCATATAGAGTCATCGTTGCTTTAAGTTTTGAGTTGAAAGTGTGATGATCATCATTGATGGAGCATTGTACCATGTGAGGAAATAAAAGAGGCCAAAGATGCCCACCAAAAAAACGAGGCCAAATAGCCCACCAAAAAAATGAGAGAAAAAGAGAGAAGGGACAATGCTACCACCTTTCCACACTTGTGCATATTAAGCACCATGATCTTCATGATTGAGAGTCTCTCGTTTTGTCACCACCATATAGCTAGTGGGAAATTTTCATTATATAACTTGGCTTGCATATTCCAATGATAGGCTTCCTCAAAATTGCCTTAGGTCTTCGTGAGCAAGCAAGTTGGATGCACACCCACTAGTTTTCTTTAAGAGCTTTCACGTAATCGTAGCTCTAGTGCATCATTTGTATGGCAATCCCTACTAATTCACATTGATATCTATTGATGAGCATCTCCACAGCTCATTGATATGCCTAGTTAATGTGATCATCTTTTCCTTGTTTGTCTTGCAACCTCCACCACACTTATAGTGCTAAAACCATGGATCACGCTCATGTATTGCGTGAGAGTTGAAAAAGTTTGAGAAAGTAAAGGTGTGAAAACAATTACTTGGCCAATACCGAGGTTGTGCATGATTTAAATTCATTGTGCAATGATGATAGAGCATAGCCAGACTATATGCTTTTGTAGGGATAACTTTCTTTTGGCCTTGTTATTTTGAAAGTTCATGATTACCTTGCTAGTTTGCTTGAATTATTATTGTTTCCTCGTCAATAGCAAACTATTGTTTTGAATCTAATGGATCTAAACATTCACGTCACATAAGAGGAGTTACGAAGGACATCTATGCTAAGTAGCACGAAAGCATAAAAAATTCATTCTTTATCACTTCCCTACTCGAGGACGAGCAGGAGTTAAGCTTGGGGGTGCTTGATACGTCTCAAACGTATCTGTAATTTCTGATGGTATCATGTTGTTATCTTGTCATCTTTGGATGTTTTATGTACCTTTTATATCTTTTTTGGGACTACCTTATTAATTCAGTGCCAAGTGCCATTTCCTGTTTTTTCTGTGTTTTTGGCTCTTTTCAGATCTGATTTCGGAACGGAGTCCAAACGGAATAAAATCCCTGAAATAAATTTTTCCCGAACGGAAGAAGATCAGGGGGCTTGAGGGCCAAGCTAGGAGGGATACACGGGGCCCACAAGCCCCCTATCCGCCACCAGGGGTGCGGCGGCCATCAGGCTTGTGGCCTCCCTGGCGCTCCCCAGGCCTAGCTCCTTCGCCTATATATTCCCTAAGATACAGAAAAAAAATCCAGGGATCCACTAAAATACTTTTCCGTCGCAGGAAGCTTCCGTTTCCACGAGATCTCATCTGGAGACCCTTCCCGTTGTCCTGCCAGAGGGGACTTTGGAGTTGGAGGGCTTCTACATCAACATCATCGCCCCTCCAATGACTCATGAGTAGTTCACTTCAGACCTACGGGTCCGTAGTTAGTAGCTAGATGGCTTCTTCTCTCTCTGGATCTTCAATACAAAGTTCTCCATGATCTTCATGGAGATCTATCCGATGTAATCCTCTTTGGCGGTGTGTTTGTCAAGATCCGATGAATTGTGGATTTGTGATCAGATTATCTATGATATATATTTGAGTCTTTGCTGATTTCCTATATGCATGATTTGATATCCTTGTAAGTCTCTCCGAGTCTTGGGTTTTGTTTGCCCAACTAAATCTATGATTCTGGCAATGGTAGAAGTGCTCTGTTTTGGGTTCTTACCGTGCGGTGACCTTTCCCAGTGACAGTAGGGGCAGCAAGGCACACATCATGTGGTTGCCATCAAGGGTAACAAGGTAGGCTTTGTCGTAGATATGAGATTGTCCATCTACATGATGTCATCTTGCTTAAGGAGTTAGTCTGTTCTTTTGGACTTAATACACTAGATGCATGCTGGATAGCGGTCGATGTGTGGAGTAATAGTAGTAGATGCAGAAAGTATCGGTCTACTTGTTTTGGACGTGATGCCTATAGATATAATCATTTCCATAGATGACGTCACGACTTTGCGCGGTTCTATCAATTGCTCGACAGTAATTTGTTCATCCACCGTCTACTTGCTTTCATGAAAGAGGCCACTAGTAAACACTACGCCCCCCGGGTCTATTCACATCTATCGTTTCCACTTTCGCTTTTACTTTGCTTTGTTACTTTGTTGCTTTTAGTTCTCACTTGGCAACCAATCTATAAGGGATTGACAACCCCTTCATAGCGTTGGGAGCAAGCTTTTTGTGTTTGTACATGCACTTGTCATACTCCTTCACTGGATCGATACCTTGGTTCTCAAACTGAGGGAAATACTTACCACCGCTGCGCTACATCACCCTTTCCGCTTCGAGGGAACACCAACGCAAGGCTCCAAGGCCGCGGGGGAAATCCTTTGCATATTTGCCTAGGAAGTCCCTTATGGCGTAGCCGTAGCAGAAGGATTCCTGGTGTCGTAGCACGTTTCTAGCGCCGTTGGAAGGTCTTTTGTTGAGTAGCACCCGTCAGTTGTCGGTGACAGCAATAGTATAATATACCTTCTACAAGCTCAATGAGTATTTTCTGAAGCACTCCGATGAAATCGACAAGTGGATTGGTGAGAGTGGGAAGCCTCCCAATGACACTACAAGAAATATGCTCGTACCTGACTTTTTTAAGATGTCGTTGATGAATTCGTCATAAATCTGTGACGATTTCATCCGAGATCATCGTGAACCGTATGAGGGGATCAAAACTACATATAAATTATGACGATGTGAGTCAAAAACGTCGTAACCGCATAAGATGAGATCGTCATAACTTCTACGACGATTATAAAAATGTCGTAACACGTTCTAACTATGTTGACATGTCACTTGTGGGTCCATTCTATCCCACCTCATCCTAGTTTGTGAAGCAACCAACTATTCTGTCATTCCAAAAATTCTCGAAAAATTCTCATAAATACTTTGGATCATATATTTCTCAAATATGTGAAAACACTTCCTTCCATAGTTCAAAAATAATTCAGGAATATTCATTTTCCTATTCTGTTCAAAATAGCACTTTGTGAAGGAAGTGCTATTTATATTTATTTGATTACCCTCCTATTTTTTGGGCACTCTTTCATATACAAATCATTGCCTCATGAAAACTTTCGTAACGATTTTCCTAGTAAATCTTTCTCAGCAAATTTCCAAAGTTTGTGTTCAGCTAACAGCTTTGTGAAGGAAGTACTAGATAGGAATATCCTCATGAGTTGAATTTTTTCCACATCATCTATGTGCCCAAAACATAGCTCTCCATAAAATTTTAGCCCCATCTAACAATCTATGTGAGCTCATCATCCAATCTTTGTTTCTCGTAATATTTTCATTTTGTGAAGCAACTACATTTTATATTGCCTTTGAGTTGATGAAAATTTACCACGGGATGACACTGACCATATAACCCCACTCCACCAAATTTTAGCTCATTTTAATTTAGCCAGTTTCCCTCAATATTTTTCGCAATATTCTGTTTGGTAGAGAGCATTGTGAAGGAAGTACAATTTTTTTATCCAAATTTTATGAAATTTTTACAGTACCTTAATGTGCCCAAATTATCCTCCTCCTTGAAATTTCAGCTCAATCCAATCATCTATGTGAGCCCAGTTTCAATTACCATTTTCTGTCTAGATTGGCACATTGTGAAGGAAGTGTCACTTTGGCATGTCCAAATGGTATAATTTTTATACAGTGCCTTCATATGCCCAAATTAACATCATACACCAAATTTCGGCTCAATCCATTCATTCCTTTGATCCCGGCTTCAACATCCAAATTTCTGCACAGTGTGTTACTTTGCAAAGCAAGTGCCACATAGATTCATCCATTTGAGCTAAAAAATTGCCAAGAGATTCCCCTTAGTAGATGATCATCCTCAGCCAAAATTTAGTCCCATTGGCTATGTGAATTACCCGCACCGCTAATCAAACACTTGGCTGCTAATTCATGTTTGAGCTTAGTTCAGTGTCGTCGTGAGCTTCTTCTATTGTATTCTTCTTGCTAACACCTACCGAGGGATTGTCCAACCCAACAGACATGCATATTCCACCTAGAACGTGTGGCAATGCAACGGTCAGGCGGTGACCATGCGGCTGGCATGCAAGTTCACACGCTCTGGAGTTGGGACCCTCGACCACCATCTGAACCTCGACGTCAAGGCACCACACCATGTATTTCTGATTAAATAGACACTTATATACCTATAAATTATTTTTTGGAAAAATAAAGAGCAAACTATAATGCAGTTGCAATTCAAATTTAACCCGCTTCCAGCTGAATCGACATAAATTTGTCTTTTTCACGAAAGGTGGATTAAAGTTTTTAACATCCAACCATTTTTTCAATTGTACATTAAATATGGACTAGTATTTTATAAAAATGACTTGGTCCAATTTTGAAACAAATATATGGTTCGTCCTTCATAAAAAAACTCATTTTGGTCACTTGAAAAATGAAAAATGAATTTTTCACACAAGGAAAATGAAAACTTCCTTAATCAACATTGTTTGCCATTCCAATATGCACCCTTGTGCATAATATTACATCATTTCAACAAACTATGTCATGAATGTGGCCATAAGATTGACCATTTGGCTTGAAAGCCATGGATCTTCACACATGATAGCCCATTTCTAAGAACACTTATTTAAAATAATTGTCGTGTTACTAGTTTATTATTTTTACTGGTAACCTTGTCACATATAATGACACAATGCAAAGGTTTTCCATTTTTTGAATTTGTTTTGAATTTTTCATGGCCATTTCAAAACGCGGTCAAAACAGAGGGTATGACCGTTCCTACCTAGTGGTTGAATCTTGGAAATTTTTTGGTGTTTCTATGATTAAATAGATTCTTATGTACCTATAAATGATTTTTCGGGGAAATAAAGATCAAACTATAATGCAGCTGTAGTTCAAATTTGACCCGCTTCCAGCTGATTCGATCAAAATTTGTCTTTTTCATGAGAGGTGGATAAAATCTTTTAACACTCAACCATTTTGTCAATTGTAAATTAAGCGTGTCCTAGTCTTTTGTAAAAATGATTTGGTACAATTTTGAAACAAATATATGATAGGTCCTTCACAAAAAAAACTCATTTTGGACACTTGAAAAATGGGAAATGATTTTTACATACAAGGAAAATGAAAACTTCCTTAATCAATGTTGTTTGCCATTCTAATACGCACCCTTGTGCATAATATTAGATCATTTGAACAAATATGTAATGAATGTGGCCATAAGATTGATCATTTGGCTTGAAAGCCATGAATCTTCACACACGATAGCCCATTCATGAGAACACTTTTTTTAAATAATTGTCATATTACAACTTTATTATTTTTCCTGGTAAGCTGGTCACATATAATGACACAATGCGAAGGTTTTTCAAATTTTTGGATTTTTTATTTTATTTTTATGTCTGTTTAAAAATGCGGTTCAAACGGTGGGTATGACCGTTCGTAGCTAGGGCTTGATTCTTGCAAATATTTTGGTGTTTCTATGATTAAATAGATAATTATGTACCTGGAAATAATTTTTGGGAAAAATATAAAGCAAACTATGAGGCATCTGCAGTTCAGATTTGACCCGCCTACAGCTGATTCCATGAAAATTTGTCTTTTTCACGAGAGGTGGATCAAAGCTTTTGACACACAACCATTTGATCAATTGTACATTAGATGTGGCCTAGTATTTTATAAAAATGATTTGGTCCAATTATGCATCAAATATTTGGTACGTCCTTCACAAAAATACTCAGTTTGGGCACTGAAAAATGGAAAATGAAATTTCTGTGCAAAGAAAATGGTAACTCCATTTAACAAAATTGTTTGCCATCCCAAGATGCGCACTTATGCAAAATGTGAGATCATTTGTACAAACTTTGCCTTGAATTTTGACATCACATTGACTATTTGCCTTATAAGTGAAAAAACTAAAAAAAACTCAACTCTGATTGGTGTGATCACTTGTGCCTTGGATCGGTGACATGGCAAACATCAGTCCATCCATCCTTCCATCCAATTTTGATCCAACCCACCACACAACACCGCACCAAACCCCTCTCTTTCTCTCTGAACCCTAGAGCTTCGCTCCTCCCTTACTGCCGCCACCACTCCCGTGCATGACCGCCCTTCTCGCCCGCGAGCCCTCTCTCTGTCCCCCTCACCAGATCCACGCCGACCTGCTCATCCCCTCCTCCACGTCCAAGTGTCGTGGATCTCGCCGTCGGGGCTCCTTCCCGGACTAGCAGGAGCGTGCTGGTGACGGGCGGCGCGGGCTTCATCGGCACGCACACGGTGTTGCAGCTGCCGGAGAAGGGCTACGCCGTCACCGCCGTCGACAACTTCCGCAACTCCGTCCCCGAGGCGGTCGACCGCGTCCGCCACATCGTCAGCCCCGTACCCGATCCACCCGCTCTCACCTTTGGCTGGATCGAAGAAGATGCTCTTGTGCTGGTGCTTCTCCTCCACCGCTTCTCCTTCTCCCCCATCTCTGGCATGGTCTTCTTCTTATTCGCCATTGCCGTGGTGGGCGCCGTTGCCATTGTTGCTGCCGTGGTTGTGGGCGAGGTCCAGCCGCTTCCTGATCTCCCTGGTCAGCAGCTCCTCCACCGCATCAGCGCCGCCGCCGCCGTCGTGTTCCTCCTCCATGATCTCCACCTCCTCCTTGAACTGGCCCCACTGATGCTGCGCATGCGCGCCGGCCTCCGCCACCACCTCCATCGTCCCTCCCCTTCCTTCCCTGTAGCTAGGCTAGGCTAGGCAAGGGCCAAGAAAGCTCCTCTGTTTCTTGGTCTCCTTCAGCCTCAGTGACTCTGCCCCGCTCCCAAGAAGGGGGATGGGGATTTTATACCGACGCTGGCAGTGGCACCAGCAGCAACCATGCCCCTGTGTAGTGTGGCCGCGTGGGGAAGAAGTTGTTGCTCCTCCTTCTCTTCGCCATTAACCAATCGACGGCGCCGCCGCCGCCGTATTTTTGTACACATGACGTACTGATGTGCACAATGTTCTTTTTATCAGGACGATGATGTACTGATTCGGTTCGGTTTCCATGCGCCATTTTGCTAACCAAGCCTCGGCTTGATCCGCAGGAGCTTGTCCGGTGGATGCGCGAGGCCACGGACGACGGGAGCGACGGCAAGGACGGCGACACCGTCAAGCAGCACTTCGCGAGGATGCCGCACATGTTCTCCGTGCCGCGCCACGCCGCCGAGGACTGCTTCCCCCATCTGGTGCGTGCATTGGCCTGGCATGTAGATATCTCTTCTTAAGAAAACACCAATTTCTTTGAAACACTAAAAAGAGGGCAACACAGGGCATGTAGATATCTCTGCTCTATAAAATTATAGCTCAAAATTCTGCTGGTGATCACAGATATACTGAAACAGAATCAAACAGACATATTAATGCAAGAGACAGCATAACATCGGCTCAAACTTCGAGTCCCTTTTCATAAGCACACTCGAGCAATTGTTTGATAGCTGGTCAATCCAGTGCTTAGTATGTACCTAGTCTTTGGCCGAACCAAACATAAGTCAGACTTATGCTTCAGTTACTATGAGTTACTTCCACCTCAGTAACTTGTTTGATGCAGCTTGACTGTAAACCTTCTTTGATCCAATGGTGCTAACAGTGCTAAGTTGGGGCCTTAAATTGATAGATTGTCCCTTGATAAGTAAACCTTCTCATTTCTTTTGTTTAGCTGTTACACTAAAAAACTTATCATAAGCCAGTTTAGTAGCCGTCACAGACGAAAGCAGTCAAAACCGCATCTAAATTCTAAGCAAAAACCTTTTCATGGCAACTTAGGAGATCATTTTCACAACTATATTTTCAACCATTAGGGTGGCCCTTTCCAACCTTCAGCACTGCAGAGAAGACATGCACCATATTTTTAATCCTAATAAACTCACCCGAGGCTTCCTTGTTGATAGTCAAATGCTCTTTCATTGAAATCTATTCATGGCAACTTAGCCACTTGAAAGGAATTCATTTTCAGAACTAGACAACAATTGCATGTTCCCCTTAATCCTAATAAACAATTTTCAGAACTAGTATGCAAGGAGAATGCTCATTGGCTCAATTGCTCCCATATGCAAGTACAACAAGGGCAGGGGGTGTCGATCCAGGTGTACTGCTGAGCAAGTTCCGGTGGATGCAAATGAACCCATGAATAGTGCCTATCATTACAAGTGTGTCTGCCAGAGGTGATAATTGATGATTAGTAGGAGCTTCTGTGATATGATATGTCTTAGTAGAGAGTAGTGCTTTTCCTTCAGCATCCTCTTCTTTTCCTTCTATTCTCTTTCTCTGTTAAAAGGCTTCTTCTTCTTTTTTTCCTTTTTCTTTTTTATCAGAGGTTGACTAGTAGCAGGCTAGAGGGGCATTTTGTATTATAAGATGTCTAGTTCAGCTTGTGGACTAGCAATTTTGGGAGTAAATGGTCTGAAATTTTGATATCCAAAGAGAAAATTGGTTGTGCAAATAACCAGTTTCCTTGTTAATATGTGCAACTAGAAATTAAATCTATAAGCAGACCTTGATGCAGTCTTCTGCTTGAATAGGCTTAGAACTTCAGACTGGATCTTGTGGACTATTGGCCTCCTACTGTGCAGTGTACAAATGCTGCAAATCTTCTTCTGTTCCACAAGAAGTTTGACAGTCTCTTCTCTACACTGCGCATCTTCAGCTCTCCTGGGATTTTGCGACATCCCTCTTTTCATGTAACAACCACCTGTACAAGGGAGCAGTAGATTCATATTGACAAATTAGAAAAGAAGAAAGAAGGTGACTTCTGTGTAGACTGCATTTCCTCAGCACAGCAGACTTCATGTGTTGAATTTAACCGACCAGGTCTACTTTCATGTGTGTACCATATTTTTACGCAAAACTTGTAGCATAGGTAATAAGCAATCCAGTACGAAGCAGAGCATTTATTGTGCGGTGTTCTTTCATGTTCTCGTTAAGCGGAACTTACGCGAATATATGTGCAGCCTCTCGTTTTGCTTGTCGTATCAATATTGTGCGGTGTGGTGCTGCACATTCACCATATGTTTGTTCAGTCCCCATTTTAGGTGGTAGTTGACTAGCTTCGCTTGCTGTGCTTGTTCATGCAATTATCTCTGTCGTCGTACCAATTGGAGATTAATTCCATGACCAATGTTGAGGATACTTAGTTTACCTGCAAATTCAGGGCTTGTTGATGTCTCAATCTGTTCAACTTCAGGGCTCAGATACACACCAGCAGTTAACAGCTGAAATTTGATCTCCACACGTATTATTTTGCGAAACAGTTTAGTTTTCACACTATTTTAGGATCTCTTACTATGTCTTCTGCCTCGGAACCACCGGCGAACTGGCTGACGAACCGAGTTAGCAGCGGCTGTCACTGTCGGTTATTACTTATGATGTTGTGCTTGCCCTGTTAATGTTCTTCAGGAAGAATTTGAGGAGTACGCCGAGAAGGCCAAGACGTTGCCCGACACCACCACCAACGAGAGCAAGCGCTGCCTCTACAGCGTCTAGAAGCAGGCCATCGTCGGCCCTGTTAACACCGGTATCTTCACATTTTACGCGCCTTTCCTTTCCTTTCCATATTACTAGTTTTAGTAACAAGTAAATTATAAGGTCTGGTTTACTGTTAAATTAGCTCTAGTTTCCTCTCCTGGTGAACTCTCAAGAGCGACTCTATTTGATTTATTTTTGCGTATCCATAGAAAGGACAATCTGATGAAAAAGGAAAATACACAGCGCCATCTTAAGCTTTAACTAGTAGCACAACCAACCCCAATGTGGTCACTCATTGTTCCAAATAATATTAATAGTTATTATTATGTGGTCACCTGGACATGTGCCCAGATCCATATATGCATGATTGGTACCTGTATAGATCTACAAAGGGAACAACATCTAACAGTGCCTGTCCTCCGATTAATTATAAATAATATTACTACATATTGTTACTATCTGGCAGAGTAATTTTTAGATTTTTCTTCTCAAACACGAATACAAGTAGATGGCAGTTTGTATTAGAATTTCGTCGATTCGTCGCGCTTTACTAACTGCCATCAGGGAGTGGATCAAGATGATGCGCTATACATGCATGTTGCTATGCTATTTATGTGGGTGGGAGTTGATCATTCAGTAATCAACAATGTCGACTCATGCATTGCGTTTTTCTGTCCCTACTTGTATTTATTCCTGGTATATGTCTTTCTCGCAACTGTGTATCAAGTTGGTCTGCTGAACATTGACGGATTCTATGATCAACTGGTGCATCATACTTGTTTTCCTTCAAAGTTTTCCTAAATATTATTATTTTTGTGTGCAACTTATCTTAGAGTGACCATGTATGTCAGTATACTCAAGTAACTGAATGTATTCATGTTAACTCTGTTAAGTACTAGTAGATTCAGAAATTTTGTTCATAGAATTATTGGTAGGAGCAGTAAACGAGTCAAACAAAAATATCCATATGCAAATGTCGGTCTATGTTTGATTCAATTTGGTTTGCTCTGCTACTGAAGCTCCTATCCGGTCTAATGTTTTTTGTTTTGTCTCTTTTTCTATTGCTAGGAAAGTGATGAGAAGATGTCGATGATTCCTACTGGGGACATTCAAATCAACACAACATAAAATTTCAGAACCTATGTCTCATAGGAGAGTGGAATGAACTCAATTGTTAGCAGATGTGTCATTGTTTTATTTTGCAATTCTGTTCGTTCTTGCTATATTCCTATGTAAGGAAATGTATTTATGAGATGAGTTATTGTGTTATGTAAACCTGGCAGATGTATTATGTGATCTTATATGATGGATGATTTTAATTTGAGTTGGAGTATTCTTGATTTGAATATGAAATAGTGGTGGATTTAATATTGGAAAAATAATTGGGTTGCAAAGGCCCAACAAATAGAAATGAAACCAAGTTCTGGAACAAAAAGTTGCTGAATTCAAAAATGAAAAAAGGCCAAAACTGAAACTGGACCAAATGTATTTGGGCACTAAAAGGCCAGGGCCCAAATGTTGGTGAACGTCGCATGGGAAACAAAAATTTTCCTACGCGCACGAAGACCTATCATGGTGATGTCCATCTACGAGAGGGTATGAGTGATCTACGTACCCTTGTAGGTCGTACAGCAGAAGCGTTAGAGAACGCGGTTGATGTAGTGGAACGTCCTCACGTCCCTCGATCCGCCCCGCGAACAATCCCGCGATCAGTCCCACGATCTAGTACCGAACGGACGGCACCTCCGCGTTCAGCACACGTACAGCTCGACGATGATCTCGGCCTTCTTGATCCAGCAAGAGAGACGGAGAGGTAGAAGAGTTCTCCGGCAGCGTGACGGCGCTCCGGAGGTTGGTGATGATCTCGTCTCAGCAGGGCTCCGCCCGAGCTCCGCAGAAACGCGATCTAGAGGAAAAACTATGGAGGTATGTGGTCGGGCAGCCGTGAGAAAGTCGTCTCTAATCTGCCCTAAAAGCCCCATATATATAGGAGGAGGGAGGGGGACCTTGCCTTGGGGTCCAAGGGATCCCCAAGGGGTCGGCCGAGCCAGGGGGGAGGACTCTCCCCCCCCAAACCGAGTCCTACTTGGTTTGGTGGGAGGGAGTCCTTCCCCCTTCCCACTTCTTCCCTTTTTTTTTCTTTCCTTTGATATTTTCTCTCTTGGCGCATAGGGGATTGGTGGGCTGTCCCACCAGCCCACTAAGGGCTGGTGTGACCCCCCCAAATGCCTATGGGCTTCCCCGGAGTGGGTTGCCCCCCTCCGGTGAACTCCCGGAACCCATTCGTCATTCCCGGTACATTCCCGGTAACTCCAAAAACCTTCCGGTAATCAAATGAGGTCATCCTATATATCAATCTTCGTTTCCGGACCATTCCGGAAACCCTCGTGACGTCCGTGATCTCATCCGGGACTCCGAACAACATTCGGTAACCAACCATATAACTCAAATACGCATAAAACAACGTCGAACCTTAAGTGTGCAGACCCTGCGGGTTCGAGAACTATGTAGACATGACCCGAGAGACTCCTCGGTCAATATCCAACAGCGGGACCTGGATGCCCATATTGGATCCTACATATTCTACGAAGATCTTTATCGTTTGAACCTCAGTGCCAAGGATTCGTATAATCCCGTATGTCATTCCCTTTGTCCTTCGGTATGTTACTTGCCCAAGATTCGATCGTCAGTATCCGTATACCTATTTCAATCTCGTTTACCGGCAAGTCTCTTTACTCGTTCCGTAATACAAGATCCCGCAACTTACACTAAGTTACATTGCTTGCAAGGCTTGTGTGTGATGTTGTATTACCGAGTGGGCCCCGAGATACCTCTCCGTCACACGGAGTGACAAATCCCAGTCTTGATCCATACTAACTCAACTAACACCTTCGGAGATACCTGTAGAGCATCTTTATAGTCACCCAGTTACGTTGCGACGTTTGATACACACAAAGCATTCCTCCGGTGTCAGTGAGTTATATGATCTCATGGTCATAGGAATAAATACTTGACACGCAGAAAACAGTAGCAACAAAATGACACGATCAACATGCTACGTCTATCAGTTTGGGTCTAGTCCATCACGTGATTCTCCCAATGACGTGATCCAGTTATCAAGCAACAACGCCTTGTTCATAATCAGAAGACACTGACTATCATTGATCAACTGGCTAGCCAACTAGAGGCATGCTAGGGATGGTGTTTTGTCTATGTATCCACACATGTAAATGAGTCTTCATTCAATACAATTATAGCATGGATAATAAACTATTATCTTGATACAGGAATTATAATAATAACTATACATTTATTATTGCCTCTAGGGCATAATTCCAACAGTCTCCCACTTGCACTAGAGTCAATAATCTAGCCCTCACATCACCATGTGAATTACATTGTAATAAATCTAACACCCATACAGTTCTAGTGTCGATCATGTTTTGGCCGTGGAAGAGGTTTAGTCAGCGGGTCTGCTACATTCAGATCCGTGTGCACTTTGCATATATTTACGTCCTCCTCCTCGACGTAGTCGCGGATGAGGTTGAAGCGTCGTTTGATGTGTCTGGTCTTCTTGTGAAACCTTGGTTCCTTTGCTAAGGCAATGGCACCAGTGTTGTCACAGAACAAGGTTATTGGATCCAGTGCACTTGGCACCACTCCAAGATCCGTCATGAACTGCTTCATCCAGACACCCTCCTTAGCCGCCTCCGAGGCAGCCATGTATTCCGCTTCACATGTAGAATCTGCTACGACGCTTTGCTTGGAACTGCACCAGCTTACTGCACCCCCATTAAGAATAAATACGTATCCGGTTTGCGACTTAGAGTCGTCCGGATCTGTGTCAAAGCTTGCATCGACGTAACCTTTTACGGCGAGCTCTTCGTCACCTCCATACACGAGAAACATCTCCTTAGTCCTTTTCAGGTACTTTAGGATATTCTTGACCGCTGTCCAGTGATCCACTCCTGGATTACTCTGGAACCTGCCTGCCATACTTATGGCCAGGCTAACATCCGGTCTAGTGCACAGCATCGCATACATGATAGAGCCTATGGCTGAAGCATAGGGGACGGAGCGCATATGCTCTCTATCTTCATCAGTTGCTGGGCATTGAGTCTTACTCAATCTCGTACCTTGTAACACTGGCAAGAACCCTTTCTTGGACTGTTCCATTTTGAACCTCTTCAAAACTTTATCAAGGTATGTGCTTTGTGAAAGTCCTATCAGGCGTTTTGATCTATCCCTATAGATCTTAATGCCTAGAATGTAAGCAGCTTCTCCTAGGTCCTTCATAGAGAAACTTTTATTCAAGTAACCTTTTATGCTCTCCAAAAGCTCTACATTGTTTCCAATCAGTAATATGTCATCCACATATAATATTAGAAACGCCACAGAGCTCCCACTCACTTTCTTGTAAATACAAGATTCTCCAACCACTTGTATAAACCCAAATGCTTTGATCACCTCATCAAAGCGCTTGTTCCAACTCCGAGATGCTTGCACCAGTCCATAAATGGATCGCTGGAGCATGCATACCTTGTCAGCATTTTTAGGATCGACAAAACCTTCGGGTTGCATCATATACAACTCTTCCTTAAGGAAACCGTTAAGGAACGCCGTTTTGACATCCATTTGCCAGATTTCATAATCGAAAAATGCAGCTATTGCTAACATGATTCTGACGGACTTAAGCATCGCTACGGGAGAGAAAGTCTCATCGTAGTCAATTCCTGGAACTTGTGAAAAACCCTTTGCCACAAGTCGAGCTTTATAAACGGTCACATTACCGTCAGCGTCCGTCTTCTTCTTAAAGATCCATTTGTTCTGAATAGCCTTGCGGCCCTCAGGTAGTATCTCCAAAGTCCACACTTTGTTCTCATACATGGATCCTATCTCGGATTTCATGGCTTCTAGCCATTTGTTGGAATCTGGGCCCACCATTGCTTCCTCATAATTTGCAGGTTCATTGTTGTCTAACAACATGATTGATAAGACGGGATTACCGTACCACTCTGGAGCAGCGCGTGATCTCGTCGACCTACGTGGTTAAACAGAAACTTGAACTGGAGTTTCATGATCATCATCATTAACTTCCTCCTCAACCGGCGTCGCAATGACAGAGGTTTCCCCTTGCCCTGCGCCACCATCCAGAGGGATGAGAGGTTCGACAACCTCGTCAAGTTCTATCTTCCTCCCACTCAATTCTCTCGAGAGAAACTCCTTCTCGAGAAAAGTTCCGTTCTTAGCAACAAACACTTTGCCTTCGGATTTGAGATAGAAGGTGTACCCAACTGTCTCTTTTGGGTAACCTATGAAGACGCATTTTTCCGCTTTGGGTTCCAGCTTTTCAGGCTGAAGCTTTTTGACATAAGCATCACATCCCCAAACTTTAAGAAACGACAACTTTGGTCTTTTGCCATACCACAGTTCGTATGGTGTCGTCTCAACGGATTTTGATGGTGCCCTATTTAAAGTGAATGCAGCTGTTTCTAATGCATAACCCCAAAATGATAATGGCAAATCAATAAGAGACATCATAGATCGCACCATCTCTAACAAAGTACGATTACGACGTTCGGACACACCATTACGCTGTGGTGTTCCAGGCGGTGTTAACTGCGAAACAATTCCACATTGTCTTAAGTGAGTACCAAACTCGAAACTCAGATACTCACCCCCACGATCAGACAGTGGGAACTTGATCTTCTTGTTACGATGATTTTCCACTTCACTCTGAAATTGCTTGAACTTTTCAAATGTTTCAGACTTGTGCTTCATCAAGTAGACATAACCATATCTACTTAGATCGTCAGTGAAGGTGAGAAAATAACGATATCCGCCGCGTGCCTCCACGCTCATTGGACCACACACATCGGTATGTATGATTTCCAACAAGTCACTTGCACGCTCCATTGTTCCGGAGAACGGAGTCTTAGTCATCTTGCCCATGAGGCATGGTTCGCACGTGTCAAGTGAATCAAAGTCAAGTGACTCCAAAAGTCCATCAGCATGGAGTTTCTTCATGCGCTTTACACCAATATGACCCAAGCGGCAGTGCCACAAAAATATGGCGCTATCATTGTTTACTCTAACTCTTTTGGTCTCAATGTTATGTACATGCGTATCTCTATCAAGATTCAATATGAACAATCCTCTCACATTCAGTGCATGACCATAAAAGATGTTACTCATAGAAATAGAACAACCATTATTCTCAGACTTAAAAGAGTAACCGTCTCGCAATAAACAAGATCCAGATATAATGTTCATGCTCAACGCAGGCACTAAATAACAATGATTTAAGTTCATCACTAATCCCGATGGTAGTTGAAGTGACACTGTGCCGACGGCGATTGCATCAACCTTGGAACCGTTTCCTACGCGCATCGTCACTTCGTCTTTCGCCAGCCTTCGTCTATTCCGCAGTTCCTGCTTCGAGTTGCAAATGTGAGCAACAGAACCGGTATCGAATACCCAGGCACTACTACGAGAGCTGGTTAAGTACACATCAATAACATGTATATCAAATATACCTGATTTTTCTTTGCCCGCCTTCTTATCTGCCAGATACTTGGGGCAATTGCGCTTCCAGTGACCCATACCCTTGCAATAGAAACACTCTGTTTCAGGCTTAGGTCCAGCCTTGGGTTTCTTCAGCGGATTGGCAACAGGCTTGCCGCTCTTCTTCGAATTGCCCTTCTTGCCTTTTCCGTTTCTCTTGAAACTAGTGGTCTTGCTCACCATCAACACTTGATGTTCTTTACGGAGTTCAGACTCTGCGACTTTCAGCATCGCAAACAACTCGCCGGGAGACTTGTTCATCCCTTGCATGTTGTAGTTCAACACAAAGCCTTTATAGCTTGGCGGCAGTGATTGAAGGATTCTGTCAGTGATAGCTTCTTGCGGGAGTTCAATCCCCAGTTCAGCTAGACGGTTTGAGTACCCAGACATTTTGAGCACATGTTCACTGACAGACGAGTTTTCCTCCATCTTGCAAGCATAGAATTTATCGGAGGTCTCATACCTCTCGATCCGGGCGTTCTTCTGAAAGATGAACTTCAACTCCTGGAACATCTCAAATGCTCCATGACGCTCAAAGCGACGTTGAAGTCCCGGTTCTAAGCCATACAAGACGCACATTGAACTATTGAGTAGTCCTCCTTACGCGCTAACCAAGCGTTCTTAACATCCTGATCAGCCGTAGCGGGTGGTTCATCTCCTAGCGCAGCATTAAGGACATAATCCTTCATTCCAGCTTGTAAGATTAGCTTAAGATTACGAGCCCAGTCTACAAAGTTGCTTCCATCATCTTTCAACTTAGCTTTCTCTAGGAACGTATTAAAATTGAGGATGACACTTGCGTGAGCCATGATCTACAACACAAATATATTCAAAGTGGACTTAGACTATGTTTCAAGATAATTAGAGTTCAACTTAATCAAATTATATGCTAAACTCCCACTCAAAAAGTACATCTCTCTAGTCATTTGAGTGGTTCATGATCCACTTACACTATCCCAAGTCCGATCATCACGTGAGTCGGGAGTAGTTTCAGTGGTAAGCATCCCTATGCTAATCACATCATCTATATGATTCATGATCGACCTTTCGGTCTCATGTGTTCCGAGGCCATGTCTGCACATGCTAGGCTCGTCAAGCTTAACCCGAGTGTTCCGCGTGCGCAACTGTTTTGCACCCGTTGTATGTGAACGTTGAGTCTATCACACCCGATCATCACGTGGTGTTTCGAAACGACGAACTGTAGCAACGGTGCACAGTCGGGGAGAACACAATTTCGTCTTGAAATTTTAGTGAGAGATCACCTCATAATGCTACCGTCGTTCTAAGCAAAATAAGGTGCATAAAAGGATTAACATCACATGCAATTCATAAGTGACATGATATGGCCATCATCACGTGCTTCTTGATCTCCATCACCAAAGCACCGGCACGATCTTCTTGTCACCGGCGCCACAGCATGATCTCCATCAACGTGTCGCCATCGGGGTTGTCGTGCTACTTATGCTATCACTACTAAAGCTACATCCTAGCAAAATAGTAAACGCATCTGCAAGCACATATGTTAGTATAAAGACAACCCTATGGCTCCTGCCGGTTGCGGTACCATCGACGTGCAAGTCGATATTTCTATTACAACATGATCATCTCATACATCCAATATATCACATCACATCGTTGGCCATATCACATCACAATCATACCCTGCAAAAACAAGTTAGACGTCCTCTAATTTTGTTGTTGCATGTTTTACGTGGTGACCAAGGGTATCTAGTAGGATCGCATCTTACTTACGCAAACACCACAACGGAGATATATGAGTTGCTATTTAACCTCATCCAAGGACCTCCTCGGTCAAATCCGATTCAACTAAAGTTGGAGAAACCGTCACTTGCCAGTCATCTTTGAGCAAAGGGGGTTACTCGTAACGATGAAACCAGTCTCTCGTAAGCGTACGAGTAATGTCGGTCCAAGCCGCTTCAATCCAACAATACCGTGGAATCAAGAAAAGACTAAGGAGGGCAGCAAAACGCACATCACCGCCCACAAAACCTTTTGTGTTCTACTCGAGAAGACATCTACGCATGAACCTAGCTCATGATGCCACTGTTGGTGAACGTCGCATGGGAAACAAAAATTTTCCTACGCGCACGAAGACCTATCATGGTGATGTCCATCTACGAGAGGGTATGAGTGATCTACGTACCCTTGTAGATCGTACAGCAGAAGCGTTAGAGAACGCGGTTGATGTAGTGGAACGTCCTCACGTCCCTCGATCCGCCCCGCGAACAATCCCGCGATCAGTCCCACGATCTAGTACCGAACGGACGGCACCTCCGCGTTCAGCACACGTACAGCTCGACGATGATCTCGGCCTTCTTGATCCAGCAAGAGAGACAGAGAGGTAGAAGAGTTCTCCGGCAGCGTGACGGCGCTCCGGAGGTTGGTGATGATCTCGTCTCAGCAGGGCTCCGCCCGAGCTCCGCAGAAACGCGATCTAGAGGAAAAACTATGGAGGTATGTGGTCGGGCAGCCGTGAGAAAGTCGTCTCTAATCTGCCCTAAAAGCCCCATATATATAGGAGGAGGGAGGGGGACCTTGCCTTGGGGTCCAAGGGATCCCCAAGGGGTCGGCCGAGCCAGGGGGGAGGACTCTCCCCCCCCAAACCGAGTCCTACTTGGTTTGGTGGGAGGGAGTCCTTCCCCCTTCCCACTTCTTCCCTTTTTTTTTCTTTCCTTTGATATTTTCTCTCTTGGCGCATAGGGGATTGGTGGGCTGTCCCACCAGCCCACTAAGGGCTGGTGTGACCCCCCCAAATGCCTATGGGCTTCCCCGGAGTGGGTTGCCCCCCTCCGGTGAACTCCCGGAACCCATTCGTCATTCCCGGTACATTCTCGGTAACTCCAAAAACCTTCCGGTAATCAAATGAGGTCATCCTATATATCAATCTTCGTTTCCGGACCATTCCGGAAACCCTCGTGACGTCCGTGATCTCATCCGGGACTCCGAACAACATTCGGTAACCAACCATATAACTCAAATACGCATAAAACAACGTCGAACCTTAAGTGTGCAGACCCTGCGGGTTCGAGAACTATGTAGACATGACCCGAGAGACTCCTCGGTCAATATCCAACAGCGGGACCTGGATGCCCATATTGGATCCTACATATTCTACGAAGATCTTTATCGTTTGAACCTCAGTGCCAAGGATTCGTATAATCCCGTATGTCATTCCCTTTGTCCTTCGGTATGTTACTTGCCCGAGATTCGATCGTCAGTATCCGTATACCTATTTCAATCTCGTTTACCGGCAAGTCTCTTTACTCGTTCCGTAATACAAGATCCCGCAACTTACACTAAGTTACATTGCTTGCAAGGCTTGTGTGTGATGTTGTATTACCGAGTGGGCCCCGAGATACCTCTCCGTCACACGGAGTGACAAATCCCAGTCTTGATCCATACTAACTCAACTAACACCTTCGGAGATACCTGTAGAGCATCTTTATAGTCACCCAGTTACGTTGCGACGTTTGATACACACAAAGCATTCCTCCGGTGTCAGTGAGTTATATGATCTCATGGTCATAGGAATAAATACTTGACACGCAGAAAACAGTAGCAACAAAATGACACGATCAACATGCTACGTCTATCAGTTTGGGTCTAGTCCATCACGTGATTCTCCCAATGACGTGATCCAGTTATCAAGCAACAACGCCTTGTTCATAATCAGAAGACACTGACTATCATTGATCAACTGGCTAGCCAACTAGAGGCATGCTAGGGACGGTGTTTTGTCTATGTATCCACACATGTAAATGAGTCTTCATTCAATACAATTATAGCATGGATAATATACTATTATCTTGATACAGGAATTATAATAATAACTATACATTTATTATTGCCTCTAGGGCATAATTCCAACACCAAATTGTAATGATAGAAAAAATTCAAAAAAAAAACTAAAGTTGTTGTAAATAGGCTAAGGCCCAAAACAAGCCCAATAAGAAAAAGCCCAAAAAAATAAAATCAGCCCATGTGATCAATTGAAATGGGTTGGGCTGATTTCAACCATGATGTTTTGATTTCGTCGTAATTTTGCCACGTAGGACTAGGTTTGATTGCCAACGATGATTTAGGATCGTCGTAAAGGTTACGACGATAGAGGAATCGTCATAAAAGTTACGACGATTTTGATCAAAACGTCGCGCTGTTCATTTGTGATGCCCCGTTTTCGACGCTTGGTTTTTTGTCGTGAAATCGTCGTAAATTAAAAACGGTGACGATGTAGCGACGAAAAAATAGCTTCATGTATTAGCATATTCCTTGTAGTGTGAGATTTATCCGAAGAAGGTTGCTGAGTGGCTAGAGTTTTGAAAAGAGAAGTCAGCCATGCAACGAGCCACTTGTTTCGATAATGTTGAAATGAAATACCAAGTGGATGAGCCAGGTGGGACAACGAGAGATGGGCAATCATATGGTGGTCGTTCATTTACGATGTCCCTTCAGACGCGGCAGTGCACTTGTGAGCGACCTAGTAAGGACAATTGGACATCCTCGCACATGATGACGGCATGTCGCACGAGGAATTTGCCCTTCTCTGATGGTGTAGTTCTGAGGTTGCACGAATTCAACTTCAAACTCAAGTTAACATGGGCATCGATATTCCACCCTTTTCATGACCCATCACAGTGGCTGATACGTCCAAAATGCATCACTATTTTGTATCATAATTTGTCTCTATTCATTGATATATTTCACATTATGATGATGTACTTATAGTGTTTTGGTTTATTTTACACAGTTTACAACTTTGCGGTGCCGAAACAGCAGACGCAGTATTCGGCGAAGAAAATTGGACGAAGAGTTACCATATCAGAACATCTCCAACTGTGCTGAAAATTTTGGGGAAGGAGTTTCCGAACAAATCCAAAAGACACACCGAAGAAGGGCTGGAGGGGGCCATAGGTCACCCGTTGACCTGCTAGTGCGGGCCACCCCTAGGCCGTGCCCAGACGCCACCTGGGTGGTGGGTCCCGCCTCCGGCGCTCTCCTTTGGCCTATATGATCCTCTTGACCTAAAAGTTACGGGGACAGAAGTTTTTGCGGAGTTCCGTTGCCGCTCCGAGGCAGAAACCTACAGAGAAGAAAAGACCTTTCCGGCGGGCAGATTCCGCCAGGGAGAACTCCTCCCGGAGAGGGAGATCGTCCTCATCGTCATCACTATCGTCACGGGCATCATCGAGATCATCATCACCATCACCTTCAACACGAGCACCATCCCCATCTTCACCCCATCTTACTTTACCACTGCAATCAGAGTTGTACCTTGCACTATTCATCCCTTCTACTCTAGCAGTGTTGATTACTCTTTTGTAGTGAATGCTATTGAGTTTTGTTGGAGAATTATTGTTATGACCAGGTTGTTCATCATATTTTCATCACCTCTGATCATGATATGTTTTACGTTATGTGAGTAGTTAGTTTAGTTCTTGAGGACATGGTAGAAGTCTAGTTGCTAGTAGTCATATGATGTTGAAGTAATATGTGTTGATTGATATTTATGTTATGGTGTTATTCTGCTAGTGGTGTTATGTGAATGTCGACTACATAACACTTCGACTTTTTAAGGGCCTAGAGGAATGCATCGTGTATAAAGAATGCTTATGGTAGGTTGCCGGAGTGACAGAATCCTGAACCCCAGTTCGCATACTTTTGCACGAGAGAGCATTGGATCCTAAAGCTTATTGCTATGGTTAGGCTTTGCCTTAATTTCTCTCTTGTATTTGCGGACGACTGCAAGAGGGATTAATCATAAGAGTGTACTTGTCTTAGACTAGATGGTGCACTAGTTAAGATCCACCCACATAACACTTATCAATACAAAACATAGTACTAGACAGAATATGGTGAAAGCACTTGACTATCTCTCTCGTGTGTCCTCAGGAACGCCTAAGTCTTTATAAGTGCAGTCCCTCGGCTTATCCTTTGTGTTCAAAAGGATTGGGCCACTTCCTGCTCCTCGGCACCATTTACTTTTCATGCATTTATTTCCTTGTTGCTTATACCAGAAAACCCATAAAAAGTTACCTTTCAGTACTTGGAGTTATTCCTTGCTCAAGATCTCTTGTCAGTACCTTCTGCTCCTCGTTGGGTTCGACACTCCTACTTATCGAAAAGGCTATGATAAATCCCCTACACTTGTGGGTCATCAATACCATTTGCTGGCACCGTTGCCAGGGAGTGTAGCACTATTGGTAAGTGAAATTGGTAAGGAAACCTTTACGTTGTACGTGTTGTTTTTATTTTATTGTTTCCCCCTTTTGTCCCTATGGACAACTTTGGTCTTGGTTTATTACCTGTGGGGAACCACCCCAACACTATTGTGGTGGAGAATCCTCCCCCAGCTACTGAAAATGTGCCCTTTAAAATACCAATTGGTATTATTGATTGTGTCTTGGCTAATCGATATGCATGAGATAGATATCCTGACTTTTAGACTTTCCTTCCACCTATAAATATAGACCCATAGGAGCATCCAAAAAAATCATCTATTTCGGGTTAAATCAATCTTTTGGTTTGACTAGGTTTATTAAATAAAAAAATATTTTTCTTCTCTTCGGCGGGATTTCTGGAAGTCGTCTCCTCATTGGAATTAATTTTTACTCTGCATTCTAAAGGTATTTTTCTGCGTATTTTTTATACTCCCGTAGTTTATTATTTCTAGACTAGTATTCCTACACTAGTATACGGTAGAGTAATTAGATTTATCAATTAGCCTCTGTATTTACACATTAGTCCTAGAATTCTTTTAGACGTAGCACTTTTATTCCGTAAAACAACTTGGCCCTGATTTTTCAAATAGCCATAACTTTTTACTCGTTTATCCGAATTAGATGAAACCAACGCCTAGAGTTTCGTCTTGATCCCACCTATCCGGTGAACCTATCATATCAACTTTTTGAAATTTTCAAATTTCGAAATTTGTTCAGATTCATATTCAAACTTCTTTTGATCATATCTTTTTATCCGTAGCTCCGTTTTAGATGAATCCAATTGCGTCGCATTCGTATCAAAGTAATATTCCCGTTTGTATCATTAGTTTTAACTTCTCAACTTATAACTTTGATCAAATCAGATTTATCTATTAGTGCCCAAAAGTGTTCACATCGTTCTAAGCCGATTCAATGTTATATTCAAATATTTGTATCTTTTGATTCGTTATTTCAAATCTAGTAATTCTTTTTTCTACACGCTCATATTGATCTCCTATATCCAGTAGCATCATTAGTTTCGACCTTTGAACCTTACAAATTTGAGCGATTCAAATTTGTATTCGAACATTCATTTGATCTTACCTTGCAAACAGTAGCACATTTTCCATTGATTTCTTTTTCCCCTAAACACTAGTGTTATGTACTTTCCTATTCATAACAACCATGCTCCAATTCAAATACTTTTGACCTTTATGGAATTCAAATTCTATTCATACTTCAATTCGCTATAACTTGCGTTTTAGTGCTCCATTTCAAGAAATTCTTTCTACAAATAAATTCGTATGTCTTATACTATTTTTCAAATAACATTCATGTTGTTCTCCCAATATTTTTGATCATCTCCCATAGTGTATGCAAGTCGAGCTTATATAGCAATAGTTCATCGTCCATTAACTCTTTTGATCACATTCATGCACCTTCACTTTACAACACACTCAGGACCTTTTTATTAAACCTTAGTACGTTGTTATTTTGCACCAAGTCATGCTTTGTTCTTATGGTCTCTTGGTTCTTCCTTTTTGGCATGAATGTTTATTGAATGCTGTTCGTTTACAATAGATTGCTCGGAGTGTGGCGAGTAGAATTATCAGGATTTTGAGAGCGACTATCTTCATCAAGTAATACCAGGCAATTCATTTGATCATGTATCACCTATGTTTTATGCATCGTAGTTCTACCATCCTATGCCCAATTGCATGTTGAGTAGGTACTTGGAAATTATGGTTACATATTGTAGTACCATGTGGTAGGCAGCCAACAACCCCGCTACTTGGCCCGGGACGACAAATTTCATATTGCTATGCTTGAGTAGACGGGATTCTGGTTGAGAGTTTATCACGAGTGATGCGAGAATAATTTAATAACCAAGACCGGTTAAGTCAGGACTTTTCAAGACCTCGTGATGCAATGCAACTCTGGGTGAAGGACGGTTGATCGGCTTCCTGGAGAAACTAGTGGATGACCCGGGCTGCTGGAGACGGCCATGACATCTTGCGGAAAGCTTCACCCAGGCTCAAAGACACGGACGGATATTTTCAAGACCCAAGGCTTACTTGCACAGCCACAAGTCATTCTGGGCTCTGGCTTGGTTGGACAACGCGGCGACTCTGGACAGGCGGTGCCAGCAGATGTAGAAGAACGGTAGGATCTGGATGGGCACCGACAGGGATTCAGAGGGACCCGTTGAAAGACCATGTTTTGATCATCTGGTCTTCAAACACCCTGAAGTGCGAGGACATACACGGAGGCGATCAAATCTTGTGGGGAACGTGTGCAAAACTCTACAGAGTACTCAAACCTAATCGATTAGCCGTGTCCATGGTCATGGACAACTTGAGCCAAAGGAACTGAAGTTATCTGGAATTCTCAACACCATTTATATATTTGATGTGGGTGATATTGATAACCTGGGTATGAGAACTGGTTGGCGGAACCATCTCATTAACAACCAACAGCGTAGTAATATTTTGCTTTTAGCCCCTCTTGTTGTAGGAGAAAATTTTCTTTACGCTAAAACTTACAACACCACCTGCCATATATGCATATAGTATAGATGATATTTTACCCCCTCTCATATGTGACCTGCCAGCATATTCATTATGCTGACCTACACGGCTGCAACGTCTTATGTTGCAGATATTTTTCTTCGACGAGTAAGAGTACGATTCAGGGTTACGGTCTACACTGGACTTGCCGTTGGTGTTTATTGGGACTCCACTCCCTTGACTGCTTCCGCTGAGATATTTAAGGTATATATCAGTTTTACGCTATTTACATGTGATTGCACTTTGATATATACATTGATGTACTGTGTGTGCCAACATACTGATCCAGGGATGGCACAGATACACAGAGGCTTGACTCGTTTTGAGTCAGGTCGCTACAGAAATGGTATTCAGAGCACATGTTGACTGTAGGACGTAACCCCTAGAAACTGGAAATTTCTTAGGAAAGGATCTCTCAAAAAAATTATTTTTCAAGAACATCCTTCATTTCTCATCTCTTCTGATTTCATCAAATGTTCTCTCTCACCTCAAATAGTTATACAATCCCCTTACCCCTTCGACCTCATGAAGAATCAACGGAGTTTTACTTCAAAGTAAAGAGGATTTCACCATGCATTTGAAGCTACACCAACATAAGACTCTCAAGACCTGAAGAACTTGAAGACCCTGAAGTGTTCAAATAATTATATGACCATTAGATGTCCAAAGCCCTTTTATATACCCACGTTAGATACGATGATTTGTGAGCCGTCATTGGTGTGTGTTTTCCGACGGCCACAAATAAAACCTATTCTCAAAAATATTGTTTATATTGTGTGTATCTCCCTCCCTCTCTTACCCGTCTCATCCCCAAAACCTCAACCCTACCAGATGGAGTATGAAGCTGGACTTGTAGTCTCTGGACCAATGACCCAGCTGGAAGCAGAGATATGGATTCAGAACATGGATAACCACTTCGGGAGCAACTTGATCTCAAGGAAGTATGAAGTGGAACACGCTCTCCAGTACTTTACACAAAGTGCTGCTATCTGGTGGAAAATGCACCATGCCATACAAGGATTTAGTGGAGCAGAAAGTTGGGAAGAATTCAAGAAGACTCTGTTAAGATCCCGTCTCATTCAGAAGGGCTATGATAATCCGAAGGAGAAGACTTGTGCTTGCAAGATCTGTGGAGAAATAGGACACACCTAGGAAGAACACACGGATGGATGCACTCATTGTGAAGTAAATCACCCAGCTGAGGAGTGCCCAAGCAGTCAGGTGACTTGTTTCCTTTGTGAGGGAACCACCCACTACCCAGCTCAGTGTCATATTTACCCCAAGGTGCAACAAGTTGTCAAGCAGCAGAAAGATGCAGTGAAGGAAACCTTCAAGAAGAAGATTCTAGAGGAACCGGTGATGATTGAGAATATTGAAGACCCTGATGGACAAGGCCTGACCAGATTTTTCTCCAATGCATGCTACTCATGTGGAGAAGAAGGACATTATTCACAGGACTACACGAAGAGAAGCCAAGAGTATCTGGGAAACTTCCCGATGGAAGAAGTGGAGTTTGATCCACTTGAAATAGAAGAACTGGCCAAAATAAATGAGTCCGGAAAGAACAAAAAGTATCCTCAGAAGAACCAAATCTCTGCAGACATAGACCTGAGTCATGTCAGATGTTACAAGTGTATGAAATTTGGCCACCACAAATACATGTGCTCAGGAAGGAAGCCGGCAACCCAACGAGCAAAGGCAAACACTAAGACGCCTCGAGACTTGTCAGAACTCATTTGCTTTTGTTGCAAGGAAGCACGACATTTTGCCAGCGATTGTCCACAAAGGAAGAAAGCTAGAATGGAGTAGTTAAGCTTTGACCATGGCAATTAGTGTAATCTGAAGAACTCTTGTTTTTCATGAGATCATGGAGTAAAAAAATTTGTAACAGAAGTCTCTAAGATTGTAATAACATCATGAATAAATGGAATTTATTGTCTCATGATTGCCTATGTTGAACATGTATGCGTTGTTTCTCTTCGAACAAAGATCTCTGAACAATTATGAGGATATGAGAAAATATGGTCTATGCAGGCATGAGTATAATTCATTTTAAGTGTGGTAGTAATCGGTAAACCCACAGGACCCAAGGAGTAGAAATATACCATGCATACCAAGAAGCCAAACCCACTGAATACAGTCGAAGGAAATGTTGGATCATATCAAACTATGGGTATGACAAAAGTTGGATAGTGTACCTTGGAATTGGAATTTTGAGGAGGGATTTAATATGAGGAACAAACACTTTTATTGGTAAACAAACCAATGGCAAGGAAAAAATGAGTTCAAGGAATTCAATCGGTACCAAGGATGCATCTCAAGATTTTCATGAAGGTTTCCCCCAGGCGCATGAGGTAATAAGCTATGATGGATTAGCAAACGTTTTTCTTAGGAGCATACGAAAAACCCGAGAGTTGTGAAGATACGATAGATGTTTTGTTCAGCTTGCAGAACCAATGGATTCGTACAAACTTTGTTCGTGTACAAGAAAAATTATGCAATGCTTGTGAGGATGCCCGAGTGTTAGAATGCGAGATTCGCTAAACCTTATACAGAGAAATGATTTGGGTGCGGAATGGATTGATCACCATGACGACTTACTCTTATCATTTATCTTGCTATTCGGAATGGTAAATCTGAGATACTTACCCATAGTGAGAGACGATGCTCTTTGAAGCTTTTGTTTAAGCCTTAGAATGGTATAAGAAAAGCCCATGTACATGGCACTTGTTGTCATGCGTAGGAAATTTTACGGTGAGGATGAAACCAAGACCCCTCTCTCTGCAGGATAACCACAAATGGTAGACCACCATGAGAATCGTCGATAGGTTATTTAGTATTAATCACGAGTCTGTCAGTTAAGAAGACCCAGCAACGGAAGAAGCTTGTATCAACAGAAGAACTCTCGATTTTGATGAGAACGTTATGAGTATAATGGAAGAGCATCACCAGAGGAGTTAGTATGAAGACTGTAAGGAGTCAGATGCCAAAACCCCACAGGATTGTTAAAATCTTAAGGGACCAGTATCTCTCATTTTAAGTGTGGTAGCATCCCACCTTGCCGGAGGTTGGATTTGTTAGAAGACCCCCAAACCCTAACCTTTCTTTCTAGCCTCTTCGAATCTCGAGGACGAGATTCATTTTAAGTGTGGTAGTTTGTAACATCCCAAAATTATAAATTTTGGAATGTTAATATAATTATTAGATTGAGAGTTTGTTTGTTTGAGTGATTGAAACTTGAGTGGAATTTGAAACTTTTTAAAAACTTTTGAATGAGAGGGAATAAAATGACTTTCCCATTTTCTTTTGAATTCAAATTCATCCATTTAAAATCAGTGAGAGAAGATAACATGACTTCTTCAACTATAAAGAATTTGAATGAATGTGGCATTTGATTTTTTTTCCTTTGGTTTTTGATTCGAATTTTATTTTTGGCACAAGACTTCAACCACAATTTTTTTCCTCACAATATACTTGACAAGCAAGAAAGAGAGGAGGTAACATGACACCCCCCCCCCAAAAAAGTCAGAAGAAAAATAGTGGCAAAAACTTAAAGACAAAACTTGGATTTTATTGAATGTTTAAAAAAATAAATTTTATAAAGTTTTTATTTTGTGAAAAAAAATGTTCATGTTGTACGAAATTTTATTCTGAAAATTTTGATATATAATATGTCTACATAAAATATTCTCTTAATTTCGTTTATATTTGTTTTCGCTGTTTATTTTGAAAAAAATTAAAAAAAGACACTATTCACCAGGAAACACTGTTCATCCGAGCTTGCCTATGGGCTGGCCGAAATTTACTTGGCCCATGGGCATTTGGTCCCTCCTTTTCTCCTCTTTTCGTATATGTTTAGTCCCACATTGCCTAGCTATTGACTTTTAGACCTTCCTTCCACCTATAAATATAGACCCATAGGACCTTTCTCCTCTTTTGGTAGAGAATTAGATTTATCAATTAGTCTCTGTATTTACACATTAGTCCTAGAATTCTTTTAGACGTAGCACTTTTATTCCGTAAAACAGCTTGGCCCTGATTTTTCAAATAGCCATAACTTTTTACTCATTTATCCGAATTAGATGAAACCAATGCCTAGAGTTTCGTTTTGATCCCACCTATTCGGTGAACCTATCATATCAACTTTTTGAAATTTTCAAATTTCGAAATTTGTTCAGATTCATATTCAAACTTCTTTTGATCATATCTTTTTATCCGTAGCTCCGTTTTAGATGAATCCAATTGCGTCGCATTCGTATCAAAGTAATATTCCCGTTTGTATCATTAGTTTTAACTTTTCAACTTATAATTTTGATCAAATCAGATTTATCTATTAGTGCCCAAAAGTGTTCACATCGTTCTAAGCCGATTCAATGTTATATTCAAATATTTGTATCTTTTGATTCGCTATTTCAAATCTAGGAATTCTTTTTTTCTACACGCTCATATTGATCTCCTATGTCCAGTAGCATCATTAGTTTCGACCTTTGAACCTTACAAATTTGAGCGATTCAAATTTGTATTCGAACATTCATTTGATCTTACCTTGCAAACAGTAGCACATTTTCCATTGATTTCTTTTGCCCCTAAACACTAGTGTTATGTACTTTCCTATTCATAACAACCATGCTCCAATTCAAATACTTTTGACCTTTATGGAATTCAAATTCTATTCATACTTCAATTCGCTATAACTTGCGTTGTAGTGCTCCATTTCAAGAAATTCTTTCTACAAATAAATTCGTATGTCTTATACTATTTGTCAAATAACATTCATGTTGTTCTCCCAATATTTTTGATCATCTCCCATAGTGTATGCAAGTCGAGCTTATATAGCAATAGTTCATCGTCCATTAACTCTTCTGATCTCATTCATGCACCTTCACTTTACAACACACTCAGGACCTTTTTATTAAACCTTAGTACGTTGTTATTTTGCACCAAGTCATGCTTTGTTCTTATGTTCTCTTGGTTCTTCCTTTTTGGCATGAATGTTTATTGAATGATGTTCGTTTACAATAGATTGCTCGGAGTGTGGCGAGTAGAATTATCAGGATTTCGAGAGCGACTATCTTCATCAAGTAATACCAGGCAAGTCATTTGATCATGTATCACCTATGTTTTATGCATCGTAGTTCTACCATCCTATGCCCAATTGCATGCTGAGTAGGTACTTGGAAATTATGGTTACATATTGTAGTACCATGTGGTACGCATCCAACAACCCCGTTACTTGGCCCGGGACGACAAATTTCATATTGCTATGCTTGAGTAGACGGGATTCTGGTTGAGAGTTTATCAGGAGTGATGCGAGAATAATTTAATAACCAAGACCGGTTTAGTCAAGACTTTTCAAGACCTCGTGATGCAATGCAACTCTGGGTGAAGGACGGCTGATCGGCTCCCTGGAGAAACCAGTGGATGACCCGGGATGCTGGAGACGGCCATGACATCTTGCGGAAAGCTTCACCCAGGCTCAAAGAGACGGACGGATATTTTCAAGACCCAAGGCTTACCTGCACAGCCACAAGTCATTATGGGCTCTGGCTTGGTTGGACAATGCGGCGACTCTGGACAGGCGGTGCCAGCAGATGTAGAAGAATGGTAGGATTTGGATGGGCACCGACAGGGATTCAGAGGGACCCGTTGAAAGACCATGTTTTGATCATCCGGTCTTCAAACACCCTGAAGTGCGAGGACATACACGGAGGCGATCAAATCTTGTGGGGAACGTGTGCAAAACTCTGCAGAGTACTCAAACCTAATCGATTAGCCGTGTCCACGGTCATGGACAACTTGAGCCAAAGGAACTGAAGTTATCTGGAATTCTCAACACCATTTATATATTTGATGTGGGTAATATTGATAACCTGGGTATGAGAACTGGTTGGCGGAACCATCTCATTAACAACCAACAGCGTAGTAATATTTTTCTTTTAGCCCCTCTTGTTGTAGGAGAAAATTTGCTTTACGCTAAAACTTACAACACCACCTGCCATATATGCATATAGTATAGATGATATTTTACCCCCTCTCATATGTGACTTGCCAGCATATTCATTATGCTGACCTACAAGGCTGCAACGTCTTATGTTGCAGATGTTTTTCTTCGACGAGTAAGAGTACGATTCAGGGTTACGGTCTACACTCAACTTGCCGTTGGTGTTTATTGGGACTCCACTCCCTTGACTGCTTCCACTGAGATATTTAAGGTATATATCAGTTTTATGCTATTTACATGTGATTGCACTTTGATATATACATTGATGTACTGTGTGTGCCAGCATACTGATCCAGGGATGGCACAGATACACAGAGGCTTGACTCATTTTGAGTCGGGTCGCTACATTGGTCCCGGTTTGTGGACGGAACCGGGACTGAAGGACAACATTTGGTCCCTGTTCGAGCCAAAACCCGGGACGAATTGTTTTGGGCCAGGAGCGAGGCACATTCGTCCCGGTTCGTGTCTGGAATCGGGACCAAAGGGGCCAGACGAACCGGGACTAATGGCCCACGAGGCCCGGCGGGCGCCCTGGCCTCATGAACCCGGACCGATGCCCCCATGGGTCCCGGTTCGTAAGTGAACTAGGACTAATGGGATTTCATCACGTGGACCAAAGCCCTCTTTTCTACTAGTGTAGGAACCTAAAGATCAATTTCTCTTTAGTTGTACTGAAACAATTTTCCTTGTTGCATATTGGCAAAACCGTGGGAGAACATATATATATGTCATAGTTAATGTAGGGTTTCTTGATAAATTCATAGAATATGAAAATTGCATAGGATAGCAATATGTTCCATTTGAATCCTAAGGATCAATTTCTCTTAAGTTGTAGTGAAATAGTTTTCCTTGTTTCCTATTTGCAAAACTGTGGGAGAACATATATATATATGTCATAGTTGATTTATGGTTTCTTGATCAATTAAATTGCATAGGATAGCAATATGTTCCATTTGAATCTTAAAGATCAATTTCTCTTTAGTTGTAGTGAAACAATTTTCCTTGTTGCAGCAGCATGTAACATTTGTTCCATTTTAATTTGTTGTTTTTGCAGTAGTGACAAGCATTGTCCAGAACTCATGGACTTCCTTCATAGCGGCATACATTTTGCTAGTGTTGATATAAGGAACAACAAGCTCAGGATGAGGCACAACTTCGGTATTTCGATACCAGCTGACTACCACATTGATATCCAAGACAAATTCAGGCTTGAACATGAGAGTACTTCGATGGCTCATATGGCAGTCGCCTTGATCGACGAGGAGTACGTTGATATGAAGACCAAATTCCCAAAGTATCACCACAAAAAGTGGGAGAGGACCCCACTTGATGGTATCAACATTGAGTATGCAGCAAAAGATGCATATGTTGCATACGAGTTGTACCTCAAGATTCAAATCACGAACCATGGCCAGCGTCACCTCGCACTAGCACCACCACCACCAGTTTGGGGACTTTCTGATTCAGACGAGCAGTGTTCACAACAGCGAAGACTTGTATATATATAGTTGTGCTAGCTATTATAATGTACTACTTGGACGAGTATTATTATGTACTGCTTGGACCAATTTATGTCTAGTTTCTGTTTGTGCCATTAGTTTCCAAATTTGAATGGTTTAACCCTTTCTAACTTCACTTGTTACTTTTCATGGTATCATGCATTTCGACCACATATATAGCACGCTTCATTTGTTGTAACCCTCTTAACTTCGTGTACAAACTAATGACCCTGAAATTGAAAAGCGTTAAAAATGACCTCTCAAAAGGCTGAAACTTGGCATGGTATCATCATTTCACTCACATAACATGTGATAAAATGAAGATACCATGCGAACTTTCAACCTTTTTAGAGTTCATTTGTAGTGCTTTTCAATTTCTGGGTCATTTAGCTCAAAAATCAGTAAATGCATGAAAAAAACAATGAAGTCAGAAAGTGTTGAAAATTGATGATGTGGCTTTGAATAGTGTATTATGAACACACAAAAGTCTGGAGTTCAAATAAATTCAAAAAAATTAAATCCCTTTTGTAAGAGATGAGTTTTCGTATGAAACCGTGATACTTCGAAACAGTTTGTCCGTTTTGTACATGAAGCGCATCCAGTTTTTGCCGTAACCCTCTCAACTTTTTAGCACATGATATGTGGCTGAAATGGTGATACCATGTCAACTTTAAATCTTTTCAGAGTTCATTTGTAGTGCTTTTCAATTTCTGGGTCATTTAGCTCAAAAAATTAGTAAATGCATGAAAAATACAAAATGAAGTCAAAAAGTGTAGAAAAATGATGATGTGGCTTTGAATGGTACATTTTGAACACACAAAAAGTGTGGAGTTCAAATAAGTTCAAAAAAATGAAATCCCTTTTGTAGGAGATGAGTTTTCGTATGAAACCCTCATACTTCGAAAGTGATTATCTGTTTTGTAGACGAAGTGCATCCAGTTTTTGCCGTAACCCTCTCACCTTTCTAGCACATGCTATGTGGGTGAAATGAAGATACCATGCCAACTTTCAACCTTTTTAGAGTTCATTTGTAGTGCTTTTCCATTTCTGGGTCATTTAGCTCAAAAAATCAGTAAATGCATGAAAAATACCAAATGAAGTCAGAAAGTGTTGAAAATTGATGATGTGGCTTTGAATGATGCATTTTAAACACACAAAAAGTCTCGAGTTCAAGTAAGTTTAAAAAAATGAAATCCCTTTTGTAACAGATGAGTTTTCGTATGAAATTGTGATACTTCAAAATAGATTGTCCGTTTTATACACGAAGTGCATCCAGTTTTTGCCGTAACCCTCTCAACTTTTTAGCACATGCTATGTGGGTGCAATGATGATACCATGCCAAATTTCAACCTTTTCAGAGTTCATTTCTAGTGCTTTTCAATTTCTGGGGCATTAAGGTCAAAACAAATGAGTAAATGCATGAAAAATACCAAATGAAGTCACAAAGTGTTGAAATTTAATGATGTGGCTTTGAATGGTGCATTTTGAACACACAAAAAGTTTGGAGTTCAAATAAGTTCAAAAAACTGAAATCCCTTTTGCAAGACATGAGTTTTCGTATGAAACCCTCATACTTTGAAAGAGATTGTCCATTTCATACACAAAGTGCATCCAGTTTTTGTCTTAACCCTCTCAACTTTTTAGTTCATGCTATGTGGGTGAAATGATGATACCATGCCAACATTTAACCTTTTGAGAGTTCATTTGTAGTGCTTTTCAATTTCTGGGTCATTTAGCTCAAAAAATCACGAAATGCATGAAAAATACCAAATGAGGTCACAAAGTGTTGAAAATTGATGATGTGGATTTGAATGGTGCATTTTGAACACACAAAAAGTATGGAGTTCAAATAAGTTCAAAAAAATGAAATCCCTTTTGTAACACATGACCTTTTGTCCTCATACTTCGAAAGAGTTTGTCTAATTTGTACACAAAATGCATCCAGTTTTTGCCGCAACCCTCTCAACTTTTTAGCAAATGCTATCTGGGTCAAAAGGTGATACCATGCGAACTTTCAACCTTTTCAGATTTCATTTGTAGTGCTTTTCAATTTCTGCGTCATTTAGCTTAAAGAATGAACTAATAGCAAAAAAATGAACTAAAAATAATCAATTAAAATATTCTGTTATGATCAAATAAAACAAAACTATAATATTCTTCTATAGCAAAAAGAATCAACTAAAGAGCTTTTATAAAACTCTAATAGCAAAAAGAATCAACTAAAAAGCTTTTATAAACCTCTAGTATTTTTGACACTAAAATTATATAAAATTTATGCAACTGAAATTATCAAAGTATTTTTTTGTTCGAAACATTAATAGCAAAAACATTTTTCATAAATTATTTTTTGTTAGAAACTTTAATAGCAAACTAAAATAACAAAATCTGTTTTTGAGTAAAACACCCATTTAAAATAACCTAAAAATTATCAAATTGAATATAATGATAAAACACACTAATATTAAATAGCAGGAAAAAGAATCACTCAAAAATCTATTTTAAAAGTAAAGTTATTCACAAACTAGTGATTCACAAACATTTCAAAGAATTCAAATTTAAACTAATCAAATTTGAAAACTAATCGCACTAAAAATTAAATGCGAATTTATAGAACAAATTCAACCTAAATTCAAAACACTTTGAATTTAGGTTGAATTTTGTCATTAAATTCGCATCTATTTTCACTTTTATGCCCATAGTCCACCTTTAGAGAGCAGCTCAACGTTGTAGCCGCAGCGGGGCTTAGAAACGGGTCCGGGTGCCCTTCGCTTCACGAGGTGGGACTAAATATCGAACCGCACCGCGACTGAGGTAGGCACATGCCTTTCGTCTCGCTTGGTGGCACCAACCAGGACTAATGCCACCCTTTCGTCTCGGTTTGTGGCACCAACCAGGACTAAAGGTCTCTTCTTCCCGCCCTTTGGGCTGCTGAAAATTGATCTTTAGTCCTAGTTAGAGCCACCAACTGGGACAAAAGGGTGGCATTGGTCCCGGTTTGTGCCACTAACCGGGACCAAAGGTGTTCGCATATAAGGCGGGACTTGTCGAAATTTCCCCAATCTCTCCCATTTGCCCCCGACGCCCTGCCCCGACGTCGTCAGGCTGCCATAGCTCGCCGCCAACCCCGAGCCAGTCCTCCTCATCGTCGCCGCTCCCGATCTAGTCCTCCTCGTCATCGCCACCGTCCCCGAGCGTATCCTCGTCGTCGTCGTTGCCCTGAGCCTATCGTCGTCACTGCCCCGAGCCCGTCGCCGCCGGCCCGCGCCTCCTCTCCGAGCCCGTCGTCGTCGTCGCCTGCGCCACCCCGATCCCGTCCTAACCGCCACCCCCGAGCCCGTCGTCACCGTCGCCCCGAGCCCATCGTCGTCGCCCCGAGGCCGTCGTCGTCGCCGACCTGAGCCCGACTACGCCGGCCCGCACCTCCTCCCTGAGCCCGTCGTCGTTGTCGCCCGCGCCACCCCGAGCCCGTCGTTGTCGCTCGTCGCCGCCCGGAGCACGCGCCACCCCGAGCCCGTCGTCGCCGTGTTTGTACATTTTCAAATATTCACTATGCATTTTTGTACATTTTCAAATGTTCACTATGCATTTTGATAATTTTTTCTAGTTTATGATTATACTTAAAACCATTGTAAAAACATTGTTGGAAGTTTTTATGATTATAGTTCATTATGTTCAATATAGTTATAGATCCAACAATAGTTCATTATGCATTTTCTAGTTTATGATTATACAATTTGATAGATGTTTCTAGTCTTGGAAAGTTTTCCCCATCCATGTAGTGACGAGACACGATTCAAATTTGAGACCCTGACTTGTTAGCGATGAATTTGATACCTTCATGGATGAACTAAACACACCCCTCCAAGTAGTGACGAGACACGGTAGGTGATAACCCACAAGTCTAGGGGATCGCAATAGTTTTCGCAGGTAAGATAACCCAATTTATTGATTCGACACAAGGGGAGCCAAAGAATATTTATTAGCTTTAACAGTTGAGTTGTCAATATAACCGCACCTCAAAGATACTTGCTTGGAAACGAAATATTAGTAGCAACAGTGATATGGAAGTGATGGTGGCAAAGGAAATAATAGTGACAAAGCAGCAAAATTAAAACAGCGAAAGTAAAGCAAGTCATGACTAGCAGGATTAAAACATTGTAGGCTAAGGAGATGGATGGTTGGTCATGGACGAGACATATCATGTATTTAACTTGGGGCAAGGCACATAGAAAAGTAATGATCATCTAGGCATATATCAAACATTAGGCATGTATCTCGAGGTAGTCGTGCGTGCTTGCAATAAGAACTTGCACAACATCTTTTATCCTACCATCCCGCTATCAACACGGCCAAAAGGAACTTATGGAGATTAGGTGCTCCTGTCAAAGAGCAGCGAAACAAAGCATTAACAATCAATGGATACATGGAATCCTCAAACTATAGTCTATCCCCTTTGGTGTCCCAAGCTGTCAACATTGGGATCGCCGGTTCCAGACTATAATCGGTGCATACTACTCATAGATAGGATCTAGAACACAAACATACTCATGAAAACATAAGGTATTCAGATCTGAAATCATGGCACTCGGGCCCAAAGTGACAAGTATTAAGAGTAACAAGTAGTAGCAAATATGATAAACACCGTAGTAGATGATAGGCAACATGCCCCCAACAATCTGATGAACTATTACATGATCTAACTCATCCAATATCTTGTTAGGGAACATAGCATGGGAAACAAAACATTTCCTACGAACAAGCAATACCAATCCATCACTACTAGGAAAAGGCATGCTAGTGGCGCACCTGTTTTGGCTACTAATGGCGCACTATAGGTGCGCCACTAGCATCACGCCATTAGAATTTTTTACTAATGGCGCACCTCAGGTGCGCCATTAGTATATGGTATACTAATGGCGCACCAGGAAGTGCGCCATTAGTATAGCTCATGGTGCGCCATTAGTATGCCTCCCAGGTGCGCCATTAGTATTGCCTCTCAGGTGCGCCATTAGTATGCCTCCCAGGTGCGCCATTAGTATGCCTCTCAGGTGCGCCATTAGTATGCCTCCCAGGTGCGCCATTAGTATGCCTCTCAGGTGTGCCATTAGTATGCCTCCCAGGTGCGCCATTAGTATGCCTCCCAGGTGCGCCATTAGTATGCCTCCCAGGTGTGCCATTAGTATAGCTCATGGTGCGCCACAGGTTATACTACCAGCTCTAAAACTATTCAATTATTATCCTCACACCCACAAGAAGGTTCAAGATGAACACATACTACACCACAATGAAAATATGTTTATAAACATGCACATACATTGAATGCAAGTTGACAAACAAATTAACCTAAAGGAAGCATAGTTTTGACCATCTTAACAATCATCTAGAACACACAACAGGGACAGTTCCCTTTTCGTGTCGAAGCTCATCCAGCAGCCCTCGATGTCACAAGTGTACCCTTCGACGTGCATCGGATGATCTCTTGGAGTGCTCTCCTCTCCTATAGCCTTCTTCAGCTGCTTCGTCGTTTCGGTGTGAACCTCGCGGTGCTGCAGCAGATGCTTGTGCGTGAAGAACTTCTTTCCACAGCCATCCACCGAGCAGATGTGGCGCTCATGCTGGGACAGTTCATTCTTCGTGTCGAAGCTCATCGAACAGCCCTCAATGCTGCACGTGTACCCTTCGACGCGCATTTAAGTTTTTGACATTACCAACGTTGATGGGAGTATAATGTGCTTTTGAACAATAACTGCATTAACATAGTCAAGTACAATCAGAATGAGCAATTACCCAGTCATACCAAGCAGATGAAGCATTAGAGAGGATGCCACAAGTTCAAGAAGCATTAGATATAAAAAAAGGTGCATTGCACTCGATCATGATGAGTAAGCAGCTTGATGGCAACATAAAAGAATAATATGGGCCCCACCAATTGCTTGGAGTTGCTTCTCAACCTCGACAGCATGCTCAAGATAGAATACATGCATTCTTGATGAATCCTTATCAATTCTCACAATTGGTTTATTTAAATTCTCCATCATGGTTGTAGAGTTTCTAGGGTCACCCACAGAAATTGGAGTGCTATTACATCTAGCATCGTAATCTGCTCCGCTGGCATCAAGTGGCTCCTTCACAGTCTCTTTTGACCTTGATGGTTCAGGTTGAACCTTCTGTTCCATTGTCCAACAATTATTCTTTAGCTGAAAACCTTGAGACAGTGCCATCTTAAGTTGATATTTGTTTCTTGTGCGAACGCCTCTTGGTCCATTCGAAATACCTAAGCCACCATTACACTGAGAGCTCTGGGATGATGGCCTTTGTTCGCATTTGATGCTACTTAACGAAATCAAAGAGTACAAAACCAGGCCCTGCATGTTGATTAGGAATACATACAATGCATCAGATAACACAATAAATGATGTAAGAGAAATAAACTAAGATGAACATTTGCATAACAAATGAAGGAGAAATCCAACTAGAGCTACACAAGTTACATCCGTGTATGTTTGTCTCTACAAGCATCCAAGACACCTGCAACTGAATGTACATATTCAGTACATGCATGATAAAATGGCATCAATTGACATCTTAGTGTTCAAGTGTACTTCAAGGCTCTTCCCACTAATATCATACAGCTGCAACAACCAGTATATGCAAATTATGAAAGAACGCACCACACATAATTTTTGCTGCCGCATTAGCTGATCCCTGGAATTCACAATCATGAAAGAACGCACCAGACAGAATTTTTCCAGCTATGTATGTTTGCCTCGGTGGTTCCTGCGTAGAGTAAACATTTAAACATGTTGCTGCCAGCTATGCATACATTGCTTGCAACTACTTTTCTTACATGACATGGACCACCATATAATTTCAGATATGTGTTCCACGCCATAAACTTTACAGAAGCATAGCTAACAGAGATTAACGCCCCAATTTGGGGCATGACTAATACTCAGATCCTCTGTATAGATTATGCTTCGTCTAAGGTGCCAAAAGAACACACATAAATCATGGACCACCATATATATGTTGAGACACCGCCACAAATTTTACAGAAGCATAGCTAATAGAGATTAACAAAGAAAAATTACCATGATGATTGAATCATGGATTAATACAACCAGCATTCAGATTTCAGATCATCTTGAGAGATCATGCCAGGTGTAAGGTGAAAAGAATCATGCACAAATAAAAACCATAAGAAAACAAATTATCTCCAGGATTGTTCTCCTGATCAATTTAAACAAATTGCACACTCTAATGAGCCAAACATTACAAGTAGAGTTAAATTCGTTCTTCCAGCTCTCTACACTGGAAACTGTAGGTACCACAAACTCAACCAATATAAATTTCAGAACCAAAACAATGCATGACCCATCAGATATTATAAGCACCAGATCGGTTAAAGAGAAAAGGGCATGGACTCCTAAGCTCGAGAGAAAATTCCAGTATAAATTGTAGGTACCACAAACTCAAACAATACTACTAAAATAATATAGGAGAATCATGTGGATATGAAAATCAATGGGACATTCTCATTCCACAAACTGGCGGCCAGGGGCCGCTACCGCAGAGGCTAGAGTTTTTTCTAGACACTGAATTGGTTGTCACCAAATCAGCTCTGAATCAGAAGTACTTGAAGAACATAACCTACTACCAAAACATAAAAAAATCAATAATATAATTACAAAACTTGGTCTAAATTGATGAGAGTGATGGAGTTGTGATCTTATTGTTGCATAATTACGGTGTACATGAATATTTTGTAGATGGCTTCGTGGCTAGAACTGTAGTTAAAGCATTTGGCTGAAGACTGGTATCAACAGTGTGCCACAATTTATACGGCGGATAATGTTTTGGTGGCCTGCACCTTTGTAACAAGAATGAGGTACTGTTATTGTTGCTGAACCTTCTTCAGACAGGTGGTACAAAGTTAAAAAAAACTATTGCGAGTTTAATTTTTGATGTATGTACGCCGTTTGTATGAACATGCGACGTTATTCTTGTTCAGAAAAGGCAATGCTCAAGTACTAGTTTTGTGTACCACCGATCCATCTGTGTGATACAGGGTACTTTATAAGTGGAGGTTCAGCAAAACGTCAATATCGGCGAGGCAATATCTGTGCCATATCATCTGGATACATATAGTCTTCTTAAGTCTAAACTATGTGGCCCATACAGTTTCTTTGCTCTGGTTCTGGGTAAAAATAGGATTTCATCTCGTTTTTTTCTCATGCATTCACAAAAGAAAAGAAGAAGATCTGCAATCAAAAAGGGTTGATAGGCATTGATTGAGCACGACATTTTGTACTAACCTCAATTCGGGCATACAGGGGACTCCCGGTTGAAGGCACGGTCAGTTTGTACGATTCATCCACCCCGAACTTGAGCTGCAGCAGAGCAAAATGCAGAGCATGTAAACAAGGAAGCATCAAAATTAATCAATCCTGCGGCACGGCAGCTCAAGAAACAACAACATAGTAAGTACTGTTACATACCTCGTCGTCCGGGGAACGGACGGACACATTGACACCGGCGAGCACGGGCAGGCCGTCGTAGCTGCCATTGATGGCGTGGTCCAGCTGGATGGCGGCCACCATCCTCCTAAAGGCGTCGGCCAGGATGGCCTTCCCGTCCTTGTACCCGGCCCCGGCCGTCGTCAGCTTGAGGTCCCTGGCGACGTAGAGCGTCCTGGCCCCTCGCCTTGGTTGCGGGCCGCGCCGCTCCGTTCATGCCGCCATGCCACCGCGACCGGGAGGGGGGAGGATGTAGGGAGGCGAGAGGGCGTGCACCGTGACCGGAGGGTGGATGCGCCCGCCGGCGGAGGGAGCGAAGGTGGGTGAGACCGCTGGCTTTGGTGCGCCGCCGCCGCCGCCGCCTGCGGTTGGGAGGGAGGAGATTGGGGTGGATGGTGGGTGGGTGGGTGGGTTACGACGGCTCGTGTCACGTGAGGCGCATCTGCTCTGCTCCTCTATCTTTTTTTTTGCAAAACTACTAATGGCGCACCATCATCTGGTGCGCCATTAGTAACCTGGTTACTAATGGCGCACCAGATGATGGTGCGCCATTAGTAGTTTTGCAAAAAAAATATATAGTAGTGGCGCACTGGGTGAGTGGTGCGCCATTACTAGTTAAACTAGTAATGGCGCACTCTCCCCCGGTGCGCCATTAGTACTTTTGCAAGACAAAATAGTAGTGGCGCACCGAGTGTGTGGTGCGCCATTAGTGTCCATCACACTAATGGCACACCTGCACATGGTGCGTCATTGCTATATAGTAGTAGCGCACTACTTGTCTGGTGCGCCATTAGTATCTATATCATCTATAGCCCTTTTCCTAGTAGTGCATGGTGATGATCATCTACAAGAGGGGAGAGTGAATCTACATACCCTTGTAGATCGCTAAGCGGAAGCGTATATAACGCAGTTGATGTAGTGGACCATCTTCGCGATCCAAATCGTAGCCCGTCCCGCGATCTCATCACGATCCGTCCCGCGATCCCATCACGATCCTTCCCGATCTAGTGCCGAACGGATGGCACCTCCGCGTTCAGCACACGTACAGCTCGATGACGATCTCCACCTTCTTGATCCAGCAAGAGGGGCGGAGAGGTAGATGAGTTCTCCAGCACGGCGGTGTAGTGGTGGTGGTCGTGGTGCTATTCCAGCAGGGCTTCGCCTAAGCACTGCTGAAACTAGAGGAGAAACAGATCTAGAGAGAGAGGGCAGCACGTGGCTGTTTTCTGTTGTGTCTAAAACCCTCAAAATACTTAGTATATATAGGAGGATAGGAGGGAGAGGGCTGCGCCCTAGGGAAGCCCTTTCTTCCCTTGCGCAAGCAGGAGAGGAGGAGTCCTCCTCCAATTCTATTTGGAGTAGGATTCCTCCTTCCCACTTGGAAACTCTTTCCACCTTGTGTTATTTCCTTCTCAAACCTTATGGGCCTTAGTGGGAACTTATTCCAGCTCACTAGGGGCTGATTTATATCTTCTCACAGCCCATGAGGCCCCTTGGGGTGTGACACCCCTCCCGATGGTCCCCGGCACCCCTCCCGGCACTCCCGGTACACTACCAATGAGCCCAGAACTTTTCCGGTGACCAAAACAGGACTTCCTATATATCAATCTTTACCTCCGGACCATTCTGGAGCTCCTCGTGACGTTCGGGATCTCATCCGGCAACCCGAACAACATTCGGTAACCAACACCAATAACTCAACTATACCGAAACATCACCGAACCTTAAGTGTGCAGACCCTGCGGTTCGAGAACCATGCAGACATGGCCTGAGACACTCTCCGGTCAATAACCAATAGCGGGACCTGGATTTTCATATTAGCTCCCACATATTCTACGAAGATCTCTATCGGTTGAACCACTATATCAAGGATTTAGTTAATCCCGTATGTTGTTCCCTTTGTCCTTTGGTATGTTACTTTCCCGACCGTCGGTATCTCCATACTTAGTTCAATCTCGTTACCGGCAAGTCTCTTTACTCATTCCGTAATACAAGATCCCGTAACTAACTCCTTAGTCACATTGCTTGCAAGGCTTGTTGTGATGTTGTATCACCGAGTGGGCCTCGAGATACCTCTCCGTCACACAGAGTGACAAATCCCAGTCTTGATCCATGCCAACCCAACATACACCTTTGGAGATACTTGTAGAGCACCTTTATAGTCACCCAGTTATATTGCAACGCTTGATAACCCACAAGGTATTCCTATGGTGTCCGGGAGTTGCATGATCTCATGGTCAAGAGAACACATGCATTGACATGCAGAAAACAGTAGCAATAAACCGACACGATCATATGCTACGTTCATAGTTTTGGGTCTTTTCCATCACATCATTCTCCCAATGATGTGATCCCGTTATCAAGTGACAACACTTGTCTATGGTCAGGAAACCTTGACCATCTTTGATCAACGAGCTAGTCAACTAGAGGCTCACTAGGGATAGTGTGTTGTCTATGTATCCACACATGTATTTGAGTTTCCAATCAATACAATTCCAGCATGGATAATAAACGATTATCATGAATAAAGAAATATAATAATAACCAATTTATTATTGCCTCTAGGGCATATTTCCAACAGTCTCCCACTTGCACTAGAGTCAATAATCTAGTTCACATCACTATGTGATTGAATGAACCTAACACCCATACAGTTATGGGGTTTCATCATATCTTGCTTGTGAGAGAGGTTTTTAGTCAATGGTTCTGAACCTTTCAGATCCGTGTGTGCTTTACAAATATCTATGTCATCCTATAGATGCTCCTACCACGCACCATTTGGAACAATTCCAAATGACTGCTCCACTATACGAATCCGGTTTACTACTCATAGTTATTCGGATTAGTGTCAAAGCTTGCATCGATGTAACTCTTTATGACGAACTCTTTAATCACCTCCATAATTGAGAAAAATTCCTTAGTCCACTAGTTACTAAGGATAGCTTTTGACCGTTGTTGGTCCAGTAATCCATTCCTGTATCACTTTTGTACCCCTTGACACATTCATGGCAAGGCACACATCAGGTGTGGTACACAGTATAGCATACTATAGAGCCTACGGCGAATGCATAGGGGGCAACCTTCGTCCTTTATCTTTCTTCTACTGTGGTCGAGATTTGAGTCTTACTCAAATTCACACCTTACAACACAGCCAAGAACTCCTGCTTTACCGATCTATTTTGAACTCCTTCAAAACTTGTCAGGGCATGCATTTCGTTGAAAGTTCTTTATTAAGCGTCTTGATCTATCGCCATAGATCTTGATGCACAATGTTCAAGTAGCTTAATCCAGGTTTTCCTTTGAAAAATACCTTTCAAACAACCCTTTATGCTTTCCAAAAATTCTACATTATTTCCGATCAACAATATGTCTACCACATCTACTTACCAGAAATCCGATAGTGCTCCCACTCAATTCTTTGGAAATAGAAGTTGCTCACAAACCTTGTATAAACCCAAAAACTTTGATGATCTCATCAAAGCGTATATTCCAACTCTGAGATGCTTGCACCAGTCCACAGAAGGATCGTTGGAGCTTGCATACTTGTTAGCATCCTTAGGATTGACAAAACCTTCTTGTTGTATCACATACAACCTTTCCTCAAGGAAACCGTCGAGGAAACAATGTTTTGACATCCTATGTGCAATATTTCATAAATAATGCAGCAACTGCTAACATAATTCCAACAGACTTTTAGCGTCGCTACGACTGAGAAAGTCTCATCATAGTCAACTCTTTGAAATTGTCAGAAACATCGTTGCAACAAGTCGAGCTTTTCTTAATGGTGAATTTTCACCATCATCATCTTTCTTTCTTTTAAAGATCCATATGTACTTAATAGTCTTACGACCATCAAGTAGTTCTTCCAAAGTCTACACTTTGTTTTTATACACGGATCCTCTCTCGGATTTCATGGCCTCCAGCCATTTGCCGAAATCCCGGCCCACCAACGCTTCTCCATAGCTCGTAGGTTCATTGTTGTTTAGAAACATGACCTCCAAGACAGGTTATTGTACCACTATGTAGCAGTACGCGACCTTGTCGACCTATGAGGTTTGTAGTAACTTGATCTGAAGCTTAATGATCACTATCATGAGTTTCCACTTCAATTGGCGTAGGCGCCACAGGAACAACTTCCTGTGCCCCGCTACACACTGGTTGAACTGACGGTTCAATAACCTCATCAAGTTCCACCACCCTCCCACTCAATTCTTTTGAGAGAAACTTTTCCTCGAGAAAGGACCCGTTTCTAGAAACAAACACTTTGGTTCTGGATCTGAGATAAGAGGCATACCCAACTGTTTTGGGTGTCCTATGAAGATGCATTCATCCGCTTTGGGTTCGAGCTTATCATGCTGAAACCTTTCCACATAAGCATCGCATCCCCAAACTTTTAAGAAACGACAACTTAGGTTTCTCCAAACCATAGTTCATATGGTGTCATCTCAGCGGAAATATGTGGTGCCCTATTTAAAGTGAATGCGGTTGTCTCTAATGTGTAACCCATAAACAATAGTGGTAATTCGATAAGAGACATCATAGTATGCACCATATCAAATAGGGCGCGGCTATGGCGTTCTGACACATCATCACACTATGGTGTTCTAGGTGGCATGAGATGTGAAGCAATTTTCACATTTGTATTAATTGTGTACCAAACTATTAACTTAGATATTCATATCTATGATCATATCGTAGACATGTTACCCTCACGACGATCTTCACTTCACTCTGAAACTACTTGAACCTTTCAATAATTCAGACGTGTGTCTCATCAAGCAAATATACTAGTATCTACTCAAATCATATGTGAAGTAAGAACATAACGATATCCACTGCGTGCATCAGCACTCATTGGACTGCATACATCCAAATGTATTACTTCCAATAAGTTACCTTCTAGTTCCATCTCACTGGAAAACGAAACCTTCGGTCATCTTGCCCATGTGGTATGATTTGCATGTCTCAAGTGATTCAAAATCAAGTGAGTCCAAACAATCTATCTGCATGGAGTTTCCACATGCGTTTATACCAATAGGTATGGTTTGCATGTCTCAAACGTTTCCAAAATGAGTGAGTACAAAGATCCATCAGCATGGAGCTTCCTCATGCATTTTATATAACATGACTCAAGCGGCAGTGCCACAAGTAAGTGGTACTATCATTACTACTTTGTATCTTTTGGCATAAATACTATGAACATGTGTAGCATTACGATCGAGATTCAATAAATCACTGAAGGTATTTATTCAAGCAAACAGAATAACCATTATTATCTTTAAATGAATAATCGTATTGCAATAAACACGATCTAATCATGTTCATGCTCAAGCAAACACCAAATAACAATTATTTAGGTTTAACACTAATCCCGATGGTAGAGGGAGCGCGATGTTTGATCACATCAACCTTAGAATTACTTCCAACACACATCATCAACCTTAGAATTACTTCCAACACACATCGCCAACCCAACATACACCTTTGGAGATACTTGTAGAGCACCTTTATAGTCACCCAGTTATGTTGCAACGTTTGATAACTCACAAGGTATTCCTCTGGTATCTGGGAGTTGCATGATCTCATGGTCATAGGAACAGATACATTGACATGCAGAAAACAGTAGCAATAAACTGACACGATCATATGCTACGTTCATAGTTTTGGGTCTTGTCCATCACATCATTCTCCCAATGATGTGATCCCGTTATCAAGTGACAACACATGTCTATGATCAGGAAACCTTGACCATCTTTGAACACTGACCTAGTCAACTAGAGGCTCACTAGGGACAGTGTGTTGTCTATGTATCCACACATGTAATTGAGTTTCCAATCAATACAATTCCAGCATGGATAATAAACTATTATCATGAATAAAGAAATATAATAATAACCAATTTATTATTGCCTCTAGGGCATATTTCCAACATCTCCCCCATCCCCTTCACCTACAACAGGGAATTAGTCACACATGATGGGAGAAGCCATGGAAGGATGATGGAGTGGTTATGGTGATGACGATGGCGAAGATTTCCCCTCTCTGGAGGCCAAAACAGCCTCGAGATTAGCTCTCCCGGAGAAGAACCGAGGGTGGCGGCGGCTCTGCATCGAGAACTTGCAAAACGACTTCTGTTCTGGGATTTCCCCATCACGGGTAAAAATAGGAGCCAAAGTAGGGCACCAGAGGGGGTGGGCCCCACCCAGGCGGCCTCCCAGCGCGGCCAGGGGGCAGGTCCCCTGGCGGCTATGTGGCTCCCCTCTGGCCCATCTTCTGGCGCATGGTTCCTCCCGGTGCGTGGATTTTGTCTATTTTTTATGGGGATTTTCTGGGACGTCTAAATATCCATTTTCTCTGCACAAGAAAACCATACAAGCAGCTCTGCTGAAAACAGCATTAGTCCAGGTTAGTTTGAATTAAATCATGCAAGAATGAGGCCAAAACAATAGCAAAAGTGTTTGGAAAAGTCGATACGTTTGAGATGTATCAACTCCCCCAAGCTTAGCATATTGCTTGTCCTCAAGCAATTCAGTTCAACAAACTGAACGCAACAAAGAAAACTTTGACAATCTGTTTTCCTTCATGAGATGTATATAAGCATGCACTACGAAAAAGTCCAACAAGTATTGAAGTAATGCTACAAAGACAATGCACGAAGCAATCCTTCGATCACGTGAAGAGTTTCAAACAACTAAGAATGAATAATATGTAACTGAAAATCATAACGGGATCACAATGCACATGACTTGGATATACTAGAGTGGTATCTCGCTAGCCCCCAAGAGTGAAGCAAAACATAAATGCAGACGCTCCTTCGGAGTATTGAAGGAGACTAGAAAAAAATATTTCAGAATAAGCAATATCACAATCATGCAGAAGACAATGTGGTGCTTTGGGACAATGCACATTACACTCGGAATGACAATTATGCTCTCTATAGTTGGTGCTTTTTATAAGAAGAGGATGACTCAACAGAAAAGTAAAATAGATAGGCCCTTCGCACAGGGAAGCATTGATTTGCAGAGGTGCCAGAGCTCGATCTTTAAAACAGAGATAAATCAAAACTTTGGGTGGTACGCATTCATTATCAACGTGACAACTAAGAGATCTCAATATCTTCCATGATAAATACATTATAGGCGGTTCCCAAGCAAAAAAGTAAAGTTTTAACTCCCGCTCCACCAATCGATCACACTCCACAGCGGCACGAATCCACAGGTACCGTCCATACAAACAACAATCCTGGGGGAGTTCTGTTTCATTAAATTTGATTTGACTCTGAGCATGGAACTGGGCATTCGGGTTACCAGCCACTTTCTCATGAATGATAGTGAATCAACACATATCTTGAGAATAATCTACTTAGCATGGAAGATATTGATAGCCCCTAGCCACTACATGTGCGATTCAGGCATACAAAACAAAATATTCATTTGAAAATTTAGAATGCGACACACGCAAATTTACTTAGGACGCCACATAAATACCACATATAGGTAGGTATGGTGGACTCATATGGTGCAACTGCTTTTAAGGATTTTGGATGCACAAGAAGTCAGTCTGCTTAGTACAGGCGAAGGCTAGCAAAAGACGGGGAAGCGACCAACTAGAGAGCAATAACGGTCATAATCATGCAGAGCGACAAAGCAACATTGAATCGGGCATGAAAGCGATATAACTATTCTGAAATAAAAAGATCGTCAAGGCTTGATAGACTTCTAGTCATAAACATGTGTAAGCATGTGCCAAGTCAATCCAAAAACTCTCTGAAGGGAAATACCACTCTAATATGCCAAACCATGAACAATGCAATGCATGCTAAACATTTCAATAACACATTATGCACTCCAGCTATTTGAGACTAGTCACAAAGAAAGCATGAACTACTAGGAGAGCATTGTAAACATAGCACTATGTTGCTACAAGCTAGTCTATAGATCATAAGTACATGCATATGTACAAAAGTAGAAACAAGTAGAGTTCATACCGGCTTTCCTTGTTGCATCCCTTCCATCGATCTTCGTCATTATTGCATCGTCACTTGTACGATCGAACGTAGAAAGATGTAATCAAGTGCAATTGCAACCATGGAGTGAGCTAAACTCTGCAAACAAAACAAACTAAAGAGAGAAAATAAATCTTTTTTGGTTTTCCAAAGGTTAAACGAAAGCAAAAGAAAAGAGAAATATTTTTGTTGTTTTTGCAAAGAAGGAACAAAGAAGAACAGGGAAAAACTCTGAAAAGACTTATAAAGGATACTATGGATCATACAATGAAAGGGGAGAGGATACGTACTCCCCCAAGCTTAGGCTTTTTGCCTAAGTTGAGCTTGGCTACTGCGGGCTCCAGGAGCTTCCTCCGGCTCCGGAGTGGTATTGGTGGCTCCAAGAATCATACGAGGCCTCGGGCGCGTATACTGATGCCCGGCTGGCCTTCCAAGGAGAAGGCTCTTCTTTTTCGGGAACAACCTCCTCCACGGGTTTGTGGAACTGTTGTTGGATCACGAATTCATCGAGCTCAATCGAGGTGAAAGACCAACCGTTCCTGCTAGTGTAATCAAGAAAAGTGGTGCAGGTAGACGGATCTCGCGAGTAGTAAGCTCGCCAAACCTCATAATATAAACAAGGTTACCAAACTCAGAAGTCCTAGTAATAGACTCACGCCTCTTCATAGCGGTATCAAAGCTTATGAATGAAAAAGGCGTATCATCTGTGCGCACAGTGCGCCCGAGGTGCTCGAGGATAAGCGTGGCATAAATGCCACCAAAGTGAGGCCCTTTGCCACTGTTAGCGATGAGGCGATGAGCAATCAAAGCACCAATATTATATGTGTTATCTCCTAAGAGGGCGGCTGCCAAGATAGCGAGATCCGGAGCTGAAATGTTACTCGTGTTGTCACGAACTAGCACCCCTCGAGCAATATAGTATGTGAAATACCTGATGTGGGGAAACAAGATGCTGGAGATCTTCCTCCGGTGAATTTCTCGCGGGTCCTTACTGTAAAGGGAAGCGAATAGGGATTTCAGCTCGTAGGGCTGAACGTTCATTTTGGTCGTCTTCCCGATATTCCGCACAACTATAACATCACAAAATTCTGCCAAAGACATGGTAAAGACATCCTCATATAATCTGAATTCAATCATGGAAGTTTTATCATTATATCTAAACCAGTTGACAAAATAATAGGTGAGTTTTGGATATTGTTGCACACGTCATGTTACGATATGTGTCAAACTTGCAACTGCACACAGGTTATCAAACTCATCCTTTATACCAACTGCCATAAGGAAATTTGAACATGGGTATGCCATGGCACGTGCCATGCCCGTCTTGTGGAACAACTCCGGTGGCACGATATCATCGTTGTAACTTGTCCTCACAGTAGAGGATGAGGTTGTAGCTCTAGTTAGTCTATCAGTAGGCTCGGGTCTCTTCTTCCCAAGCCATCCTTTTGCTTTTCCAAACAAACTCATTTCTGAAATTTTTGGTTCATCACAAAAAATGGATGTTTAAGCAAAAATGCGTTGGAGCAAACTATTCTACTCACTTCCCTGATGCATCAGCTTGCATCAAAACTTCACAAATAATTTTCTAAGCATGCATGCAAGCTCATATGAACAACACCAAGAACTCCTAAATACTCACAAATAAGACCACCAATTAAAATTTTAATTGGAGGAGTGGAAGAGTCACATACCAGGGAGCAAATGCTCAAATTCTCAATGCAGATGATGGGCTCTAGAGAGAGATCGAAATTTGCCACCAAGAACAGCAAGAACTCGAGCTCCAGGAGAAAAATCAGGATTTTTGAGTGAGAGAGAGAGAAGGGAGGAAGAAGTACGTGGAAAGAAGCCCAGGTGGGCCCACGCGACCTGTGGGCGCGGCCAAGGGGCTGGCCGCGCCAGCTGGCCACCTGGACCAAGGTGCCCCCGTGGCTCGCTCCAAGTGCGCCTACGTCTCTTTTTTCATGGAATTTTTTATTATAAAATTTCTGGAATTTTTCTGACAACTTCACTTTTAAATTTTTTTCGAAATACTGAAAGGTGCAAAACTTCCCGAAAGCTCGAAACAATGGTTAAACATATGAACCTTCAAAAACATAAAACTTTGATACAGCAAGGAGGATGAAACATAAAAAGAAATGAAAACATAACAAGCTTCACTTTTTACTAATATAAAACATATTTGTTAGCAAGGTTGATCAAGTCTTACTACCAAACAGGTGTTATATTGAGCAAAAAGTTTCACTTCTTATAAAGCAATCATGGTACCTTTACTTCAATGGATATTGTCCCTACCATAATGGTTTTGTATTTTTGGTGCACATGTAGAGGACAATCCCACTCTCCAACCTTCACGGTATCAATATTCTCAACAGAATTAAGGCCATGCCTTTTATCAATTTTCTTCAGAAAATATACCGTGTGCTCCTTCTCATTAACATTGAAGGTCACCTTTCCTTTATTGCAATCAATAATAGCACCTGCGGTGTTAAGAAAAGGTCTACCAAGAATAATAGACATGCTCCCATCCTTGGGCATGTCAAGCACAACAAAGTCAGTAAGGATCAAGCAATTAGCAACTTCAACTCGAACATCCTCACAAATACCTATAGGAACGGCTGTTGACTTATCAGCCATTTGAAGAGAGATATCTGTAGGGATTAGTTTATCCAGACATAGCCTTTTGTAAAGAGAGAAAGGCATAACACTCACTCCTGCACCAAGATCACATAAAGCAGTTCTCACATAATTATTTTTTATGGAGCAAGGAATGGTGGGTATACCTGGATCACCAAGCTTCTGAGGAATCTTGCCACTGAAAGAGTAATTAGAAAGCATAGTAGATATTGCCTCATTAGGAACTTTTCTTTTATTAGTGGCAATATCTTTCATATACCTCGAGTATGAAGGCAACTTAATAGCATCGTTCAAAGGAATTTGAAGAAAAAGAGGTTTCATCCATTCACAAAAATTATTGTAATGCTCTTCTTCTTTAGTTTTGAAGGACTTACCTCGGAAGGGCATAGATTTTCGTACCCAAGGTTCTCTTTCCTTCCCATGTTTTCTTGCAACAAAATCTTCTCTAGTATACCTCTTGCGCTTGTCAGGTGCTTCTTCTTCTCATATTTCAGGATGATCAATCTTCTCATGATCTTTATCAGGTTCAGCACCATCTTCAGTTTTAGCATTGGAAATAAATATACTATTAGGATCAACAATAGGTTCTTCATCAATTATGGGATCATTGGAGTTGTCAGCCTCCTTGTGTTTCTTCTTCTTCTTCCGGGAGCTGACAATGTCTTCTTCCTGCAATTGAGAATCTTGCTCGATCCTCTTTGGATGCCCCTCCAGATAAAGGGGGGCCTGGGTATGCGTACCTCCTCGGGTCTTTATACCATATGCATGTGTATCAACTTGTTTGGCATTGTTGGCAAGCAAATATTTTTGCACATTAGAAATTTGTTCAAGCCGAGTTTGAACCATATGAAAATGCTTAACAATACCTTTAACATCATTAACAGTTCTACTTAAAACATCAAGCAAACTTTTGATAGCAAGGGAATTATCATGCAATTGGTTTTGAATCCTCTCATTAAAGTGAGTTTGCTTGACAATAAAATTATCAAGCTCATCTAAACATTGAATAGGAGGCTTACCATGAGGGACCTCACTTGCATTGAATTCTAGAAGAGAGTGTACCTCTACCAAAGGTGGGTGAGTGGTAGGCTCACATAATTTCTCAATAGGAAGTAGATTCTTCACATCTTCAGTTTTAATACCTCTCTCTTTCATAGACTTCTTGGCTTCTTGCATAACTTCTGGGCTCAAGAAAAGCATACCTCTCTTCTTGGGTGATGGAGGTGGTTCAGGAACGGACCAATCACCATGATTCTTAGATATCTTGCCCATTAATTCTTCGGCATCGTCCGATATTCTTTCCCTGAAAACACAACCAGCACAACTATCCACATAGGTTCTAGATTCATCGGTTAGACCAGCATAAAATATATCAAGCAATTCATTCTTATGGATTCCATGTACCGGTCTAGCCTTAAGCAAAGTGCAATACCTCCCCCAAGCTTTAGGGAGGTGCTCATCCTGCAACTGTTTAAAGTTATAAATTCTTTGTAAAGCAGCATGTTCCTTATGAGCGGGAAAATATTTAGCAACAAAAGATTGAGCTAAATCTTGAGTACTCTTAATGGAACCACATGGTAGTGCATCATACCATGCTTTAGCATCTTCCTTCAAATAGAAAGGAAGTAGCTTAGTAACATAATAATTTCTCTTCTTCTCCTCTGTAGTGAATAAGCCACCCAACTCATCTTCTCTGCCATAAAGGGGTCAGCTTCAACTGTGGATATAAGTGAAAGATCGGTAGAGAAATCAAAATCAGCATCCTTAGTGCAAATAGGAGATGAAGCAAATTTAGGATCACGAGTAAATTTGTTCTTCACAGAATGCTCTTCAAGCAGCTTCTTAACAGAAGCAGGGTCACAGTCAGCACACTCTATAAGTTCCCTGCATAAATCATCATCAAGTTCAATGTAATCATCATCAAGAATTCTTTCCTTGAGACCACTCAAGTCTGGGTAACCAAACGATCTACCAATGGGGTAGCGTGTAACATGAAGTTCAATTCCAGACTGCTTAGCGGCCTTAGCAATCTAAGACTCCATAAAATGACCAAGTAAACCAGGCTCATCAATAGTAGTGGAAGCATCATCAAAACTATCAGGCATAGTAATAGACTCGGTAGAAGCAGCATGTGAAGGTGGTGAAGCAAACTTACTCCTAACGGAAGGTGAATCGAGCGTAGCGGTAGTGCTAAGAACCGTACCTTTTCTCATAGTGGATGGTAAAATTGGAACCATGGGGTATCCTTTCTTACCCATAGTGAATAAATTGCAGCAAGAAAAATAACTCCAAGTAGGCTTGTAAATAAAGCTATGCTCCCCGGCAACGGCGCCGAAAAATGGTCTTGATAACCCACAAGTGTAGGGGATCGCAACAATTTTCGCGGGTAAGATAACCCAATTTATTGATTCGACACAAGGGGAGCCAAAGAATATTTATAAGCTTTAACAGTTGAGTTGTCAATTCAACTGCACCTGAAATATACTTGCTTGGCAACGAAATATTAGTAGCAACGGTGATATGGAAGTGATGGTGGCGACAGAAATAATAGTAACAAGGCAGCGAAAGTAAAACAACGAAAGTAAAGCAACTTGTGACTAGTAGGATTAAAACACTGTAGGCTAAGGAGATGGATGGTTGGTCATGGATGAGAGATATCATGTATTTAACTTGCGGCAAGGCACAAAGAAAAGTAATGATCATCTAGGCATATATCAAACATTAGGCATGTATCCCGAGGTAGTCGTGCGTGCTTCCAATAAGAACTTGCACAACATCTTTTGTCCTACCATCCCGCTATCAACGGGGCCAAAAGGAAATTATGGAGATTAAGGTGCTCCTGTCAAAGAGCAACGGAACAAAGCATTAATATTCAATGGATACATGGACTCCTCAAACTATAGTCTATCCCCTTTAGTGTCCCAAGCTGTCAACATTGGGATCGCCGGTTCCAGACTATGATAGGTGCATACTACTCATAGATAGGATCTAGCACAAATATATTCATGAAAACATAAGGTATTCAGATCTGAAATCATGGCACTCGGGCCCAAAGTGACAAGCATTAAGGGTAACAAGTAGTAGAAAAGATGATAAACACCATAGTAGATGATAGGCAACATGCCCCCAACAATGGGACGAACTATTACATGATCTAACTCATCCAATCTCTCCCATCCCCTTCACCTACAACAGGGAATTACTCACACATGATGGGAGAAGACATGGAAGGATGATGGAGTGGTGATGGTGATGACGATGGCGATGATTTCCTCTCTGTGGAGGCCAAAACAGCCTCCAGATTACCTCTCCCGAAGAAGAACCGAGGGTGGCGGCGGCTCCGCATCGAGAACATGCAAAACGACTTATGTTATGGGATATCTCCGTCACGGGAAAAAACATGAGCCAAAGTTGGGCACCACACGGGGTGGGCCCCACCCAGGCGGCCTCCCGGCGCGGCTAGGGGGCAGGCCGCGCCAGCAGGTCGCCTGGGGGCCCTGTGGCTCCCCTCTGGCCCATCTTTTGGCCGATGGTTCCTCCCGGTGCGTGGACTTTCTCTATTTTTATGGGAATTTTCCGGGACGTCTAAATATCCATTTTCCTGCGCACAAGAAAACCATACAAGCAGCTCTCCTGAAAAAAGCATTAGTCCGGGTTAGTTTCATTCAAATCATGCAAGAATGAGGCCAAAACAATAGAAAAAGTCTTTGGAAAAGTCAATACGTTTGAGACGTATCAGTAGGTCGCTGCGCGACTACAACCCGAGCTCGCCGCCTCGGCGTTGTCTATTTACCCCATCCATGAGCCGTCGCTCCGTTGGTGAGCTCACCCCAAACACCTCCCTCTATCCAACCTTGACTCTGGTCTTCAGCACCCATCTCGCCTTCCCGCCATTACCTCGTGCTCCCACCGTGAGCTTGTCGCCCGGTGTCATTCTATGCTCCTGCCATTAGCCACTACCAAATAAGGCACCACCTTAGTCACGCCATCTTCCGCATGCATAGAGACACAACCTCCATCTAGCCACACTCGCTGATACATGGATGTATGCATTGATGATCCATGGATGTATTCATTGATATATGAGCAGTGATGTTCATAGAATTTTTTTTGTTCATAGAAGAAAGTTTTTTTTATAGAAGAATTTTTTTGTACAGAATCCGTTGTTTGACATTCTTGAGAGAGGCGGTCCAGACGTTGGGCATTCATGTTTGTATATTAATTGCCATGTTGTAATATTTGTAGAAACTAGGATCCAAGTGACTTGGAACAAGAACAGTTGTTGGGGGAGATAATCCGCAACGGAGGTGATGTATTTTCATATCTCAACAACACCGATGGTCTAATAGGAGAGGATGACGGCTCCGGTGATCAAACAATGGAGGAGGAAGGACATGATCATGATGGCTCCGGTAATCGAATGCCGAAGGAAGAAGGACACCATGATGATGGCTCCGGTGACCGAACGGAGGAGGGAGCTGTTGTAAAGTCCGGATCGAGCCAAACTTCGGTAACGAGATGAGGTCCGAAGAGTAGGTTACGCGTGGATGAAAAGTTCACGATCACATCACTCGCGTACGATAGCCTACCGATTCTACCCAAGCGGACTAAGGACGCATTTTCTACTCAGTGCGGAGCTATTGTTAGGGACAACATCCTGATCAGCATCAAGAAATGGAATAAGCCTAAGGGTGATGACGTCCCTGAAGGTGATTATGTCATCGATAGGCACAAAGATGAGCTTTGGACCGCGCTGAAGGCAAATTTCACCCTACCGCTAGAGGAGGATCCGAATAAGCCAATTATAGAGCCACTGGTCAAGGCGTGTGCTCTTAAGAAGATAGCAGATCTATTCAGGAGGTGGAAGACAGAGTTGAAAGAAAAGTTTGTCGACAAAGGGAAGACTCCATAATTCATCGCCCGATTTGAGAAGATGAGAGACCACTGACCCGCATTTGTGTCCTACAAGACATCGGACAAGAGTAAGAAAATGTCAGAGACAAACAAGAACAATGCTGAAAAGAAGCAGTATCACCATCACAGGGGGTCAGGTGGCTACCTCAAAGCCCGTCCGTTGTGGGACAAAGCTGAGAATGACCTCATTTCTAAAGGGGTCAAACCACATACATTTAACTGGCTAGACCATTCAAGGACTTGGTTCTTCGGGGTTGGGAGAACTTTGGACCTTGAAACAGGGAAGTGTCGTTGGACGGACGAGCAACTTGCAATACCCATTAAGAAGCTTCAGAAGTATATCACCGTAGCGCAGGAAGAGACGTTCATTCCTGACAAAGAGAAGGACGAGCTGACTGAGGCCCTAGGGAATGCTGAGCACCCTAGACGAAAACGAGCCACACCAGGCTCCGTTCTGTGGAAGGTTGGGTTTTCCGACGCAGGCGGTTACAAAAGCCGAGAGAGAAAGAGGAAAGCGAAATTGAGCGACATGCAGAAGATCAATGCAATACTACAAAAGCTGGAGGAACTTGAGAGCGAGCGAGTTGCGGGCCAACCATCTCAGCTACACGAAGCTACCCCAGAAGCTAACCCGCCATCTCAGCGGAGTAGCAGCGTGGTGATATATCCCAAATGTATCTATAATTTCTGCTTGTTCCATGATCTTTTGGGTGACATTATTATATGTTTTGCTACACTTCTATATCATTTTACACATATTTGGACTAACCTACTAACTCAGTGCACCCGGTGCGAGTTCCTGTCTGCTCATGCCTTTTTTGCAGGGGATTTTACCCAATTTTCCGAAGCTCGAAAAATTCCAGAAAAATAAATTAAAAAATCAGTAAAACAGAAGCTTCCGGATCACCAAAGGAGGGCCAGAAGGGCCCACGGGCCTCCCAGGGGGCCTGCTGGCACGGCCAGGCCCTAGGCCGCGCCAGGAGGTCGCCTGGGTGGGTCCCACCTCCTCCGGTGCCCTCCTTTGGCCTATATTTAGTGTTCCATGAGGAAACCCTCGTAGACTTTCTGGAATGGCGAATTTCTCCATCGTTCCGCCGCCGCAGCACTTCCAAGATCGGGAGCGTCAGGAGACCTCTTCCCGGCACCCTGCCAGAGGGAGGATTCCACTCCAGGAGCTCCTCCACCGCCATGGACGCTTCCCGGACGTGCTAGGAGTAGTTTCCCTTGGACCATGAGTCCATGACCAGTAGCTATGTAATGTCTTCTCTCCAATCTTGTGCTTCAATGGTTAGTCCTTGTGAGCTGCCCTACATGATCAAGGTATCGTTGTAATCCTCTTGCTTTTGCTATTCTCGGTTTGTTGGGATGTGATGGATTATGAGATTATGTTCAGATTGTTATGAGTTATATATTTGATTATCTTTTTATATTATGTTCCTTAGTGATTCATGCATGTTCTCCGTTGCTTTTTGTTGCTTTGGCCAAGTAGTAGATCGTGAGTCCGAGAGGAAGTGTTATGCATGATTGTGGGTTCGGGCCCCTCGATGTCTAGCTTGAGTGAAAGAAACATGAGACCAGGTGTAACACCCTAGTTTTCGCTCCCTGATTTTTTTTCATTTGCGGGATTTGACACCCGACTTTTTCTCGATGTTATCAGATTTCTTTCACCGTGGGTATGTGAAGATGATCATCTAGCCTTGCCTTCCCTATCCAACCAGAAATTCTCCCCAGTCTAGCCTTTCCACCCAAGATATCTTCTCGGGGTTTTGCCGTCAAAACCCTACCTTCCGAATTGCCGGAAGGGAAACCCTGATCTCTCCTATTTCAAAGGAACCCCAATTTATTTTTCCCTGTTGCCTCCCAAACCTTTTCCCAATGATCATCCCTCATATTTAAACCCTGTATATGCAAAAATATTGCTAAGTCCTTTGCAATATTTTTTATTTATAATTAATTCCTTTTTCTACTAGTTGAAGGAATTAAATCCAGGAAAATAGCTATCCATCTCCAATGCCCATGAAAACTTGTATAGATATTCTTGGTGATCATATGGAGCTCCCATAAAATATTGGCCATCATATAATAAAGGAAAATTTCATTTTTCTATTTAATGCCAATATTGCATTTTGGGCACTTTCTAAAGGAACTACCATTTTGGTAGCCAGGAAAAATACCAAATAAATTGTGGAGCTTCTCCTATTCATATCTTGCTCATTTCCATCAAAATGCCAAGATCCATAGTTCAAATTTTGAGCACAACATCAAATTGCAAATTCTGTCCAGTTGGGAAATTTGCAAAGGAAGTGCTCTGTTCCTTGATCTCCTTGATCTGAAACTTTTCATGGTGGTTTATATTGTTAAATAACTGGTGAATACCAAAAATCATCCCAATCCCTTTTATCTATATTGTCCAAGAAAGTCTCCTAAGTTTCTGCCTATTTGGAAGCTTTGTGAAGGAAGTACCATGTAGGCATTCCCAAATGAGCTGAATGTTTTCTAGACTCTCCATACATTCAAATCATTATCTTCCCTCAAATTTTAGCCAAATTCATCTAGCCAATTTATCCCAGAAAATTATTTTCCATTCCTGGCCAGTTTGTAAGTGTTGAAAGGAAGTACCATCTACACTGGTCCATTGGTGCTTAAATTTTGGCATAAAGACCACCTTAGTAGATGACTACTCCATGCCAAAATCCAGCTTGTTTCTCTTATCCAATTTCTCATAAATCATATCAAACACCTTGCTGCCAGAATCTTCTTCAGCAAGTTTCTTCTCCCACACAGCCTTCCAGCTCATTCCAACCCCCTTTCCTATCTCCTGGAGTAGTGAAAGACCTGTTGGACATGGTGTGACAAGAGGAGGTGGTCCATAGCGTGTTTTGTCCATGGTGACCATGTGTAGAGCACGCAAAAACCACGCCCAGTGCATGGAGTGGACAGGAGGGCGTCTCCAGTGAGCTCCAGCTGGCCTAGGGACGTCGGGGAGCTTCTCTTCGCGGGCGCGAACCCTCTGGAGGTCTCTCCCCTTCGTCTCCTATCCCATGGCCGTTTGTTCGGACCTTGGATGCTCCACTAGATCGCCGCCGCGACAGCAAGCTTCTGGGAGCATCGGCCGACGTCAGCTAGTTCCTCCCCGAGCCTATTTAAGGCGCTCCCTCGAGCCTTGCCTCGCCAGAAGCCCAGCCCCCCTATTCTCCGAGCTCTGGGAGCTTCCCTCCCCTTTTCCCTAGCCATGGCCGCCGCTCCTGCCGCTCGCAGGCCTCTCCCCTCCAGGCCACCCCGAGCTCCCTGGCAAGCACCCTTGGGCGCAGAATGGTGCGGTGGGTCCGTCCATCTCGCAGGCGGGAGCAGCCGAGTGGGGAAACACCGACATCGAGAGAGGGCAGCCGGGCCTCCTCTGCTTCGGTCGCGAGGAAGGAGAAGACCCAGGGAGGAGGAGAGAGGAAGATAAAGTGGTGCCCTCCTCTAAGCCTCTAGGGAGTTGACCAGCCCCGGACCCGTGCGTCAGCTAGAGAGAGAGGGAGAGAGTCAACCTGGCCCGTCGTCAGGTTAAGTGGAAACGCACTGCAATAAATACGCTTTCAGTTACTGTGGCTAAGTTTACGTTTTCCCTTTCGGAAAACGTATTCCGGCTGAGTGCACTTTCGTGTCAGCCCCCAGGGGCCTGTCTGTGAGTATTTTATTTGCAGATTGGTCCCTAGACTTCAAATGCTTGTATCTTTTTGCTCGAGACTCCGATTGGGGTGATTCCAAAGCCCTCGTCTTTGTCTTGTCGAGCCCGTCATGATAGTATCATTTTAAAAAGGTTGTGACACAGTGAAAATGACCCTTTTGCCCATGTCTCCAACCAGCCCCCTTCGAGAGAGATCCGTTCCGGTGATCCTTTCTGCGGAATCTCTGCACCTCTTCTCGGAGTATTCTTCGACCCCAGGCAAGCCGACCATCTGATATATGCCCTAAAGCATTTCTGTGTGTTGCTCGTGCATGATTAAATTAATATGCTTGTGATTGCATGCGTAGTAGTGGACTGTATGTGACTCTGACGAACCCTTGCTCCCAATTTCTTCGATGATGGCCCCTCGCGTGAGTCTGTGTTGTTTCCGGCTGTCTGGGGTGGATGCCAATTTTATATTTCTTTTGTCAGCAGCTGTCCCGTGTTCTGAGCTGCTTTTCGGTCGTCGCGGGCAACTTTTGAATTCCTTTCCGTAGCGGTGACCCTATGCTCAGAGTTGTGCTTCGGTCGTCTTAAGGAACTGCTACATTCTTCTTATCAACACCGCCTCATGCTCTATGTTGCTTTCCAGCCATCTTGAGCCGGGGTTGAGTTATTTCGGTAACGTCCCAGATCTGTGTTGTAAAGACCGTTCTGGTGGCTACCGATTTATTTGCTTGTTTTATGCGAGGGTTTCGAGGGTCTACTTTATAGTTAGAGCTTGTAAAGTAATAACCTGTCATTTACATATTGTCTTATTAATGACTCATAATATAGAGATAGGTTGAGATGTTTCTACCGTTGTTATTTCATGCATAATCATCATCATGTTAAGTCATTGTTGACAACAACCATGCTTAATAAATATGTCGTTTAAACCAAACCTAATGAGTTGATCTCAAGTCACCTGTTTGGGCTTATCCGTGCAACCACATTTGCCGATATGGGACGGCCGTGACTTGAGCTGTTCGCGTGATCGCTCTCACCGGTACCTCCAAAGAGGGAGGGTTATGCACGCGCGCTGACCCTGATCAGGTAGGCGGTGATAACCCTGTGAGCCCACTTAAGTTGAGTTGAGCCCGTCCCCGGTTGGGACAGTTTTGTTTGGCCATGTCGGTGGCAGGTGTCATGAGGACATAGGTGTCATGAGGACACAGGGCCACCTAGGGCAAGACTCCAGAGGGGAGTGGTTGCTGGTGGTACGATGAGAGGGTCACGGTTCAGGCAAGTTTCGTTGGAGTAATACTGGTCCACCCAAATGGGATCACGAGGTCAGTACTCCAGAGTGTGGGTAAAGTGTGCAACCTCTGTAGAGTGTCAAATCTATTCGAATAGCCGAGTTCATGGTATAGGACAGCCCGACCAGACCTCAGTAATTGATCAATCGTAAGAGTGATGATAATGATGGAAGAACTCGTCTGGATTAGACATCGGAAGATGTCCGGTATATGACATGTTAGCCATGGGATGGCTATGAGATGAGTGATCGGATGACCACATGAGTTGGATTGGATTTGGATCAGATCCAGACTGGATCATGAGAATAGTCGGAGTATAAATCATTTATCTAATATGCTTTACCTTATCGCATTTACTTTAGAAGTTATCTTGCTAGATAACCCTGTTATACCTTGATAATTAACATTGCTAGATAGGTATGCTATGTCATGATGATTAATATTGTTCTAATAACAAATACACGTTTGAATACCATGGATTGCTTTGCTTAGTGTATATGTTAGTTTGGTTTGCTTGCGAGTACATTCAAAAGTACTCAACGGCTTTTAATGTGGCCAGGTTCACATAAGGATTCGTCGTTCGTTGCCAAGGAGACAGAGCGTTTGCGGGCTAGGAGCGTAACCGAGTCAGATCCCTGTGGATTGGAGCCGCACCAGGCCGTGCTGCCATAGATAGAGATTTTCCCCGCTGCCATCACCCTTGTAGTTCATCATGTAAAACTCCTATATTCATTAATAGAAATGCCTATGTTCATGATACCTGTTGTAAAAGTGCATGCTAGAGTGTTTTCCTGGGCTGGCATGTGCGGCGACCGTCTGACTACAATGGTAATCAGGCGGAGCGCCACACTAGGGGATGTGCTTGTTGCCACCAGGGAGAAAACAACGGTACTTGTGACCACAGTTGCAAGGATTGTTTACCTTACGCATAGTTCGTTAATGCAGTTGTCCGTTGCTTTGAGTTTACACTTTGGGTGGGGCTCGCAACTTAATACCGGAGAGATGTTCTGGATAGATATTTCAAGGTGGATGATTAGTAAGTTGATGTTGATGAATAAAGGGTCTATTTGTATTAGCATATTGCCCATTTCTATTGAACCTCTAACTATCAAGGAGCATAATTAGCATTGCGGTGCGATCATAATTCTGTCAATTGCCCAACTGTGATTTGTTTACCCTAGCATAGTTGTTTATCATCTTTTGGGAGAGAGACATCACTAGTGAACATCATGTGACTCCGGTCCATATCACCACCATTGGTTACACCTCCACTATTTAGCGCTTTATTTACTTTTCCGTTGGAATCACTATTACCTTCCCGCCAGTGTTTTGATCCTTTGCAAACTACAAGGCCGGAGAGATGGACAACCTCTATGTACTCGTTGGGAGCAAAGTTATTTGTTGTGTGTGCAGGTCCACGTCTTCTGCTAGCGCCAGCATGGAAGACACCTACTTGATGAGCCTAGGAGTCCTCCTGGTTCAATAAACCTTACAATCTCCGTGTAAGGGAAATTTGCTGCTGACTACATCTCCACCTTCCACTTGGGGTCCAACGAGGGGCGAGAAGTATATACATCACCTCGTCATCAAGCGAATATATGGCGCCGTTGTCGGGATTCCACTCTTCAAGATAGGGGAGTTGCACGCTATCTTTTACCTTTGCTTTTAGTCTTGTTAGTTTGCCATGAGCTAGTTAGGCTTATGGAAAACTGCACTCTCAGTTCGCTGCTTGGGGAAGGCCGCTTTACCACACCCGTGGTAGAGAAGTCTCCTCCACCTACTGAATGTATCCCATTCAAAATAATACTTGGGATAATTGAAATAATTAGGAATGATTTTTATGCACGAGATGGAACAGTCAATCCTAGTATTCATTTGTTGAAACTCACAGTACTTTGTGAGTTGTTTAAGATTTCAGGTTTGACAAGAGATGGAGTCATGAGGAAATTATTTTCCTTGTCACTAAAAGGAAATGCATTGGAATGGTATAGGCTACTAGATGATTCTCACCTACGGGATTGGGAAGAGATTCAGTCTCTCTTTTACTTCAAGTTTTATCCTCTTCATGAAGTCCATGTGGATCATGGTAACAATGCTTTATGTGATACTTATATTGTTGAGTTCATTCATGATCCCACTGAAAGTTATTATGAGAAGGGAACACATGCTTATAGATATTTCAATAATATCAAGTTCCCTCTCTTTATGTTGAAGGTTTTGAAGCTGCACTTGTTTTGCCTTCCTATGCTTATTGCTTTGTGCTTCAATGAATTATTCTATTGCAATATTCCTATGCATAGGAAGCATGTTAGACTTAAATGTGTTTGGTATTTTATTCTTGATGCCCTCTTTTGTTCTACAACTCTTATTCCTACGAGAGCATCTTCAAAATCTTAAGCCTATCTTTATGGCTATAAAGAAAGAGCTCTAGGGATACAACCCTTGTTATCTTTACTTTGAGTTTTTACTTTCTTTTTTAGTTGTCTTGATGCTTGTTACTACTGTAGCAACATCATTGTATCTTTATTTTTAAGCTTTGTGCCAAGTTATACCCTCCGATTGCAAGAAAGTTCAAAACTTGTGACATGTTGTCCAGCAACAGATTATGTCTTCTTGATGAAACAATTCACCAAAAATCACCAGATCATATTTTTTATCTGAATTTTATTTGATACCATGCTATATATAATTGCCTTTCTGGCATATGTTCTGAGTTTTTTTATTTGAGTTGCAAAAGTGCCCCGAATAAATTATTTACTACATGTTGTTCTGTTTTTATAGATTCTGTCATGTTTTGCGTGTTCATTGTTTTGCAAATCCTAAGCTTACTTTTTATTTGCAAAAACCTTTTGGCATTCATGAGAATCAGTATCTTTTCATGAAAATCATTATTTCAAGTAGGTAATGAATTATTTTATTAAGGGTACTAACCACTCTAATCAACTTATGATGAGTTTCGTGCGAAAGGAGTTTTTAAGTATGCGATGGGAGATGATGAAAGAATATACAAGAATGTCAAGCGCTCAAGCTTGGGGATTCCCCCATGCACCCCAAGAAATATTCAAAGGAGACTCAAGCGTCTAAGCTTGGGGATGCCCCCGTGCATCCCCTTCTCTATCAACAATCATCAGTTCGTCCATCTCCATGCTATCTTTTTATCACTTCATATGTTATGTGTTATGATTGGAGCATCCCGCTATTTGCTTTTTAGTTTTGTTTTAGTTTAGTTTGCTGGTCATAACAAGTCAGAACCTAGCCTACCTTGTTTGGGAGATAGACACACTCCATTCCACTCTAGAACACAATATTTATGTGTTCTTCATCTTTTCATAGCTACTATCATACCTAGGTCTTAGCTTTCATGCTTATCTTTTTAAGAGCTTTTACTTAGGTTGATTTTGGAACTCTCTTGAGTTATCATGCTTATCTTGTTTAGAGAGTTGGCTTGTTGCACTGAGTTGTGTGTCTTGCATGAGTAGGTAATTGAGGTAGCTATTTAAGTATAGTAGTAACTTGCAATAATTTTGAGGTATTGATTTGAGTAACGTTTGGACTATTGGCGCCAAGAGCTTGAGCCTATTAGTGATAGGTGTCGTATTTTGAGAAATCCGTGTGTTTTTCAAAAACTAAAATTAGTTGAGAACTCTAGCTACTAAACTGATCGCTAACCTCTGGAGGGGTTGGAATATATAGAGTACCCTCGCGTTACCATGAGTCGAGGATGCGCAAGGATAACCAAACCCCCAAACATTCCTCCTCGGGGTACTCGTCTCTTTGAGAATTTCCTAACTAGATAGAGAGTTACCGATAATAAGTGTATGAGTTCTTTGGACTAATGTGAGTATTCGATTGTTGGCACTTCCACTATCCATATTTTGCTAGCCTCTTCGGTACCGTGCATTACCCTTTCTCACATTGAGAGTTGGTGCAAATTCCGCCGGTGCATCCAAACCCATGACATGATACGCTCTATCATACATAAGCCTCATTATATCTTTCCTCAAAACAGCCACCATACCTACCTATTAAGGCATTTCCATAGCCTTTCCGAGATACATTGCCATGTAACATCCATCATCTCATGACTTGATCTTCATGTCATACATGCTTTTGCTTGATCATAGAGCCGCATGCTAGTTGGGACTTGCCCTCATTACTGCTACATGACGCACTAGTATCATTGCATATCCCTCTACACTGGCAGAGGCATACATTTGCATACATCATGATAGTTTTCACTTGTCTTTATGTTGAGTACTTCTTATAAAGTGTGATGATTTTCTTTCTATTCATGTAAAACATAGAGTGTTGCCCTTAAGTCAGGAAAAGATCCCAAAGAGGACAAAACAAAAGATCCCAAAGAGGACAAATGAGAGATAAAAAGAAAGAGCCAAAGAGGCCACACAAAAAAAGATATAAAAGAAGAGAAGGGGGCAACACTACTATTCCTTTTGAAAGATCCACACTCGTACTCCATTACTATATATGTACTACATAGAGATTATCATTCATGCGTAACTATGTGGGGACCCTTACACTATAGAACTTGGTTTGCATATTCCAATGATGGGCCTCCTCAAATGAGATCTAGGTCTTCATGAGCAAGCAAGTTGGATGCACCCCCACTAGTTCCATTGGAGAGCTTACCTTAGCTCATAATGTGCATCCGTTACATGGTAATCCCTACTCCTCACATCATATCTATCATTTGGCTTTCTCTCGCCTATGGTTGTCCTCGTTGATGTGAGCCTTTCACACCTTTTTGTCTTCCTTCCCCATCATTATCTATTTGCCATCCTAAGTGCCAACTGCTACGTCAACAAAAGTCCTTCCCCAGCAACGCCAGGAATTCTTCTTGCCACTTCTATTTTTTTGCATCGGTTTTTCCCTTGAAGAGGAAAGGGTGATGCAGCACAGGAGCAGTAAGTATTTCCCTCAGTTTGAGAATCAAGGTATCAATCCAGAAGGAGGGTCTCATCAAGTCCAGAGTACATGCGCAAACACAAACAAGCTTGCACCCAACGCTTCAAAGGGGTTGTCAATCCCTTCAAGATTATTTGCAAAGTGAGATCTGAAGGTGGAAAGTGCAACGAAATAAAAAGTGTAAGGCTGAAAATATGGTGTGGAGTAGACCCGGGGGCCATAGTGTTCACTAGAGGCTTCTCTCAAAATAGAAAATATCACGGTGGGTGAACAAATTACTGTCGAGCAATTGATAGAACCGCGCAAAGTCATGACGATATCTAAGGAAATGATCATACATCTAGGCATCATGTCCGAGACAAGTAGACCGATACTTTCTGCATCTACTACTATTACTCCACACATCGACCGCTATCCAGCATGCATCTAGTGTATTGAGTTCATGACGAACAGAGTAACGCCTTAAGCAAGATGACATGATGTAGAGGAATAATCTCAAACCAATGATGAAAACCCCATCTTTTTACCCTTGATGGCAACAACACGATGCATGCCTCGCTACCCCTTCTGTCACTCAGTGAGGTCACCGCACGGTATGAACCCAAAACCAAGCACTTCTCCCATTGCAAGAATCATAGATCTAGTTGGCCAGACAAAACCCACAACTCGAAGAGAATTACAAGGATATGAAATCATGCATAAGAGAGATCAGAAGAAACTCAAATAGGATTCATAGATAATATGATCATAAATCCGCAATTCATTGGATCTCAATAAACACACCGCAAAATAAGATTACATCGGATAGATCTCCATGAAGATCATGGAGAACTTTGTATTCAAGATCCAAGAGAGAGAAGAAGCCATCTAGTTACTAGCTATGGACCCGTAGGTCTATGGTGAACTACTCACACATCATCAGAGAGGTCATGGTGTTGATGAAGTAGCCCTCCGTGTCCGAATCCCCCCTCCGGCAGGGCACCAGAACATGCCCCAGATGGGATCTTGCGGAGACAGAAGCTTGCGGCGGTGGAAAAGTACTTTCGATAATATCCTATTTTTTTTGGGATTTTTAGGGAATATATAGGCGCAACCCCTAGGGAACAGGGCGTCCAGGGGGCCCACAAGCCTGTGGGCCGTGCCCCCTGGCCGCGGGGTGGGGGCTTGTGGGGCCCCTGGGCCCCCCTGCCTTGGCTCTCAAGCTTCCCGATCTTCTTCCGTTACGAAAAAAATATTTTCGGGGATTTTCTTCCATTTGGACTCTGTTTCAAAATCTCCTGTGAAAGGGGTCAAAAACATGGGGAAAAAAACAGGAACTGGCACTTGGCACTCAGTTAATAAGTTAGTCCCAAAAAATATATAAAAGGCATGCATAACATCCAAAGTTTGACAAGATAATAGCATGAAACCATCAAAAATTATAGATATGTTAGAGACGTATCAAGCATCCCCAAGCTTAACTCCTGCTCGTCCTCGAGTAGGAAAGTGATAAAGAATAAATTTTTGATGTGAAATGCTACCTAGCATAGTTGTCCTTTGCAACTTCTTTCACGTGACATGAATGTTCAGATCCGTAAGATTCAAAACAATAGTTTGCTATTGACATGAAAACAATAATACTCCAAGCAAACTAGCAAGGTAATCATGAACTTTCAAAATAACAAGGCTAAGGAAAATTATCCCTACAAAATCATATAGTCTGGCTATGCTCCATCATCCTCACACAACTAATGTAAATCATGCACAACCCCGGTATTGGCCAAGTAATTGTTTCCGCACTCTTACTTTCTCAAACTTTTTATAACTATCACGCAATACATGAGCGTGAGCCATGGATATAGCACTATAGGTGGAATAGAGTGTGGTGGTGGTTGTGAGACAAAAAGGGAGGAGATAGTCACATTGACTCGACGTATCAAAGGGCTATGGAGATGCCCATTAATAGATATCAATGTGAATGAGTAGGGATTGCCATACAAGAGATGCACTAGAGCTATTAGTATGTGAAAGCTCAAAAGGAGAACTAGTGGGTGTGCATCCAACTTGCTTCATCACGAAGACCTAGGGCAATTTTGAGGAAGCCCATCATTGGAATATACAAGCCAAGTTATATAATGAAGATTCCCACTAGCATATGGTAGCGACAAAGCAAGAAGCTGTCAATCATGAAGAACATGGTGCTATTATGAAGCACAAGTGTGGAAAAAGATATATAGTAGCATTGTACCTTTTCTCTTTTTCTCTCTTTTCTCTTTTTTCATTTGGGCTCTTAGGCCTCTTTCTTTTATCTTTATTTATTTATTTTTGGGCTCTTTGGCCTCTTTTTTTCTCACATGGGACGATGCTCTAATAATGATGATCATCACACTTTTATTTACTCACACCTCAAAATGATGATGACTCTATACGAAATGCCTCCGACAGTGTACCGGGATGTGCAACGATCTAGCATGGCGTATGACGTTGAAACATCTCGCTAGCTATCTTACGATCATGCAATGGCAATATGAGAGTGACGACACAAGTCATGAGACGGAACGGTGGGAGTTGCGTGGCAATATATTTCGGAATGGCTATGAAAATGCCATAGTAGGTAGGTATGGTGGTTGTTTTGAGGAAGGCATATGATGGGTTTGTGCACCGGCGAGAATTGCGCGGCACTAGAGAGGCTAGAAATGGTGGAAGGTGAAAGTGCATCTATACCATGGACTCACATTAGTCATGAAGAACTCACATACTTGTTGCGAAAGTTTTTATTAGTAATCAAAACAAAGTGCTAAACGCATACTCCTAGGGGAAGGGTTGGTAGGTGTTAACCATCGCGCGATCCCGACCTCAACACAAAGGATGACAATCAATAGATCAATTATGCTCCGACTTCCTAACATAGCGGTTCACCATACGTGCATGCTACATGAATCACTAACTTCAACACAAGTATTTCTAGATTCACAACACCCTACTAACATAGCTCTCAATATTACCAAATCCACGTCTCAAAACTAATTGAGAGGAATCAAAACTTCTCTTTCTACCCAATGCACATGAAGATGGAGGTTTTGGCATTCTCTTTGGGTACCTATCACATTTGGGACTACTTTCATAGCATAAGCCAACTACCAAGTCACGCACCGCCGTGCTCTAAAAGATATAAGTGAAGCACTAGAGCAAAAGTATCTAGCTCAACAGATATAAGTGAAGCACTATGAGCATTCTAGCAAAATCACGATGAGTGCATGTCTCTCTCTCTCTCTCAAAAAGGTGTGCAGAAAGGATGATTGTGACACAACAAAAGGAAAAGACTCCTAAAATACAAGACGCTCCAAGCAAAACACATATCATGTGGTGAATAAAAATATAGCTCCAAGTAATATTACCGATGGATTGAAGACGAAAGAGGGGATGCCTTCCCGGGGCATCCCCAAGCTTAGGGTTTTTGGTGTCCTTGAATTTGGCTTGGGATGCCTTGGTCATCCCCAAGCTTGAGCTCTTTCCACTCCTTATCTCATCGTCCATGAGAACATCACCCAAATCTTGAAAACTTCACAACACAAAACTTAAAGAGAAACTCGTGATAACATTAGCACAAGAAAACAAACTACCGGTTCTTTTGGTACTGTAGAAAACTTGAATTCCATCTATATTGGTGTTGGACTACTATATTGTCACTTTTCCATGGCTAGTACCCGCCGATACTAACCATAGTTTCATCAAAACAAGCAACCAACTCAACAAAAACAGAATCTGTCAAAAACAGACCAGTCTGTAGCAATCTGTATACTTCGTATACTTCTGGTACCTCAAAAAATCTGAAGAATTACAACGGCCTGGGAAAAAGGCATATCAACCAGAAGCAAAAAGAATCAACTCAAAAGCTCTTTCTGAATAAAAATTAAAAATCATCTCGTGAGCGCATAGTTTCTCTCTTTTTCCAGCAGGATCAAACAACCATTACCAAGACTAGTCATAAAGGTTTTGCTTGGCTCAAACACAAAAAACACAATCTCAACAGAATTGTGATGATGTGGATGCAACAAAACATAAAGAAAAAGATAAATTCATTGGGTTGCCTCCCAACAAGCGCTATTGTTTAACGCCCTTACCTAGCCATAGAAGCGACAGAATCACGTATTGTCGTCTTTGGTGCTCAAACCATAAGTGGCCCTCATCATGGATTCATAAGGCAATATTATTTTATTTCTAGGAAAGTTTTACATGCCCTTCTTAAAGGAAATTTAAATCTAATATTCCCTTCCTTCATATCGATGATAGCACCGATAGTCCTTAGGAAAGGTCTACCAAGAATAATAGGGCATGTAGGATTGCAATCAATGTCAAACACAATGAAATCCACGGGTACATAGTTCCTATTTGCAATAATAAGAACATCATTAATCCTTCCCATGGGTTTCTTGACAGTAGAATCAGCAAGATGCAAATTAAGAGAACACTCTTCAATCTCATTAATACCCAGAACATCACATAAAGACTTTGGAATCGCAGAAACACTAGCACCAAAATCACACAAAGCATTGCATTCATAGTTTTTGATTTTGATTTTGATGGTAGGTTCCCACTCATCATGAAGCTTTCTAGGGATAGAGACTTCCAATTCAAGTTTCTCTTCAAGAGATTTCATCATAGCTTTGACGATATGATCGGTAAAGGTCTCTTTTTGGCTATAAGTGTGTGGAGAGTTTAACATGGATTGCATCAAAGAAATGCATTCAATCAAGGAGCAACTATCATCATTGAATTCCTTGAAATCCACGGTAGTAATTTCATTACTACTCAAAGTTTTAACATCTTCTACTCCACTTTCAATGCTTTTAGCATCAAGATAGATGGACTCTGAATCATTGGGGCACTTTTCAACCAAAGTGGATTCATATCCAGCCCAATAATCATTAGGTTTGACACAAGAAAACAAACATTCAATGGGAGTCACACCAAGCACTTTAAGATCTTCGTGATTCTCATCACGAGAACACGCCTTTTTAAGCCATTCATGTCTAGCACGAATTTGGGCGGTTCTTTCTTGGCTCTCAATTATGGAAACACGCATAGCTTTTAAAGTTTCATCCATGTTGATTTTGGGAGGAGCACATGTAACTTTCAAAGCATCAACATCACTAGACATTTTATCAACACTCTTAGCCAAATCATCAATTTTGAGTAGCTTTTCCTCTATGGACGCATTGAAAATCTTTTGAGAGTTGATGAACTCTTTGATATTACTCTCTAGATCATAGGGTAATCTATTGTAATTCCATGGGTATTGTTGTAGGAGTTGCGAAAGTTATTAGAGGAGTTACTAGGAAAGGCCTAGGAACATAGTTTCCTCTAAAAGCATTGTTGTTGCCAACGTTATTCCTACCAACAAAATTAATGTCCAAGCTAGCGTTGCTACTCTCAATCAAAGAAGACAAGGGCATATCATTAGGATCCAAAGGAGCACTTATACTAGCAACCATATTCATTAACTCGTCCATCTTAGCACTCAACGAGTTAATTTCTTCTACAGCGTGTAACTTCTTACTAGTAGGTGACCTTTCAGTGTGCCACTGAGAGTAGTTCATCATGATGTTGTCTAAGAGCTTTGTGGCTTCCCCTAACGTGATTTCCATGAACGTTCCACCTGAGGCAGAGTCCAAGATATTTCTAGAAGCGAAATTCAAGCGAGCGTAAAAGATTTGAATAATCATCCAAAGACTCAAGCCATGAGCGGGACAATTTCTAATCATTAATTTCATTCTCTCCCAAGATTGTGCAACATGTTCATGATCAAGTTGCTTGAAGTTCATGATATCATTACGGAGAGAGATGATCTTAGCTAGCGGAAAATACTTGGATATATAAGCATCTTTGCACTTATCCCAAGAATCGATACTATTTTTGGGCAAAGAAGAAAACCAAGTTTTTGCACGATCTCGCAACGAGAAAGGAAAAAGGCTTCAATTTAATCACGTCATTATCCACATCTCTCTTCTTTTGCATATCGCAAAGCTCAATGAAGGTATTGAGATGGGATGCGGCATCTTCACTAGGAAGGCTGGAGAATTTCTCTTTCATAACAAGATTCAGCAAAGCGGCATTGATTTCGTATGACTCCGCACTAGTGGCGGGAGCAATCGGAGTACTAATAAAATCATTATTATTAGTATTCGAGAAGTCACAAAGTTTGGTGTTTTCATTCATGGTGACTTCAGCAAGCAACCAAGCACACAAGCAAACAAAGAGCATGCGAGAATAAGGGCGAACGAAAAAGGCAAACGAAAAAGGCAAATTAGTGAAGTGGGGGAGAGGAAAACGAGACGCAACTGGCAAACTGAAAGTGAGTTATATTGACTAGAGGGGGGTGAATAGGAGATTTTTAGAATTTCATCACTGAAGAAATTCCTTTTGAGGAAATTCCTCACTGATGACTAACTTATAGCGGAAACAGTAAAGGATCAGGAGTGCAAAGTTTCACAACATCAGTTTCTCAGTGTGAGGAATGTGAAAACCGATTGCACAGTGAGCAGGCACGCAGAAATAGATGAGGATTAACTAGCGTGAAGAATTTGGGGTTGAGGAATTTCAGATAAAATCTTCAACAAATTCTTCAAACAGTCACAGTGAAAGTCATCAACACATAATCTGAGGAATGTAAAGGGTTGAGGAATTAGAACCAGTTTCACAGCGAAGACAGTAGTTGATGACCTAGTTCCAATTGCTGTGACAAATGTACATCTGGTTTGGAGTGGCTTGGTATTGAAACCAAAAGACACACAGTCCCGGGACACACAGTCCCTACCATATTCTCCTTGGGCTAAGAACACACAGTCCTCGCCCAACACTCGTGGTAAGTCTTCAGGGCAGACTTCCAAACCCTCACAAACTTGGTCACCCAGCGATCCACAATTGACTGCTGGATTTCTCTAGACCATGACGCCTAACCGTCTGGAGGATGCACAGTCCTCAAAGGTAAAAGGCTTCAGTCCCACACAGGAACAACTTCTTCAGTGATGCTCAATCACTTGGTTCTAGGTTTGTGGTTTGGTGTTTGGAGTATTTCCTCACTGATGAATTACTCTCGAAGACTTCGAGGAATTGGGTTGCTCTTATGACAAGTGTCAGATTCTAACGGAGCAGCCAACCAGCTAATGGTTGTGGGGGCGGCTATTTATAGCCTGGGAGCATCCTGACATGATTTGACACTAATGCCCTTAAATAATATGACCGTTGGTGTGGATAAGACCAATGATGTGGCGTGGCTATCGAAACGGTCGGATCCCTCAACTGTGAGAGTCCTCATGTCACTCGTATTCCTCACTTGAGGCTTTTGGTAGGATTAGGCTTGGGTTGAGCATCATGAGGAAATTCATTCTAAAGTGTAACTTCGACCCCCTTTAACAGTACGGTGTTCCTATTACTCAAGTGTGAAGAAAACAAAACAGAAAGAGTAAATCTTCGTGCTTCGAAGTCTTCAGAATGATTTTCTTCAGGACACACCGAATTCCTCAATTTCAATATCTTCATGAGGAATATCAATTTCATTGCAGATTCTTCGCGATTCAATTCTTCAGCTTCAGACCAATTTCGTCAACCGAAGATATACATTTTAGGGGTCAATATTCACCAAATATTTCAAACTCCTCACTGACTTATAGATCCTGTGTACACTCATGAACACATTAGATACTTAACATATAAGTCTTCAAACCACCAAAATCACTAAGGGGCACTAGATGCACTTACAATCTCCCCCTTTTTGGTGGTTGATGACAATTAGGTTAAGTCTTCAACATGGATAAAAATATGAAGTGTAAATACTCATTTGAGGAATTTGAAATCAAGATTCAGAGCGACTCCCCGTGAAGATGTGCATATCTTGAGGATTTTGCTTTTCACAGCAAATGCACATTGATGATTTATATCATGGAGATCTCCCCCTGAGTCTTGTAAATCATGCATACATATAACATATAGTATGAAGAAATTGAGGATGCATGATGACAAATGGTATCTGACGAATTTCAGCATGCGTGCATTAAAAATTTGAGGAATAAGCATGCAAAGAAAAATGTTCAAAAGCGTCAGAGTACCATGAGGCTTAAGTTACAACTCATTACATAAAAACTTCAGAAGAGCCAAGAGTTTGTAACTTAAATATAGTTTATAAGCCCCAAAATATCCTGCTTGAAGACTAAATCTCAAGTTTCTCCCCCTTTGTCATCAAGTGAAAAAAGGGACAAACTGAGGAATAACGCGTGAAAAGACTTCACTCCTCGGCGGTTGATGAAGATGTGTGGTGCTTCTTGGGAGTAGTCTTCTTCCTTGGACCGGTGGCAGTGTCGTGATGTTCTTCATCAGATTCAGCAGTGCGGAATGAAGAAAAGGAACTGTCTTCAAGGTCTGGAACTGGAATTGGCCTGAACTTCTTCTTGGGAGGCCACGACCAGTCAAAGTATCGCTGAAACTCCAATTCTTCAAGTTCTGTCCGAGTCTTCAGATGAGCAAGTGTGGCCCAGGTGCGATCAAAAACCTCATGCAGATAGTGATGGTTAAGCTTCACAGAGTTCTGTGTTTCAGTGAGGGTTTTCACAATGGCGCCGAACTGGCGATTGACCCACTTGTGATTGCGATCCACCTTCTGGTGAAGACTGAGGAGATGCTCTCTTGTATTCGTCACGCGAGGAGCAACAGGGCTTGGAGGGTGAGTCTCAGTATCATCCCATGAAGAATATGCTCCCGGCTCTGTGAACTGGTGTAACATCCCAAATTTTGGAATGTTAAAATAATTATTATATTTGATTGTTTGTTTGATTGAGTGATTGAAACTTGAGTGAAATTTGAAACTTTTAAAAACTTTTGAATGAGAGGGAATAAAATGACTTTCCCTTCTCCGGTGAATTCAAATTCAATCATTTAAAAGCAAAGAGAGAAGATGACATGACTTCTTCAACTATAAAGAATTTGAACGGAGATTTGCATTTGAATTCTTTCAAAATTTTCTTTTGCATTTCTATTTGTTTTCTTCATGCAAGAAGTGCCGAAAAATAATTCTTGCAAGCAAGAAAGAGAGGAGGAATATGACCCTCCAAAACCACGGGCATTTTGAAAGTTATTTTGAACCCTAAAACTTAGAGGGTCATTTGAAAATTATTTGCAAAAGAAAATAAATCTTTTAGGCAATTTTGTGAAAATAATTTTTTCTGAAGTTTTTATTTTGGCCGTGGAAAAATGCACATCATTTAGATTATTTTTTCTGATAATTTTAGTATATAGAAACTCTTTATTCCGAATTGATTTGATTTCCCTTTTATCGTTTTAGTTTCCTAGTTTTAAAAATAGGAAAGGAATCACTTTTATTTGGAAACTCCTGCTGGCCCATTAAGAGTTTTCCTATTTTGGCCCAACAGAGGATCTTCTTCCTCCTCTATCTCTTCCTCACGTGCACTGGACTTTCCTTACCATGGACAGAGAAATCCCCACCTCCGGGATTCGCGAAGTTCCTTCCCTCCTAGTCTCTCCCGTCGCCCCTATAAGAAGCCCCACGTTCTCCTCGTTCCATTCCCGCTGGAATCGCCGCCTCTCCCCACCTCCTCCTCCCCCTATGGACATCGCCGGAGTCGGCCACCAGAGAACTCGTCGGACTCCCTGCCTCGCCCCAGCCCCACCTCGCCCCCTGGCACCCCTGCCGCGCCTCCCCACCACTTCGGCCCCTCCTCCGCCGCTCCATCCCATCCCACACCGTCGCCCTGCAGGCCACCGCCGGCTCCCTGGAAGCAGGAACAGCGCCAGGAGCTAGGGACTCCCTCGCCCCCCTAGGGACTCCCTCGCCCCCTCCCACGAGCGCCCTCCCCTCCTCCACCGGCCCCTCCCCCGCGGGAGATCTTCCCTCGCCGAAGTGCCCTCTTCCCCGCCGGCAGCTCCCCATCGCCGGAGCAGCCACTGCTGCGTTCATCCACGGGAGGTAACTCCTCCTTCCTTTTTTTTCTTTTACTTGTTTTGTTTTTTTTGTATTGTGTAGTTTTACCGTTAGATCTAGATACTACCGTGTATATTAAAAGCAGTTACCCCTTCGGTCTTTTAGATAAAACCGATCGGTTTTTCTTTCACTTAACTTTAGCCGAAGCGTTTTCTTAATATTGGGCCATTCGCTGGTTAGCCTACGCAGCACACACCACCTAGCCAACCAGAGATCGCCACGTGGCCCGTTCATTAGTTAGCTTTTATTCATTTTTTTCTGTTTAGTTCCAAAAACAGAAAAGTTCCAATTTTGTTTAGTCCATAACTTTTGATCCACAACTCCAATGGAGTTGATTCTTTTTTTCAGTAGCTCACAATGTTTCTGTAGTTTTTAAAAACACATAATTTGTCTCTGTTTGAAATTTTCATATTTTAATTAGATCAGATGTAGTGTAAACCTTGTTTTGCTTATTCCAGGAGTTTAAAAATAGCTTTTAATTGGATTCCTTTTGCTACTGATCAATAGTGATCTTATTTATCAGTGGTAAAAATTTCAGATTTGTTTGAGTACTTTAGCTCACTGTTTCTTGTGAAACAATTTCTGTTTCACTTCTTTTAGGACTATGGCTATTTCTTTTTCTGTAAATTGTTTTAAATTATTTTCTTTTATATTTTAGAAAGATTATTGTTTTGTTTATGTTAGTTAACAGTAGTTTTGCAACAAGTTTTGATTTTATTTTTATTTGTTATCATGAAATCAATTCTAGTTCCTTAGTAACTTGCAATTGGTTTCTCCACTGTTTCAAATCTCGTTTGGAAATACTTTGAAAAAGTTTTGTGAAAAATACTCTATTTTATCTTAGTTAAATTTATATCTTAGTTCCTTGTTTTTATTTTCTGTTAGACAAAACCATTTAGTGTTTGATGTAGTAGAAGACTCCCTAGTCTTATTTGAAGTTTCTTTCGGATTCCTATTCGCTCTCTCTTTTGTTTTGATTGCTAGAATATTGCTAGTATGAGTGCTTATGTGAATGATATGTTTGTTATATAGATTTCATCGGAGAGTGATGAGTAGTCTATCAAGTTATTTCTCGAGAAATTCTTCTTCGTCAACATCACCAGGCAAGTCACTTTGATCATACTATCACCTATGTTTTATGCATCGTAGTGTTGGAAATATGCCCTAGAGGCAATAATAAATTAGTTATTATTATATTTCTTAGTTCATGATAATTGTTTATTATCCATGCTATAATTGTATTGATTGGAAACACAGTGCATGTGTGGATACATAGACAAAACACTGTCCCTAGTAAGCCTCTAGTTGACTAGCTCGTTGATCAAAGATGGTCAAGGTTTCCTGGCCATAGGCAAGTGTTGTCACTTGATAACGGGATCACATCATTAGGAGAATCATGTGATGGACTAGACCCAAACTAATAGACATAGCATGTTGATCGTGTCATTTTGTTGCTACTGTTTTCTGCATGTCAAGTATTTATTCCTACGACCATGAGATCATATAACTCACTGACACCGGAGGAATGCTTTGTGTGTATCAAACGTCGCAACGTAACTGGGTGACTATAAAGGTGCTCTACAGGTATCTCCGAAAGTGTTAGTTGAGTTAGTATGGATCAAGACTGGGATTTGTCACTCCGTGTGACGGAGAGGTATCTCGGGGCCCACTCGGTAATACAACATCACACACAAGCCTTGCAAGAAATGTAACTTAGTGTAAGTTGCGGGATCTTGTATTACGGAACGAGTAAAGAGACTTGCCGGTAAACGAGATTGAAATAGGTATGCGGATACTAACGATCGAATCTCGGGCAAGTAACATACCGAAGGACAAAGGGAATGACATACGGGATTATATGAATCCTTGGCACTGAGGTTCAAACGATAAGATCTTCGTAGAATATGTAGGATCCAATATGGGCATCCAGGTCCCGCTATTGGATATTGACCGAGGAGTATCTCGGGTCATGTCTACATAGTTCTCGAACCCGCAGGGTCTGCACACTTAAGGTTCGACGTTGTTTTATGCGTATTTGAGTTATATGGTTGGTTACCGAATGTTGTTCGGAGTCCCGGATGAGATCACGGACGTCACGAGGGTTTCCGGAATGGTCCGGAAACGAAGATTGAATATAGGATGACCTCATTTGGTTACCGGAAGGTTTTCGTGCATTACCGGACAAGTTTCGGGCTCATCGGTAGTGTACCGGGAGTGCCGGGAGGGGTGCCGGGGACCATCGGGAGGGGTGTCACGCCCCAAGGGGTCTCATGGGCTATGGGAAGAGATAAACCAGCCCCTAGTGGGCTGGAATAAGTTCCCACTAAGGCCCATAAGGTTTGAGAAGGAAAAAACACAAGGTGGAAAGAGTTTCCAAGTGGGAAGGTGGAATCCTACTCCAAGTAGGATTGGAGTAGGACTCCTCCACCTCCAATTTCGGCCAAACCTTTAGGTTTTGAGGCTGCCTCCTCCCCTCCCTCCCACCTATATATACGGAGGTTTTAGGGCTGATTTGAGACGACTTTTCCACGGCAGCCCGACCACATACCTCCACGGTTTTTCCTCTAGATCGCGTTTCTGCGGAGCTCGGGCTGAGCCCTGCTGAGACAAGGTCATCACCAACCTCCGGAGCGCCGTCACACTGCCGGAGAACTCTTCTACCTCTCCGTCTCTCTTGCTGGATCAAGAAGGCCGAGATCATCGTCGAGCTGTACGTGTGCTGAACGCGGAGGTGCCGTCCGTTCGGTACTAGATCGTGGGACTGATCGCGGGATTGTTCGCGGGGCGGATCGAGGGACGTGAGGACGTTCCACTACATCAACCGCGTTCTCTAACGCTTCTGCTGTACGGTCTACAAGGGTACGTAGATCACTCATCCCCTCTCGTAGATGGACATCACCATGATAGGTCTTCGTGCGTGTAGGAAATTTTTTGTTTCCCATGCGACGTTCCCCAACAGTGGTATCAGAGCTAGGTTCATGCGTAGATGTCTTCTCGAGTAGAACACAAAAGTTTTTGTGGGCGGTGATGTGCGTTTTGCTGCCCTCCTTAGTCTTTTCTTGATTCCGCGGTATTGTTGGATTGAAGCGGCTTGGACCGACATTACTCGTACGCTTACGAGAGACTGGTTTCATCGCTACGAGTAACCCCGTTGCTCAAAGATGACTGGCAAGTGTCGGTTTCTCCAACTTTAGTTGAATCGGATTTGACCGAGGAGGTCCTTGGATGAGGTTAAATAGCAACTCATATATCTCCGTTGTGGTGTTTGCGTAAGTAAGATGCGATCCTACTAGATACCCATGGTCACCACGTAAAACATGCAACAACAAAATTAGAGGACGTCTAACTTGTTTTTGCAGGGTATGCTTGTGATGTGATATGGCCAACGATGTGATGCGATATATTGGATGTATGAGATGATCATGTTGTAATAGTAAATATCGACTTGCACGTCGATGGTACGACAACCGGCAGGAGCCATAGGGTTGTCTTTATACTAATGTTTGTGCTTGCAGATGCGTTTACTATTTTGCTAGGATGTAGCTTTAGTAGTAATAGCATGAGTAGCACGACAACCCCGATGGCAACACGTTGATGGAGATCATGGTGTGGCGCCGGTGACAAGAAGATTGTGCTGGTGCTTTGATGATGGAGATCAAGAAGCACGTGATGATGGCCATATCATGTCACTTATGAATTGCATGTGATGTTAATCCTTTTATGCACCTTATTTTGCTTAGAACGACGGTAGCATTATGAGGTGATCTCTCACTAAAATTTCAAGACGAAATTGTGTTCTCCCCGGCTGTGCACCGTTGCTACAGTTCGTCGTTTCGAGACACCACGTGATGATCGGGTGTGATAGACTCAACGTTCACATACAACGGGTGCAAAAGAGTTGCGCACGCGGAACACTCGGGTTAAGCTTGACGAGCCTAGCATGTGCAGACATGGCCTCGGAACACATGAGACCGAAAGGTCGAGCATGAATCGTATAGTTGATATGATTAGCATAGAGATGCTTACCACTGAAACTATTCTCGACTCACGTGATGATCGGACTTGAGATAGTGGATTTGGATCATGTACCACTCAAATGACTAGAGAGATGTACTTTTTGAGTGGGAGTTCTTAAGTAATATGATTAATTGAACTAATTGTCATGAACATAGTCTAATGGTCTTTGCGAATTACGATGTAGCTTGCGCTATAGCTCTACTGTTTTTTATATGTTCCTAGAGAAAATTTAGTTGAAAATTGATAGTAGCAAAACTTTGCAGACTGGGTCTGTAAAACCGAGGATTGTCCTCGTTGCTGCGCAGAAGGATTATGTCCTTAATGCACCTCTCGGTGTGCTGCACCTCGAGCGTCGTCTGTGGATGCTATGAACATCCGACATACACGTTTCTGATGACTACACGATAGTGCAGTGCAAAATACTTAATGGCTTAGAAGCAAGGCGCCGAAAACGTTGTAAAACGTCACGGAACATAAGTGATGTTCTAAAGAGATGAAATTGTGATTTCATGCTTGTGCCCTTGTTAAGAGGTACGAGACCTCCGACAAGATTCTTTGTCCACAAAGTAAAGGAGAAAGGCTCAATCGTTGAGCGTGTGCTCAGATTGTCTGAGTACGACAATCGCTTGAATCAAGTGGGAGTTAATCTTCCAGATGAGATAGTGATAGTTCTCCAAAGTCACTGCCACCAAGCTGTGAGAGCTTCGTGATGAACTATAACATATCAAGGATACATACAATGATCCTTGAGCGATTCGCGATGTTTGACACTACGAAAGTAGAAATCTAGAAGGAGCATCAATAGTTGATGGTTTGTAAAACCACTAAGTTTCAAGAAAGGCAAGGGCTAGAAGGGATACTTCGTGAAACGGCAAAACAGTTGCTGCACTAATGAAGAGACCCAAGATTAAACCCAAACCCGAGACTAAGTGCTTCTGTAATGAGGGGAACAGTCACTGAGGCGGAGCAACTCTAGATACTTGGTAGATAAGAAGGCTGGCAAAAGTCAAGAGAAGTATATTAGATATACATGATGTTGATGTGTACTTTACTAGTACTCCTAGTAGCATGAGGGTATTGGATACCGGTTCGGTTGCTAAGTGATTAGTAACACGAAATGAAAGCTACGGCATAAACGGAGACTAGCTAAAGGCGAGGTGACGATACGTGTTGGAAGTGTTTCCAAGGTTGATATGATCAAACGTCGCACGCTCCCTCTACCATCGGGATTGGTGTTAAACCTAAATAATTGTTATTTGGTGCTTGCGTTAAACATGAACATGATTGGATCGTGTTTATTGCAATACGATCATTCATTTAAAGAGAATAATGGTTACTCTATTTTCTTGAATAATCACCTTCAATGGTTTATTGAATCTCGATCGTAGTGTTACACATGTTCATAATATTGGTGCCAAAAAGATACGAGTTAATGATGATAGTACCACTTACTTGTGGCACTGCCGCTTGAGTCATGTTAGTATAAATTGCATAAAGAGGCTCCATGCTGATGGATCTTTGTACTCACCTGATTTTGAATCACTAGTGACATGCAAATCATACCACATGAGCAAGGCCTTGTTTTCATTGAGATGAAATAAGATAGTAACTTGTTGGAAGTGATACATTTTGATGTATGCAGTCCAATGGGTGCTGAGGCACGCAGTGGATATCATTATGTTCTTACTTCACTGACGATTTGAGTAGATACAGGAGTATTTACTTAATGAATCACAAGTCTGAAATGTTGAAAAGTTCAATTCCGTTTCATAATGAAGTTCGTCGTAACAAGAGGATAAACTATCTACGATATGATCATGGAAATGAATATCTGAGTTACGAGTTTTGGTACGCAGTTAAGACAATGTGGAAATTGTTTCGCAGTTCATGCCACTTGGAACATCATAGTGTGATGATGTGTCTGAACGTCATAGCCACGCACTATTTGGTATGGTGCATACTATGATGTCTCTTATCGAATTACCACTATCGTTTATGGGTTATGCATTAGAGACAACCGCACTCACTTTAAATAGGGCACCGCGTATTTCCGTTAAGATGACACAGTATAGACTGAGGTTTAGAGAAATCTAAACTGTCGTTTCTTGAAAGTTTGGGGTTTCGACACTTATGTGAAAAAAATTTCAGTCTGATAAGCTCGAACCCAAAGCGGATAAATGCATCTTCATAGGATATCCAAAACAGTTGGGTACATCTCCTATCTCAGATCCGAAAGCAAAGTGTTTGTTTCTAGAAACGGATCCTTTCTCGAGGAAAGGTTTCTCTTGAAAGAATTGAGTGGGAGGGTAGTTGAACTTGATGAGGTTATTGAACCATCACTTCAACCAGTGTGTAGCAGGGCGCAGGAAGTTGTTCATGTGGCGCCTACACCAATTGAAGTGGAAGTTGATGATGATGATCATTAAGCTTCGAATCAAGTTACTATAAACCTCGTAGGTCGACAAGGTCGCGTACTGCTGCAGAGTAGTATGGTAACCCTGTCTTGGAGGTCATGTTGTTGAGCAACAGTGAACCTACGAGTTAGGAGAAAGCGATGGTGGGCCCAGATTCCGACAAATGGCTTGAAGTCATGAAATCCGAGAAAGGATCCATGTATGAAAACAAAGTGTAGACTTTGGAAGAACTACTTGATGGTCAGAGGACTATTGAGTAAAGATGGATCTTTAAAGGAAAACAGACGATGATGGTGATAAGTCACTATTAAGAAAAGCTCGACTTGTCGCAAAGATGTTTCCGACAAGATCAAACTGTTGACTATGATGAGTCTTTCTCACTCGTAGCGATGCTAAAGGTCTGTTAGAATTATGTTAGTTGTTGATGCATTATTTATGAAATATTGCACATAGGATGTCAAAACATTGTCTTCTCAACGGTTTCTTTGAGCAAACATTGTATGTGATACAACCAGAAGGTTTTGTCGATCCTAAAGATACTAGCAAGTATGTAATCTCCAGCGATCCTTCAATGGACTGGTGCAAGCATCTCGGAGTTGGAATATATATACTTTGATGAGATGATCAAAGATTTTGGGTTTTGTACAAGGTTTATGAGAAACTTGTATTTCCAAAGAAGTGAGTGGGAGCACTATAGAATTTCTGATAAGAATATGTGGTTGACATGTTGTGGATCAGAAGTAATGTAGAATTTCTGTAAAGCATATAAGGTTGTTTGAAAGGAGTTTTCAAAGGAATACCTGGATTGCGCTACTTGAATGTTGAGCATCAAAGATCTATGGAGATAGATCAAAAAGCGCTTAATGGAAGTTTCAACAAGATGCATGCCTTGACAAGTTTTTGAAGGAGTTCAAAATAGATCAGCAAAGAAGGAGTTCTTGGTTGCGTTGTGAGGTGTGAATTTGAGTAAGACTCAAAACCCGACCCCGGCAGAATAAAGAGAATAGACGAAGGTCATCTTCTATGCCTTAGCCGTAGAATCTAAAGTATGCCATGCTGTGTACCGCACCTGATGTGTGCCTTGACTCAAAGTATGTTGAGAGGTACAGAGAGTGATCCATGATTGAATCACTAGCAGCGGTCAAAATTTATCCTTAGTGACTAATGGACTAAGGAATTTTTCTCGATTATGGAGGTGCTTAAGGAGTTCGTCGGAAAGGGTTACGTCGATGCAAGCTTTGACACTAATCCGAATAACTATGAGTAGTGAAACGGATTCATGTAGTAGAGTAGATATTTGGAGCATTTCCGAATAGCACGTAGTAGCAGCATCTATAAGATGACATAAAGATTTGTAAAGAACACACGGATCTTAAAGTTTCAGAACCGTTGACTAAAACCTCTCTCAAGAGCAAGACGTGATCAGACTCCATAACTATATGGGTGTTGGATTCGTTAGAATCACATGGTGATGTGAACTAGATTATTGACTCTAGTGCAAGTGGGAGACTGTTGGAAATATGCCCTAGACGCAATAATAAATTAGTTATTATTATATTTCTTAGTTCATGATAATTGTTTATTATCCATGCTATAATTGTATTGATTGGAAACACAGTGCATGTGTGGATACATAGACAAAACACTGTCCCTAGTAAGCCTCTAGTTGACTAGCTCGTTGATCAAAGATGGTCAAGGTTTCCTGGCCATAGGCAAGTGTTGTCACTTGATAACGGGATCACATCATTAGGAGAATCATGTGATGGACTAGACCCAAAATAATAGACATAGCATGTTGATCGTGTCATTTTGTTGCTACTGTTTTCTGCGTGTCAAGTATTTATTCCTATGACCATGAGATCATATAACTCACTGACACCGGAGGAATGCTTTGTGTGTATCAAACGTCGCAACGTAACTGGGTGACTATAAAGGTGCTCTACAGGTATCTCCGAAAGTGTTAGTTGAGTTAGTATGGATCAAGACTGGGATTTGTCACTCCGTGTGACGGAGAGGTATCTCGGGGCCCACTCGGTAATACAAGATCACACACAAGCCTTGCAAGAAATGTAACTTAGTGTAAGTTGCGGGATCTTGTATTACGGAACGAGTAAAGAGACTTGCCGGTAAACGAGATTGAAATAGGTATGCGGATACTAACGATCGAATCTCGGGCAAGTAACATACCGAAGGACAAAGGGAATGACATACGGGATTATATGAATCCTTGGCACTGAGGTTCAAACGATAAGATCTTCGTAGAATATGTAGGATCCAATATGGGCATCCAGGTCCCGCTATTGGATATTGACCGAGGAGTTTCTGGGGTCATGTCTACATAGTTCTCGAACCCGCAGGGTCTGCACACTTAAGGTTCGACGTTGTTTTATGCGTATTTGAGTTATATGGTTGGTTACCGAATGTTGTTCGGAGTCCCGGATGAGATCACGGACGTCACGAGGGTTTCCGGAATGGTCCGGAAACGAAGATTGATATATAGGATGACCTCATTTGGTTACCGGAAGGTTTTCGTGCATTACCGGAAAAGTTTCGGGCTCATCGGTAGTGTACCGGGAGTGCCGGGAGGGGTGCCGGGGACCATCGGGAGGGGTGTCACGCCCCAAGGGGTCTCATGGGCTATGGGAAGAGATAAACCAGCCCCTAGTGGGCTGGAATAAGTTCCCACTAAGGCCCATAAGGTTTGAGAAGGAAAAAACACAAGGTGGAAAGAGTTTCCAAGTGGGAAGGTGGAATCCTACTCCAAGTAGGATTGGAGTAGGACTCCTCCACCTCCAATTTCGGCCAAACCTTTTGGTTTTGAGGCTGCCTCCTCCCCTCCCTCCCACCTATATATACGGAGGTTTTAGGGCTGATTTGAGACGACTTTTCCACGGCAGCCCGACCACATACCTCCACGGTTTTTCCTCTAGATCGCGTTTCTGCGGAGCTCGGGCGGAGCCCTGCTGAGACAAGGTCATCACCAACCTCCGGAGCGCCGTCACACTGCCGGAGAACTCTTCTACCTCTCCATCTCTCTTGCTGGATCAAGAAGGTCGAGATCATCGTCGAGCTGTACGTGTGCTGAACGCGGAGGTGCCGTCCGTTCGGTACTAGATCGTGGGACTGATCGCGGGATTGTTCGCGGGGCGGATCGAGGGACGTGAGGACGTTCCACTACATCAACCGCGTTCTCTAACGCTTCTGCTGTACGGTCTACAAGGGTACGTAGATCACTCATCCCCTCTCGTAGATGGACATCACCATGATAGGTCTTCGTGCGTGTAGGAAATTTTTTGTTTCCCATGCGACGTTCCCCAACACGTAGTTCTACCATCCTATGCCCAATTGCATGCTGAGTAGGTACTTGGAAATTTTAGTATAGATTGTAGTATCATGTGGTAGGCTCACAACAACCCCGATACTTGGCCCCGGAACGACAAATTTCATATTGCCATGCTCGAGTAGACGGGATTTCAGTTGAGTGCATAACACGAGTGATGCAAGGTTGATTAAATAATCAAGACCGGTTAAGACAAGATTTTCAAGACCTCGGACGCAATGCAACTCTGGGTGAAGGACGGTTGATCGGCTCCCTGGAGAACCCAGTGGATCACCCGGGATGCTGGAGAGGCCATGACATCCTGCGGAAAGCTTCACCCAGGCTCAAAGAGACGAACGGATATTTTCAAGACCCAAGGCTTACCTGCACAGCCACACGTCATTATGGGCTCTGGCTTGGTTGGACAACGCGGCGACTCTGGACAGGCGGTGCTAGCAGATGTAGAAGAACGGTATGAATGGATGGGCACCGACAGGGATTCAGAGGGACCCGTTGAAAGACCATGTTTTGATCATCCAGTCTTCAAACACCCTGAAGTGCGAGGACATACTCGGAGGCGATCAAATCTTGTGGGGAACGTGTGCAAAACTCTGCAGAGTACTCAAACCTAATCGATTAGCCGTGTCGACGGTCATGGACAACTTGAGCCAACGGAACTGAAGTTATCTGGATTTCTCAACACCATTAAATATATTTGATGAGGGTAATTATTGACAACTCGGGTACGAGAACTGGTTGGCGGAACCATCTCGTTAACAACCAACAATGTAGTAACATTTTGCTTTTAGCCCTCTCTTGTTGTAGGAGAAAAATTTGCTTTACGCTAAAACTTACAACCCCACCTGCCATATATGCATATAGTATAGATGACATTTTACCCCTCTCTTATGTGACTTGCCGGCATATTCAATATGCTGACCTACACGGCTGCAACGTCTTATGTTGCAGATATTTTTCTTCGACGAGTAAGAGTACGATTCAGGGTTACGGTCTACACTCAACTTGCCGTTGGTGTTTATTGGGACTCCACTCCCTTGACCTCTTCCGCTGAGATATTTAAGGTATATATCAGTTTTACACTATTTTACATGTGATTGCACTTTGATATATACATTGATGTACTGTGTGTGCCAGCATACTGATCCAGGGATGGCACAGAAACACAGATGCTTGACTCGTCTTGAGTCGGGTCGCTACAACTGGCCATCAAGGGGCCTATGGCCTTCATCAATAACTGACTTGCCTTTTCCTTCAACTAGCTAGAAAGTCTTCTTGTTGACCCTGATAGGAGGCATATAACCAACATGGTTGTTGAAATCAGCGTGGAAGTTGATGCCTGTCCTTGTCCTGATGAATCTCATGATCCATGGGGCATATATCTTGTGATCAAATGGACACATGGCATTGTCGGCCAAAGTCCTCAAGAAGAAATCATGTATGTTGATAGGAATACCATGGATGATGTTGAAGAGGATAATCTTCATGATGCCTATGACATCTTCTTCATCATCATGGCCTTTGATCGGCGCAAGAACACTGCAGAGGATTCTGTAAACAGACCTTGGTGTATATTTGAGCTCATGGACGAGGAAGGTTTTTATCGGTGGTTGCCCTTTAGCCAAAGGCTTCATGAGTACTTCCATCATCCCGTTGGGCAGCTCACGCTCACCATAAAGCTTCACGGCCTCCTCTAAGGGAATTGATACTGGCAATTCACGCAGTAGCTCAGTAGCAGGACCCTTGTAGTGAGTGTTTTGCGTCATCCAGTCAAACACCCAGGTGTTAATATCTTCAGGATCGCCAGAGATGTGAAGAGTGGCATAAAATTGAAGAATGAGCTCGCTGTTCCAGTCAGAGATATCTGAGCACATTGGTAGCAGTCCAGCTTCATGAAGGACGTTGAGGACTGGAGTCAGGCATGGTATTTCTTCAAGTTCAACATGAGGAATATGCCTGTGTTGGAATATCTTATTTCTTCCACACAGCATAGAGGCATAGTAATTCAGCCGTGTCCTCGTCCAAAACTTCAGATGCCTGATTTGAGGCTTGTCATAGGGATTTTCTCCAATGAAGTACATGCGTTCTTCAAATAAGTTCTCCTTTTGAAACTGTGGTCGCTTGGAGAATGGCTGACGCTGCATTGGCTGAAGATTTTGCTGAGGAACTGGAGGGGAGACAACAATTGCAGTCTCTGGGTTGAGCACGACGACAGCATTGTCTTGGTCTGGTGCATTTTCCTCAATATTGTCCTCAGGGTGAGGAATTTCATCAGCTTGGGCTTCAGGGTGAGGAGCTTGCTCATGTTGTGCTTCATGTTGAGGAATGGGATCTAGCTGGGCATCAGGCCGAGGAATTTTATCAACTGGAGCATCCTGTTGAGGGTTCTGCTCTGGAGGAGGAATAGGTTCATTCTGAGCCTCAGTGTGAAGATCTTGCTCAGGAGGAGGAGTTGGGTCAGCCTGATCCTCAACTTGAGGATTTTTCTCAGGACTCTGAATTTCATCAGCTTGAGGAATTTCACTTTGCTCTTCCTCAGCTTGCTTGGTGACAGAGGAAGATTCATCAGCTGGTGCAGCTGATCCTTGTGCAGTGTCTTCCTGAGGAATGGAGGGCTGAGGACTGTCGTCAATACGAATTTCTTTGTCAGTATGTTCCTCAGATGCAACATCCTTCATTTCCTCATCTGGCCCTTTCTCCTGGTCTTCAAAGGTGACCATTTCATAAGATGGAGCGATGTTGAGGGGCACAGGGTCCAGTGGAGCATTTTCTTCAAGTGCTTTGAGGCGCTTAGCCTCAGTGTTTTCTTCTGCTAAAGAAGCCTTTCTCTTCTTGGCTTCCTTTTCAGCAGCCCTTGTTTTCTTCACGTCTGATGCAGACGGAGTCATCTTCTTCACCTTTGAAGCTTTTCGTGAAGGTGTTTTCTCAGCAGATTCATCAGCTGGCTTTGAGGAACCAGCTGGAACAGAGTCATCAGCTGGCTTTGAAGCAGCAGCTGGATCAGGGGCAGTCTCACCAGCTGTAGCAGATTCATGAGCTGGATTTTCCGTGGTGATTTCTTCAATTGCCGGTACATCCACACAACTTTCTTCTGGTATTTCGTCAGCTTGAGGAGTTTCATCAGCTTGAGGAGATTCATCGGCTGGCTCTTCAACCCGAGGCTGAGGAGTTGGTACTGGAGGGGCAGCCTTCTTGTTGTAGTCGTCAACAGCTTTAGTGGCAAATTTGATGAAACTGCTTTTGAGACTCTCATGATCAGATAGCTTGGAGTACTTATCTGTCAAAGTCTTCAACTCAACCTGTGTTGACACCAGTGCATCAGGCGTCAGGTTGAGGAGATTTTGCTTGAGGAATTTCTCCTTCTTGAGCTTAGCAACCTTGGCATGTTTGGCTTGCTGCTCCTTCCATTTGGCCTCGTTGATGAATGTGGCCACCATGTGGCTGATGCCAGGGGTAAGTTTCAAATCATCAAGCGGAGTGTTGGGGTCCTCATACCAGATGTTTATGTAGTCTAGGAGGAATTTGGGGTCCATGGCCAGAGGAATGGCGCTACCAGAAGCTTGAGCTACCCTCTCTTGCTTGTTTCTTATTATAGCTTGCAGGGTTTTGTTCCTCTTCCAGCAGACACCTAAGTCTTCATAGGAGGTGGTGAATACTTTGTCTCCGAGCTGGTTGCAGCTGGGAGTGAGGAGCTGGAGGTAGCGGGCAGTGGCTTCATGACTGGCTTCTATTATGGTTTTGAAACCAGTGGTGGTGCTGAGGATTTTGGCGCTGATGGTTTTGTAACTGATGCCAGAGCTGGTTTCTCTTGAGGCTTTGGAGCCTTTGGTTTTGATGGCACAGACTTTGATTGAGGAATTCCTGAACCAGAGGTCTCAGCGGCAGAGGAAGTAGCTGCAGTTGAAGCTGCAGCAGATGATTCATTGAATTTCCTCACCGCAGCATCTGCCTACTTCTTAAGCTTAGCCAAGTGCTTGTCATTTTCATCAGGATAGTCATCATGGGTCTGGAGGCTTGAGGGATGTGCTACTTGATGAGCCACAAGTGGAGCTCGTTTGCCAGGAGGCTTCAGAGCGAATTTCTTCGCATACTTGGGAGTGACAAATCTGTATTCCTTCCACTCCTTAGCCCATCGGCGTTCTATCTTCTGAAGCCGAATCTTTCTCTTGGACATTGTTTCATTTTCATCAGGTGTGCAATAGTCCAAGAAAATATCCTCAGGGATATCCAAAGCTGTATTCTGCTCAAGTTTCTTGCCTCCCTTCTATTTCCTGTCATCCTCCATTTTCTTCAGCTGAGGATTTTGCTGATGAGATTGAACTCTTGAGGATTCTGATGATACTTGAAGATTTTCTTCAAGAAACGTTGCAAATGAGTTAATGTGATGAGAACCGAGAGATTCTTTGGCTGACATGTGTGTACCTGTGAACAGAGTATAGTTGCGAGGAATTTGGAGAGGTCATATGCGTTCTCAGATTTGAAGAAAATGAAAAAGTTTGACAATTGAGGAATTTGACCAGTGGTTGAGGAATTTGCATAAGCATACTGTTCTTGGGTTCCATAGTTGTAAAGATTCAAAAATTCGCACAATTGAGGAATCTTGTGAAAATCTTAGATGCTTAGTCAAGTTCATCAATAGTGTGGTGATAGGCAGTGTTTGAGGAATCAGATGCGTATTGATTCTTGAGGAAAAACAGATTTCACATCTCAGATGTAAAATAGTAGATCTAACTTCCTGTAAAAATAGGGTTTTTATTTACCCTAGATGGCGCGCACGAAGAACAGAGGAGAGTTGTCGGGAGAAGCTCTTCGGTGCGTGTCCAATGCGCCCTAACCCGGCAGCAGAGGACGTCTACGGCGGCGCCGGACGAAGATGGTCCGACTCCGGCATGGTTTCGGCGACGGAGAAGTCGAGGCAGTGAAGCTCTTCTTCGCCGGTGAAGAGACTTCCAGCGGTGGCGCTAGGGTTCGGGGATTTTGCTCTAGCGGGAGAGCGATGGAGCAAAGAAGTGTTTCCCGAGGGTGATAAGGACATATTTATAGCCAGGCAGTTACTGTTGGCGCGAAGAAATCGGACCAAATAGCCCCTGCCTCTACGTCTCCGCAGGACACGTGTAGCTCGCGAGCAAAGCGGTGGAGATCGTGGTTATCCGAACAGGGAAGTGGGGTTCAGTTACTGTGCATTACAGAAACATTTTTGAAGATTTGAGGATTTTGTTACAAAATCATCAGCTGACAAGGACGCAGTGAGGATTTTGAACAAAGTTTCAAGTAGAACGCATATGAAGAATTGAATAGACTGGATGAGAATAGCATAGAGGGAAAGTAGGGTCCGATCACATTCACTTAGATGAAATATCAACTTGAAGAAATAGCTATAAGTGAATGCTGTTGAGGACTTGAAATCTCACTCTATCTAGTTAAACTAAAGTCATCAAGTGTTTTTGAAGATTTGACTTTCTTGAGGATTTTGTAATAAATCATCACAATGAAGAACAACTATTTTGAAGAAAAACAAGTTTTGAGGAAATGGAACTTTGAAGAAAATCAACTTGAGGAATTTCACGTTGGGCGGTGGCGTGACCCACCATATAAGAATGTTGATTACAGATGCCGCGTACAATTGTCGTAGGGCCCTGAGAATCAATTTCTTCGTTGATTTCTTCACATTCAGAGTGATATTCTTCATCAGTTGAAGAAAATTGATTCATCATGTGTTGCACATCTAAGTCATCAATTTTGCTTAAGTGTTAGGATGTGTGCATGTTTTTACAAAACATTTGAAGATTCTAAGATATTTAGCTCACACCGCAACTTGCAAAATCTTTTCTCATCCAAGGGCTTAGTGAAGAAATCTGCCAGTTGATCATCAGTCTTCACATGGTCGATGAAGATATTGCCCTTGAGGACATGGTCCCGAAGAAAATGATGACGAATCTGGATGTGCTTTGTCTTCGAGTGCTGTACTGGGCTGTATGCAATCTTGATTAGACTCTCATTGTCGTAGTAGAGAGGCACATTCTTTATGTTGATGTCGTAGTCCTTGAGGGTTTGCTTCATCCATAGTAGTTGAGCACAGCATGAACCAGCAGCAATGTACTCAGCTTCGGCAGTGGAGAGTGATACGCAGTTCTACTTCTTTGAGGACCAGCAAACTAGTGATCTTCCAAGGAAATGGCATGTACGAGAAGTTGACTTGCGATCCACACGATCACCAGCATAGTCAGAATCAGAATACCCTACCAGATGAAGATTTGGGCCCTTGGGATACCATAATCCTAGTGTTGGTGTGTGAGCTAAGTATCGAAGAATATGCTTCACAGCCTTATGGTGTGATTCCTTCGGTTTTGCTTGAAAACATGCACACATGCAAACACTAAGCATTATATCTGGCCTAGATGCACATAGATACAATAAAGAGCCAATCATAGAGCGATATACCTGCTGATCGAATTCTTTACCATTTTCATCAGTGCCGAGGTGGCCGTTGGTAGGCATTGGAGTCTTGGCACCTTTGCATTCATGCATGTCGAATTCCCTCAGAACATGCTTGAGGTATTTCTCCTGTGATATGAAGATTCCATTGCGTTGTTGACGAATTTGAAGACCTAAGAAGAATTTCAGCTCCCCCATCATAGACATCTGATATTCTTCACTCATCATGTAAGCAAATTCATCACTGTATCGTTTGTCAGTACAGCCAAATATGATATCATCGACATATATTTGGCACACAAATAGCTCATTATCATAGGATTTAGTGAAAAGAGTTGGATCGAGTGAACCAGGTTTGAAGCCTTTCTTCATGAGGAATTCCTTCAATATGTCATACCATGCCCGAGGGGCTTGCTTGAGACCATAGAGCGCCTTTTTGAGTCTGAAGACTTTGTGTGGATTCTTTGGATCCTCAAAACCTGGGGGCTGAGCAACATATACTTCTTCCTCAAGCTTACCATTGAGGAATGCACTTTTCACATCCATTTGATATAAGATGATGTTATGATGATTAGCATAAGCAAGTAGTATTCGAATAGCTTCAAGTCTAGCAACAGGTGCAAAAGTTTCATCGAAATCTATTCCTTCAACCTGGGTGTAGCCTTGGGCTATGAGTCGTGCCTTATTCCTCACCACTTGACCATCCTCATCTTGCTTGTTTCGGAAAATCCACTTGGTTCGATGATGTTATGCTTGCAAGGATGTGGTCGTTTGACTAGCTCCCATACGTCATTCAGCTTGAATTAAAGAAGTTCGTCTTGCATAGCTTGGATCCACTCCGGTTCCAAGAAAGCCTCAGCAACTTTTGAGGGTTATGTGATAGATACGAAGGAAAAATGCCCACAAAAGTTAACTAAGTGTGAAGCTTTTGAGCGAGTGAGAAGACCTGGCGCGTTGATGTCGTTGAGGATTTTGTCAAGTTCTACTTCATTTGCAATCCTCGGATGAGCTGGTTGAGGATTTCGTCTGGGCTGAGGAAGTGGTTCTGGAGCAATTTCCTCAGGAGCATCTTCTTGATTTTCATCAGTGATGGGGATAGTTTCTTCATCAATTTCCTCAGTGGGAACAATGTCTTTAGTAGGTTTGAGCTTTATTGCTTCCTCAGGAGACAACTTATCTGTATCAGAAGGCAATTGCTCTCTTTGCGAGCCATTAGTTTCATCGAACCGCACATCTACAGTCTCAACAACTTTGTTGTGATAGTTGTTGAAGACTCTGTAGGTGTGCGAGTCCTTTCCATAACCGAGCATAAAACCCTCATGTGCCTTAGGTGCAAATTTTGAGCTATGGTGAGGATCTCTAATCCAACATTTTGCACCGAAGACTTTGAAATAACTTACATTGGGTTTCTTATCAGTGAGGAGTTCATATGAGGTTTTCTTGAGGAATTTGTGAAGATATAGCCTGTTCATGATATGGCATGCTGTGTTGATTGCTTTAGGCCAAAAGCGATGAGGAGTCTGATATTCTTCAAGCATAGTTCTTGCCATCTCAACCAGAGTCCTGTTCTTCCTTTCGACGACACCGTTTTGCTGAGGAGTATAAGGAGCAGATAATTCATAAGAAATACCAAGTTCATCAAGACCAGTGTTTTTGAACTCTGTTCCATTATCACTCCTAATATGTTTGATCTTGATGCCAAAGTTCGTCGAGGCCCTTGAAGAAAACCGTTTGAAGATTTCCTGCACTTCAGTTTTATATACGATGATATGCACCCATGTATATCTGGAATAATCATCAACTATGACGAAGCCATATAAAGATGTTGCATTGGTTAGTGTGGCATAGTGAGTAAGTCCAAATAGATCCATATGAAGCAATTCAAAGGGACGTGTAGTGGTCATGATAGTCTTTGAGGGATGCTTGGATCTGGTCATTTTCCCAGATTCACCTGCACCGCAGAGATGATCCTTGAGGAATTTGACTGATTCGATGCCGATGACATGCTTCTTCTTCGCGAGCGTGTGCAAATTCCTCATGCCTGCATGACCTAGTCTTCGGTGCCACGGCCATCCTTCTGAGGTCTTTGCTAGTAAGCAAGTGGCTGGTTGAGGACCTGTTGAGAAATCAACAATGTACAAATCCCCTCTTCTTACACCTTCGAAGACTTTGGATCTATCAGATTCCATGATGACTACACATCTATATCTACCAAAGATAACAATCATATCAAGATCACAAAGCATTGAGACTGACATGAGGTTAAAACCAAGGGATTCAACAAGCATCACTTTGTCCATATGCCTATCCTTGGAAATAGCCACTTTGCCAAGTCCCAATACCTTGCTTTTACCTTTGTCAGCATATGTGATTTGCTTCACAGGTGATGGAGTTAGTGGCATATTCATCAGCAAGCTTTTATCACCAGTCATGTGATGTGTGCAGCCACTATCAAGAACCCACTCAGTATTCTTGGGTTTGTCATCCTGTAGATGAATTAGTATATATTACCATCTCATATGCTACATATTTGAAGAATATGATATCAATTTCATCAGATAAGAATTTCATCACAACAGAATTATAAGGACGTGTGAAATATTTCTATTTCATCAATATTGGCTTGCGTCCTATCAAGCATTTCCTCAGGTCTCCAAAAAATTCTTCAGATGATGATTTTCATGTGGAGACCTGTCCTGCAGAAGTGATTAGTTCGATTTCCTCACCACCCACATCTGAAGGGGTGGTAAAGCATTCATCATCCTGCGAGCACCATATGAGAAAGGTAGCATTTAAGCTAATGCACTTCTCTTAACAATAGGGGGGGTTAAAGTACTCATATGAATATGCAGAGAACTGGTTTGAGGACTTATGAACATAATGACTTGAAGAGTAACGCTCATATTCATATTCCTTGTAGTTTCCCTGCATGTTAGAAGTATTAGCACGGGTACGAGCATACTTTTGACCAGTTGAGGATTTTGATCCTCTTGAAGACTTTGGTCCTCCTGAGGAATTTGATCTGGGGTTCAGATTCTTCAACGGTGGTGTCATGAGGACATTCACCTGAAGATTTTCAAGACAGCTTTTGGGAACCCAGATTTTCCTCAAGGGAGGACCATTCCTGTAGTTAGTTCCAACATATCGAGCAAATACTTCACCAGATTGATTTTTGAACAGTTTATAGTTGGAGTCAAATGATTCATCTGAGGAATAGGATAATTCACATGAAAAGCCAGTTAGATTGGATGGATCAAAAGGAGGCCCAGTAGCAGCAACCCATGAGGTTTTGGGATACTGCTCAGGTTTCCAATAAGATCCATCAGCATTCAATTTCCTCTCAAAGGCAACTCCTTCTTTCCTCGGATTCCTGTTCAAGATCTGCTTTTTCAGCACATCACAAAGGGTTTGATGTCCTTTGAGGCTTTTGTATATGCCTGTCACATACAATTCCTAGAACCCTGCATTTTCATCAGTAACATTTGTGTTTTCCTCAAGTGAGGAAATAAACACTACACGTGCAGTTGAAGAATTTGTAGCAATAGAAGCATTTGATGATTCTGCTGAAGAATTAGCAGTTTCACGTTCAATGCATTTAAGACATGGAGGAATGAATTCAGCTTGAGCAACACTGATCCGTTGAGCTAGTAATGAATCATTTTCCATACGAAGATCATCATGAGAAATCCTCAGCTTCTCTAGATCAAGCTTCCTTTGAATAAATTCATAGGAAAGTTTCTCATGATCAGCGAGGAGTGTATCATAACGATCTTGAAGATTATCAAATTTAGACTGAAGACTTTTCACATCTTCAGTGAGGATTTGGGTAAGATTCATTTCATCATTCAACAGATCATCACTTCTATCTAGTAGTTTCTGAAGATTTTCCACGGCTGTTTGTTGTTTAGTGGCAATGATAATAAGTTTACTGTGACTGGGTTTTTTATAATCATCAGGTTCATGTCTCGAGCTCCCAGTGCTTGTAGTTCATTTAATATGTGAGTGAGGCGATCAAAGGTATCTTGGCAGCTTTCATTGTCATGCCTCTTGAAGCGATTGAAGAGATTGCGAACAACATCAACACGAGAGTCACGCTGGGTTGATCCTCCTTCATTTACTTTGCACAGTCTCTCCCAGATAAGTGTTGCAGAGCCCAAAGCACTCACTCTTCCAAACTGGCCTGGGCTTAGATGGCCACAGATGATATTCTTCGCTTGCGAATCAAGTTGCTTGAATTTCTTCACATGAGCGGCAGAGACACTATCAGAGATGATGGGGACGCCATGTTCCACAATATACAAGAGGTCATTATCAATAGCTTGTAAATGCAGTTGCATCTTGGTCTTCCAGAAGGGAAAGTTCTTTCCTTCGAAAGTAGGACATGTTGTAGTAACCTTAATCATGCCTGCAGTCGACATAACTAAAAATCTAGGTGGTTAAACCAAAATCACACAGAACAAGCGAGTACCTTGCTCTGATACCAATTGAAAGTGTCTTATGTCGACTAGAGGGGGGGTGAATATGAGATTTTTAGAATTTCATCACTGAGGAAATTCCTTTTGAGGAAATTCCTCACTGATGACTAACTTACAACGGAAACAGTAAAGGATCAGGAGTGCAAAGTTTCACAACAGCAGTTTCTCAGTGTGAGGAATGTGAAAATAGATTGCACAGTGAGCAGGCACGCAGAAACACATGAGGATTAACTAGCGTGAAGAATTTGGGGTTGAGGAATTTCAGAGAAAATCTTCGACAAATTCTTCAAACAGTCACAGTGAAAGTCATCAACACATAATCTGAGGAATGTAAAGGGTTGAGGAATTAGAACCAGTTTCACAGCGAAGACAGTAGTTGATGACCTAGTTCCAACTGCTGTGACAGTTATACATCTGGTTTGGAGCGGCTTGGTATTGAAACCAAAAGACACACAGTCCCGGGACACACAGTCCCTATCGTATTCTCCTTGGGCAAAGAACACACAGTCCTCACCCAACACTCGTGGTAAGTATTCAGGCCAGACTTCCAAACCCTCACAAACTTGGTCACCCGGCGATCCACAATTGACTGCTGGATTGCTCTAGACCATGACGCCTAACCGTCTGGAGGATGCACAGTCCTCAAAGGTAAAATGCTTCAGTCCCACACAGGAACAACTTCTTCAGTGATACTCAATCACTTGGTTCTAGGTTTGTGGTTTGGTGTTTGGGGTATTTCCTCACTGATGAATTACTCTCGAAGACTCTGAGGAATTGGGTTGCTCTTATGACAAGTGTCAGTTTCTAACGGAGGAGCCAACCAGCTAATGGTTGTGGGGGCGGCTATTTATAGCCTGGGAGCATCCCGACATGATTTGCCACTAATGCCCTTAAATAATATGATCGTTGGTGTGGATAAGACCAATGATGTGGCTTGGCTATCGAAACGGTCGGATCCCTCAACTATGAGAGTCCTCATGTCACTCATATTCCTCACTTGAGGCTTTTGGTAGGATTAGGCTTGGGTTGAGCATCATGAGGAAATTCATTCTAAAGTGTAACTTCGACCCCCTTTAACAGTACGGTGTTCCTATTACTCAAGTGTGAAGAAAACAAAACACAAAGAGTAAATCTTCATGCTTCAAAGTCTTCAGAATGATTTTCTTCAGGACATACCGAATTCCTCAGTTTCAATATCTTCATGAGGAATATCAATTTCATCGCAGATTCTTCCCGATTCAATTCTTCAGCTTCAGACCAATTTCTTCAACCGAAGATATACATTTTTAGGGGTAGATATTCACCCAATATTTCAAACTCCTCAGTGACTTATAGATCATGTGTACACTCATGAACACATTAGATACTTAACCTATAAGTCTTCAAACCACCAAAGTCACTAAGGGGCACTAGATGCACTTACACAAACAAAGTAAATGCAAGAGATGAGTTTGCGACACCTACTAGGATGAGTTCTTGACTTGATCTTCCTCCCCGGCAACGGCGCCAGAAATTCTTTTGCTATGGCAATAAAAGTCCTCCCCTAGCAACGCCAGGAATTCTTCTTGCCACTTCTCTTGTTTTGCGTCGGTTTTTCCCTTGAAGATGAAAGGGTGATGCAGCACAGGAGCAGTAAGTATTTGCCTTAGTTTGAGAACCAAGGTATCGATCCAGAAGGAGGGTCTCGTCAAGTCTAGAGTACCTGCGCAAACACAAACAAGCTTGCACCCAACGCTTCAATGGGGTTGTCAATCCCTTCAAGATTGTTTGCAAAGTGAGATCTGAAGGCGGAAAGTGCAACGAGATAAAAAGTGTAAGGCTGAAAATATGATGTGGAGTAGACCCGGGGGCCATAGTGTCCACTAGAGGCTTCTCCCAAAATAGCAAATATCACGGTGGGTGAACAAATTACTGTCGAGCAATTGATAGAACCACACAAAGTCATGACCATATCTAAGGCAAGGATCATACATATAGGCATCACGTCCGAGACAAGTAGACCGATACTTTCTGCATCTACTACTATTACTCCACACATCGACCGCTATCCAGCATGCATCTAGTGTATTGAGTTCATGACGAATAGAGTAACGCCTTAAGCAAGATGACATGATGTAGAGGGATAATCTCAAACCAATGATGAAAACCCCATCTTTTTACCCTTGATGGCAACAACATGATGCGTGCCTCGCTACCCCTTCTGTCACTGGGTGAGGTCACCGCATGGAATGAACCCAAAACCAAGCACTTCTCCCATTGCAAGAATCATAGATCTACTTGGCCAGACAAAACCAACAACTCGAAGAGAATTACAAGGATATGAAATCATGCATAAGAGAGATCAGAAGAAACTCAAATAAGATTCATAGATAATATGATCATAAATCCACAATTCATCGGATCTCGACAAACACACCGCAAAACAAGATTACATCAGATAGATCTCCATGAAGATCATGGAGAACTTTGTATTGAAGTTTCAAGAGAGAGGAGAAGCCATCTAGTTACTAGCTATGGACCCGTAGGTCTATGGTGAACTACTCACGCATCGTCGGAGAGGTCATGGTGTTGATGAAGAAGCCCTCCGTGTCCGAATACCCCTCCGGTAGGGCACCAGAACATGCCCCAGATCGGATCTTGCGGAGACAGAAGCTTGCGGCGGTGGAAAAGTACTTTCGATGATCTCCTGATTTTTTTGGGATTTTTAGGGAATATATAGGCGCAACCCCTAGGGCAGAGGGCGTCTAGGGGGCCCACAAGCCTGTGGGCCACGGGGTGGGGGCTTGTAGGGCCCCTGGGGCCCCCTGCCTTGGCTCTCAAGCTTCCCGATCTTCTTCCGTTACGAAAAAAATCTTTTCGGGGATTTTCTTACGTTTGGACTCTGTTTCAAAATCTCCTCTGAAAGGGGTAAAAACATGGAAAAAATAGGAACTGGCACTTGGCACTGAGTTAATAAGCAAGTCCCAAAAAATATATAAAAGGCATGCATAACATCGAAAGTGTGACAAGATAATAGCATGAAACCATCAAAAATTATAGATACGTTGGAGACGTATCACCAACATATCTTGCTTACGCTCATCCATTGCATGAGTGCTCAAAATCAAAAGGGAGAGGATCATTTTGACTTGTGCCTCACAAGTGGTCTGGGGATGAGTCAAAATAAGATTACGAAGGAGACTAAGTGTGAGGTTTAGTAGATTGAGTTCTCAATTAAAAAAATATTTTATCTTTGAACCCATCTCCCACTTCTTGCACGCAAACGCCATTTGGAGACATTAGAGTCACGGACAGCGAGAGCTCTTGCACCTTTATGTTCTTACTTTGCTAAATTCAATACTAGATATAGACTCTTGCTTGTTATTGTCTTGACTTGAATTGCATATCTTACTTGCTTTACTTTGAAGTTATTATATGTGTGTTAGCATGTCACCATAGAAATTATTGTGTTATAATTTATCTACTCGAGGACGAGCAGAAATTAAGCTTGGGGATGTTGATACGTCCCAATTATATCTATAGTTTCTGCTTGTTCCATGATCTTTTGGGTGACATTGTTATATTTTTTGCTACACTTTTATATCATTTTACACATATTTGGAATAACCTACTAAATCAGTGCACCCAGTGTAAGTTCCTGTCTGTTGATGTCTTTTTGCAGGGGCTTTTACCCAATTTTTCGAAGCCCGAAAAAATCCAGAAAAATATATAAAAAATCAGCAAAACATAAGCTTCGGGATCACCGAAGGAGGGCCAGGGGCCTCAGGCGGCCTGCTGGCGCGGCCATGCCCTAGCCCGCGCCAGGAGGTCGCCTGGGTGGGTCCCACCTCCTTCGGTGCCCTCCTTTGGCCTATATTTAGTGTTCTGTGAGGAAACCCTCGCAGACTTTTTGGAATCGCAAATTTCTCCATCGTTTTGCCGCCTGAGTGCTTCCAAGATCGGGAGCATCAGGAGACCTCTTCCCGACACCCTGCCAGAGGGAGGATTGACCTCCGGCAGCTCCTCCACCGCCATGGAAGCTTCCTAGACGTGTCGTGAGTAGTTTCCCTTGGACCATGAGTCCATGATCAGTAGCTATGTGATGTCTTCTCTCCAATCTTGTGCTTCAATGGTTAGTCCTTGTGAGCTTCCCTACATGATCAAGGCATCTATGTAATCCTCTTGCTTTTTCTATGCTCGGTTTGTTGGGATCCGATGGATTATGAGATTATGTTCAAATTGTTATGAGTTATATAGTTGATTATCCTTTTATATTATGTTCCTTAATGATTCATGCATGTTCTCCATTGCTTTTTATTGCTTTGGCCAAGTAGTAGATCATAACTCCAAGAGGGAGCATTATGCATGATTGTGGGTTCGGGCCCCTCGATGTCTAGCTTGAGTGACAGAAACATGAGACTAGGGGATGTGCTTGTTGCCACCAGGGAGAAAACAACTGTGCTTGTGACCATGGTTGCAAGGATTGTTTAACTTACGCATAGTTCGTTAATGCAGTTGTCCGTTGCTTTGAGTTTACACTTTGGGTGGGGCTCGCAACTTAATACCAAAGAGATGTCCTGGATAGATATCTCAAGGTGGATGATTAGTAAGTAGATGCTGATGAATAAATAGTCTACTTGTCTTGGCGTATTTCCCATTACTATTGAACCTCTAACTATCAAGGAGCATAATTAGCATTGCGGTGCGATCATAATTCTGTCAATTGCTTGTTGTTTATCGTCTGTTGGGAGAGAGACATCACTAGTGAAAATCATGTGACTCCGGTCCATATCACCATCATTTCTTACACCTGCATTATTTACCGCTTTATTTACTTTTCCGTTGCAATCACTATTACCTTCCCACTTGTGTTTTGATCCTTTGCAAACTACAAGGCCAGAGATATTGACAACCTCTCTGTACTCGTTGGGAGCAAAGTTATTTGTTGTGTGTGCAGGTCCATGTCTTCTGCTAGCGCCAGGGTGGAAGACACCTACTTGTTGAGCCTAGGAGTCCTCCTGGTTCGATAAACCTTACAGTCTCCGTGTAAGGGCAATTTGTTGCTGACTACATCTCCACCTTCCACTTGGGGTCCAACGAGGGGTGAGAAGTATATACATCACCTCGTCATCACGTGACTTCCACGGAGCTCGTTCAGCCCAACTTTACGGCTCCTAGCCACACCGTGGATACTATCACGGAGGCTCAAGATTGTGAGCTTATGATGAAATGTCGGAACCTCACTTCCAAGCCTGCTATCGGCTCTGTTGCACCTCCTCAACCCAACGGAACTTCTCACTGCCTTCCGATTCCACATGGCTTTGCTGTTGTGATGGTGGATGAAGTAATGGAGGGATTTGAGGAGCTCGAGCTTGACCACCCTACAGGTGAAGGGGAGAATTAGCTGGTTCATGCTCTGAGGAGTACATGTCTATGGCAGAAGGAGTACATCAAGTTTCCAAACTGGACGCCTCCGCCTCCTCCTCCTCCTCCGGCGAGTGATCCGGGCACTCCGCCTCCTTCTCCGGCTCCTCCTCCGGTGCGTCGGAGCAGTCCGCTGCTACCTCTTGAGGTTGCGTTGGTTTTTCCCTTGAAGAGGAAAGGGGGATGCATCACAGTAGCAGTAAGTATTTCCCTCAGCTTGAGAACCAAGGTATCAATCTAGTAGGAGTATCAAGCCAATTCTCCAAAGTACCCGCGCAAAAATAGCAAACTTTCACCCAACACTACAAAGGGGTTGTCAATCCCTTCACGGTTAACTCCAAGGTGAGATCTGAAGGCGGAAAGTGCAACAAAGTAAAAGTGTAGGGCTGAAAATATGATGTGAAGTAGACCCGGGGGCCATAGTGTTCACTAGAGGCTTCTCTCATGATAACAAATATTATGGTGGGTCAACGAATTACTGTCGAGCAATTGATAGAACCGCGCAAAGTCATGACGATATCTAAGGCAATGATCATACATATAGGCATCACGTCCGACACAAGTAGACCGATACTTTCTGCATCTACTACTATTACTCCATACATCGACCGCTATCCAGCATGCATCTAGTGTATTGAGTTCATAACAAACAGAGTAACACCTTAAGCAAGATGACATGATGTAGAGGGATAAATTCATACAATAGATATAAACCCCATCTTTTTACGCTTGATGGCAACAACATGATGCGTGCCTTTCTACCCCTTCTATCACTTGGTGAGGTCACCGCACGGTATGAATCCAAAACCAAGCACTTCTCCCATTGCAAGAACTGTAGATCAAGTTGGCCAAACGAAACCCACAACTCGAAGAGAATTACAAGGATATGAAATCATGCATATAAGAGATTAGAAGAAACTCAAATAAGATTCATAGATAATCTGATCATCAATCCACAATTCATCGGATCTCAAAAAACACACCGCAAAAGAGGATTACATCGGATAAATCTCCATGAAGATCATGGAGAACTTTGTATTGAAGATCCAAGAGAGAGAACAAGCCATCTAGCTACTAGCTATGGACCCGAAGGTTTGTGGTAAACTACTCACGCATCATCGGAGAGACAATGGTGTTGATGAAGAAGCCCTCCGTGTCCGAATCCCCCCTCCGGCAGGGCACCAGAACGTGCCCCAGATGGGATCTTGCGGAGACAGAAGCTTGCGGTGGCGGAAAAGTATTTTCGTGGCTCTCTCCCGTGGTTTCAGATTTTTCGGGGATTTATAGGCGGAAGAAGTAGGGCAAAGGAGCCACGGGGGGCCCACAAGCCTGCTAGCCCCCCCAGGCCGCGGCTAGGGGGCTTGTGGCCTCCCTCGGAGGCCTTTGCCTTGGTTCTCAAGCTTCCTCCGTATCATCTGTTCCGGAAAAAAAATCGGAGGTTTTATTTTGTTTGGACTCCGTTTGATATTCTCCTTTGAAAAAGGTCAAAAACACAGAAAAAACAGGAACTGGCACTTGGCACTGAGTTAATAAGTTAGTCCCAAAAATATATAAAATGCATACAAAACATCCAAAGTTTGACAATATAATAGCATGGAACCATCAAAAATTATATGTACGTTGGAGACGTATCAAGCATCCCCAAGCTTAACTCCTGCTCGTCCTTGAGTAGGGAAGTGATAAAGAATGAATTTTTGATGTGGAATGCTACCTAGCATATTTGTCCTTTGTAACTTCTTTCATGTGACATGAATGTTCAGATACGTAAGATTCAAAACAATAGTTTTCTATTGACATGAAAGCAATAATACTTCAAGCAAACTAGTAAGGTAATCATGAACTTTTGAAATAACAAGGCCAAAGAATGTTATCCCTACAAAATCATATAGTCTGGCTATGCTCCATCATCCCCACACAACGAATTTAAATCATGCACAACCCCGGTATTGGCCAAGTAATTGTTTTCGCACTCTTACTTTCTCAAACCTTTTTCAACTCTCACGCAATACATGAGCGTGAGCCATGGATATAGCACTATAGGTGGAATAGAGTATGGTGGACGTTGTGAGGAAAAAAGGAGGAGATGGTCACATCGAATCGGTGTATCAAAGGGCTATGGAGATGCCCATCAATAGATATCAATGTGAATGAGTAGGGATTACCATGCAACGGATGCACTTAGAGCTATAAGTGTGTGAAAGCTCAAAAGGAGAACTAGTGGGTGTGCATCCAACTTGCTTGCTCACGAAGACCTAGGGCAATTTTGGGGAAGCCCATCATTGGAATATACAAGCCAAGTTACATAATGAAGATTCCCACTAGTATATGGTGGTGACAAAACAAGAGACTCTCAATCATGAAGAACATGGTGCTATTATGAAGCACAAGTGTGGAAAAAGATAGTAGCATTGTCCCTTCTCTCTTTTTATCTCCCTTTTTTTTGTTTGGGTTCTTTGGCCTCTTTCCATATCTTTTTTTTGTGGGCAACTTTGGCCTTTTTTTTATTTCCCCACATGGGACAATGCTCTAATAATGATGATCATCACACTTTTATTTACTCACAACTCAATGCTTAGAACGATGATGACTTTATAGGAAATGCCTCCGGCAGTGTACCAGGATGTGCAACGATCTAGCTTGGCGTATGACGTTGAAACATCTCGCTAGCTATCTTACGATCATGCAATGGCAATATGTAAGTGACGGCACACGTCATGAGACGGAACGGTGGGAGTTGCATGGCAATATATCTTGGAATGGCTATGAAAAGGCCATGATAGGTAGGTATGGTGGCTGTTTTGAGGAAGGTCTATGGTGGTTTTGTGTACCGGCGAAAGTTGTGCGGTATTAGAGAGGCTAGCAATGGTGGAAGGTGAAAGTGCATCTATACCATGAACTCACATTAATCATGAAGAACTCACATACATATTGCGAAAGTTTTTATTAGTAATCGAAACAAAGTGCTAAACGCATACTCCTAGGGGAAGGGTTGGTAGGTGTTAACCATCGCACGATCCCGACCGCAACACAAAGGATGACAATCAATAAATCAATTATGCTCCGACTTCCTAACATAGCGGTTCACAATACGTGCATGTTACGGGAATCACTAACTTCAACACAAGTATTTCTAGATTCACAACACCCTACTAACATGACTCTACTATTACCAAATCCACGTCTCAAAATTAATTGAGAGGAATCAAACTTCTCTTTCTAATCAATGCACATGAATATGGAAGTTTCATTATATCCTCTTTGGATGCCTATCATCTTTAGGACTACTTTCATAGCACAAGCCAACTACCAAGTTACTCAAAGAGAGCACTCTCAAAAAGATATAGGTGAATATCGAGAGTTCTTATTTCTCCAAAATATGACACCGTCGTGCTCTAAAAAGATCTAAGTGAAGTACTAGAGCAAAGTTATCTAGCTCAAAATATATAAGCGAAGCTCAAAGAGTATTCTAGCAAAATCACGATGAGTGCATGTCTCTCGCAAAAAGGTGTGCAGAAAGGATGATTGTGACACAACAAAAAAGAAAAGACTCCTATAATACACGATGCTCCAAGGAAAACACATATCATGTGGTGAATAAAAATATAGCTCCAAGTAACGTTACCGATGGATTGAAGATGAAAGAGGGGATGCCTTCCCGGGGCATCCCCAAGCTTAGGCTTTTTGGTGTCCTTGAATTTGGCTTGGGATGCCTTGGGCATCCCCAAGCTTGATCTCTTTCCACTCTTCATCCCATTGTCCATGAGAACATCACCCAAAACGTGAAAACTTCACAACACAAAACTTAAACAGAAACTCGTGATATCTTTAGCATAAGAAAACAAACTACCAACTCTTTAGGTACTGTATAAAACTTGATTTATATTTATATTGTTTTTATATTACTGTATTCTCACTTTTCCATGGCTAGTACCCCCCCCCCCCCGATATTATCCATAGTTTCATCAAAATAAGCAATCAACACAACAAAATCAGAATCTGTCAAAAACAGACTAGTCTGTAGCAATCTGTATACTTTGTATACTTCTGGTATCTCAACAATTCTGAACAATTACGAAAATTTGGGTAATTGGCATATCAACCAGCAGCAAAAATAATCAACTCAAAAGCTCTTTCTGGATAAAAATGAAAAATAGTTTCGTGAGCGAAAAGTTTATGTCTTTTTCAGCACGATCAAACAACCATCACCAAAACTAGTCATAAAGGTTTTACTTGGCACAAACACAAAAAAAACACAAAAAACACAATCATAACAGAATTATGATGGTGTGGACACAACAAAGCAGAAAGCAAAAAAGAAAAGATAAATTCATTGGGTTGCCTCCCAACAAGCGCTATTGTTTAACGCCCTTAGCTAGGCATAAGGCGATAGAATCACGTATCGTCGTCTTTGGTACTCAAACCATAAGTAATCCTCATCATGGATTCATAAGGCAATCTTATTTTCTTTCTAGGAAAATGTTCCATTCCCTTCTTTAATGGAAATTGAAATCTAATATTCCCTTCCTTCATATCGATGACAGCACCAATAGTCCTTAGGAAAGGTCTAGCAAGAATGATAGGACATGTTGGATTGCAATCAATATCAAGCACAATGAAATCCACGGGTACTTAGTTCCTATTTGAAATAATAATAACATCATTGATCCTTCCCATGGGTTTCTTAACAATAGAATCCGCAAGATGCAAATTAAAAGAGCACTCATCAATCTCATTGAAGCCTAGAACATGACATAAGGACTTCGGAATCGCGGAAACTCTAGCACCCAAATCACACAAAGCATTGCATTCATAGTTTTTTATCTTGATTTTGATAGTAGGTTCCCACTCATCATGAAGTTTTCTAGGAATAGAAACTTCCAATTCAAATTTCTCTTCAAGATATTTCATCATAGCATCGACGATATGATCGGTAAAGGCCTTGTTTTGGCTATAAGCATGTGGAGAGTTTAGCATGGATTGCTTCAAGGAAATGCATTCAATCAAAGAGCAACTATCATAATTGAATTCCTTGAAATCCAAAGTAGTAGTTTCATTACTACTCAAAGTTTTGATATCCTCTACTCCACTTTCAATGCTTTTAGCATCAAGACAGATAGACTTAGAATCATTGGGGTGTTTTCTAACCAAAGTGGATTCATATCCAGCCCCATCATAATTAGGATTGAAATTAGAAAACAAGGATTCAATGGGAGTCACACCAAGCACTTTAAGATCTTCGTGATTCTCATCACGAGAACACGCCTTTTTAAGCCATTCATGTCTAGCACGAATTTGGCCGGTTCTTTCTTTACTCTCATTCATGGAAACACACATAGATTTCAAAGTTTCATCCATATTGATCTTGGGAGGAGCACCTCTCAATTTCAAAGCATCAATATCAAGAGACATTTTATCAACGCTCCTAGCCAAATCGTTAATTTTGAGCAGTTTTTCTTCTATGGATGCATTGAAAATCTTTTGTGAGTTGATAAACTCTTTAATATTACTCTCTAGATGAGAAGGTAATTTATTGTAACTTCCATGAGCATTGTTGTAGGAATTGCCAAAGTTATTAGAGGGATTACTAGGAAAAGGCCTAGGAATATAGTTACCTCTAAAATCATTGTTGTGGCCAAAATTATTCCTACCAACAAAATTAACATCAAATCTCTCATTGCTACTATCAATCAAGGAAGAGAAGGTCATATCATTAGGATCTAAAGGAGCACCTTTACTAGCAAACAATTTCATTAACTCATCCATCATCACTCAAAGAGTTAATTTCTTCTATAGCGTGCACTTTTTTACTAGTAGGTGACCTTTCAGTGTGCCACTGAGAATAGTTTGTCATGATATTGTCTAGGAGTTTTGTGGATTCTCCTAATGTGGTTTCCATGAAAGTTCCACTGGAGGCGGAGTCAAGGATATTTCTAGAAGCAAATTTCAAACCAGCATAGAAGATTTGTATAATCATCCAAAGACTCAAGCCATGAGCAGGACAATTTCTAATCATCAATTTCATTCTCTCCCAAGATTGTGCAACATGTTCATGATCTAGTTGCTTAAAATTCATGATATCATTACAGAGAGAGATAATCTTAGCTGGTGGAAAATACTTGGATATATAAGCATCTTTGCACTTGTTCCAAGAAGCAATACTATTTTTGGGCAAAGATGAAAACCAAGTTTTTGCTCAATCTCGCAATGAGAACGGAAATAGCTTCAATTTAATCACATCATTATCCACATCTTTCTTCTTTTGCATATCGCATAACTCAATGAAGGTATTAAGATGGGATGCGGCATCTTCACTAGGAAGGCCGGAGAGTGCTCTTTCATAACAAGATTCACCAAAGCAGCATTGATTTCATATGATTCCGCACTAGTGGCGGGAGCAATCGGAGTACTAATGAAATCATTATTATTAGTATTCGAGAAGTCACAAAGTTTGGTGTTTTCAGTCATGGTGACTTCAGCAAGTAGACAAGCACACAAGCGAACAGAAAGCAAGCGAAAGAAAAGGGCAAACGAAAAAGGCAAATATTTTTTGTATTTTTTTTTAGAAGTGGGGGAGAGGAAAATGAGAGGCAAAAAAGTAAATGCAAGAGATGAGTTTGCGATAGTTACTTGGATAAGCTTCACCTAGAATAATCCCCGGTGCCAGAAATTGACACGTTGGAGGAAGATTATTCTTCACTTGAGTCTCCCCGGCAACGGCGCCAGAAATTGGCACGTTAACAGGAGACTATTATTGACTTGATCCTCCCCAGAAACGGCGCCAGAAATTGGCGAGTTGACGGGAGACTATTCTTGACTTGATCCTCCCCGGCAACGGCGCCAGAAATTGGCACGTTGACGGGAGACTATTCTTGACTTGATCCTCCCCGACAACGGCGCCAGAAATTCTTCTTGCTACCTCTTGAGCTTGCGTTGGTTTTTCCCTTGAAGAGGAAAGGGTGATGCAGCACAGTAGCAGTAAGTATTTCCCTTAGTTTGAGAACCAAAGTATCAATCCAGTAGGAGTATCAATCCAAGTCTCCAAAGTACCCGCGCAAAAACAACAAACTTGTACCCAACGCTACAAAGGGGTTGTCAATCCCTTCACGGTTAACTGCAAGGTGACATCTGAAGGCGGAAAGTGCAACAAAGTAAAAGTGTAGGGCTGAAAATATGATGTGAAGTAGACCCGGGGGCCATAGTGTTCACTAGAGGCTTCTCTCATGATAGCAAATATTATGGTGGGCGAACGAATTACTGTCGAGCAACTCATAGAACCGCGTAAAGTCATGACGATATCTAATGCAATGATCATACATATACGCATCACGTCCGAGACAAGTAGACTGATACTTTCTGCATCTACTACTATTACTCCACACATCGACCGCTATCCAGCATGCATCTAGTGTATTGAGTTCATAACAAACAGAGTAACGCCTTAAGCAAGATGACATGATGTAGAGGGATAAATTCATGCAATATATATAAACCCCATCTTTTTACCCTGGATGACAACAACACGATTTGTGCCTCGCTACGCCTTCTGTCAGTGGGTGAGGTCACCGCACGGTATGAACCCAAAACCAAGCACTTCTCCCATTGCAAGAACTGTAGATCAAGTTGGCCAAACGAAACCCACAACTCAAAGAGAATTACAAGGATATGAAATCATGCATATAAGAGATCAGAAGAAACTCAAATAAGATTCATAGATAATCTGATCATAAATCGACAATTCATCGGATCTCGACAAACACACCGCAAAAGAGGATTACATCGGATAGATCTCCATGAAGATCATGGAGAACTTTGTATTGAAGATCCAAGAGAGAGAAGAAGTCATCTAGCTACTAGCTATGTTCTCGAAGGTCTGTGGTAAACTACTCACGCATCATCGGAGAGGCAATGGTGTTGATCAAGAAGCCCTCCGTATCCGAATCCCCCTTCGGCAGGGTACCAGAACGTGCCCCACATGGGATCTTGCAGAGACAAAAGCTTGTGGCGGCGAAAAACTATTTTTGTGGCTCTCTCCCATGGTTTCAGATTTTTTGGGGATTTATAGGCAGAAGAAGTAGGGCAAAGGAGCCACGTGGGGCCCACAAGCCTGCTAGGCGCCCCCAGGCCGCGGCTAGGGGGCTTGTGGCCTCCCCCGGGAGCCTTTGCCTTCGTTCTCAATCTTCCTACGTATCTTCTACTCGGGAAAAAGTCTTTTCGGAGGTTTTATTCCGTTTGGACTCCGTTTGATATTCTCCTCTGAAAAAGGTCAAAACACGGAAAAAAAGGAACTAGCACTTGGCACTGAGTTAATAAGTTAGTCCCAAAAAAGATATAAAATGCATACAAAACATCCAAAGTTTGACAAGATAATAGCATGGAACCATAAAAAATTATAGATACGTTGGAGACGTATCATCCGCCTCCTCCTTCGCCTCATCAGCAACGGCGGAAGACAGACATCGCCGCGCCGGCTCCTCCGGCGCGTCGGAGCACTCCGCCTCCTTGTTGGAAACATGCCCTAGAGGCAATAATAAATGAGTTATTATTATATTTCTTTGTTCGTGATAATCGTTTATTATCCATGCTATAATTGTATTGATTGGAAACACAAATACATGTGTGGATACATAGACAAAACACTATCCCTAGTAAGCCTCTAGTTGACTAGCTCGTTGATCAAAGATGGTCAAGGTTTCCTAACCATAGACAAGTGGTGTCACTTGATAACGGGATCACATCATTAGGAGAATCATGTGATGGACAAGACCCAAACTATGAACGTAGCATATTGACCGTATCGTTTTATTGCTATAGTTTTCTGCGTGTCAAGTATTTGTTCCTATGACCATAAGATCATATAACTCACTGGCACCGGAGGAATACCTTGTGTGCATAAAACGTCGCAACGTAACTGGGTGACTATAAAGGTACTCTTCAAGTATCTCCGAAGGTGTCCGTTGAGTTAGTATGGATCAAGACTAGGATTTGTAACTCCGTGTGACGGAGAGGTATCTCGGGGCCCACTCGGTAATACAACATCACACACAAGCCTTGCAAGCAATGTGACTAAATGTAAGTCAAGGGATCTTGTATTACGGAACGAGTAAAGAGACTTGCCGGTAACGAGATTGAAATAGGTATGCGGATATCGACGATCGAATCTCGGGCAAGTAACATACCGAAGGACAAAGGGAATGACATACGGGATTATATGAATCCTTGACACTGAGGTTCAACCGATAAGATCTTCGGAGAATATGTAGGATCCAATATGGGCATCCAGGTCCCGCTATTGGATATTCACCGAGGAGTACCTCGGGGCATGTCTGCATAGTTCTCGAACCCGCAGGGTCTGCACACTTAAGGTTCGGTGATGTTTCAGTATAATTGCGTTATATGTGTGGTTACCGAATGTTGTTCGGAGTCCCGGATGAGATCACGGACGTCACGAGGGTTTTTGGATTGGTACGGAGACGAAGATTGATATATAGGATGACCTCATTTGATTACCGGAAGGTTTTCGGGCATTACCGGGAATGTACCGGGAGTGACGAATGGGTTCCGGATGTTCACTGGGAGGGGGCCAGCCCACCCGGGGAAGCCCATAGGCCCTAGGGGTGGCACACGATCCCTTGGTGGGCTATTGGGACAGACCAAGAGGGCCCTATGCGCCAAGGATAAGAAATCAAAGAAAGAGGAAAAAAAAGGAGGTGGGAAGGAGGAGAAGGACTCCACCTTCCAATCCTAGTTGGACTAGGATTGGAGGAGGACTCCTCCTATCCCTAGACGATGCACCAAGGAGGCCTTGTCCCTCAAGGGAAGCCTCCCCTCCCCTCCTCCTATATATAGTGGAGTTTTAGGGCTGATTTGACACAACTTTTGCCACGGAAGCCCGACCACAAACACCACGGTTTTCCCTCTAGATCGTATTTCTGCGGAGCTCGAGTGGAGCCCTGCAGGAGTAGGTTCTTCACCACCACTGGAGCGCCGTCACGCTGCCGGAGAACTCATCTAATTATTTGTCTTGCTTGCTGGATCAAGAAGGCCAAGATCATCATCGAGCTGTACGTGTGCTGAACGCGGAGGTACCGTCCGTTCGGCACTAGATCGGAGCGGATCGTGGGACAGATCACGGGACGGTTCATGGGACGGTTCGTGGGGCGGATCGAGGGATGTGAGGACGTTCCACTACATCAACCGCGTTTCTTAACGCTTCCTGCTGTGCAATCTACAAGGGTACGTAGATCCAAATCTCCTCTCGTAGATGGACATCACCATGATAGGTCTTCATGCGCGTAGGAAATTCTTTGTTTCCCATGCGACGTTCTCCAACAGTGGCATCATGAGCTAGGTTCATGCGTAGATGTAATCTCGAGTAGAACTCAAAAGGTTTTGTGGACGGTGATGTTCGATTTGCTGCCCTCCTTAGTCTTTTCTCAATTCGGCGGTATTGTTGGATTGAAGCGGCCCAGACCGACATTATTCGTACGCTTACGAAAGACTGGTTTCATCGCTTGACATGCAACCTCGTTGCATAAAGATGACTGGCGGGTGTTGGTTTCTTCAACTTTACTTGAATTGGTTTTGAACGAGGCGGTCCTTGGAGATGTTAAATAGCAATTTGCACATATCTGTTGTGGTTTTTTCGTAAGTAATATGCGATCGACAAGATACCCATAGCAGCCACGTAAAACATGCAACAACAATTAGAGGACGCCTAACTTGTTTTTGCAGGGTATGCATGTGATATGATATGACCAATGACGTGATGTGATATATTGGATGTATGAGATGATCATGTTTTAGTAGTTAATATCGACTTGCACGTCGATGGTACGGCAACTGACAGGAGCCATAGGGTTGTATTTAAACTAACGTTTGTGTTTGCAGATGCGTTTACTATATTGCTAGAATGTAGCTTTAGTAGTAATAGCATAAGTAGCACGACAACCCCGATGGCGACACGTTGATGGAGATCATGGTGTGGCACCGATTACAAGAAGATCGTGCCGGTGCTTTGGTGATGGAGATCAAGAAGCACATGATGAGGCCATATCATGTCACTTATGAATTGCATGTGATGTTAATCCTTTTATGCACCTTATTTTGCTTAGAACGACGGTAGCATTATGACGTGATCTCTCACTAAAATTTCAAGACGAAATTGTGTTCACCCCGACTGTGCACCGTTCCTACAGTTCATCGTTCGAGACACCACGTGATGATCGGGTGTGATAGACTCAACGTTCACATACAACGGGTGCAAAACAGTTGCACACGCGGAACACTCAGGTTAAACTTGACGAGCCTAGCATTTGCAGACATGGCCTCGGAACACAAGAGACCGAAAGGTCGAGCATGAATCGTATAGTTGATATGATTAGCATATAGATGCTTACCACTGAAACTATTCTCGACTCACGTGATGATCGGACTTGAGATAGTGGATTTGGATCATGTACCACTCAAATGACTAGAGAGATGTACTTTTTGAGTGGGAGTTCTTAAGTAATATGATTAGTTGAACTAATTATCATGAACATAGTCTAATGGTCTTTGTGAATTACGATGTAGCCTGCGCTATAGCTCTACTGTTTTTATATGTTCCTAGAGAAAATTTAGTTGAAAGTTGATAGTAGCAACTTTGCGAACTAAGTCCGTAAAACTGAGATTGTCCTCATTGCTGCGCAGAAGGCTTGTGTCCTTAATGCACCACTCGGTGTGCTGCACCTCGGGCATCGTCTATGGATATTGCGAACATCTGACATACACGTCTTTGATGACTACATGATAGTTCAGTGCGCAATACTTAATGGCTTGGAAGCAAGGCGCCGAAGACGTTCTGAAAACATCGTAGAACATAAGAGATGTTCAAAGAGATGAAATTGAGATTTCATGCTCGTGCCCTTGTTGAGAGGTATAAGACCTCCGACAAGATTCTTTGCCTACAAAGTAAAGGAGAAAAGCTCAAATGATTGAGCATGTTCTCAGATTGTCTGAGTACAACAATCACTTGAATCAAGTGGGAGTTAATCTTCCAGATGAGATAGTGATGGTTCTCCAAAGTCACTGCCACTAAGTTGCTAGAGCTTCGTGATGAACTATAAACAAATCAAGAATAGATATGATGATCCTTGAGTGATTCGCAATGTTTGACAGTGCGAAAGTAGAAATCAAGAAGGAGCATCAATTGTTGATGGTTAGTAAAACCACTAGTTTCAAGAAGGGCACGGGCTAGAAGGGATACTTCATGAAACGGCAAACCAGTTGCTGCTCTAGTGAAGAAACCCAAAATTGAACCCAAACCCGAGACAAAGTGCTTCTGTTATGAGGGGAACGGTCACTGAGGCGGAGCTACCCTAGATACTTGGTAGATAAGAAGGTTGGCAAAGTCGACAGAAGTATATTTGATATACATGATATTGATGTGTCATTTACTAGTACTCCTAGTAGCACGAGGGTATTCGATACCGGTTCGGTTGCTAAGTCATTAGTAACTCAAAATGAAAGCTACGGTATAAACGGGGACTAGCTAAAGGCGAGGTGACGATACGTGTTGGAAGTGTTTCCAAGGTTGATGTGATCAAACCTCGCACGCTCCCTCTATCATCGGGACTGGTGGTAAAACCTAAATAATTGTTATTTGGTGTTTGCGCTGAGCATGAACATGATTGGATCGTGTTTATTGCAATACGATTATTCATTTAAAGAGAATAATAGTTATTCTATTTGCTTGAAAAATTACCCTCAATGGTTTATTGAATCTCGATCATAGTGTTACACATGTTCATAGTATTGGTGCCAAAAGATACAAAGTAATAATGATAGTACCACTTAGTTGTGGCACTGCCACTTGAGTCATATTGGTATAAAATGCATGAAGAAGCTCCATGCCGATGGATCTTTGTACTCACTCATTTTTGAAACGTTTGATACATGCAAACCATACCTATTGGTATAAATGCATGAAGAAGCTCCATAGAGATGGATCATTTGGACTCACTTGATTTTGAATCACTTGATACATGCCAATCATGCCAAATGAAACAAGAGAGTAACTTGTTGGGAGTAATACATTTTTTATGTGTGCATTCCAATGAGTGCTAAGGCACGTAGTGGATATCATTGTGTTCTTACTTCACTGACGATTTAAGTAGATACGGGAGTATTTACTTGATGAATCACAAGTTTGAAATATTGAAAAGTTCAATGCTATTTCAGAGTGAAGATCGTCGTGACAGGAGGATAAACTGTCTACGATATGATCATAGAGATGAATATCTGAGTTGCGAGTTTTGGTACACAATTAAAGACAATGTGGAAAAAAATTCGCAATTCATGCCACCTTGAACACCATAGTGCGATGGTGTGTCCGAACGTCATAGCTACGCCCTATTTTGATATGGTGCATACTATGATGTCTCTTATCGAATTACCACTATCATTTATGGGTTATACATTAGAGACAACCGCATTCACTTTAAATAGGGTATCGCGTATTTCCGTTGAGATGACACAGTATAGACTATGGTTTGGAGAAACTTAAGTTGTCGTTTCTTGAAAATTTGGGGCTGCGATGCTTATGTGAAAAGTTTCAGTCTGATAAGCTCGAACCCAAAGCGGATAAATGCATCTTCATAGGATATCCAAAACAGTTGGATACATCTCCTATCTCAGATCCGGAAGCAAAGTGTTTGTTTCTAGAAATGGATCCTTTCTCAAGGAAAGGTTTCTCTCGAAAGAATTGAGTGGGAGAGTGGTGGAACTTGATGAGGTTATTGAACTGTCACTTCAACCAGTGTGTAGCAGGGCGCGGGAAGTTGTTCCTGTGGCGCCTACACCAATTGAAGTGGAAGCTGAAGATAGTGATCATTAGAGCTTCGGATCAAGTTACTAAAAACCTCGTAGGTCATCAAAGGTCGCGTACTACTACAGAGTGGTCCGGTAACCCTGTCTTGGAGGTCATGTTGTTGAGCAACAATGAACCTACGAGTTATGGAGAAGCAATGGTGGGCCCGGATTCCGACAAATGGCTGGAGGCCATGAAATCCGAGAGAGGATCCATGTATAAAACAAAGTGTAGACTTTGGAAGAACTACTTGATGGTAGTAAGACTATTAAGTAAAGATGGATCTTTAAAAGGAAGACAGACGATAATGGTGATAAATCACTATTAAGAAAACCTCGACTTGTCGCAAAGATGTTTTCGACAAGATCAAAGACTTGACTATGATGTGACTTTCTCACTCGTAGCGATGCTAAAAGTCTGTTGGAATTATGTTAGTAGTTTCTGCATTATTTGTGAAATATTGCACATAGGAAGACAAAACATTGTTTCCTCGTTGGTTTCCTTGAGGAAAGATTGTATGCGATACAATCAGAATGTTTTGTCGATCCTAAGGATACTAACAAGTATGCAAGCTCCGGCGATCCTTTTATGGACTCGTGCAAGCATCTCGGAGTTGGAATATATGCTTTGATGAGATGATCAAAGCTTTTGGGTTTGTACAAGGTTTATGAAAAACTTGTATTTCCAATGAAGTGAGTGGGAGCACTATAGTTTTTCTAATAAAGTATATGCGGTTGACATATTGTTGATCAGAAGTAATGTAGAATTTCTGTAAAGCATAAAGGTTGTTTGAAAGGGGTTTTTCAAAGGAAGACCTGGATAGAGCTACTTAAAACATTAAGCATCAAGATCTATGGAGATAGATCAAAATGCTGAAATGGAACTTTCAAATGAAATGCATACCTTGACAAGTTTTTGAAGGAGTTCAAAATAGATCAGCAAAGAAGGAGTTCTTGCCTGTATTGTAAGGTGTCAATATGAGTAAGACTCAATAGCCCGACCACGGCAGAAGAAAGAGAAAGGACGAAGGTCGTCCCCTATGCCTTAGCCATAGACTCTATAGTATGCCATGATGTGTACCGCACATGATATGTGCCTTGCCACAAGTCTGTTAAGAGGTACAAAGAGTGATCAGGGATTGAATCACTGAACAGCGGTCAAAGTTATCCTTAGTAACTAATGGACTAAGGAATTTTTCTTGATTATAGAGGTGGTTAAAGAGTTCGTTGTAAAGGGTTACGTCGATGCAAGCTTTGACACTAATCCGAATAACTATGAGTAGTGAAACGGATTCGTATAGTAGAGTAGATATTTGGAGTATTTCAGAAAGATTTGTAAAGAACACATGGATCAGAAAGTTTCAGAACAATTGACTAAAACCTCTCTCACGAGCAAGACGTGATCAGACCCCGTAACTATATGTGTGTTGGATTCGTTGAAATCACATGGTGATGTGAACCAGATTATTGACTCTAGTGCAAGTGGGAGACTCTTGGAAATATGCCTTAGATGCAATAATAAATCAGTTATTATTATATTTCTTTGTTCGTGATAATCGTTTATTATCCATGCTATAATTGTATTGATTGGAAACACAAATACATGTGTGGATACATAGACAAAACACTGTCCCTAGTAAGCCTCTAGTTGACTAGCTCGTTGATCAAAGATGGTCAAGGTTTCCTAACCATAGACAAGTGTTGTCACTTGATAACGGGATCACGTCATTAGGAGAATCATGTGATGGACAAGACCCAAACTATGATAGTAGCATATTGATCGTGTTGTTTTATTGATATAGTTTTCTGCGAGTCAAGTATTTGTTCCTATGACCATGAGATCATATAAGTCACTGGCACCGGAGGAATACCTTGTGTGCATCAAACGTCGCAACGTAACTGGGTGACTATAAAGGTACTCCACAGGTATCTCCGAAGGTGTCCGTTGAGTTAGTATGGATCAAGACTGGGATTTGTCACTCCGTGTGACGGAGAGGTATCTCGGGGCCCACTCGGTAATACAACATCACACACAAGCCTTGCAAGCAATGTGACTAAACGTAAGTCACGGAATCTTGTATTACGGAACGAGTAAATAAACTTGCCGGTAACGAGATTGAAATAGGTATGCGGATACCGACGACCGAATCTCGGGCAAGTAACATACCGAAGGACAAAGGGAATGACATACGGGATTATATGAATCCTTGACACTGAGGTTCAACCGATAAGATCTTCGGAGAATATGTAGGATCCAATATTGGCATCCAGGTCCCGCTATTGGATATTGACCGAGGAGTACCTCGGGGCATGTGTGCATATTTCTCGAACCCGCAGGGTCTGCACACTCAAGGTTCGGCGATGTTTATTATAATTGAGTTATATGTGTGGTTACGGAATGTTGTTCGGAGTCCCGTATGAGATCACGGACATCACGAGGGTTTCCGGAATGGTCCGGAGACGAAGATTGATATATAGGATGACCTCATTTGATTACCGAAAGGTTTTCACGCATTACCCGGACTGTACCGGGAGTGATGAATGGGTTCCGGATGTTCACCGGGAGGGGTCCAGCCTACCCGGGGAAGTCCATAGGCCCAAGATGAGCTGGTGGGACATCCCAAGAGGGCCCTATGCGCCAAGGATAAGAAATCAAAGAGAAAAGGGAAAAAGGTGGTGGGAAGGAGGAGAAGGACTCCACCTTCCAATCCTAGTTGGACTAGGATTGGAGGAGGACTCCTCCTATCCCTAGCCGGCGCACCAAGGAGGCCTTGGTCCTCAAGGCAAGCCTCCCCTCCCCTCCTCCTCTATATAGTGGAGTTTTAGGGCTGATTTGACACAACTTTTGCCACGTCAGCCTGACCACAAACACCACGGTTTTCCCTCTAGATCGTATTTCTGCGGAGCTCGGGCGGAGCCATGCAGGAGTAGATCCTTCACCACCACCGGAGCACCGTAACGCTGCCGGAGAACTCATCTACTTCTCCGTCTTGCTTGCTGGATCAAGAAGGCCGAGATTATAGTCGAGTTGTACGTGTGCTGAACGCGGAGGTGCCGTCCGTTCGGCACTAGATCGGAGCGGATCGTGGGACGGATCGCGGGACAGTTCGTGGGACGGTTCGCGGGGCGGATCGAGGGACGTGAGGACGTTCCACTACATCAACCGCGTTTCTTAACGCTTCCTGCTGTGCGATCTATAAGGGTACGTAGATCCAAATCTCCTCTCATAGATGGACATCACCATGATAGGTCTTCGTGCGCGTAGGAAAATTTTTGTTTCCCATGCGACGTTCTCCAACACTTCTCTCAAGCGGAAGAGAGACGCCCCCTTCTCTCCGACGGCTAGCAGTACAAGCAGAGGCGGGAGGAAATTCAGATACGGTCCATCTCTCAAGCCTTTGAAAAAGTTACCATATGAGAGGACCAAGCATGAAAACAAGGACATATGTCGTGTCCAATTGAGGGCCCATTTTGCAAGAAAACTGCACCTCAGAAGGAGAAGCTAGATCCGGTGAAAGTGGAGCGCACTATCAATCAACTGAAGCGACCACCACCGCCTCCGCCGGATTCCAACTATGACCGCATTCTTAAAAGGACATATGCACAAGTGCAGCGGTCGGGAACTACTTCTAGTGATGCAAGGTACTTAGCAGAACGAAGAAGTGGGAAAACAATTCCCCAGCTCGGCCAACAGGAGAAGCAATCATGCCCCCCGCTCAAGGTGTCTAGCGATATCGTCCTTGCTAATCATGCGAGGATGGTGCCCGTTACCAATCCTGATGATTACTTGGGGGATGATGTATTTTTGAAATGGCCGAGGTAACAAAAGAACAATATAAATATATGCACGGGAAGCCTCTCGTCAAACCTGGTCATCCTCCTCTAACAACGATGATGCACAAATTGCATGAGTGGTACATGAAAACCTGCAGGGAGTCTGGGAAAGACACTATGTATATGGCAGTGAAACCACAGCACGAATTCATTGGAGCTCAAGTGTTGCCTATTGAATTTGTGGAGTTATTTGAGTTATACAATCAACTCGCCCTCAACAAACAACTCATGACTTCCTACTGTTTGTAAGTATTACTTCTATAGTTAAGTCTCTAGCTCAGCTCGTTCATTGCATGTATACATAATTATCTTCCCTATATATATTATGCAGATTGAAGATCGTCGAATTAAAAAAACCAGGAATCTTCGATGTTGGGTTCATTAGCCCAGATGCCGTAAATTAATGGGCGGTACGAAACTCAATCAAAGAGACCGAGGAGAACTTGCTAAACTCGTTCCTTATACATCAAAACAAAAGGGAAATACTTTTTCCTTACAACTTCAAGTGAGTGTTGATGTCTTCTTTGTATACTCGGTCTCGCTTACTCGAGGTTAAGTAATGTAATTGATGAGTTATATATGCGTGTGCAGATTGCACTTTATTCTGCTACCCATTGACGTTGGCACATGATTAGTAATTGTCTTAGACTCGAGACGTAAAGCCGAAGAGGATTATGCGGATATGACTGCAATGCTCAAGAAGTAAGTTCAGTCAATAACGGGACTACATCGACATGCAACTTTCATTAATTTCCTGATATCAAGTAGTCATTTTCTTTGCCTCGCACGGTTTGGAAGAAGTTCACCAAAAAGGTTCCCGTGTAAACAAAGAGTTGAGATTTACGCACCCCAAAGTAAGTAGTACTAGCTAGTTTCACACATCTCTAATCGATTCAAATTTTCATCAATATATCATTACCATGCTTGCTTATCAGTTTGATTGAACTCTATTATCGTAAAGTGTATGTATCAAGAAGAAGGGACTGTTTTATGTGCATACTACGTATGCGAGTTCATTCGTCACTCGGCCTCTGAGCGGGGCTTCTCTAACGAACTATTTGAAGTACGTAAATAATATTCACAATTCTATTTTATATATTACCATCAATTGTGTTGAGTTTTATTCATATATATACTCATGTTTTGACCCCCCCTTCTTTAAATTAGATATGGCAGATGCGGGATGAACTCCTACCATATGATCGCATACGAGCAATTCAAGAGGAATTGGCAGAATTCTTTCTTGACCACGTCATACCTAAAGACGGAGAATACCATGTGGATTTGTGATTGGATCTTAGGTAGATGAAGTTAGGGATTGTAAAAGATGTTATGTTGTATATATGTAGTAGTGTCAGATAGATATACGAATACTTGTTGTTCGATCAAGCACGGAGAAAGAGATGTCACTTCTCTCTATATATGTTCAACATGACGATTTTGTGTAATTAATGGTTTCTTTCATTTTCTTACTAGCTAGTATCGAGTTAATTCCTAAATTAACCCTCCAAGACCCCCTAAATTAACCCTCCAAAACCCCCAACCCCACCTTCAAAAAAACCATCTCCTGCCAGATGCTGACGCGTCGATGCCATTTGGTCTCGGTTGGTGTGACCAACCGGGACGAAAGGTCCTCTTGCCTGGGGTCCCCGCAGCGGCCACATGAAGACCCTTCTGTCCCGGTTGGTAAGCGAACCGGGACTAAAGGATTTGGGCTTTAGTCCCGGTTCCAGAACCGGGGCTAATGGCTCTATGAAACCGGTTCGAGAACCGGGACTAAAGGTCGTTGAAAACTGGGACTAGTACCTTGTTTTATAGTGGCGCAAGAAGGCCATATTAGCTCACTACATGCATCCTGTTGGTAGGATAGCAGCGGATGTTCTTCGCACATCATCAGCCACCTATGTCTTGTATAGGCTCCATCTTTGTAACCCCTATTGTAAAGAAACTTCCAGAAAGGCACGTGCAAACTATGTCGAGTAGATTATTGGGGTGTGTTGTCAGAAAAATTAGAAGGGGTAAAAGTTGGCAAAACTTTGCCAAATAGGGTAATTAGGATGAAAATTTCTTAAATAGGGTAATTAGCGTCAAAAATGTTAAACTACAGGGTAAAAATGGAAGTTAGGTGTGTGTTTGTTTCAATTTTGAAGGGAGTCATTTCTTTTTGTGTTCTATTCTAGGGTTTAGTTCTATGTAATCTGAATAAATAAGTGAGCCAGCTCTTTTTTAGGGGACCTTGATTTAACTTTTTAAAATAGCAGGAACATAGTTTCAAGCCTTAAATTAATAAAGTCAAAGAGTCAAGAGAGTTACAACCATGATGGAGTTACCAGGTTACATCAGTGCTTGAAGCCAAAAGCTCGGCACACTGCCAAGAGCTAGAATAAGGTTTAAACATTATAACAAGGTAGAAAAGCGACCACGAGGCTGCCCCCTCCAACATTGAGGTGAGCGACGACGACAACGAAGGCCCGAGCGGCGTCTAGAATAGTTTAGGTCTAGTTTAATCCCGCCATCTAGTGTAGTTTAAATTTCATGCAATGTACTTCCTTCGTTTCTAAATATAAGTCTTTAAAGAGGTTTCATTAATGGACTACATACGGATGTATATAGACTTACTTTAGAATGTAGATTCACTTATTTTGTTTCGTATTTGGACTCCTAGTAAAATATCTTAAAAGACTTATATTTAGAAACGAAGGGAGTAATGTTCAAGTGAAAATGCAATGTTGTTTTAATATGAATGCAAGATGTTTGTGTTGCTGTTTAGGGGGCGCCGCTGTGGGCAATGACCCCCATCGCGCCGGACACATGTCCGATACCCCCAAAAGGACACAATTGGGCGTGCGAGAAAGAAATTAAATGAGTGCATGTTGAGATGCTCTTTACCAGGTTACATCAAGTGCTTGAAGCCAAAAGCTCGGCACACTGCCAAGACCTAGAATAAGGTTCAAGCATTATAACAAGGTAGAAAAGCTCCTTGGTTTACTTGATCGGGCAAAAGCTGGCGTTCCTTTTTTGTATGGGACTAACTGCAAAATTATGTTCAAGCTTTGGCCATTGCTGTGTTATGCACTCACTGATGATTACTTCATTCCGTACAGATGGATGGATCGACGAAGCGAACAAGCGACAAAAAAGTTGTACGGCGTGTGGAGCTTCCCCATGCCCTTGTTTCTTATGCATGACTTGGCGCATGTGAAATGAGAGAGAGAGAGTGTGTGTGTCCTCATGACGTTATCTCCTCTGTTCTCTTGCTTGCTCCAGGCCTGCAGAGTTATTGATGGAGAGAGATCCATTCGGCCGCTCCATATCTCCAGCTGTGAGTCTATCTCGCCCTCCCTCATCATCATATGTTCATGCGCCACATCAGTTGCATCCATCAAACTGTGTGAGATATAAGAGTAACTTCAAGTAGCGACCTATTTCTTCGTTCGTTTCCGTCTGTTTGAATCTGTACGGATAAAAATGATGGTTCAAAGCGCGGACCTATTTTGTTCGTGACCGTCCGTTTGAATTCGTGCGGACAAAAGTGATGACCCAACGCGCGAATCCATTTCCAAAACGCGTTCGCTTTACGTCCACATCAATCCATTTTTGGCTCAAATTTGGAACTGAAATGCGTCAGCGCGGACACGAAGCGGACACGCGCGCGCGTCCTCTTTGTCCGCATGTGACCGGTCTGACCGACTTGTCATACAGCAACCCACTCACTTATGCCTGCTTATTTAATTCGTCGGCCCAACTCACCCATCTTTCTCTCATTATTATATTGCTATAGTGTTGCTGCCCATTTGTTTCTCGTTGAATGTATGTGCTGACCCATTTAAAAAACGAACACGGATATTGTCGTCAGACGACCCAAACGAACGAAAAACGGATAAAATCGCCGTCCGTTTGGATCGGCTCGTTGGAGTTGCCCTAAGAGCATCTCCAACAGCCGCGCTACGCGCCGCGCCTAAAAAACCTGTTTGCCGCGCGCTGGTCGCTTGGTTTGCCGCGTCGCGCAGCGCTGGCTCCAGCGACAGCTTTAAAATGCAGCGCACGCGCTCCGCTCCAGCAGCGCGCTAAAATGCAGCGCGCGCCGCTCCAGCAGCTTTCAAATATAGGGCATATGGACACAAAATAGTTTGAAACATTCATCAAAATGCAATGAACATGTGAAATTTTTAACACAAACAAGTTGATGAATAAAAGTCATGCCCACAAGTTCATCCAACCAAGTTCAAAATGCAAACCAAGTTCAAAATACAAGTTCATCCAACAAAGTTGAAGACATAAAACACATCAACCATCTTCCTCGTCTTCTTCCTCTTCTTCCGCCGACGATTCTTCCGCCTTCGAAGATGAATCTTCCTCCCTAACCTCATCACGCACCGCATCACGTGTAGCTCCGACGGTCTTGGCAAGTTCTTCAACGGCATTTTCATGGGTATGTGTGTGAGGCACATCGAAAGACATTCCACCCATGGCCGGAGGTGCACCCATGCCTCCCATGGCGACCGGAGGTACACCCATGCCTCCCATGAGAGAAGCAAAACTCATGCCACCCATGCCTCCCATAGCGTTGGAGGGTGCTCCAAAGCCACCCATGCCTCCCATAGCGTTGGAGGGTGCTCCAAAGCCACGCATGCCTCCCATAGCGTTGGAGGGTGCTCCAAAGCCACGCATGCCTCCCATAGCGTTGGAGGGTGCTCCAAAGCCACCCATGCCTCCCATGGCGGCCGGAGGTGCACCCATGCCTCCCATGGCGCCGAAGCCACCCAAGCCTCCCATGGCGCCGAGGCCCATGCCTCCCATGGCGCCGAGGCCACCGCCACCCATGCCGCCAAGGCCACCGCGGATCATGGCTCTTTTTTGAATCAAGACTTCTTCACGGGCAAGGTTGACATATTCCTTTTGCGCATCATTGAACAAAGATGTGTCCAAGAAGAACAAGTGCTTTTCCCATTCCAACAACTTAGCTCGCTCCTCCATGCCCACCTTCCTCTCCTCCAATGCCACTTTCCTCTCCTCGGCGGCCACCCTCCTCTCCTCGGCCGCCAACCTCCTCTCCTCGGCCGCGGCATCTTGGTTCCTTGCCATTTTCCTCACCTCGTTCGCTTCTTTTCTTGCCTTCACAATAGCTTCCATAGCATTTGTGAGCTCATCATCTCCTTTCCTATTCTTCTTTTCGGTTTTGTCCTTCTTGCACCCATCCGGTCGTTTTGGTTTCGAGTATGAAACCGAGTTGGGTGTGTGGCTTCTCTTGCCGTCATCACTTGATGCATCATCCTCCTCCTCATCATCATTCAACTCAATTGTGCGCTTGCGTTTGTTGCTCAAATGCAAATCATCCAAATCTTCACGCTTCTTCCATTTCTCATCATCCTTCAACACTTCATAGCAATGAGGCAAGGTAAAGATCTTTCCTTTCTTGATCTTCCCCTTCTTGGTTGTCCTCGTCTCTTCTTTGAACAAGTTTTGTGCAATGTTGTACTACAAGAAAAACAAATAAAGTTAGCACTTCGGACACCAAAAACAAGTATGATGAACATGTATGAGATGCCACTTACTCTATCATCCTCATTTGTGCCACTTGGGTTAAGCTTGTCAACTGCCTTTTGTGCGGCCGCCCACTTTTGACAATCCGAGTTGATTGTCGACCATCGGGACCGAAGTGATCTCTCGGAGCGGTCAATTCCACTCACGTTCTGAGCATCAAAGTGTTCTTTCATTCGCCCCCAATAAGCATCTCTACTTTGATCACCTCCAACGGATGGATCCCTCGACACTTGCAACTAAGTATTGCATAGTAATTTGTCATCGTTGGTGGTGTAATTGCCCGCTCTTCCTTTCGGCGCCTCGACAATGCCCTCACCCTCCTCGTCCACCTCAAACTCATGGTCGTCCAAATGGATGTCATTGGTTTGAGACCAATGCGAATTGTTGGACCCAACACCCATTGTTGACATGTATGCATCATCGTTGAGACTACAAATGCAAATATAAGCTATCTATATGATGATGCATTGAAAAAATAACAAGAAAATAAAAGTTGGAATTTTTTTCACCTTGGGAGCATTTCGTCGAACACGTGGTGCGCGTCGGCCGCCGGCTCAAAGAGTGAGCTCATCGGCGCTTCGGTAGACGCCGCGCCCGTCCGCCGCCCTGCAAGCTTCTTCTTCGCCTTCGAGCTGCCGGAGCCGTCCGCCGCCTTCTTTTTCGCGGATGTTTTTCCTTTCTTCGGCTCCGACGCATTGGGGAGCTTTGACGGTGCGGCGGCAGCACGGGACGGCGCCGGCGCGACGCCACCCGTCGGCGTGGTCATCCGCGGCGGTAAGAAGAGGCTGCGCGCGAGGCCGACGATCGGCGGAGCTCCGGTGGCGGCGGCGGCGCCAGCGCTAGGGTTTTCGGCGGCGGCGGCGGCGGCGGGAGGGTCGCGGCTGTACAGCGGGGTCAGCGGGGCGCCGGTGTGCGCGTCCATGGTGGCCGGGGCGCTGGCGCCGGCGCGCGCGGGTGCGAAGGAGGAAGGAAAGGGCGAGTTCGCGCGCGCGCTCGAGTCTGCCACGCGCGGAAGTGGACGCCCGAAATTAACCGTGCGGGATGAGGCTATGGCCAGCGCGCCCAACTCGTTTTAGCGCGCGCGCGTTTTTTGCGCGCCCGCTGGAGCTGTCGGCCGCGTTGCGCGCGTGCTATAGTCCCTTTTTTTGCGGCGCGGTGCTAGTACAGCGTGGCTGTTGGAGATGCTCTAAGTACATATCTTGGGATACATGAGAAATATGTACATACCGCTCTTGCTACTGCATCGCAACCGAAATGAAATAATCTTCAAAGTCCAAGCTTTCTACATGGTATACACCCCAAGAAATACGCTTCTTGTTGTCTAGATAGGTTGATCACAAGGGCAGCTGCCTCCGTCACCTACATCTGCTGGCAAGCTCAGGCCGTCGTCTGCCCATTGTCAGGCCGCTGGCTAGTGGTGCCACTGCTTCTCCCATACTCCCACAGCTACACTAGAATGGTGGTCGCCCCATTAATTGGTGCCCATGTCTATCTTCATGACGACGGGCACCATACCGGCCACAGGCTCCTGCTCCTGCTTTGCGATGCGGGTCCTGCACGGCAGGACTATGGACTATAGTGTAGTGCAAGTACTGTTCATGGAGCAGTTGGCTGGGCCTGCCGTACGTTTTGCTTTGTCTCCTCTGTTTGTTTTGCTTGTCTCGTATGTTCATATATTCCTGGCCACCAAGGAGAGCTCAACACAATAAAGAATTACGATCTCTTACTTGATGCAGTCATATATTGTTAGATTAATTTTTCGAGGCGGTTACTTGTTTGGCCGGCTTTTATGGACAAGCCCTTGACTTTGCCGCGTGAAAAAATCAACATAAACTTTTATTAGGCCGACTCATTTTTTTTTCCGGTTCTGAAGTTCTCAATCTTTACTAGCGTCTATATCTGATGGCACATCGTCTCTATATGAATCGTGTTATTTCTTCTTAATCCAATTTTTGCGAGCCTCGATCAATCATGGGTGTTGGCTCGCCAAACATCACCTTAAGTAAATTTTTGTGTTGCGACTGAAAGAAAAAAAAAAGTTGATGGCTACTCTTAGAGCATCTCTAGTGGCTAGTGTATTGTGGTAGTCTAAATCAAATATAGACTACAAGAGATGAAAAATCGTCTCCAGCGGCTGATGTATGAGGTAGTCTAAATTTTACACATCCATCAAAATCGCTACCGGTTGTCCATATTTGGACAACCGAGCGACGACGAGCAAACCACAGCTGGCTGCCCCAAGCTCTTTCCTGCTCCGGTTTCTTCAGTTTCGTAGAGAGCAGAGTGACCAGAGATAGAGAGTGATGGGAGAGCGCGAGCGACGGCGACGGATCTGAGGCGAGCGGCGGTGGCTACAGGGGAGGGCGCGAGATGCGGCGGCTGCGAGGGCGAGCGGCAACGGCAGCTGCGGCTGCGTGCGCGTGCAAGAGTGGCGGCGGCTGCGGCTGCAAGTGGCGACGACGAGCGCGAGCGAGCGTGCGCCATCGCGTGCTGCGAGCAACCGAGCGGCGGCTGCAGGGGAGGCACGAGCGCCGGCTGCGAGGGCGAGCAACAACGGCGGCTACGTGCGCGTGCGCGAGCTGCGGCGGTTGCGGCTGCTAGCGCGTGCTGCGAGCAACTGAGCGGCGGCTGGCTCTGTATTTGCCGCCGGCTCTGAATTTGCTTCTCTCTGTATCTATATTGCTGAAAATATAGACTATCAAATTTAGACAATCCGTTGGAAAACAGAGGTTGTCTAAATTTAAAAAAATTAGACCATTGTCTATATGAAGATATAGACTACCAAATTTACACAAGCCACTAGAAATGCTCTTAGAGGTGTCAATGTTCATCTCCTAGGCCACCCGCTACGTGTCTTCCACTGGCTAGACATAGACGCACGATGGTCATCCATAGTTGTCTCGTCGTCAAGGATATCGATCAGGATGTGGGCATAGCCACATGTGTTGTATTGTGCGAGCACCTCCTCATTCTCAACGTTCCCCACCATGATGATGGTCAAGGCGGTGGCATGTCCTAAATTTTTCCCATAATCGACCGACCCGCATAACTACAATTTATCTAAAGACTATTCAAAGATTTTCTAGCATAATGAATAACATTCAGTTTTTTATCAACTCTTTGGCCTAAAACAGCTCCTACAACAATAAGGTTTCTGATCATGGGAACATCATCAGGTTGAAAGAGATTGTAGTTTCTCTTTCATCTACTCATTTCTGGATATCCTAGAGGCATAACTCCACTGGCCAATGATGTTTAAATATTTTCAGGTTCTATGCATGCAACGAGAGGACTAGGTCTGTTGGTTTATGCCATCTTGCCTATATTTTTCATTCACATGGCACACTCATGCATATTGTCCAATTCTTACATGGGCTTGGTTTCTGATGGAGCAACAAGAAGTAGCAATCCTGGGAGCACCTTGAGAATACCACATGCATATTGTGAAGGTTTACATGAGGTAACTCCAAGATGTCACAGGAAAGAGCTGAAAAAAGAATGAGACCCTGTTCGGTGCATCCACATTGTAATTATGAGTGGCAACTTGCAAGGCGTACGTAACGTTGTAATGTCATTAAAGATAGTTTCCCAGCTGTAATTAACTTGGTGTATGTCATGGAATTTGCTCAATCCAGTTGGAAACCTATATATGGCATGTATATATGAGTTCTACCCTATTGTAGCGAGAAATATACACACATAAATGGTGTTTTTCAAGAAAGAAAGTCCATTATGAAATGCTTATGGGGAGCCAAATATGCAGCTGATCGACATGGGCTAACCTACTCGAGTTATCACGCGAGACTACATTCAACTCCATTATACATTTTGAAATTTAACTTGTGTTTCCTATTAGAAATTTCACCTCAAGGGAAAGGGTGTTTGATGGATGGTTGTTTCTATTTTAAGTTTGCATAGCTATTACTGGCATTTTGTCACTGGCATTTACTCTTCCTAAGCAATATATACTACTTCAAAATAACTTTTGAACCATTCAGTTACTTGTACTTACTAATAGCACATATGTTCTTTCAAAACCATAATGAGCCAATCCAAGAGTTGATGTGGGCTAAGTGCAAATAACCTGGCTAGTTTACTTTGGTTGTTGCTTCAGGAAGTACAAATGAGGAAAAATTCCTTCATGAACAGCTAACTGGGTTGTGAGTCCAGCCTGAAGTCTCTTTTGGTTGTCCAATATGGCCAGGAAGAGAAGTTACAACAAGCATAGTTACTTATATAATCGGCATCGTTTCCCCTCGGAGTACTTGTATTACCATGACATGGTTGCTGCATCAGGCAAACTACAGTAAGCAAATTTCTTCAACTATTCTTTTTATGTGCATTATCAAGAAGAGGTGTCTCACATAAAGGATATTTTCGAAAATATGGACCTTACAAAGATGTTATGATTTATTTTGATGTGTGTGAGCACTGCAAGTTGGCAATACATTTTAAACTATACATCTATCTATTTTCACTGCCTGTGTGGTTATTATGTTTCCTTTAACTGCAAACCTCGGTGAGGTATTTGAGGTATGAATATCATTGCTATGGAAACAACATCACTTAAGAAAACTAAATGAATGATGGCAAAAAAGGGTAAGCCTTATGGTCTCAGCAAAGATGATGCAATTCTTTATGATGAGCAAATCACACCTTGATACCCTTTTACACTCCTCCGAACTGTTCGGTACGTCTGTACTTTCAACAACAAATCTTGGTGGGATTAAACTATTATAAAAGCTAGATCATTGGAACATCTCCAGGTTGAAAGAGATTGTAGTTTCAATTTCATCTACTCATTTCCGGATATCCTAGAGTAGCATAACTACACTGGCCAATAATGTTTAAATATTTTCAAGTTCTATGCATGCAACAAGAGGATTAGGTCTGTTGGTTTATGCCATCTTGCCTATATTTTTCATTCACATGGCACACTCATGCATATAGTCCAATTCTTACATGGGCTTGGTTTCTGATGGAGCAACAAGAAGCAGCAAACAACACCACATGCAAATTGTGAAGGTTTACATGAGGTAAATCCAAGATGTCACAGGAAAGAGCTGAAAAAAGAACGAGACCTCGTCCGGTGCATCCACATTGTAATTATGAGTGGCAACTTGCAAGGCATACATAACGCTATAATGTCATGCCGATAGTTTCCCAGCTGTAATTAACTTGGTGTATGTCATGGAATTTTCTCAATCCAGTTGGGAACCTATATATGGCATGTATATATGAGTTCTACCCTATTGTAGCCACAAATATACACACACAAATGGTGTTTTCAAGAAAGAAAGTCCTTTATGAAATTCTTACGGGGAGCCAAATCTGCAACTGGTTCTGCGATGGAAAATGTCCATGTTCATACTGATGCTATGTATACAAGGACAAAGTTTAAGAATTAGGAGTCTGATGTTCAAAGTGAACTGGCGCATTGTGGGCCATGGCAATTTCTATGTATTTCAGCACATGTGATAGCTTGTTTAGACATTGTGCCAGCCTTGGGCTAGCATCAGTCAGGTGCACCCTAATATGTTTATGCGGTTTGTTTGGTTGAGGAATGGAAGAAGATCATAATGGTTGAGGAAGAATACACGTAATGAATCTTTTGATCATCGTTGTTTCTACATTTATTTATGTTGTCTTGTAGCAACTCTGAAGTCGTGGGTTGTGAGAATGACCTATTTTGGTTTGGTTTTTTATATTGTTTCATCAATTTGGAAATATAGGCGCTCGGGGTATGATACGTCCATTTTGCATCATGTTTTCATGTTGTTATTTATCGCTTCTTGGGCTGTTATTTCACTTCACGGTACAATACTTATGCCCTTTCCCTCTTATTTTGCAAGGTTTACATGAAGAGGGAGAATGTCGGCAGCTGGAATTCTGGCCTGAAAAAAGAGCAAAGTTGAGATACCTATTCTGCGCAACTCCAAACGCCGTAAAAATCAACGAGGATTTTTTTCCGGATTTATAAAAAATACTAGGCCGAAGAAGCGCCAGAGGGGCGCCAGTAGGTGGCCACAAGCCTGCTTGGCGCGGCCAGCCCCCTCGCCGCGCCCAGGGGGCTTGTGGGCAGCCTGCTGGCCCACTGGCCCCCCTCTTCTGCTATATGAAGGGTTTCGTCCATAAAAAAATCAGGGAGGAGCTTTTTCGTGGATTTGCTGCCGCCACGAGGCGGAACTTGAGCAGAACCAATCTAGAGCTCCGGCAGGACGATCGTACCGGGGAAACTTCCCTCCCGGAGGGGGAAATCATCGCCATCATCATCACCAACACTCCTCTCATCGGAGGGGACTCGTCACCATTAACATCTTCATCAGCACCATCTCATCTCCAAACCCTAGTTCATCACTTGTAACCAATCTCCATCTCGCGACTCCGATTGGTACTTGTACAGTTGCTAATAGTGTTGATTACTCTTTGTAGTTGATGCTAGTTCGATTATTTGGTGGAGTTTATGTTTAGATCTTTGATGCTACTCATTACCTCTCTAGTCATGAATATGATTATGCTTTGTGAGTAGTTACTTTTGTGCCTGAGGACATGGGATAAGTCATGCTAATAATAGTCATGTGAATTTGGTATTCGTTCGGTATTTTGATGTGTTGTATGTTGTATTTCCTCTAGTGGTGTTATATGAATGTCGACTACATAACACTTCACCATTATTTGGGCCTAGAGGAAGGCATTGGGAAGTAGTAAGTAGATGATGGGTTGCTAGAGTGACAGAAGCTTAAACCCTAGTTTATGCGTTGCTCCGTAAGGAGCTGATTTGGATCCACTAGTTTAATGCTATGGTTAGACTTTGTCTTAATTCTTCTTTCGTAGTTGCGGATTCTTGCGAGAGGGCTTAATCATAAGTGGGATGCTTTTCCAAGTAAGGGCAGTACCCAAGCGCCGGTCCACCGTCATATCAAACTATCAAAGTAACGAACATGAATCATATGAACATGATGAAAACTAGCATGACAGAAATTCCTGTGTGTCCTCGGGAGCGTTTTTCCTCCTATAAGACTTTGTCCAGGCTTGTCCCTTGCTACAAAAGGGATTGGGCTACTTTGCTGCACCTTTGCTACTTTTGTTACTTGTTGCTTGCTACGAATCATCTCACCACACAATCACTTGTTACCGACAATTTCAGTGCCTGCAGATTTTACCTTGCTAAAAACCACTTGTCAGATCCTTCTGCTCCTCGTTGGGTTCGACACTCTTACTTATTGAAAGGACTATGATTGATACCCTATACTTGTGGGTCATCAAGACTCTTTTCTCGCGCCATTGTCGGGGAGTGAAGCGCCTTTGGTAAGTGGAACTTGGTAAGGAAACATTCATATAGTGTGCTGAAATTTATTGTCACTTGTCACTATGGATACTAATCCTTTGAGGGGCTTGTTCGGGGTATCTTCACCTCGAACAGAAGCACAAAGAGTTGCTCCTCAACCTGCTGCACCTACTGAAAATATTTGCTTTGAATTTCCTTCGGGTATGCTTGAGAAACTGCTGGCTAATCCTTTTACAGGAGATGGAACATCACATCCATACTTGCATCTAATCTATGTAGATGAAGTTTGTGGTTTATTTAAGCTTGCGGGTCTGCCCGAGGATGAGGTCAAGAAGAAGGTCTTTCCTTTATCTTTGAAGGATAAGGCGTTGACATGGTATAGGCTATGTGATGATACTGGATCATGGGACTACAATCGGTTGAAATTGGAATTTCATAAAAAGTTTTATCCTATGCATTTAGTACATCGTGATCGGAATTATGTTTACAATTTTTGGCCTCGTGACAGAGAAAGCATCGCTCAAGCTTGGGGGAGGCTTAAATCAATGTTATATTCATGCCCCAATCATGAGCTCTCGAGAGAAATTATCATTCAGAACTTCTATGCTCGGCTTTCTCATGATGATCGCACCATGCTTGACACTTCTTGTACCGGTTCTTTTATGAAGAGAGATATTGACTTAAAATGGAATTTATTGGAGATAATTAAACGCAACTCTGAAGATTGGGAGCTTGAAGAAGGTAAGGAGTCAGGTATGAATTTCACGTTTGACTGCGTTAAATCCTTTGTTGAGACAAATACTTTTTATGACTTTAACGCTAAGTATGGACTTGACTCTGAGATAGTAGCTTCATTGTGTGAATCCTTTGCTGCCCATATTGATCTCCCCAAAGAGAAGTGGTTTAAATATCACCCTCCTTTAGAAGTCAATGTAGTCAAACCCACTCCAATTGAAGAGAGAGTCATTGCCTATAATGATCTTGTGGTTCCCAGTGCTTACATTGAGAAACCACCTTTCCTTGTTAGGATAAAGGATCATTCTAAAGCTTCAACTGTGATATGTAGAGGCTATATGAGAACACCTACACCCCCTGAGAAAATTAGAGTTGAACCTAGCATTGCTATTATCAAAGATCTTCTGTCCGACGATGTTGAGGGACTTAATAGTCACTTCTGTGAAGATGCTGCTAGGATTGCTAAACCTCACGCTAGAGACAAACATAGGCCTGTTGTTGGCACACCTGTTGTTTCTGTTATGATAGGAGATCATTGCTATCATGGTTTATGTGACGTGGGTGCTAGTGTTAGTGCAATACCTCAATCCTTATATGATGAAATCAAAGACGAGATTGCACCTATTGAGATAGAACCTATTGATGTCACTATTCAACTTGCCAATAGAGGTACTATCTGCCCTGTGGGAATTGTTAGGGATGTTGAAGTCTTGTGTGGTAAAATGAAGTATCCTGCTGATTTCCTTGTTCTTGCGCTCAAGATAGCTTTTGTCCCATCATATTTGGCAGACCCTTCCTCAATACCATCAATGCTCATATTGACTGTGAGAAGCAAACTATCACCGTTGGCTTTGAAGGTGTGTCACATGAGTTCAATTTCTCCAAGTTTGGTACACAACCTCATGAAAAGGAGTTGCCTAGTAAGGATGAAACTATTGCCTTAGCTTCTATTGACGTGCCTCCTACTGATCCCTTAGAGCAATACTTGCTTGAGCATGAAAATGATATGCATATGGATGAGAGGGATGAGATAGACAGAGTTGTCTTAGAACAATATCCTATCCTTAAGAATAACTTGCCTGTTGAACTGCTTGGGGATCCACCCCCACCAAAGGGTGATCCTGTGTTCGAGCTTAAACAGTTGCCAGATACTCTTAAGTATGCTTATCTTGATGAAAAAGAGATACATCCTGTCATAATTTGTGCTAGCCTCTCAGAGCATGAAGAAAAGAAGTTGCTAAAAACTCTGAGGAAGCACCGTGCTGCTATTGGATATACTCTTGATGATCTTAAGGGCATTAGTCCCACTCTATGCCAACACAAGATTAAAACTGATCCTGACTTTAAACCAGTTGATGATCATCAGCGGAGATTAAATCCTAAAATGGAAGAGGTAGTAAGAAAAGAAATACTAAAGCTCCTGGAAGCGGGTATTATCTATCCTGTTGCTCATAGTGATTGGGTGAGTCCGGTGCATTGCGTCCCTAAGAAGGGAGGCATTACCGTTGTCCCTAATGATAAGGATGAATTGATCCCACAGAGGATTATTACTGGCTATAGGATGGTGATCGATTTTAGGAAACTGAATAAAGCCACTAGGAAACATCATTACCCTCTGCCTTTTATCGACCAAATGCTAGAAAGGCTGTCTAAACACACACACTTCTGCTTTCTAGACGGTTATTCTGGTTTCTCCCACATACCAGTTGCACAATCTGATCAGGAGAAAACCACTTTCACCTGCTCTTTCGGTACCTCTGCTTATAGACGTATGCCTTTTGGCTTATGTAATGCACCTGCCACCTTTCAAAGATGTATCATGGCTATATTGTCTGACTTTTCTGAAAAGATTGTTGAGGTTTTCATGGATGACTTCTTCGTTTACGGGTCTTCTTTTGATGATTGCCTCAGCAACCTTGATCAGGTCTTGCAGAGATGTAAACATACCAATCTTGTCTTGAATTGGGAGAAGTGCCACTTTATGGTCAATGAAGGCATCGTCTTAGGACATAAATATTTTGAAAGAGGTATTGAAGTCGATAAGGATAAGGTTGATGCAATCGAGAAAATGCCATACCCCACAAATATCAAAGGTATAAGAAGTTTCCTTGGTCATGTTGGTTTCTATAGAAGGTTCATTAAAGACTTCTCTAAGATTACTAGGCCTCTTACCAATCTCTTGCAAAAGGATATTCCTTTTGTTTTTGGCGATGATTGTGAGGAAGCCTTCGAAATACTTAAGAGGGCTTTGATAACTGCACCTATTGTTCAACCACCTGATTGGAACTTGCGTTTTGAGATCATGTGTGACGCTAGTGATTATGCTGTTGGTGCTGTTCTAGGGCAAAGAGTTGATAAGAAGTTGAATGTTATTCACTCTGCTAGTAAAACTCTAGACAGTGCCCAAAGAAACTATGCTACTACGGAAAAGGAACTTTTAGCAGTCGTGTTTCCACGTGAAAAGTTCGGGCCTTACATAGTTGATTCCAAAGTCACTATTCACACTGATCATGCTGCTATTAAGTACCTTATGGAGAAGAAGGACGCTAAACCTAGACTTATCAGATGGGTTCTCTTGCTACAAGAATTTTTTTTTCGCGTTGTCGACAGAAAGGGTGCAGATAACCCCGTAGCAGATAACTTGTCTAGGTGGGAGAACGTTCTTGATGACCCACAACCTATTGATGATAGCTTTCCCATGAGCAATTGAATGTCATCAATGCTTCACTTAGTGCACCGTGGTATGCTGATTATGCAAACTATATCGTTGCCAAATATATACCACCTAGCTTCACATACCAACAAAAGAAGAAATTCTTCTTTGACTTGAGACATTACTTCTGGGATGATCCTCACCTTTATAAGGAAGGAGTAGATGGTGTTATTAGACGTTGCGTACCTGAACATGAACAGGGACAGATCCTACAGAAGTGTCACTCCGAGGCCTACGGAGGACACCATGCGGGAGATAGAACTCCACACAAGGTATTGCAATCAGGTTTCTATTGGCCCACTCTCTTCAAGGATGCCCGTAGGTTTGTCTTGTCTTGTGACGAATGTCAAAGAATAGGTAATATTAGCAAACGTCAGGAAATGCCTATGAACTATTCACTTGTCATCGAACCATTTGATGTTTGGGGCTTTGATTATATGGGACCTTTTCCAAAATCCAACGGGTATACTTATATCCTAGTTGCTGTTGATTACGTCACTAAGTGGGTAGAAGCTATCCCCACTAGTAGTGCTGATCACAACACCTCTATCAGGATGCTTAAAGAAGTTATTTTCCCTAGATTTGGAGTCCTTAGATATCTAATGACCGACGGTGGTTCACATTTCATTCATGGTGCTTTCCGTCAAACGCTTGCTAAGTACGATGTCAACCATAGAATAGCGTCTCCCTACCACGCTCAGTCCAGTGGTCAAGTAGAGCTAAGCAACAGAGAGATTAAACTAATTCTGCAAAAGACTGTCAAGAGGTCTAGAAAGAATTGGTCTAAGAAGCTCGATGATGCACTGTGGGCTTATAGAACTACCTATAAGAATCCCATGGGCATGTCTCCGTACAAAATGGTGTACGGTAAAACATGTCATTTACCTCTTGAGCTAGAGCATAAAGCTTATTGGGCAATCAAAGAGCTCAACTTTGATTTCAAACTTGCCGGTGAGAAGAGGTTATTTGATATTAGCTCGCTTGATGAATGGAGAACCCAGGCATATGAGAATGCCAAGTTGTTCAAAGAAAAGGTTAAGAGGTGGCATGATAAGAGGATACAAAAGAGTGAGTTCAATGTAGGTGATTATGTCTTGCTATATAACTCTCGTTTAAGATTCTTTGCAGGCAAGCTTCTCTCTAAATGGGAAGGTCCCTATGTTGTTGAGGAAGTATATCGTTTCGGTGCTATCAGGATCAACAACACGGAAGGTAATTGTCCGAGAGTTGTAAATGGGCAGAGAATCAAGCATTATATCTCAGGTACTCCCATAAATGTTGAAAGCAATATTATCAATAGGATAACTCCAGAAGAATACCTAAGGGATATTTATCAGCCTGTTTCAGACTCCGAAAACGAAGAGTTATGTGATTCGGTAAGAAAACAGAGTCCAAAACTTTTCCAGTAGGAAATTCTCTCCGTTTTGGAATATTTCAAAAAATACAAAAATTGGAAGTAGTCCGGAAAGTGCGTGAGGAGGCGACAAGCCTGCCCGGCGCAGGCCCACCCCGTGGCCGCGCCGGGAGGGCTTGTGGCCACCTCGTGGGCCTCCCGGACTCCGTTTTCGTGCGGGGTACTCCTTCTGGTCTGAAAAAAATCATTATATATTCTCCCGTTTGTTTTGACCCATGTATCACGCAGATTTCCTCTGTTTTCGTTTTGAGCCTGTTTTCTGCCGCAGATTTAGGGCAAGATGTCTTCTCAAGATTTAGAGGGGGAGAGCTCTGTGGCAGATTACCTTGCTAATCCCAAGGTCTATGGGGACTTGGATCCTTATGGCTGGACCACTCATGAGGAAGAATATTATGATCCGAAGGGGAAGGAACAAACAAGTTCCGATGAAGAGGAGGCTCCTCTACCTCAACGTGGACACACGCATGTCGAGTTCAAGAAGTCGAGCCTCCCTGACTCAAGGAAGAAGTCTAAGACTTTGTTTATCCCTTCTCATTTCTTGTAGGATAGTAAGCAGGAATTATGCCAAAGGGTGTTGAAGCTTGAAGAGGAAAATGATGATCTGAGGGAGCAGAATTTTATGCTCAAGTGGAAATTAAACAAGCTCAAGACCTCTACAACAACTGCTCCACCATCACCACCAAAGGAAGACAACTAAACATGGGTATGGGCAATCGCCTTGGCTTGTGCCAATCTTGGGGGAGTTGCCCCGGTATCGTATCACCATCACTTCTTTTGCCTTTACCTTTGTTTTAGTTTTCTCTTTCTCTTGTAGATTAAAAGTCTTAGTGTTTTAGTCTTGAGTTTTTCTTTGTGTCACCCCCGATGTATTTGGGCTCGTGAGCCATATAATAAGAGTGTCTTAGTTGAAGGGCTTTTCCTCTTGCCATGTTCAAAAGAGTGAGAAAAGAACAAAAGCATGAAATATCATGTAATGATCTTATGGAAGTGATGGCTTCACATATAAAAAGAATGAGGATTTAAACTTGTTGAGGGTAGGCAAACGTAGACCTTGGTCATGGTTGCAATTAATAGGAAGTGATAAAGAAGGAGAGGTTCACATATAATTATATCATCTCTGACACCATCTATGATTGTGAACACTCACTAAACTATTGCATGCCTAGAAGTAGATGTTGGACAAGGAAGACAACATAATGAATTGTGTTTGCTTGGCTCGGAACAATGTTATATGATTAGAGATCCCTTAGCATGTGACGATTGCTTCCACCTCACATTAGCCAAACCTCCGCACTAAGTAGAGATACTACTTGTGCATCCATAAACCTTCAACCCAGTTTTGCCATGTGAGTCCACCATACCTACCTATGGATTGAATAAGATCCCTCAAGTAAGTTGTCATCGGTGCAAGAAATAAAAATTGCTCTCTAATATGTATGATCTATAAGTGTGTGGAAAATAAGCTTTGTACGAACCTGTGATGAGGAAGACATAAAAGCGACAGACTGCATAATAAAGTTCTTTATCACAGGAGGAAATATAAAGTGACGTTCCTCCGCACTAAGAGGACACACATCCAAACCTCAAAAGCGCATGACAACCTCTGCTTCCCTCTGCGAAGGGCCTATCTTGTACCTTTACTTTTTGCCCTTGAAAGAGTCATGGTGATCTTCACCAATTCTTTATTTCGCCTTTATCTTGGCTAACGTCATATGCTTGGGAAAGATCTATATTCATATGTCAACTTGGAGGTAAGTATTCATGAATTATTATTGTTGACATTACCCTTGAGGTAAGCAGTTGGGAGGCAAAACTGTAAGCCCCTATCTTTCTCTCTGTCCAGCTAAAACTTTGATCTCATGAGTACCATGTGAGTTGTAGCAATTGTAGAGAACGGAAGAATGATTGAGTATGTGGCTTTGCTTTACAAGCTCTTATTTGACTCTTTCTGTTGTTGTGATAAATTGCAATTGCTTCAATGACTAAAGGCTATAAGTTGTTACTTCTCGGTAAGGTTCATGATCCATGCTTTACTTTGTGAAGGAATTATCACTTTAGCATGAGAGATTATATGTTGGTATTGTTGTTCTGATCATGATCATGATGCATGCATGTTCGTATCTTGTTTTGTCGACACCTCTCTCCCTAAACATGTGGACATATTTATTGAGCTAGGCTTTTGCTTGAGGACAAGTGAGGTCTAAGCTTGGGGGAGTTGATACGTCCATTTTGCATCATGTTTTCATGTTGTTATTTATTGCTTCTTGGGCTGTTATTTCACTTCACGGTACAATACTTATGCCTTTTCTCTCTTATTTTGCAAGGTTTACATGAAGAGTGAGAATACCTGCAGCTGGAATCCTGGCCTAAAAAGGAAAAAAGTTGAGATACCTATTCTGCACAACTCCAAACGCCATAAAAATCAACGAGGATTTTTTTTCCGGATTTATAAAAAATACTGGGCCGAAGAAGCGCTAGAGGGGCGCCAGCAGGTGGCCACAAACCTGCTTGGCGCGGCCAACCCCCCTGGCCGCGCCCAGGGGGCTTGTGGGCAGCCTGCTGGCCCACTGGCCCCCTCTTTTGCTATATGAAGGGTTTCATCCAGAAAAAAAATCAGGGAGGAGCTTTTTTGTGGATTCGCCGCCGCCACGAGGCGGAACTTGAGCAGAACCAATCTAGAGCTCCGGCAGGATGATCCTGTCGTGGAAACTTCCCTCCCGGAGGGGGAAATCATCGCCATCGGCATCACCAACACTCCTCTCATCGGAGGGGACTCGTCACCATTAACATCTTCATCAGCACCATATCATCTCAAAACCCTAGTTCATCACTTGTAACCAATCTCCGTCTCGCGACTCCGATTGGTACTTGTACGGTTGCTAGTAGTGTTGATTACTCTTTGTAGTTGATGCTAGTTGGATTATTTGGTGGAAGAGTTTCTGTTCAGATCCTTGATGCTACTCATTACCTCTGTGGTCATGAATATGATTATGCTTTGTGACTAGTTACTTTTGTTCCTGAGGACATGTGATAAGTCATGCTAATAATAGTCATGTGAATTTGGTATTCGTTCGATATTTTGATGTGTTGTATGTTGTTTTTCCTCTTGTGGAGTTATGTGAACGTCGACTACATAACACTTCACCATTATTTGAGCCTAGAGGAAGGCATTGGGAAGTAGTAAGTAGATGATGGGTTGTTAGAGTGATAGAAGCTTAAACCCTAGTTTATGCCTTGCTTCGTAAGGGGCTGATTTGGATCCACTAGTTTAATGCTATGGTTAGACTTTGTCTTAATTCTTCTTTCGTAGTTGCGGATTCTTGCGAGAGGGGTTAATCATAAGTGGGATGCTTGTCCAAGTAAGAGCAGTACCCAAGCGTCGGTCCACCCTGATGACCCACAAGTATAGGGGATCAATCGTAGTCCTTTCGATAAGTAAGAGTGTCGAACCCAACGAGGAGCAGAAGGCTGTGATAAACGGATTTCAGCAAGGTAATAACTGCAAGCACTGAAAGTAGCGGTAACAAGTGATTGTGTAACGAGGTGAAACATAGCAAGCAAAGAGTAACAAGTAACAAGTAGTAGCAACGGTGCAGCAAGTGGCCCAATCCTTTTTGTAGCAAGGGACAAGCCTGAACAAAGTCTTATAGGAGGAAAAACGCTCCAGAGGACACACGGGAATTTCTGTCATGCTAGTTTCATCATGTTCATATGATTCGCATTCGTTACTTTGATAGTTTGATATGTGGGTGGACCGGCGCTTGGGTACTACCCTTACTTGGACAAGCATCCCACTTATGATTAACCTCCCTCGCAAGCATCCGCAACTACAAAATAAGAATTAAGACAAAGTCTAACCATAGCATTAAACTAGTGGATCCAAAACAGCCCCTCATGAAGCAACGCATAGACTGGGGTTTAAGCTTCTGTCACTCCAGCAACCCATCATCTACTTACTACTTCCCAATGCCTTCCTCTAGGCTCAAATATGGTTAAGTGTTATATAGTCGACGTTCACATAACACCACTAGAGAAAAAACAACATACAACATATCAAAATACCGAACGAATATCAAATTCACATGACTATTATCAGCATGACTTATCCCATTTCCTCAGGACCAAAAGTAACTACTCACAAGACATAATCATAATCATGAACAGAGGTGTAATGAATAGCATCTCGGAGTTGCGACACGAAGATTGGTTACAAGAGATGAAATAGAGATTGGAGAGGAGATGGTGCTGATGAATATGTTGATGAAGATGCCTCCCCTCCGACGAGAGGAGTGTTGGTGATGACGATGGCGACGATTTCCCCCTCCGGGAGGGAAGTTTCCCCAGCAGGATCGTCTTGCCGGAGCTCTAGATTGGATCTGCTCAAGTTCCGCCTCGTGGCGGCGGCGAAACCACGAAAAAGCTCCCTATTGTTTCTTTTCAGACTAGGATGCTTCATATAGCAAAAGAGGGGGGCTAGTGGGCCTTCAGGCAGCCCACAAGCTTGCCCACCGCCATCAGGGGGGTGGTGGCGGAGTGGGGGCTTGTGAGGCCCTCGTGGCCCCCCTCTGGTATTTCTTTCGCCCAATATTTTTAACATATTCTAGAAAAAATCCACGTAAATTTTCAGGGCATTTGGAGCTGTGCAGAATAGTGGACTAGGATTTGCTCCTTTTCTAGTCCAGAATTCCAGCTGCCTGAATTCTCCCTCTTCAAATAATCCTTGCAAAATAAGAGAGAAAAGGCATAAATATGGTACCACAAGTAATATAACAACCCCAAAATCAATAAATATCAACATGAAAGCATGATGCAAAATGGACATATCAACTCCCCCAAGCTTAGACCTCGCTTGTCCTCAAGCGAAAACCAAGTTCCATAAACATGTCCACATGTTTGGGGACGAAGGTGTCGATAAAACATAATACAGACATGAGGGCATCATGATCACACATAGAACAACGATATATCATAAATATTCTTATGGGAAAGTAACAATTCCTTCACAAAGCAAAGCATGAAGCAAAAACCTTACGAAGAAGTAACCAACAATAGTCCATAGTCATTGAAGCAATTGCAATTTATCACAACATCAGAAAGAGTCAAATAAGAGCTTGTAAGGCAAACCCACATACTCAATCATCTCTTTTGTTTTCCACAATTGTTACAACTCACGTGGTACTCATGGTGTCAAAGTTTCAGCTGGACACAGAGGAAGATAGGGGCTTATAGTTTTGCCTCCCAACGGTTTACCTCAAGGGTAAAGTCAACAACAATAAAGCATGAGTACTCAACTCCAAGTTGATATATGAATATAGATCTTTCCCAAGCATGTGACGGTAGCCAAGACAAAGGCAAAAAGGGAGTTGGTGATGATCACCATGACTCTTACAAGGGTAAAAAGTAAAGGTACAAGATAGGCCCTTCGCAGAGGGAAGCAGAGGTTGTCATGCACTTTTGAGGTTTGGATGCATGTCCTCTTAGTGTGGAGGAACGTCACTTTATATTGCCTCCTATGATAAAGAACTTTATTATGCTGTCTGTCGCTTTTATGTCTTCCTCACCACAGGTTCGTATAGAGCTTATTTTCCACACACTAATAGATCATACATATTAGAGAGCAATTTTTATTGGTTGCACCGATGACAACTTACTTGAAGGATCTTATTCAATCCATAGGTAGGTATGGTGGACTCTCATGGAAAAACTGGTTGGAGGTTTATGGATGCACAAGTAGTATCTCTACTGGGTGCGAGAGTTTTGGCTAATATGAGGTGGAAGCAAATCATCACATGCTAAAGGATCTCTAATCATATAACATTGTTTGGAACCAAGCAAATACAATTCATTATGTTGTCTTCCTTGTCCAACATCTACTCCTAGGCATGTAATAGTTTGGTGAGTGCTCACAATTGTGAAAAGTGTCTAAGGTGATATATTTATATGTGAACCTCTCTTTCCTTATTACTTCTTATTAATTGCAACAATGACTAATGTCTATGTTGATTTATGCTCAACAAGTTTCAATCATCATACTTGTCATATGTGAAGTTATCACTTTCCATAAGATCGTCTCATGATCTTTCATGCTATCGTTCTTTTCATACTTTTTTATCATGGCACAAAGCAAAGCCCTTGACTAAGACACTCTTTATTATATAGCTCGTAAGCTCGAATACATCGGGGGAGAGACAAAAGCAAAAGACTCAAACTAAAAACTAAAGACTTATTCCTCTAAAATAAGAAATAAAAACTGAAAAGGAAAGAACTAAAACAAAGGTAAAAGAAAAGGATATAAAGGTGATACGATACCTGGGCAACTCCCCCAAGCTTGGCAGAAGCCAAGGGGATTGCCCATACCAATGCTTAGTTGTCTTCCTTTGGTGGTGATGGTGGTGTTGTTGGAGCAGTCTAATCCTCCTTCTTCCAAGGCATAGGTGCTCCATCATGGCAGGATGAACGAGTAGCCGGAATCCTCAAATCTGCAGCCAACCTTATTAATTTAAATCTGTACTCATACTCACAGTTTTGATTCTGCAGGTCATAGATCTGGCCCTGAAGTTGGTCAACCCTATTGTAAAGCCTAGAGAGGTGTTTCCCAATATCAATGGCATCCATCTTGTGATTGCTAGTGAACTCCGTGATCATCGTGTGGTTGGCGTTGAGTCGACGCTCAACCATCCCTTGGCACTTGAAGACTTGTTGCTCCATTGCTTCGAGCCTCGTCTCCATGTTTCCGGTCTTCTTAGGCCCCTCAATATCACGGATGTGCAACATCCCCTCGCTCATCTTGATAGATTGAGGGTGTTTCAGCACTTCCGTGAGGTAGGGATTGATGACCTTCTCGAAGATCCTGTCCTTAGGAGCGTTTGGGGAAGTCATTATGATCTAGATCTGCGGCAGAAACAAGCTCGAAATGAAAACAAAGGAAAACTACGCGATACGGAGATCAAAACCTTCGGGCGACTATATATTGATTTTTTGTGGGCCAGAAGGAGTCCTCCGCAAGAAAAGGAGTCCGGGAGGCACACGAGGTGCCACAAGCTTGCCCACCGCCACTAGGGGGGTGGTGGCGGAGTGGGCCCTTGTGGCTGCCTCGTTCTCTCTCCGGACTGCTTTTTATTTTTCTAATTTTCCAAAAATTCCAAAACTGAGGAAATTTCCTATTGGAAAAGCATCGGAGTCCAATTTCTTGCCGAAACAGACACATCTTCGTTTTCAAGGTGTGAAACAGGCTGATAAACATCCCTTATGTACTCCTCTAGAGTTATGACATTGATGATATTGGTCTCAACATTTATGGGAGTACCAGAGATGTAATGCTTGATTCTTTGCCCATTTACCACTCTAGGAAAATTTCCTTCCATTTTATTGATTTTGATGGCACCGGAACGATATACTTCCTCGACAACATAGGGACCTTCCCATTTAGAGAGAAGCTTGCCTGCAAAGAATCTCAAACGAGAATTGTATAGCAAGACGTAATCACCTATATTGAACTCTCGTTTCTGTATTCGTTTGTGGTGCCATCTCTTAACCTTTTCCTTGAACAACCTAACATTCTCATATGCCTAGGCTCTCCATTCATCTAACGAGCTGATATCAAACAACCGCTTCTCACCGGCAAGTTTGAAATCAAAGTTGAGCTCTTTGATTGCCCAATAAGCTTTGTGTTCCAGCTCAAGAGGTAAATGACAGGCCTTACCGTAAACCATTTTATACGGTGACATGCCCAGGGGATTCTTATAAGCAGTCCTATAAGCGCATAGTGCATCGTCAAGTTTGCTAGACCAGTTCTTTCGAGATCTATTGACGGTCTTTTGTAGGATCAACTTGATCTCCCTATTACTCAACTCCACTTGACCACTAGACTGAAGATGATAAGGAGATGCAACTCTATGGTTGACATCATACTTAGCTAGCATATTGCGGAAAACACCATGAATGAAGTGTGAACCGCCATCAGTCATCAAGTATCTAGGGACTCCAAATCTTGGGAATATGACTTCTTTAAGCATCTTAATACAGGTGTGGTGATCAGCATTTTTAGTGGGGATAGCTTCTACCCACTTAGTAACATAATGCACAACAACTAAGATGTGATTGTATCCATTGGAACTCGGGAAGGGTCCCATATAATCAAAGCCCCAGACATCAAATGGTTTAATGACAAGTGAATAGTTCATAGGCATCTCTTGACGCTTACTGATGTCCCTATCCTTTGGCATTCGTCACAAGACAAGACAAACTTACGGGCATCCTTGAAGAGAGTGGGCCAATAGAAACCTGATTGCAATACCTTATGGGCACTTCTATCTCCAGCGTGGTGTCCTCCGTAGGCTTTGGAATGACACTTCTGCAGGATTTGTCCATGTTCATGTTCAGGCACACAACGTCTAATAACACCATCTACTCCTTCCTTATAAAGGTGAGGATTATCCCAAAAGTAGTGTCTCAAATCAAAGAAGAATTTCTTCTTTTGTTGATAGGTGAAATTGGGTGGTATGTATTTGGCTACGATATAGTTTGCATAATCGGCATACCACGGTGCACTAAGTGAAGTGCGGATGACATTTAGTTGCTCATCAGGAAAGCTGTCATCAATTGGTAGTGGGTCATCAAGGACATTCTCTAGCCTAGACAAGTTATCTGCTACACGGTTATCAGCACCCTTTCGGTCAACAACGTGCAAATCAACATCCTGTAGCAGGAGAACCCATCTGATCAGCCTAGGCTTAGCGTCCTTCTTCTCCATGAGGTACTTAATAGCAGCATGATCAGAGTGAATAGTGACTTTGGAGTCAACTATGTAAGATCTAAACTTTTCACATGCAAACACGACTGCTAAAAATTCCTTCTCCGTAGTGGCATAGTTTTTTGGGCACTGTCTAGAGTTTTACTAGCGTAGTGAATGACATTCAAATTCTTGTCAACTCTTTGTCCTAGAACAGCACCAACAGCATAATCACTAGCGTCACACATGATTTCAAAGGGCAAGTTCCAGTCAGGTGGTTGAACAATAGGTGCGGTTATCAAAGCCTTCTTAAGTATTTCAAAGGCTTCCTCACAATCCTCATCAAAAACAAAAGGAACATCCTTCAGCAAGAGGTTGGTAAGAGGCCTAGAAATCTTAGAGAAGTCTTTAATGAACCTTCTATAGAAACCAACATGACCTAGGAAACTTCGTATACCTCTGATATCTGTGGGGCAAGGCATTTTCTCAATTGTATCAACCTTAGCCTTATCAACTTCAATGCCTCTTTCAGAGATTTTGTGTCCTAAGACTATAACTTCATTAACCATAAAGTGGCACTTCTCCTAATCCAAGACGAGGTTGGTTTCTTCGCATCTCTGTAAGACTCGATCAAGGTTGCTGAGGCAATCATCTAAGGAAGTCCCGTAAACAGAGAAGTCATCCATGAAAACCTTGACAATCTTTTCACAAAAGTCAGAGAATATAGCCATCATACATCTTTGGAAGGTGGCAGGTGCATTACATAAGCCAAAAGGCATACGTCTATAGGCAAAGGTACCGAAAGGGCAGGTGAAAGTGGTTTTCTCTTGATCAGATTGTGCAACAGGTATTTGCGAGAAACCTGAATAACCGTCTAGAAAGCAGAAGTGTGTGTGTTTTGATAGCCTTTCTAGCATTTGGTCGATGAATGGCAAAGGATAATGATCTTTCCTGGTTGCCTTGTTCAGTTTCCGGAAGTCTATCACCATTCTATAGCCGGTAATAATCCTTTGTGGGATTAGTTCATCCTTATCATTAGGAACGACGGTGATACCTACCTTCTTAGGTACGCAATGTACTGGACTTACCCAATCACTATGAGCAACAGGATAAATGATTCCTGCTTCCAGAAGCTTTAATATTTCTTTTCTAACAACCTCTTTCATCTTAGGATTTAATCTCCTTTGATGATCAGCAACTGGTTTAAAGTCAGGATCGGTTTTAATCTTGTGCTGAAATAGAGTAGGACTAATACCCTTAACATCATCAAGAGTATATCCAATAGCAGCGCGGTGCTTCCTCAGAGTTTTTAGTAACTTCTTCTCTTCATGCTCTGAGAGGAGAGCACTAATAATGACAGGATATATCTCCTTCTCATCAAGATAGGTATACTTAAGAGTATCAGGCAACTGTTTAAGCTCGAACACAGGATCACCCTTTGGTGGGGGAGGATCCCCAAGCAGTTCAACAAGAAGATTATTCTTGAGAATAGGATGTTGTTCTAAGACAATTCTATCTATCTCATCTCTCTCCTCCATATGCATATCATTTTCATGCTCAAGCAGATATTGCTCTAAAGGATCCGTAGGAGGTACGGCAATAGAGGCAAGAGCAATGATTTCATCTTTACCACACGACTCTCTTTCATGGGTTTGTCTACCAAACTTGGAGAAGTTAAATTCATGAGACACACCCTCGAAACTTATTGTGACAGTCTGCTTAATGCAACCAATGTGAGCATTGACAATGTTGAGAAAGGGTCTACCAAATATGATGGGACAAAAGCTATCTTGTGAAGTACCATGGACGAGGAAATCAACAGGATACTTCGTCTTACCACACAGGACTTCTACGTCTCTCACAATTCCCAGAGGGCAGATAGTGTCTCTATTAGCTAACGTAATAGTGAAATCAATGGGTTCTAACTCAGCAGGTGCAATCTCATCTTTGATTTCATCATATAGAGAACGGGTATTGCACTAACACTTGCTCCCATATCACATAAACCATGGTAACAGTGATCTCCTATCTTAACAGAAACAATGGGCAGGCCAACTACAGGTCTATGCTTGTCTTTCGGGTGAGGTTTAGCAATTCTAGCGGAGTCCTCACAGAATTTAAAAACATGCCCATCTATGTCTTCGGCTAAGAGATCTTTGATAATAGCAACACTAGGTTCAACTCTAATCTCCTCAGGGGGTGCAAGTGGTCAAATGTAACCCCTACGTATCACAGTTGGAGCTTTAGAATAATCCTTTATCCTAGCAGGGTATGGTGGTTTCTCAGTGTAAGCACAAGGAACAACAGGATCACTAAAAGCTATGATTTTCTTCTCAACTAGATTGGTTTTGGCTATGTTGCTTTCTACACGAGGATGATATTTAAACCACTTCTCTTTGGGAAGATCAACATAAGCAAAAAAAGATTCACATAGAGAAGCTACTATCTCAGAGTCAAGTCCATACTAAGCGCTAAAATCTCTAGAAGTGTTTGTCTCAACAAAAGATTTAACGCAATCAAACTGGAAATTCATACCTCACTCCTTACCTTCGTCGAGCTCCCAATCTTCAGAGTTGCGTTTGATTCTCTCCAATAAATTCCACTTGTGATCAATATCCTTCTTCATAAAAGAACCGGCACAAGAAGTGTCAATCATGGTACGATCTTCATGAGAAAGCCGAGAATAAAAGTTTTGAGTGATGATTTCTCTCGAGAGCTCGTGATTGGGGCATGAATATAGCATTGATTTAAGCCTCCCCCAAGCTTGAGCTATGATTTCCCTGTCACGAGGCCTAAAGTTATAAATAAAGTTCCGATCACGATGTACTAAATGCATAGGATAGAACTTTTGATGCAATTCCAATTTCAACCGATTGTAGCCCCATGATCCAGTATCATCACATAGCCTATACCATGTCAACACCTTATCCTTCAAATATAAAGGAAATACTTTTTTCTTTACCTCATCCTTGGGCAAACCTGCAAGCTTAAATAAACCACAAACTTCATCTACATAGATTAGATGCAAGTCTCGATGTGAAGATCCATCTCGTGTGAAAGGATTAGCCACCAGTTTCTCAAGCATACCCAAAGCAATTTCATAAAAGATATTTTCAGTAGGTACCTCAGGTTGAGGAGCAACTCCTCGTTCTTCCATTCGTGGTGAAGATACCCCTAACAAACTCCTCAAAGGAAGAGTTTCCATAGTGACAAGTGACAATTAATTTCAGCACAGTATAAAAATGTTTCCTTACCAATTTCCACTTACCAAAGGCGCTTCACTCCCCAGCAACGGCGCCAGAAAAGAGTCTTGATGACCAACAAGTATAGGGGATCGATCGTAGTCCTTTCGATAAGTAAGAGTGTCGAACTCAACGAGGAGCAGAAGGCTCTGATAAACGGATTTCAGCAAGGTAATAACTGCAAGCACTGAAAGTAGCGGTAACAAGTGATTGTGTAACGAGGTGAAACGTAGCAAGCAAAGAGTAACAAGTAACAAGTAGTAGCAACAGTGCAGCACATGGCCCAATCCCTTTTGTAGCAAGGGACAAGCCTGAACAAAGTCTTATAGGAGGAAAAACGCTCCCGAGGACACACGGGAATTTCTGTCATGCTAGTTTCATCATGTTCATATGATTCGCGTTCGTTACTTTGATAGTTTGATATGTGGGTGGACCGGCGCTTGGGTACTGCCCTTACTTGGACAAGCATCCCACTTATGATTAACCTCTCTCGCAAGCATCCGCAACTACAAAAGAAGAATTAAGACAAAGTCTAGCCATAGCATTAAACTAGTGGATCCAAATCATCCCCTCACGAAGCAACATAGACTGGGGTTTAAGCTTCTGTCACTCCAGGAACCCATCATCTACTTACTACTTCCCAATGCCTTCCTCTAGGCCCAAATATGGTTAAGTGTTATGTAGTCGACGTTCACATAACACCACTAGAGGAAAAACAACATACATCATATCAAAATACCGAACGAATATCAAATTCACATGACTATTATCAGCATGACTTATCCCATGTCCTCAGGAACAAAAGTAACTACTCACAAGACATAATCATAATCATGACCAGAGGTGTAATGAATAGCATCAAGGATCTGAACATAAACTCTTCCACCAAGTAATCCAACTAGCATCAACTACAAAGAGTAATCAACACTACTAGCAACCTTACAAGTACCAATCGGAGTTGCGAGACGAAGATTGGTTACAAGAGATGAACTAGGGATTGGAGAAGAGATGGTGCTGATGAAGATGTTGATGAAGATGCCTCCCCTACGACGAGAGGAGTGTTGGTGATGACGATGGCGACGTTTTCCCCCTCAGGAAGCGAAGTTTCCCCGGCAGGATCGTCCTGCCGAAGCTCTAGATTGGATCTGCTCAAGTTCCGCCTCCTGGCGGCGGCGAAACCACGAAAAAGCTCCCTATTAATTTTTTTCAGACCAGGACGCTTCATATATCAAAAGAGGGGGGCTATTGGGCCTTCAGGCAGCCCACAAGCTTGCCCACCGCCACCAGGGGGTGGTGGCGGAGTGGGGGCTTGTGAGGCCCTGGTGGCCTCCCTCCGGTAGTTCTTTCGCCCAGTATTTTTAATATATTCCAAAAAAAATCAACATAAATTTTCAGGGCATTTGGAGATGTGCAGAATAGTGGACTAGGATTTGCTCATTTTCTAGTCCAGAATTCCAGCTGCCTGAATTCTCCCTCTTCAAATAATCCTTGCAAAATAAGAGAGAAAAGGCATAAATATGGTACCACAAGTAACATAACAGCCCAAAAAGCAATAAATATCAACATGAAAGCATGATGCAAAATGGACGTATGAAACCCACACATCAAACTATCAAAGTAATGAACGTGAATCATATGAACATGATGAAAGCTAGCATGACAAAAATTCCCGTGTGTCCTCGGGAGCGTTTTTCCTCCTATAAGACTTTGTCCAGGCTTGTCCCTTGCTACAAAAGGGATTGGGCCACTTTGCTGCAACGTTGCTACTTTTGTTACTTGTTGCTTTCTACGAATCATCTCACCACACAATCACTTGTTACCGACAATTTCAGTGCCTGCAGATTTTACCTTGCTGAAAACCACTTGTCTGATCCTTCTACTCCTCGTTCGCTTCGACACTCTTACTTATCGAAAGGACTACGATTGATTCCCTATACTTGTGGGTCATCAGGGTATAACTAACTCTCCCCCTCCCCTCAGACGGAAAAATTTTGTCCCTTTTGATCCTCTTTGGACCAAAAGCATCACCCAACGGGCCTTCCCAAATGGACCGAGGGGGACTCGTCTGTGCTGGCACAAACCCGGTCCAAAAATGGGGCACGTATACGCTATCCTCGGACTTTCCCCGCGTCTCCACTAGTCCCTTGTCCCACCTGGCAGCCATGGGTGGGTTGTTCGCTGATGACCCCACAAGTGTAGGGGATCGCAACAGTCTTCGAGGGTAAATATAGCCCAATTTATTGATTCGACACAAGGGGAGCCAAATAATATTTATGAGCCTTAACAACGGAGTTGTCAATTCAGTTGCACCTGAAAAGTATCTTGCTTGGCACAATTTATGAGTAGTAACGATGAGGAAACAACAACAGTAATATAGGAGTAGAAGTAATGGTGTAACAAAAGTAGCAATAGTCACAGCGAAGGAAAAAGGACTAAGTAACAATATTAAAAACACCGAAGGCATAGGGATGGATGTACATGCGTTGCATGAATGAGATTAACCATGTAATAGAGGTAACTAAGGGCAGCACAAATATATAAGAGAGTATCCAAGTCATTAGCTTTTGTAGGCATGTTTCCCGAGAATAGTCGAACGTGCTTGCAATAAGAACTTGCACGACGTCTTTTGTCCTACCATCCCGTTGCTGCGGGGCCAATTTGGAACTAATGGTAATTAAAGTACTTGTTTTACCAAGCACCGGAGCAAAGCATTAACATACGATGGAAACATGTGATCCTCAAACTAAAACCCATCCCCTCCGATATCCCAAGATTTCACCTTTAGGGTCTCGGGTTCTGGACAATAGCAAGTGTATACAACTCGTAGATATGATCAAAGACGCCATTATATTCATGAAAACATGAAATGTTCAGATCTGAAATCATGGCACTCGGGCCCTAAGTGCCAAGCATTAAGCACTCCAGGTTGCAACAAGGATTATTAACAACAATAGTGGATACTAGGCATCATGCCCTAACAATCTTATGGTCTATTACACGACTAATCATATCCAATACCTACCATCCCCTGTGCCTACAGCAGGGAATTACTCACACATCGAAGGGGGAATCATGGATGGTTGATGGAGTGGTATTGGCGATGACGATGGCGGCGATCTCCCCTCCAATCCCCGTCCCGGCAGGGTGCCAGAATAGGAACTTTTCAACCCCGAACTAGGGTTTCTCGTGTCGGCGGAGCTTTGTATCGTTTTTGGGAAAATCCTTCAGGGGGTCTCCGTTTTGGGGTCGAAGTGACCTAAATACCGAAGGGGAGCCGCACAGGTGGCTCTAGGCTCCCAGGGTCCACGAGGCGCGACCAAGGGGGAGGCCGCGCCTGGCTCTCCCCTAGTGGCCTAGCGACCCTCCTCCAGCTGTCCTTCGGGCTCCAGGGGTCTTCCATGAAAATAGAATTTTGGTGAATTTCTGGGAATTTTCCAGGAAAGTTGATTCCTACACTAAAATAGATACCAAGGGTAATTCTGCTAAAAACAACGTTAATGCGTGTTAGTTTGATCCAAATCATGCAACTTAGAGGAGAAACGACAAGAAAAGTGTTTGGAAAAGTATATACGTTTGCGATGTATCAACTCCCCCAAGCTTAGCTTATTACTTGTCCTCAAGGAATTCGGTTGACAAACTGGATGCGAAAAACAAAACTTTGACAAACACTTTTGAATTCATATGATGTGCATAAGACTATTCCATGACTAGTATTTAACGAGTGCATGATAACTGCTGCAAGAATAATAAAGCTTATGAATTCATCCTAACTCATAAGAAGTGAATAAATAACTGAAAGTAAAGATTATGAAACTATAACGCCAACTAGGTTGCAATGATCATAATAAGGTATGGTAAGATGGTATCTCACTTTCCCTTAGTTGTGTAGCAAAACATAAATGCCAGGGCACGTGCAAAGTCTAAGTGGTGACTAGATATAATAATTTTCAGAGGCAACAATATTGTAAACATGCATCAAACAATAATATTTTTGGACAATGCACATTGTACATAGGATGACAATCATGCTCTCCTAATTGGTGCACAAAATGAGAATATGGAGACTCAACATAAAAGTAAAAGACACACCCTTCGAAGAGGGAAGCAGGGATCACTCATGTGATAGAGCTTTTTATTTAGATAAATCAGAAATAGTATTTTGAGAGAGGTGTATGTCTATGTCAACGAATGGTAATGCAAAACTTATCATAACTCATATCAAGCAAAGTTTTTAGACTTTTGAGAGCGGTTTCCATTGGCACTTTCCTCTTTTCCTTATTGTTGGCACTTCCCACCACCTTTTCTTAAACAATCCATGGCTAGCCGAATCCTCGGGTGCCAACCAATCAATCATCAATCCATGGGGAAGTACCTTTATTTATTATTTTAAGTTTATATTATTGGCACCAACTCTCGGCAATATTAAGATGAGCATAGATTTCATACTCATCGGGTGAAAGAGGGGGAAGAACCTTGCTTGACATAAGGTATGATAAACTTTACACTACTTCCTCATGAACTAAAACAGGAGCACAAAACAGGTTTAATAATTTTTAAGGTTTTAAAGGTAGCACACAAGCAATTTACTTTGGACTGGCGGTGAAATACCACATATAGGTAGGTATGGTGGACACATCTGGCATACTTCGGTTTTTGTGAGTTGGATGCATGAGTAGAGCTCATACTCAGTACGGGTGAAGGCTAGCAATAGAAGGGGAGTGACCAACTAAGAGAGCAATAACGGTCATAATCACGCACTACGACAAAACAGTATTGAGTAAAGCATGGATGTAATATTACTTCTCTGAAAATAAAATATCATCGAGGATTGAATAGACTTTTATTTACAGTCTTAACATGTGTGAGCATGTGCCAAGTCGATCCAAATAAATTCTTTGAAGGGAGATACCACCAAACTATACCATCTTATAAATGAAGCAACACATGTGACATTATAATAACACATTAAACACTCCTAGTTATTTGAGACTAGTCATAAGAAAGCATGAACTACTAAAGTAATATTATAGATACAACCAACTATCATGACAAGCTAATATAAGGTCATGTGAATAAACATATGTACAAAAATGAAGATAAAACGAGTTCATACCAGCTTTCTTATCACACGCACTTCATCATATATCGTCATTAGTGCCTTGTCGCTTGCACAACCGGATAGTATGGAAATGATAATCAATCGAAGCGCTACCGTGGAAACGAGTTGAACTCTACAAACAACTATACAGTAACAAGAAGAAGAAGAGAAAATGTTTTTGTTGTTTTCATGTTTTTAAGAAACAACGAACAAAGAAGAGAAAACTCAAATAAAGGAACGCAAAGGAAAGAAATATCAAAGAAGAAACAGAAAAACAAGAGAAATAAAAACATGTGGAGAGAAGAAAACCAAACGAAGAGAACCGAGAAACGTTTTTGGTGTTTTCTTAAATAAGTGAAGGTGCAATAAAAACAAGGAAACAATAAAAGGGAAAATCTTTTTGGGTTTTTTGAAAAATTAAAGAAGCAACTAAAAAGCTAGAAAACACATGAAATATAAATACACGCCGACATAAATAATGAGAATCATAAAGCAAGTGTCAGCGTATACTTACTTCCCCAAGATTAGGCTTTTGGTCTAGAAGTAGTAGTCATCGGGCAAGTTCCAACCGGGATGCGGCTGTTGCTGTGGTTGCGTGTAATCATACTTCTGGGACGAAGAACCTTCCGTGTAATCAAACGAGGATGGGTATCCAGTGTATGTGAAAGGTTGTGGCACCACAGGTTCTTCAATATGTGTTTCGTCTTCAATAGAGGGGTGCGTGGGCAACACCGGAGTGAGGTACTCGTCCAAAATGCAAAATTTTAAATAGCACGCTAAGCCTCTTAGCGGCAGCTCGGCCAAAAACTATGAAATGCTATAGCGCGGCTATAGCATGCTAAGCCCCATTTAGCGTTTCAGTATAAATCAATAAAAAATGAGAAAATAAACATAGAATCAGTCATCATAATACCAACATACTATACAATACAATACATAATAGGGGCATCTATCAGGAGATGGTCCATTTCATTACATAATAGGGGCATCTACCAACATACCACCAACACACTTTGAAATTACAAAGTGGTACAGGTACATCAACAATAGGAGATGTTTCAGTTCATAAGTTTGACCAACTAACTTGACATAGGAACATACGAGCATACCAGCATACCACCATCATACTTCGAAACAACAAAAGTGGCATTCCAACCATGCAATTAATACGAGTCAGCAAGGCTAGAGGGAGACTCATCTTCTGATTCCGGCGAAGAAGAATCGGAAGAGGCAGAAAGTATAGCTTCCTCATCAATGCTATTAAGGAGAGATTGCACGCTCTTCTTCCTCTTCTTTCTAGGGTGTGCAGTCGGTCTCTTTTTCTTTTTCTTTTGTACTTGTGATGTTGAAGCTCTCTCTTGCTGACCTTGATCTTCATCACTAACATGTTCATCAACATTATCATTTCCAACAATACCGGTGATGAACTCGTTGTCCTCATCCTCGAGAACATCAACGATTGTCTTCTCTATTGGGTATCTACTCTTGTTCTATCACTTATGCTTCATCCTAGAGTTAAACTTGATAAATACAAGATGCCTCATCCTATCATGGAGTAACCTGCCGCGTTTCTTTGTATGAACTGTGTAAGTGAACAAAAATCAAGTATGGAACAGGTGCCTCAATGTGAGAAGTGCAAGGAACTATATTTTGTACTTATGAACTTGTAGTTGTCTTCCTTACTTGTTCAAATACTGACCAGTTTCTCTCACAAGCTGAGGAGCTACATGTCAAACTCAGAATCTTCATTGCCAAGTCCTTCAACTTGGGTGCACATGTGTCGTAATTCAGCCACCATTTTGCTGCATTAATACATTAAATGATTATTACGGTACAGAGGGAGGAAACAAAGGAAGTGATACTAATTAACATCACAGGTTTTCAGCAAGCAACACTCACCTGGAGAGAAGTCTTTCCTTCTTCTCTGTCGTACGACAGTGTCCATTCCGAAGGAATCATGCTCCTCCTCGTATTTGTCGAGTTCATTAATAATCTCATCTTGAGTTTCTTGATCTCCAATAATCCTTGTGATGCATTGGATCACAGCTGCTCTAAATGATCTCTCCCTCTCTATCGCAACTTTGTTTGAGTAATAATAGTAGGGGTTCAGAAAGGACCCAGCCAAATGTAGTGGCGACTTGAGTTTGCTGTCCCATCTCTTGTTAATGATATCAATGACACATTTGAAGAGACTATCATCATTATCAAAACTCGCAGCAATTTCCTTTTTTGTATCCAACATACAACCATGGAAGAATCCCATTGCAGGCACATCACTATCCATTCTTCTCAGGACCTTAGCCATGGGCTCAAAGTAGTTGACAGCAACGCGAACACCTTTCCAGAAGGTTTCCGATTGCACCGTTTTGTGAGCTATCTTTCCCTTATCCTTGTCTATGTAACCCATTTCATGTAGCTCATCTGATCTGAATAGTTAAAGCATTTCCTTCTTGTTGTATTGCAAGCTTTTAAGATTGAGATAGGCTGTGGCAAACCTAGTAACACCGGAGCGTACCAAGTCTTTTCCAAGTGTTTTCCTCATCAAAGCTAACACCCTTGTGTGAGCATACAAGAACATAGTTACTTGTCTTGCTTGGGAAATTATTTTGTCTACCGATCCAAGCTTCCCTATATCCTCCAACATGAGATCAATACAATGGGCTACACATCCATTCCAAAAAAATGGAAGGTCGCTTTGCTTTCATTAGACTTGTTGCTGCTACATTGACACTAGCATTGTCGGTCACCACCTGAACAACCTTTTCTTCCCCTATATCTTCAATGCAACTATCAACTAGATCAAAGATGTATTTGCCATTTTTTTGGACAGATGAACAATCAACCGAATCCAAGAATATGACTCCTTGAGAACTATGAACAACTAGGTTCATTACTCCCCTACCCTTTCTATCTGTCCATGCATCTGTTATTACGGTACAACATGTGCGCTCCCATGCTTGCTTATGTGGTTTGAATGAATCCAGCACCTTCTTCTTCCTTTTCTGCAAGAATGGTCCACTCATCTCATATGCACTAGGCCCATCAAAGTCTGTGCCAATATCTCCAATGGCTTGAAGCATACATGCAAAGCTAGGAAGTGTGACAGTGTTATGTGGGATGCTAGCTTCATAGAAAAATTGACATATATATCCACAAGCCCTATCCCTCCTCTTTTGTCTTTCCTGAGTTGACACCTTTGATTGAACCTTTTCAGGTGCACAATTTATTTTTTGCTTCCTCTTGACAATTTCTTCTACACTAGGCTTGCAAAATTTGTCCATAGGGCCACCCATTGAGCTGCTTGTTCCTGATTTTGGCCTCAACACCACAACCTGATTGTCATTGTCTTCATCACTTTCATTTTCTCCATCGGAGTGATCTATGTCTACACTAGATCTGAGCGCCTCTAATCCCTCAACCTTTTTTCCCTTCAGCTCAGCACTCTTTAGGAGCAAACCTACCATCTCCAGCCTGACATCACTAGGAACCTTCTCGCATGGTGTGACACCACAATTTGTTATTTGTGAAAGGTGAAACTTTACCCTTGTAATGCCAGTTGTGCATATCTTGCCACAATAGTTGCATTTTTGCCAATGTTTTTGTTGGCATCTCAAAGAGTGCAATACTTCCACGCAGGATCATTCGAGTCAACAACTTGAGAGAGTGGAGGTGTTGTTACTGAGGTTGTGCTTGAGCCACCAACACCTATGCAAAAAGAAGCAATAAAAGTAAAATTAGATAATTAAGGGGAAGCCATTGGTTGAGAATCGGTTTCAAAATAAGTAGATAGAGAACTCGGATTGGCATATTGTTAGACTGCTACTGTGGTGGTATGAGGTATTCAATTCAATCTATTTTATAGAATAAGAGGGAACTGTATTTTGTAGAATGAATTTGTCTTGATATCCTTGCCAGCTTTTTGTTTGTCATAGTATCCTAGAGGGTTGAGCAACTAGTGATAAAATTGTAAACTGTAACTTGTAAGAAGAGAAATTGTAAACTGTAACTAGTGACAAAATTGTAAACTGTAATTTTGACAGTAAACTTCATACAAGGTAAACAGATTCAGAAATGCTAACTCCCATTTTCCTCGGCAGTAAACTTCATATAAGGATAATGTGAAGGCAATGCCCATATAAGAAACGTGAAGGCATTTTCCTCGGTAGTAAACTTCATATAAGAAAATTGTAAACTGTAATTTTGACAGTAAACTTCATAAAAGGAAAACGTGAAGGAAATAGATTATTTTGTATGCAATGCATGGAAGTAAAATAATTGAATGAATTTTCCTGGATCATAAGGCGCAACACATTTATTCATTTTCATATTTCTTTCTTGTGCGGCTTGAAACACTACACTAATGGCAATGCCCATTTTCCTTGTTCTTGTTGTACACACTAATTGTATAAATAACTGCAGAAACGAATTTAGGTTGGCCGTGGGCAACATATTCTCTTTTTATTGAGCTAACACGTGCCTCTGAGTGCATCAACTATAACCAGAATTGGAGCATCGTCCAGCTAGGAGGTAGTACTTGTTACACATACACACACACATGAAGCTGAAGTCGCAAAATCAACATCAAAAGACCTGAAGCTGAATGTGGGCATTCGGAGACTGACGGAGCAGAATCAACATAAGTAGTACTTGTTACTGATACGTCCATTTTATATCATGCTTTCATGTTGATATTTATCGCTTTATGGACTGTTATTATACATTGTGGTACCATACTTATGCCTTTTCTCTCTTATTTTCCAAGGTTTATTTGAAGAGGGAGAATACCGGCAGCTGGAATTCTAGACTAGAAAAGGAGCAAGTTTGAGTCCTCTATTCTGCGCAACTCCAAATGCCCTGAAAATCAACGTGGAATTTTTTGGGAACATATAAAAAATATTGGGCGAAAGAAGTGCCAGAGGGGAGCTACCAGGGGCCCACAAGCCTGGTGGTCGCGGCCTACCCCCCTGGCCGTGGCAACAGGGCTTGTGGGCACCCTGGTGGCCCACTGCCCCCCTCTTCTACTATATGAAGGATTTCGTCCGGAAAAAAATCAGGGTGGAGCTTTTTCGTGGATTCTCCGCCGCCACGAGGCGGAACTTGAGCAGAACCAATCTAGAGCTCCGGCAGGACGATCGTGCCGGGGAAACTTCCCTCCCGAAGGGGGGAATCATCGCCATCGTCATCACCAACACTCCTCTCATCGGAGGGGACTCGTCACCATCAACATCTTCATCAGCACCATCTCATCTCCAAACTATAGTTCATCTCTTCTAACCAATCTCCGTCTCGCGACTCCGATTGGTACTTGTAAGGTTGCTAGTAGTGTTGATTACTCTTTGTAGCTGATGCTAGTTGGATTATTTGGTGGAAGAGTTTATGTTCAGATCCTTGATGCTACTCATTACACCTCTGATCATGATTATGATTATGCTTTGTGAGTAGTTACTTTTGTTCCTGAGGACATGGGATAAGTCTGGCTATTAATAGTCATGTGAATTTGGTTTTCGTTCGGTATTTTGATATGCTGTATGTTGTCTTTTCCTCTAGTGGTGTTATGTGAACGTCGACTACATAACACTTCACCATATTTGGGCCTAGAGGAAGGCATTGGGAAGTAGTAAGTAGATGATGGGTTGCTAGAGTGACAGAAGCTTAAACCCTAGTTTATGCGTTGCTTCGTAAGGGGCTGATTTGGATCCACTAGTTTAATGATATGGTTAGACGTTGTCTTAATTCTTCTTTCGTAGTTGCGGATGCTTGCGAGAGGGGTTAATCATAAGTGGGATGCTTGTCCAAGTAAGGGCAGTACCCAAGCGCTGGTCCACCCACATATCAAACTATCAAAGTAACGAACGCGAATCATATGAACATGATGAAACTAGCATGACAGAAATTCCCGTGTGTCCTCGGGAGCGTTTTTCCTCCTATAAGACTTTGTTCAGGCTTGTCCCTTGCTACAAAAGGGATTGGGCTACTTTGCTGCACTGTTGCTACTCTTGTTACTTGTTACTTTTCACCTGCTACGTTTCACCTCACTACACCATCACTTGTTACCGCTACTTTCAGTGCTTGCAGTTATTACCTTGCTGAAAACCGTTTATCAGAGCCTTCTGCTCCTCGTTGGGTTCGACACTCCTACTTATCGAAAGGACTACGATTGATCCCCTATACTTGTGGGTCATCCGTTACCTGCTGATGGGATTTGCTGGCTCATCATCGCCACGGGGAGCACCGTCGCGCGGGGAGCTCTGGTGGCCTGTGGATGCGGTCGTCAGCGCAGGGAGTGGCGAGGAGGGAGCAGCCTAGAGGAAGTGTCTAGGAGCTACCTTGGCTGGTGGAATAGCTCATCGGTAGGAGGGAGTGGCGAGGAAGGTCAGTCACCAGTGTCACACCTCGAGGTCGACGCCATGGTCACCGTTGGTCGGCCGCCGCCGCTGTTCCTGCGTGAGAGAATATGACGGGAGTGGGGATAGGGTTTGGCTTGAGATGAGGATTTGGGGTATTCTAGTTGGTAGGCATGGGCTTTGGCCCGCGTTGGAATTCAATTTTGGGCCAAAATTTTCAGGCCAAAGACGCGGGACGCTACGCTAGAGGCCCAATCTCGGCGCTAAATGGCCTCTAGCGCGCTATTAGCACGCTAATCCGTTGCAGCTAAAATCAGGCTTCGCGTAGCGCGGCGTGTGCTTGAACGTGTATAGCGGCGCTATAGCGCGCTATTTAAAATTTTGCCAAAATGTCCTCAGAGAATGACCGTCCATGCCTGGAAACATCAAACAAAATAGGAGCTGGCAACCTAACATAGCGGGGTCTAATATCGAATAGTTTATAATCGAATTCTCCATAGGCGCTTCGGCCCTTAAAGAAACCATGATAAGATAGAGCATTGAAATCCAAACTCTTAGCAGTCATTAAATCGTCACTAGGTTCAATAGATACTGTAGATTAGGAGAATAAAGTAAGCGAAGCAATAATTCCTCCACAATAAGGCCCTCTACTAGCATTGTTAGAAACACGCCTAGCAATTTGAGCACAATGCTATATGTATAGTTTCTGTCTACAGCAGCAAGCATAATAGCAAGATCGAGATTTGTAGAGTTGTTGGTGTTCCCTCTAGCAAGGTAGTAAGCGAAATATCTAATCTCAGGGAATTGCATGCAACCATTCTTACTGCGTTGAGTAGTCCTTGTATCTTGGTGGCAAAGGCTCGAATATAGATGGTGAAGGTCAGTTGGGTTCGCAATCCTCCTAGTATCTCCAACGTTTGTAACGCCAATAACACTTCAAAATTCATCGAGAGACATGGTCCTTTTTCTATGATAAAGACAAAATTCCACACGTGAATTAACACGAACAAAGAATTTGAAATTTTTCACAAAGATAGACGTTAGTCTTTTATATTGAGGCACCTTGTTAGTTGTAAATTCTACCAAACCTGCATTAGAAAAAGTTCATAGAAATAATCATGAATACCCATGGACCTCAAGAGATCATCACAAGGATACGCGAAAGCATGCACGTTTTTCCATCTCCTCAAAATCCATCTCGCTGAAGTCAGCTATATCTTTATTAAGAGAGGGTCTCATTCTTGTTTTGTCTTTAGAGGATCTAGTCTCTCTTGAAGAGGGAGGGGCAGTTTTTCCTCCATGCCAACCTCCAAACTACCTCATGTTCCTATTTGGAAATTTTTAACAAGTCTATCAAACATTTAACTATGTGAACAAATAATATAGAGAACTACTCTAGCAACCTAAATAGTACTACCACAAGTGTTCAAACAACCTAAATCAAGCAGGCAAGATCAAACAACCAGTCACCTAGTGCAGCAAAATACTCAAGATATATAGCTCCAATAAAAAAATACGAGTATAGGCGGAGGAGTCGCATACCGAAGAAGAAGTGTACCAAAATTCAATAACAAAGGTGGGTTGAATGAAGATATCGAACAAATCCGAGGGAGAACAATAAGAAATCAAAATTTTCTAGGAGCTTTATGACTTCTCGGGAGAGAGATAGAATGGGGGAGCTGCCACTTATGTTGTGGGGCCGTGGGGCCCCCAGGAGCACATGAGGCGCGGTCTGGGGGTGGCCGCACCTGGCACCCCTCGGGGTGACACGTGGCCCCCCTGGGTTGGCCCAGGTGCCATCCTGCCCCTTTCTTAACGAAAAAATTTAATATAATTTTTTTGGAGTTTTTTGAGAAAAATTATTTTTGGTGAATTTCCAGAATTTGATAAATGATTATAACACAGGAAAAATGTTTATGAAATGATAGAAAACATATGCAAATCTATTTCTACAGAAGTTTTAAGACATGCTACTATGCAGATGATAATTGTAAACACGAGGGAGAGAAGAGAAACCTCAATTTCATTCATTTAAAGTTACTTTGTTAACAAGGTTGATCAAGTCTTGTCACGAAAACAATTTATATGAAGTAAAATTTTGCATTTATCTGAATGATTATGTTACCTCAAATTTGATAACCATAGTCCCAATCATGATAATTTCAAATTCTTTTGGTGGCATTGGAATGGGACAATAGAATTCTCCAATCTTGATGGTGTCAATGTTTTCAATTGAATTTAGACCATATTTCTTATCAATCTTCTTAGGAAAATACAATGTGTATTCTTTATCATTGATAGTGAAAGTTACCTTCCCTTTGCTACAATCAACAACAACCCCTACAGTATTAAGAAAAGGTCACCCAAGAATAATAAACATATTTTCATCCTCAGGCATTTCCAACACAACAAAGTCAGTTAATATTAAACAATTAGCAACTTGAACATGAACATCTTCACAAACACCAATGGGGATAGCAGAAGATTTATCAACCATTTGCAAAGAGATATCAGTAGGAATTAATTTATCTAAATAGAGTCTCTTATAAATAGAGAAACGCATCACACTAACTCCAACACCAAGATCACATAAAGCAGTTCTAACATAATTATTTTTGATAGAGAAAGGAATAGTAGGAATACCTGGGTCTCCAAGCTTCTTGGGAATTTTACCATTGAAGGAATAATTAGCAAGCATAGTGGAAATTTCCTCATTAGGAATTTTCCTATTATTAGTAACAGTGTCTTTCAAGTACTTAGAATAAGGTGGCAATTTAATAGCACCAGTCAAAGGGATGTGCAAAAGAGAGGTTTCATCCACTCACAAACTTTATTATAATGTTCTTCCTCTTTACCCTTAAGAGACTTACTAGGAAAAGGCATAGGTTTTTGCACCCAAGGCTCTCTTTATTTACCATGCTTCCTAGCTATAAAGTCTTCTTTATCATACTATTTGGTTTTAGGAGGGTTCTGAGGTTCTACTTCAGTTTCTTCTTTATTAGAAGCATCATTCTTATCAATATCATTATCATGTTCATTACCACTTTTAGTTTCAGCATCAAAGATGGATACATTATTAGGATCTTCATCAAGTTCTTCATTAGTATCATCATTATTATTATCATTAGTCTCTCTAATTATTTTATGTTTCTTCTTCTTTTTCTTTTTAGGAGAACTGACAACATTTTGATCTAGCATTTGAGAGTCTTGTTCAAGACTTTTTGGATGTCCTTCAGGATATAAAGGATCCCGAGTGAAAGCAACACCTCTAGTTTTAACACTACAAGCTTGTTTCTTAATTTTACCAGACATTTTAGCAAATAAATCATTTTGCACTTTAGTACGTTACTCTAACTTAGTCTGAATCATTTGAAAGTGTGTAACAAGACCTTTAACATCATTAACAGTTCTTCCTAAAGTTGCATGCAAATTCTTGATACAAAGAGAGTTTTCATTTAATTGATTTTGCACTTGTGCATTAAAGTGAGTTTGTCTAACAAAGAAACTATCCAATTCATCCAAGCATTGAGAAGGGGGTTTATAATAAGGCACATCACTTGCATCAAATTTATAAAGAGAATTTACTTCCACCATAGGAGGGTGAGGGATAGGCTCACATAGAGTTTCAATTGGAGGTAGATTCTACACATCTTCAGATTTAATACCCCTCTCTTTAATAGATTTCTTGGCTTCTTGCATATCTTCAGGATTGAGGAAAATAACTCCTCTTTTCTTGGGTGTTGGTAATGGTTCTGGTTTAGGAATATGACAATCATTGTGATTTTTGGCTATATTGCCCAATAATTCTTCACCTTCTTCTACAATTCTTTTCCTTAAAATGCAACTAGCACAACTATCGAGGTATGTCCTAGACTCAATGGTTAGTCCATTATAAAATATATCAATTAGCTCATTTTTAGGTATGCCGTGATCAGGTCTACCTTTGAGGGTAGCACAAAATCTCCCCCAAGCTTTAGGAAGTTTCTCCTTCTCCAATTGTTTAAAATTAAATCTTTTGTAAAGCTACATGTTGCATATGAACAGGAAAACATTTCTCGCAAAAGACACGAGTCAATCATTGAGGAGTATTAATGAAACCATGAGGAAAATAATCATAGCAAATTTTAGCATCCCCTTTTAATGAGAAAGGGAACAACTTAATCACATAATATCCTCTTATCAAATTTATATCGGAAAACAACATGCCAATTTCGAATAATTTCATCAAGTGTGCCACTACATCATTGTTTTCTATGCCATCAAAAGGTTCAGTTTCAACCATTGGTATAAGTGAAAGATCAACAGAGAAATCAAATTCTTTATCTTTAGTGTCCACGGGAGATTTAATAAAGTCAGGATCAGGAACAAATTTATTTTTCTTAGAATGTTTCTCAAGCAGTTTCTTAAAGGTCTCGGGATCAGGAGCAGAATCATATCTCATATATTCCTTAAAGAATTCATCAGCAAGTGTAACGTAAGTGTCATCTAAATAATCACTTATCATTATTCTCAGGTCTTTTAGGTAATTGTTCAGGTGTATATAGTACTCTTTCAAAAAATTCAGCATGTTCAATTTCTTTAGATTTAGCAATTTGAGTTTCTAAAAAGGGACCTAACGAACTAGAGGTGTCAATCATAGTAGAAGCATCATCATAATCATCAGGTGTAGTATCAGACACAGCAGTGATAGCACATGAAGTATATGGTGGAGTAACAAGCTTATTAATAACATAAGGTGAATCAAGTGTAGCAGTGGTGTTCAGAGTGGTACCTTGCCTTGTTCTGGAAGGTAATACGGAAACCTTAGGATCAACGGACTTTCCCATGATGGATAATAAATTGTCGTGAACAATATAATCTTCAAGTGAGCTCACAAATAAAGCTATGTTCCCCGGCAATGACACCATAAAATAGTCTTGATGACCCACAAGTGTAGGGATCGCAATAGTCTTCGAGGGTCAATATATCCCAATTTATTGATTCGACACAAGGGGAGCCAAAGAATATTTATGAGCCTTAACAACAGAGTTGTCAATTCGGTTGCACCAGAAAAGTATCTTGCTTGGCACAATTTATCAGTAGTAACGATGAGGAAACAACAACAGTAATACAGGAGTACCAGTAATGGTATAACAACAGTAGCAATAGTCACAGCGATGGAAAAAAGGATTTAGTAACAGTATTAAAAACCCCGTAGGCACATGGATGGATGTACGGGTCGTTGCATGAATGAGATTAACCATGTAATAGAGGTAACTAAGGGCAACATAAATATATAAGAGTATCCAAGTCATTAGCTTTGGTAGGCATGTTTCCCGAGAATTGTCGTACGTGCTTGCAATAAGAACTTGCACGATGTGTTTTGTCCTACCATCCCGTTGCTGCGGGGCCAAATTGGAACTAATGGTAATTAAGGTACTTGTTTTACCAAGCACCGGAGGAAAGCATTAACATACGATGGAAACATGTGATCCTCAAACTAAAACCCATCCCCTCTGATATCCCAAGCTGTCACCTTTGGGCTCTCAGGTTCCGAATAATAGCAAGTGTATACAACTCGTAGATATGATCAAAGACAATATTATATTCATGAAAACATAATATGTTGAGATCTGAAATCATGGCACTCGGGCCCTAAGTGTCAAGCATTAAGCACTCCAAGTTGCAACAACGATTATTAACAACAATAGTGGATACTAGGTATCATGTCCTAACAATCTTATGGTCTATTACATGACTAATCAAATCCAATCCCTACCACCCTCTCTCCCTATAGTAGGGAATTACTCACACATCGAAGGGGGAATAATGGATGGTTGATGGAGAGGTGTTGACGATGATGATGGCGGCGATCTCCCCTCCAATCCCCGTCCCGGCAGGGTGCCAGAACAGGAACTTCTGAACCCCAAACTAGGGTTTCCCATGTCGGCGGAGCTCTGTATCGTATTTCGGAAAATCCTTTGGGGGGCCTCCGTTTTGGGGACGAAGTGACCTAAATACCAAAGGGGAGCCAAAGAGGTGGCTCTAGGCTCCCAGGGGCCCACCAGGCTCAACCAAGGGGGAGGCTCCGCCTGGCTCCCCCTGGTGGCCCAGCAGTGCCACTCTAGTTGTGCTTCATACTCCGGGGGTCTTCGGTGAAAATAAAATTTTGGTGAATTTTCCGGGAAAGTTGATTTCTGCACAAAAATAGACACCAAGGGTAATTCTGCTGAATACAATGTTAGTCCATGTTAGTTTGATCCAAATCATGCAAATTAGAGGAGAAACAACAAGAAAAGTGTTTGGAAAAGTAGAAACCAAGGCAAAAGCCACTCCCGTCCACACTCACTGGTTGAAACCAAGGCAAAACCCAAGCTCGCTCTGGCCACCATCCTCGCTCACCACAATGGTGAAGACGGAGAGCTCCAGCTGGGGTTGCGCCAGCCGCAATGACCACGAGGCTGGGCCCTCGAGTGGCCTCCACCGAAAGCGCGAGCCCGTGGCCATTGGGTTTGTTACGTGACTCTCAGAGCACGACGAGCCGGTGCCATGGTTGGAAGTCAAGCTCCCAGACCACTAGCATATCAATGGTCGTCGGGTGCCTGTGGTGCTGGTGCTGATGTACGGCCTGACGCGGCATTGCGTGGCGGTGCACCTTCTTAGCGCCGTATCTGCGGGTAGAGCCCGCAATTGACGGTCTCTAAACCAGTGGTTAGTCGCTTGCGCCATCCCGGACACACGCCGCCGCACCATCTTCTTCTCTCGCGGGTAGAAGCTGGTGGAGCTAGCTGATGGGATGGGAAGGTCGACGGCCCAAGCACGTCGCCACACCAACTTGCGCCGCCCTAGACTGAGGAGGAGGGCGCGGAGCAGCTCCGCCTCGGCATTGAGGCGTCCGAGCTGCCTTAGCTGGGCCAATAGCTCCTGTGCGACGTCTTTCCTGCGAATTGGATGGAATTGAACGTTGTTCGATGAAATAGCTCTCGTGCGACAGTTTGCAGGGAGAAAATAGCTCACGGCCACACATGCGATAAAACCTTAGTCAACTAGTCCAATTTGCGTTAAGTCATGTCTTACCTAATTTGGGCCCAAATTAATTAGCACCGCATCTCGTGAAACTGCCCGACTAGAGCTGTCCAAAACTGCCCGACATCTTCAGCTCCGGCGGCGGCTACGGCGGAGGAGTCCTCTTTCTCGGCGTAGCCCCCTTTTGGCGGCGGCGGCGGCCATGGTGGTGAGTGAATTCGATACTCTTGTCCCAATCCCCTCCGCCTTGTAGATCTGAGCTCTGTGTTTTGCTTGGTGAAATCGATAGAAGGTGAGAGGGGGCGGCGCGGTGAGAGGAGCCCGTGGTCAGGTCGAGAAGGAGCCGCCAGATTCAGCTTCGAACAGGTAATGCGCCTCCCTTCCCGCCCATTTTGTGAGTGCGATTGAAGGCAATCTTTGCTCTGTCTGACGCTGCCCGCCCGCCTATAACAGAGGGAATGCTGCTGAAACATTTGAATTTGCAATCAATTTCTTTCCATCGACGGCAAAATTAGTTGATGGTAGCATTGAGAACATCCAGAGAGACACAATTGTGAAATGGGAGGTTGATTGTGCAGAAATTGATCCCATTAAGATACAGTCGATGGAAGAGAAGGCAGTGAGGAAATTGGTGGAGAATATTGGGGAAACTGTGCTTTGGGGTCCAGAGCAAGAGGTTTCACTATTGCGGTATGATGATTTTAAAGGAGAGTATGTCAGAATTGAAGATGGTGATGATATTGTTGTTGAAATCGATAGGCAAGAGGGCTGGGCAAGCCTCAGGGCTGAATTTTTTGCTGAGCTCGTTGATCTGAATATTGACTCGAAGGTAGGTTATGTGCCGTCACACTTGGCTATGCAGAAGGCAGATGATGATTGGGCTTCGCAGAGGCATATCGTTCCCATTATGACGGATCTAACAGTAATAGTCGATGGAGCTAATGCACATGCAGAAGAGGGAAATGTTAATGTTGTTGATTGGAATGCAGTTGAGTTGGAGGAGCCTACTGATTTGGTCATTGCACCAATTGCTGATACTGAGATGGCCAAACTATTTGGCATTCCAGTCGATGACAGATATGAGGAGGAGAGGGATGAAGCTAATACAAGTGATAATGATGACAGAGAATTGAGTGATGTAGATGAACAGTTGATGAAAGATGTTGCAGATGATGTAGATGATGCACATGATGAAGAGCTAGTGCATGTGTATGACAAGGAAAACCCTGTTATTCGAGTGGGGAAGTTGTGGCCAAACATGGATGAGTTCAGGTTGTCTTTCAAGACTTATGCAGTCAGACATCAGTGTGATGCCAAGACAGTTTGGACTGATAGAAAGAAGTTTTATGCTAAGTGCAGAGGTTTTGATGGTAGTGGTAGGAGGGCTTGCAAGTGGTACATATCTGCTAGACTGCAGCCTGATGGAAGTACTGTCAGGGTTAACCAAATCCCTAATAAACATACTTGTCTCACAAGTTCACAGAAAAAATCAAGCATGACATCACATATTTGGGTTGCAGAAAAGATAACTCCAATTTTGGCCAAAACACCCAACACTACTGCAAAAAGACTCCAAGTAGACTTGGAAAAGTTGTACCCCATTAAACTGCATTATACCACAGTGTGGAAGGCTAAACAAAGGGCAATGAAGAATTTGTATGGTGATTGGGCAAACACATTTAGGCTGCTTTTCAATTTCAAAGCAGAGGTGGAGAAAAGGTCACCTGGCAGTGTTGTCGAGATAGATACTGAGGTATCAGAGGATGGCAAGGTTTATTTCTCCAAATTTTTTATGGCTTTAAAGCCTTGCATCGATGGCTTCAAAGCAGGATGTCGTCCATATTTGAGCATAGACTCATCATTTTTGACAGGCAAGTGGAATGGTCAGTTGGCAGCATGTAATGCTCTAGATGGACATAACTGGATGTTTCTAGTTGTTATTGGCTTGTTTCAGTCAGAGACAGAGGCTTCATGGACATGGTTCATGATGCAGTTGAAAAGATGCTTAGGGCCAGTGTCACCTTTGGCAATACACATAGATGCATGCAAAGGTCTAGAAAATGCAGTTAAAAATGTGTTCCCACATGCTGAGCAAAGGGAGTGCTTCGGCCATTTGTGGATGAATTTGATCAAAAAATTCAGAGGAGATGAATTTGGGAGAATGTGGCTAGCAGCAAGATCTTACACTAAACAGACACATTCATATCATCTTAGTAAGGTAATGGCAACATGTGAGGAGTTTGGTACATGGTTGAACACCTACCATTCTTTATTATGGTACAGGTCAGGATTCAACACTGCCATCAAGTGTGACCATATCAACAACAATTTGGCAGAAAGTTTCAACAACAAGGTGAAGCAGCTAAAAGATTTGCATGTGCATGACATGGTTGATCAAATCAGCATCATGCTCATGCGGCTGTGGGAATTGAGAAAAAAGATTGCTGATTGTCTGCAAGGTGATAAACTTCCAATAGTGGTGCAACAGGTGGTCAACAGAAGCAGAGGTCTTACACATTTTTCTGTTGAAAAATCATCACTGTGGGGTGCTGAATTTAGAGATAACAAGACTGGAAGGAGGCATGTTGTTAACACTGAATTGCATGATTGCAGTTGCCTCGAATGGCAGGCCACTGGTAAACCATGTGATCATGCCATTCTATTCTTAGCCGGCCAACCAAAGATAAAAATGCATCCATATCTGCATGAGTATTATTCGGTTGCAAAATTCAGAGCTGCATTTGCAACTCCAATTCCACCTCTTACAGATCAGGAACAGTGGCCAGAAGTGCCGCTTGAATATTCCATGTGTCCTCCTCTAACAAAAAGAAAGGCAGGCAGACCTAAACAGAGTAGATTCAAAGCATGGTTTGAAAAAGGTGGGAGTAGTAAGAAGGGCAAGAAGGAGAAGAAAGATGCAAAGCCAAAAAGGGCTCAAAAGGGTAAGAAAAACAGATGCAAAAGGTGCCAAATACTTGGGCACAGAGAGGGATCCAGACTATGCATTTTCTCTCCTCCTAATCCGAGAAAGTATGTGCTTGCTTATCTGTGTTTGTTCATATTCTGATTTTGTTTAAATTATAAATATGTGACATGCTTTGTTGTTTTCAGGAGGAAGCTTCCAAGTCAGCCTATTGTTGTCGAACAGTGTTGGCCAACAAAAAGAGCAAGAGTGAGTGGCAGCAGAAGGCAAACAAGTCAGTGGATGGAACAGTTTGGTGCTGCAAGTGTCGAAACTGAAGCTGTGCACACTGTCGAAACTGAAGTTGTGCACACTGTCGGAACTCAAACTGAAGCTGTGCACACTGTCGAAACTGAAGCTGTGCACACTGTCGAAATTGTCGAAACCGAAGCTGATATCGAGTTTCATGAGGCGATAGCATCGAGTCCAGTGAAGAAAACCAAGATGATAAGTGAACTTGTGTGTGCAGTACAACCAAAAACAAAAAATGCCAAGGCGAAGAAGGGTACACGGCGTGGTCGGAAGAGATAGAACTGTTGATCATTTGAAATTTATGGCATGTAATAAAATTTGTTGGACACTATGTACCCACATGTTTCCATCAAACTTGTTTGATTCTTATTGTTTTCAAACTGAATTTCAAATTTGATGAAAAATAAAAATTTCGGTTTAAATTCAAATTTGGAGTAAGTTGAACTTTTGACTCGGGTATGATGTTTCAATGCTACCACAACAACTCAAATATGGTTGTTATGTTAGAGCCATGGTCATGAAAAATGTGTGACAAACGACCTCATAAGGTAGGGTAAACGTCATCTTCTTAAAGGCATTTTCCTGCAAATGTATATAAACCATGTTCATATATATATTTGGTTGCTATGCAACATAATAGGACTATGGGCACAAGTTTTGAATTTTTTCGATTTTTTTTGAATTATTTGTGCTCATTTGAAAAACAGTCAACTTTTTCACAAAAACGTTGACCGACTCAAAATCAAAGTTTATATTTTTGTTTGCTAAGTATGTGATGTAAAATGACAATGTGTGCTGGTTTTATATTTTTTTGATTTTTTTGAATTAATTATGTTCAACCCTAGCTCATTTCGTCGATATGGTGAACGTGTGAATTTTGGTTTTAAACTTTGCATATAACAAGTTTCCATTTTTTATAGCAACTCAGTTGAATAAGTACACAATGTGCGCTCGTTTTGTATTTTTTTTAATTTTTTTGAATTACTTACGCTCTACCCTAGACCATTCCATCAATAACATGAATTGTGTGAATCTTTTTCATTTAAACATGGATATAACATGAATCAATTTTTTTATAACAACGTAGTTGCATCAGTAGACAGTGAGAGAAAGTTTCATATTTTTTGATTTTTTTTAATTTTTTGTGCTCAACCCTAGCCCACTGCAACCCTAAACCCCGAAAACCCCATCCTAAACCCCTCCATAGTACATTGTACATTGTAACAAAATCCCATCTTCTTGAAGGCATTTTACTGCAATTGTATATATACCATGTTTATATTTTTTTTGATTGCTATGCAACATAATAGGACTATGGGCACAAGTTTTGAATTTGTTTGATTTTTTTTGAATTATTTGTGCTCATTTGAAAAACAGTTAACTTTTTCACAAAAACGTTGACCGACTCAAAATCAAAGTTTATATTTTTGTTTGCTAAGTATGTGATGTAAAATGACAATGTGTGCTGGTTTTATATTTTTTTGATTTTTTTGAATTAATTATGTTCAACCCTAGCTCATTTCGTCGATATCGTGAACGTGTGAATTTTGGTTTTAAACTTTGCATATAACAAGTTTCCATTTTTTTATAGCAACTCAGTTGAATAAGTACACAATGTGCGCTGGTTTTGTATTTTTTTAATTTTTTTGAATTACTTATGCTCTACCCTAGACCATTCCATCAATAACATGAATTGTGTGAATCTTTTTCATTTAAACATGGATATAACATGAATCAATTTTTTTTATAGCAACGTAGTTGCATCAGTAGACAGTGGGAGAAAGTTTCATATTTTTTTGATTGTTTTTTAATTTTTTGTGCTCAACCCTAGCCCACTGCAACCCTAAACCCCGAAAACCCCATCCTAAACCCCTCCATAGTACATTGTACATTGTAACAAAATCCCATCTTCTTGAAGGCATTTTACTGCAATTGTATATATACCATGTTTATATTTTTTTGGATTACTATGCAACATAATAGGACTATGGGCACAAGTTTTGAATTTGTTTGATTTTTTTTGAATTATTTGTGCTCATTTGAAAAACAGTTAACTTTTTCACAAAAACGTTGACCGACTCAAAATCAAAGTTTATATTTTTGTTTGCTAAGTATGTGATGTAAAATGACAATGTGTGCTGGTTTTATATTTTTTTGATTTTTTTGAATTAATTATGTTCAACCCTAGCTCATTTCGTCGATATCGTGAACGTGTGAATTTTGGTTTTAAACTTTGCATATAACAAGTTTCCATTTTTTTATAGCAACTCAGTTGAATAAGTACACAATGTGCGCTGGTTTTGTATTTTTTTAATTTTTTTGAATTACTTATGCTTTACCCTAGACCATTCCATCAATAACATGAATTGTGTGAATCTTTTTCATTTAAACATGGATATAACATGAATCAATTTTTTTATAACAACGTAGTTGCATCAGTAGACAGTGAGAGAAAGTTTCATATTTTTTGATTTTTTTTTAATTTTTTGTGCTCAACCCTAGCCCACTGCAACCCTAAACCCCGAAAACCCCATCCTAAACCCCTCCATAGTACATTGTACATTGTAACAAAATCCCATCTTCTTGAAGGCATTTTACTGCAATTGTATATATACCATGTTTATATTTTTTTTGATTGCTATGCAACATAATAGGACTATGGGCACAAGTTTTGAATTTGTTTGATTTTTTTTTGAATTATTTGTGCTCATTTGAAAAACAGTTAACTTTTTCACAAAAACGTTGACCGACTCAAAATCAAAGTTTATATTTTTGTTTGCTAAGTATGTGATGTAAAATGACAATGTGTGCTGGTTTTATATTTTTTTGATTTTTTTGAATTAATTATGTTCAACCCTAGCTCATTTCGTCGATATCGTGAACGTGTGAATTTTGATTTTAAACTTTGCATATAACAAGTTTCCATTTTTTATAGCAACTCAGTTGAATAAGTACACAATGTGCGCTGGTTTTGTATTTTTTTTAATTTTTAATGAATTACTTATGCTCTACCCTAGATCATTCCATCAATAACATGAATTGTGTGAATCTTTTTCATTTAAACATGGATATAACATGAATCAATTTTTTATAGCAACGTAGTTGCATCAGTAGACAGTGGGAGAAAGTTTCAATTTTTTTTGATTTTTTTTGAATTTTTTGTGCTCAACCCTAGCTCACTGCAACCCTAAACCCCATAACCCCGGAAACCCCATCCGAAACCCCGCCATGTTTATAGCCGTCGATCATTGCTGAGTCAGCGGTTCGATCTGACCCCGTGATCCGCGTGTGCTGATTGGCTGGCGAACGGGGGTTTGGATCGAGGGCCCAGGTGAGGGCCTGTCCGTTGGATCTAGTTAGTTCGGTGAAGATCCGACGCTTGGAAATGAATCGGTGCATGGATGTGGCGTACGCGCCTCTGACTTCGTGTGCTTCTTTGTTGCATGACACGCGCCCGTTTTTCTGCATGCATGCACGCGTCGCATTAGAGCCATTAGCAGCGCAGTCTGAATGGGCTCTGAATATGAGGGTGGGGGGTGCTCGACACGGTGCACCGACGAAAGTTTGAACGGCGGGCGTGCTCGACGCAGTCCTCGACGCAGTGTGTGAATCGGCGACGCACCCTTTCATCCAATATGCAAACGCAAATGGGCGGCATCCATTAATTGCTGCAACTGAATCGACGAACCGCAACCGACGCAGCCCGCCCAAAACTTGTTGTTTAACCCTCCTCTGCCCCGTGCACATCTTCATCTTCCTCCTTTCCCTCCTCACATCCAAGCAACCGCAAGCCCCGGCATGGAGTTCCACGGCCCGACGTTCCGAGCGCCCGGCACCAGGCCGGAAAGGATGTACCCCGCTCGGGTCATCGTGGAGAACGAGCTCCGGGTCTGGGCCATGTCGCGCTGGCGGGGTGGACGGGAGTTCGCGGGGCTCTTCCTTCGCGCCCTCTATCGCCACCGCCCTGTGGGAACTCCGCAGATGTTCACCATCGACGAGTCTCCCATGGGAGGAACAGGCATGATCGTGTGCTTCCGCAACCCCTACGACGCCTATCACCTCCTCGGCCATGTGTGGTTTGGCGGGTGCGAGTTCATCTGCTTCACCACCTACAACATCTTCACCGATCTCGAAAGTATCTGGCCCAACGAGCACGCCATGCACACCCTCCCCTACAACCTCCCGCCGGTCGACGACGAGGAGTGAAGACGCGCGCCCGTCGCCCCTCCATGCCGGGTTTATCTTAGTTTAATCTTTCTATCGTATCTGTAATGTTAAACACTATGTTATCTGTAAGTTTATTATAATTGCCCGTACTATTGTGCCCTACGTACGTTTATGTGATGCCCGTGTTTATATCGGGCCCGTTTATATCTTATCTATGTCGTGCACATCTATGTGTTTATTTAGGGCTATACTGTAAGTTTATATATTTATCAGTGACCATGACGCAGTGCACCAGGTATTGGGCTCATCCTTTCTTCTCACCATTCATGGTTCTGTGTCTATCTTGTCACCATTCACCAGGAACTAATCTATCGTTTGGTTGACCCAGGAGCAGCAGGGCTCGGAGCAGCAATGCAGCAATGGAGGGGGGGACAATGGAGCGCAGCCACAGCGACAAGGGGTCCGGTTTGGCAGCCAGAACCTGTTCCAGCCAGAACAGGTGATTCTGCAGGAAATAACGGGCACAGCGAGCAGTAAGGGCCAGAAAAGAAGCAGCAGAACCTGTTCCAGCCACTATTCCACGCATCACAGACGTTCCTCAAGTGTAGTTCCCCATGTAGTACTTGCTCTGTACATTTTACAGTTGTATCTTGCAGGCCGCTTAGGCCATGTTTGTAAATGGACCGTTTGTAAATAATACAAATCAGATTAGATGTTAAGATAAATGAACTTGGATTGTTGTATATAATCCGTCGTTTTTATTTCCTATTGAAAATCATACATGACCAGTCAAATAATTTTGGGCCTGGTTATTTCTATTGTGATCAGTAGTACCTTTTGTAAATTACACCTTTGGCCTGGTTATAATCCGTCGTTTTTATTTTGGGCCCAACATCTATTCGCCAGCCCACGAATAATTGTTTTGTACTCAAACTGAACTTTCTTTGGTCTCGCACTCGGCAGCCCAATTTTGTTTTTTTTACTGCAAACTGAATTTGGGTGTGTACTCTGTTAACTGAAGAACAAAAAACAGAGGAAACACAACATGAAAACTGAATAATTTGTGTTCCAAACTGCTAATTCATTTAAGATACATGAACTTGTCATGGCGCACAGATCACATCGTCTACACTGGACAGACCTAAATGCCCCCTCTAATGACGATGAATAGCAAGTAAAACATAAACAGAGCAATGACACAACAATAAAAAAACACTGCCATGATATTTGCTTGCTTCTGCAAATCGATCATCTCCCTTTGATTTTTCTTTATCTTCTTCAGTTCATCGGTCAGTTCAGACTCCAAGTACCTCGCCATCGGCACAACTCTGCCCGCCCCTGTGTCCGAGCTCCCCCAATTCTCCATTTGCGGCACCCCGCCCAAATTGAGCTCCCAGGTTGCGGCCACGCTAGAATCAATGTAGCCCTCAGATTTAATCCTGTGAACATATTCATCAATCCACTCAAAATGTGTGCATTTCTTCAGGATCTGCAAACCACAAAATGAACCCTAGATCTCAAATTCGAGGGAAAAAAACAAAATATGGAGAAATCAAAGCAAACAACAACGAAAGAACGGGCTTAGAACCGAGATCTAACCTTGCCATCCCGTCCTGCCATTGGTTTGCTCAAGCATTTCACAAACTCCCGCCCAAGATTGCCATTCTCATCAGTCTTAGTGACCAACCGTTTGAGAGGCTCTGGGCGTGGGCAGTTAGGGCACCTTGTGAGCATCACTGGACCATACTGACGCCAGTTTGATTGCGTGGCCGAGGAGGTGGACATCTGCACTAGGTCGCCGGAGACCCGAGGAAGAAGAAGAATGGGGAAAGGGGAAAGCAATGGGCGGCGGCGGACGGACGGGCAACGGGCGGAATCGCTTCTAGCCGCGACGAGGTAGGTCCCGCGTTTACGTGGATACGTTGTGGGTCCAACCCATAACAGCTAATGAGGATATCACTTCAGCTTAAGGGCCATGTCGCACAGGAGCTATTGACTCGCTCAAAAGTGTCGCTGCCGAGCCATTCTGTCGAACAACGTCCCATTCCATCCAATTCGCAGGAAAGACGTCGCACAGGAGCTATTGGCCCGCCTTAGCTGGGTATATGGCCCCATCTCGCTCCGGCGATGTACGCCTCCACAGAGCAACCACAACCGGCATAGCAAGGCCTGCCGTGGTTGGCGTGGGAGCAACGCGAGGCGTTGCAGGCCTGGGTACTGGCTCTGGCACGGGTGCAGATACCATCCACGGCGCAGACATCGCCGATGGCTCCACCGGCGGACCTCTACGGGTCGGCGCCATACGTCATCTTCAACGACAACGAAGAGGACTAGGTGAGACGTCCCGGTTGAAATCTTCGACAAAGACGACCGTGACGGCTAAGCAGCAAAGCCTAGTAGATATGGCTTTTTTGTTGTTGTATTAATTTTAAGTTCAACACTATGGAATGTGGACTCTGTCCTCTGGTTGTTTAAAATTTATGTAAATTAATTTATGTTTTGTTTGAATTTGTTTGTGTTAGGTTTGAATTTTTTAATTATATTTTCTCAAACTTTGAGGGGGGCATTGGGTGTGCGACCCATAAAATTTTATACGCACTGATTTTGACCGGCGGACTGCCCCAAACGAACCAAATATTGGTCCAATTTGGAGGGGGGGGGGCGGTTGGAGATGCCCTTAGAACATCTCCATCCGACCACCCGCAAACCACCCTATATGCCCGAACGGGCAGCCCAAACACCGCGCGGGTCAAGTAAGGCCACCCAACTATCTACCCAAAAGTCAGCCCAAACATGTGGGGTGTCCGGTAATCCTCAAACCCAGCCCATATGTGCATATGCTTTGGAGTTGCCCAGACATGCATGGGCTTGTCGGCCACATTGTATTCGACAAGCTGGACACACCCAACTTTAAAGATATCCTCTCGATATATAGCTCCTGCAGCCTCCCATTTTATTTAGATTTTTTTCAAAACTAGCACGTTTTTTATAGCAAATTCAAAAACTAGCAGACCTAACGCATTTTTTTTCAAAAACAGCACCCCGACGGTGAGGCATTGGCAGAAAAGTGTGTCTTCGGTCATGCGTTGGCCGAAGAGGGACTCTTCGGTCAGGCATTGGCCGAAGACCCGCGGTGCTGGGCCCAGCACCGCAGGTCTTCGGCCAACGTGTGACCAAAAAGTCCCTCTTCGGCTAACGCATGACTGAACACTTCCTTTTCGGCCAACGCTTGATCGACTGGGTGCTACTTTTAAAAAAAGTGCGTTAGGTCTGCTAGTTTTTGAATTTGCTATAAAAATGTGGTAGTTTTGAAAAAAAATCTTTCATTTATCCCGCCGTACCCGACAAATTGTCCCCGTCCCTCTCTGTCCCAAGCTGCTGCCGGCGTGAGAAGAGAGGATGGACGTCGATGCGCCCGTGGAGTCCGCGGAGAAGGGCGCCTCCTCCGTGGAGATGAAGTCGGAAACCCTCGCCGGGAAGTTGAGGCGGAAGAGCAGCGCCTATACGAGCAGGCGAAGAAGGAGATGGATAAGGACTAAGGAGGAGGCCGCGAGGCAGGCGGCTGCGGAGATTCAGCCTGCCTGCATGACCACGCCCACCCACCAGGAGGATGCCGCCGGCGGCGCCTTTCATCACCGCAATAAAGTCGACATCCTCGACGAGAAACACGGAGGACAACCGGAGAACTGGCACCTCCTGGATGACTTCATGTCGCAGGTCGTCGCGACGCATAAGACGGAGATGGTGGCCGACTCTCCGCCGCTCCAACGGACGCAGTCAGCATCTGGCATCACCGAGAACCAGCACGCCCACAACCTGTTCGATAAGAGTCAAGACGACACGAAGGTATGGAATTCTACTCCAAATGCATAGTTTAGATCTTCTTTAGGACCGTAGTTTAATTTTTAGCATAGTTAGGATGAGTTCTATATGGATTTGATCCGATATGGTGGAGATCCGACACAGGATGCTCTGGGCGCCCCACTACCGCTTTTTCTTTATCGTTGGGTGATTCATCCAACGGTAGAATGAAGAAGGATAAAGGGAAGAAGGTGGCAAAGCGTGATATTCCACTCATGTGGATGTATTCTATGAAAGTCTCGGTTGGTCACCAGCATGGATGCTATACGTGGAACCGAGCAAAAGGGCTCAAAACTATGGGAAAAGATCCATACCCTCTTTCATAATTAAAAGCACTATGTGCAACCGCACCCAATTGTCTCCGATCGCAATGCCGGATCTCTCGAACATAGATGGGCACGGATCCAAGAGTGTGTGAACAATTTTTATGGTTTCCATGCACATGTGGTCAACATGAATCAAATTGGTGTTAACGTCGATAGTCAAGTAAATATTGCATCAATGTTCGTCAATTCATTTTTTTTTAAATGAGGATATACCCCCGGCATCTGCATCTAGACGATGCATACATCCATTTTATTAATTATTCATAGAGACCATACAAAGTAATACATCAGTCAGCCTGAAGCCATCATCTAGACAACACATGTTGCTACTCCTATTCCTTGATGAAGGTGTGCTGAATATCCGGGTCAAATACCAAACAGATATCGCACCAAATCCTAACATCTATAGTCTGATGCTCCAGCCCAGCCACCACTGAGACTGGATCCCAAACTAGTCCGACGCAGAGGCCGCCTCCACCATCTACCACCGTACCCTCTCCAGAGCTAGAACAAACGCATCATCCTTGCGAGGTCTGCTGTCGACGCCACCACGGTGCCAGACAGCGCCACCATCCTGCACGTGTCCGCCTACACGTGCCTGTCGACGAACCACCACAGCGCCATGCCGCCGGGCTACACCGTATGGCTCACGGTAGACCAAACACCGCTCCTCCTCTTGTCCCGTCCACCCAGCACGTACTCCAAAACGATGCCCTCAGGAGGGAAATGACATCGAAGATGCCATCATCGTCCGACCGGTAGATCTAGATCTAAGGTTTCCCTCGGAGCATCACGAGTGTGGTGCCACGACCTGCAACAACGATGCCATGGGTTGGTAACGACGTCCTAGACGCCGCCATCGTCCGCCATGACCGAGGTCGGCGCGGTTTTCACCGAAAGTCGCGACCCCCCGATCTCGTGGTTGGATGGAACCGAGGGAGGCACGTCATGTAGACGAAGACCACCGTCGGCATGCCGGCAGGGGCGTCGCCGCCCCACATCGATCCTCCTCGCGCCACCGGCCGAAGAAGTCCAAGCTGTGACGGATCTGGGCAGGAAACGCCAGATCCACAGCCCTCGATGACCGCCCTTGCGCGCAGCCGCTGCCCTCGCCGGATGGAGCGCCTCCGCCGCCATCCAACCTGACCATGGCCGGCCATGGGGCCACGAACGCCGCCGCACATCAGGTCCGCTGCCCTGACCGCCGCCCCCGTCTTCCCCGCGCACGACGGCCCCTCCGCCTCGCTGGGGCTCCGCGGCACCACCGCCGTGGCTCTAAGGCGCAGGGCCCGCCGCCACCGCGGCCCTTGCCGGCGGCAGCGACTGTCGAGGAAGGGGGGAACCGCTCTGGCGGCTAGGGCTTCGGGGGCCCCTAGCGTCGCCAGAGGGGAGGCGACGCGAGGGGGTACGGGAGAGTTAAGACGCTTATTTTGGAACGGAGGAGAGTTCGTCAATTCATATGATTGCATGTTTGTCTATGCCCTTTACTGAATTTATCGTTTGCATTTACTTCCTAGTGTCAATTGGCGGCCACTTTGTATCATCAAGTGCAGGGTAAACCATTCACAATGGCCCATTGTTGGCTTGAATTGAATGGAAGACCAAATTTGGTCTCCCAATATGATGACCGGACTCGAGCTCATCCTTACCTATTGGTCCTATTGGTCTTGATGAAGAAGAGATGCCGTCCGACCGTGGGAGCCAAGGGAATGGGAAAAGAATGATGGGGAGGAGGTGGGAGAAGAATATATAGGGCGTCTCGAGACGGTGCGGCAAGCAAAGTGTCCGCCACATGGACGGACATCTTGTCAAACAAAGATGTGGCCATGAAGATATTGGAAAAGGAAAGAGAGGAGAAGAAGACGGAGCAGTACAATGCAATCTTGTCTTTGCAAAGTGACAAAATGTAGTTGATTGGGAAAAGATGAGGGAGAGGTTTGAGTTGGAGAGGGCGAGGTCAAATTCGGAGCAAGAGGAGGCTTAGCTCAAAATCGAGTTGGAGAAAAAGAAGATCCACGATGCCGCAATAATAGAACAAGAGGAAGTGAATTTTGTAAGGTTCAAGGAGGATGAGAGAATCATGTTTCAAGACGCTTCCCTCTTGTATCGGTCTATTACCGGTTAGTGACTCCTCATTATTCTTGTATCGGTCTATGTATGAACATGTTAAACTTTAATTTTGTGTTGAATTTGGCAATGTAATAACAACCTAAACTTCAATTTGTGTGGACGAACGTTGCATGTGTTTGCATGTATTTATCTAATTTTTTGGGGATTCCGGTTCGAGGAGGCAACATTTGGGTGTTGCCCGGTCTATATCTGCAGACAGTTTGAGGCCAAGTTTGGGATGGCCAGTTGGAGATGCTCTCATGTACCAAACGGCGCTCTCTTCATTGTTCATGCGCTAACCTGCCGGCTAGTTAAGCCTAACTACTACTGCTACCTGCAGGCTAAGAAAGACCAGCACGTGAGCATAGCACCAGGTTCAGCTGGCTCCATGTCCGCTCAAAGCATCTTCTAGCAGAACCCGCATTTCCGTAAAAACTGTATAATAACCGTCATTTTGTCGTTTCGGGTCGAAAACGCTTGCAGAGTAGATTCCGCAAAAGTGACCGGCCTGCAAAAAAATTTAAACGTGGCAGTTTTCGCCCGCAGAACTGTGAAAACAAGGTTTCGCGACGCGATCCGGAGGTGCCCTGCATTGCGCGGAAATACTTGACGGGAGGGACATTTCAGCGCGCGGGACATTTCCGTCAGAACTGTATAATAACCGCTCTCGCCGTCGCCGCCCTAGATTCCGGCCGCCGAACACCATCTCGCCGCCCCCGCCGCCGCCACACATCACCGCAGGCCCTGCGTGTCCGGGCTCCGACGGCGGCGTCGGGTCTTTGTCTCCGCCGCCCAAGATCGAGGCCGCCCGGCGAAAGGGCATCTGCCACCGCGGCGCCGCCTGTCGGGACCAACCATCACCGCACCGGCCTCTTGATCTCAGGTGGGTTTGGTGGTCGTGATGGCCATCAAGGAGTACGAGGATTGATGGAGGAGTCGTCGACGCGGATCGAAGGTAGGCCGCCTATGCATCCCGCGCAATCACCACCTCGGCAACGAACTGCAGATGCGAGACTACTTTGCCCAGCGACCAACCTATCCTGCCAATCTCTTCCTGCGAAGGTACCGAATGCGTCGATCCTTCTTTGTCAAAATAGTAGAGGCTTGCGAGTCAAATTCTCGCTATTTTACTCGCCGGAGGAACGCCATTGGATTATTGAGATTTAGTGCATACCAAAAGATATCTGCAGCCATGAGGGTTATTGCATACGGAATCGCTGCGGACTATGCCGATGAGTATCTTCGTATTGATGAAGATACTACAATAGAGTCCGTGCGTAGGTTCACGAAGGTTATGATCCGCGTATTTGGTCCAACTTATCTTCGAGCACCAAACAAAGGTGATACGAAGAGATTGATGACGATGAATGAAAGGAGAGGTTGGCCGGGTATGCTAGGTAGCATAGATTGCATGCATTGGACTTGAAAAAACTGCCCGAAGGCTTGGCATGGGCAATATTGTGGCAAAAGCCGAGATGCAACAATTGTTCTTGAGGCCGTAGCGTCCGAGGATTTGTGGATATGGCATTGCCACTTCGGTTTACCGGGCACCGACAATGATATCAATGTGTTACAACGATCACGCCTATTTGGAAGGCTTGCTAGTGGTGATGCTCCTGCTTGCAACTTCACTGTGAATGATAATGCCTACACTCAAGGGTACTACCTTGCCGACGGCATTTATCCTCCTTGGACTACTTTCGTGAATACTATATCCAATTCAAGCATTAGGAAACAAGCTGAATTTGCTAAGCAACAAGAGGCGTGCAGAAAGGATATTGCGAGAGCCTTTGGGATTTTGCAATCTAAATTTGCTATTGTCCGTGGGCCAGCTCGTTTTTGGGATAAGAAAACCCTCAGCAACATCACGACATGTTGTGTGATTCTTCACAACATGATCATTGAAGATGAGATGGATTTAAACCTGGAGTTCTTCTACGACAATGTTGGTAGCCGTGTGAAGCCATCTAGAAACCCTGACCGTATTCAGGCTTTTCTGGAGTCCTACCGGCATATAAAGGACGCCCATGGGCACACCCAGCTGCAACATGATCTCATTGAACACATATGGCAGTTGGATGGGCAGTAGAGATTTTTATGTTCGTCTATTTGATTGTTGTGTAATTTGAACTATTCTTTTATTTCAGACAATTGTTGTATTGGATTATTTGTTTAATTCTTCATTTGAACCATTCTTATAAGTTTGACTATTGTTGTAATGTACAATAAACATATATTTATATTTTAGTTAATGTTTGCATAAGAATTTGCTGGAGATTTTAATATCAAAACCTACGTATGCAGGTCCGGTTTTGGCTGCGGCAGAATAGACACCACAATGCGGAACTGCAAAACAGAAGTCAAAAATGAAACTGCAAAGCGCTTTGCCGCGACCTTCATCCTAGGTTTGCGGGCTGGCGAAATGCGAGATCTACTAGAGATGCTCTGAGATTATCCGCACTTCGAAAGTTCCGGATCGCAAAAGAACAAAAGGGCGCCGTTGTGGACAAAATATATGCTGGCAGAGTGGCAGGGGCATAAAATATGATGCACTCAAGCATCCGAACAGGTTTTACAAACCGATAATAAAGATACACAGGTTTTACAAACCGATAATACTACCCTACAGGGAGAAGGCAAATTAAACATACAAGAGTACACTGATCATTAACCGACACACAGGTTACAAACCAACAACACTACTTGAACCTCCAGGGTTCATGCGACAGAGCAACCACGCACATGGAAACGTCTCATGTTGCCTCCTGTTAGCAGAAGAACAAGGCACATGAAATTTGGTTAGATGTTGCGTCAAGAGTTTAAAGTGTCTTTAAAAAAACTAGCACATTTCGTTGGCAGAAACTCAATTTGTTTGGTTTGGTTCTACATATCGATATATTAGTAAACACTCTAAGGAATGACAAGTTTGTGTCTATTACCTTCTATAACAAAATAATAGTAATCGGGTAGTGGAATAAGAATGTAGTTTTGGGGAGCATAAGAATAAAAAAAACATGTAAAAAGGTAAAAGGTCTGACGTTGTGAATGGTTCATGACGAAGAACAAATAGTGTACAAACCCAATGGTATGTCATAAAGGTGGTAATTTTCTTATTTGCATCTGTACCGCGGCAAAGCTTATATATTTTGTTCCATTAAGACAAGGACTTTGAGTAAAATTACTCCTCAAATACTTCATTTATGTGATATAAAATTATAATGACAAGTGAACCCTTTCTAGTCCTATATTTTGTTGTGTACCAAAATTGAGACTTGTCCTAACGAAAAGAAATAAACGTTGTAATTTCACACTTAGGAACAGTATGTAGCTTATGTAGCTCAACGAATTCTGGGGAAGAATGTGGCGTGTATTACCTGCTAGCTGCTTGATACGTGATGCCTAATTAGCATGCCATCGTAGAATCTCATCAATTCCGCTATTCTAAAAAACAAAAACGACTTTGGTTGTCATGGCCTGGAGTTGAGATCAAAAGCTAGAATATACCTTGACAAGCTAATACAATATATTCATTATTAACACTTACGCCTGGGTTAGGATGCCGCTTCCGTAATGTGTCGAGTACAGTCACAACAGAAACGGCCTTTTTGACTACTTCAAGGGACTCCTTGTGCACCCCAACAACCTTATTTCTCTTGAGCACAGGACCTCCTGATGTGCCATGCTCGGATGCATAATTACAAGTTATTTTACCATCTTCCGGCGCTGCATGAAATCAGTAGCAGCAAATAATGAAGTAGTTAGCTCGAGTCACTACAATATGCATTATATATCATTTTCGTTGAGAGAGGCATTACGTACGTGATGCAGCCATCGAACACTCCTGGGTACAGAAGGCGTCCAGGTGAAGTAGCATGGAATGCTATCATCTCAACATTTCCACTATTTAGCGCAGTAGTGTTTGGGTCTGCGAACTGCAGTGCGGCGCATCTACTGCAGTCTCCATCAGGAGCAAATCTAAGTAAAGCAAGGTCTGCATCTTTGTCTGTCCAACGTACTCCAGCTGAATACCATTTTGTTTTGCCAGGGAATGTGACTTGGATACTCTTATACGACCCAACAACATGCTCGCATGTCATGACTAGAAATGCTGGTTGACTGGTGAACATAACAAAACCACTACCCTCAAATTTAGAATTGTACCCCAAGCTGACCACAGAGTCCATCTCTGTACACAAGGTAGAAACAAATATTCACGATGGATAGAAGAAGAAAAGAGTCTATGAACGATGTAAAGAAAAGGTAAAGAAAAGGTATAAACCGACAAACAGAAGCCAAAAGGAAAAGATAAACAGCAGCAACAGCAAGGAAAATGGCTTTATCTACAAAGTCAGGCTCATGCCTTTTCTCTAAAAAAACAGCAAGGAAAAGAGGACTGACCCATGCTGAGAGAGCTCCGGCGTGGAAGACAGCAGCAAGAACAACAGCAGAAAGGAAGCAAGGAAGATAGCCAGGAAGAGACGAGGGCGTGGTTTCCTCCGGCGGTGTTTGAGTTGAGAGAGCTCCGGGTAAGCGCCGGGAAAGAGTTGAGAGCTGCGAGGAAAACCAAGCCACTTGCCTCCATTTATACTGCAAGTGCAATGTACTCGCGTCTAGCTTTTTGGTAACGTCCAACCGATGCGTGTAAATTTTCTCGGGTACTGTAGGCAGTCTGGTACTGTGGCGTCTAGCCTTTTGGTCACGTTCTGGTGTGGCGTGTAAATTTTCGTCGCAGGACCAAGATAGTGAACTAGTGCTGCAGGAGGTAGTGCGCTCTTCTGATCAGAGCCAGCCTAGGCTTGTAAATTTACTCGCGTCTAGGCTTTTGGTCACGTACAACTCGGGTACTGTAGGCAGTCGGGTACTGTGGCGTCTAGCCTTTTGGTCACGTTCTACTGTGGCGTCTAGCCTTTTGGTCACGTTCTACCGTGGCGTGTAAATTTTCCAGGGACCAAGGTAGCACCGCAGAAGGTAGTGCGCTCTCTCAGAGCAAGGAAATTTATCATTGCCGTGTTACTGGAAAGCCTTTTCTTTTTCTTTGACGAAAAAAAAGCACATTGCTGATTTTCATTAATAAGAAGGCATTACAATGACAGATTCTGCCAAGATGCTCACCCAAAAATATGGTGAAGATCAAACGACGATCTCTAACATCTGTCAGTTATTAGCAGCTAGCAGCATAGACAAGCTGAGCCGTGGTCTCCTCCTCCCGTAACCCTAGCCGCCGCCTTCATCCACTGAGCCGCCGCCTCCTCCCGTAACCCTATCCGCCGCCTCCCGTCACCCCCCGTAACCCCCTCCGGTCGCCCCCTCCCGTCGCCCCCGTGGGCGACCAGGGGGTAACCCTAGCAGCCGACGTCGGTCCTCCCTCGCCCTTCCTTCATCCTCGCCGCCGCGAGCAGCGCCGCCGGGCGAAGCCTGGCCGGCAGGGGCGGCGACAAGGATCATCTCCCCTTCACGCGACATGGCTGGCGCTGGACGACCGTTCGTGAGGAGGCGCTGGACTAGCACACGGTGCGGCGGCGCTGCATGTGGATCCTAGTTGCGGCATGCGGAGCGCGTCGACGACTCGGGTTCGTTCTTGCGGCGCGGTGTGGCGGCTGCGAAAGGGGCAACACATGGTGGTCGCGTGCGTCGTCGAGTTCGGGTCAGATCCTTTTGGATCCGGCGCCCGCACGCCGTCAGCCATCGCAGGGTGGTGGTACTCGTCACTGTTCAGATTGGATCTTCATTGATCCAGATACCCGTGGTGTGCTTCTCTCCTGCGGTTTCCTCGCGTTGCCGGCGTGGCCGCGGACGTAGCTGGTGGAGGAGATTCAGATCAGGGGAACCCATTGGTCGGCCCTCGCCGGCCGCGCCGACGACGATGCTCAAGGGCACCGTTTTTCTTCATGCAGACGTCGGTCTACGTTTGCTCCTCCACTTCCTACCTCACTGCCTCTCTGGTGAAAACCCTAACTCCAGTGGGCGGCGGTGGCGTCCTTGACGTCGTGACCTTCTTGAAGGCGTCGCCTTGAGGGCCGAGTGGTGGTGGGCACTATGTGGGTCCTGGACAGTTGCTGGTAGTGGGCAGTGCTTCGGGGGAAACCCTAAGATCTGACTTTCCAGATCGGACGATGGTGGTATTGCAGTGCCGTTTCTCTCTTGGGAGCATCGTTTGTGGAGCAGCGCTAGATGACAGAGGTAGGAGATGGACCGGCTTCGTCTGGCCCGAAGATTTGGTGGAACTATCAAGTCATGCCTGGCCGACAGGTGCTACGCTGAGTCATGCGTGGTTGGTAGGTGCTACGCACGGCAGTTCTTCCAGAATCTTCGTGTCTGGACGAATGAGCGCAGGGCGGTGGCGCTGTTTGGCGCCGTGGTGGCGTCGATCCTCTTGCACAGAGCTTTCGGTGGAGATGTCAAGTCATGCCTGGACGACAGGTGCTACGTTGTGTCATGCCTGGTTGGCAGGTGCTACGCATGACAGATCTTCCAGAATCTTCATGTCTGGACTGACGAGCCGTGGTGGCGTCAATAGATGGACGAACTCGCAAGGATGATACAGATCTCTCTCCTGAAGATGGGTTAGCGGCCTGATGATGATGGTGGTATCTAAAACGTGTGCATGTGGTGTACGCTTTAGGTCTGTTGGGGAACGTTGCATGGGAAACAAAAATTTTCCTACGCACACGAAGACCTATCATGGTGATGTTCATCTACGAGAGGGAGATCGGATCCACATACCCTTGTAGATCGCTAAACGGGAAGCGTTAAGAAACGTGGTTGATGTAGTGGAACTACTTCGTGATTGAAATCACCGTCGTCCCACGATCCGTCCCGATCTAGCACCGAACGGACGACACCTCCGCGTTCAACACACGTACAGCTTGATGACAATCTCCGACTCCTTGATCCAACGTAAGAGACATGGAAGTAGATGAGTTCTCAGGCAGCGTGACAGCGCACCAGTGATGGTGATGATCTTATTCCTGCAGGGCTCCGCCCGAGCTCCGCAGAAATCCGATCTAGAGGAAGAACTACGGAGTAGAGGTCTAGGGTTGCACGTGGCAAAGTTGTGTCTCAAAAACCCTAAAACCTCTAGTATATATAGGAGGAACCAAGGGGTGGGGCTTGCCTCCTACTCCAAGTAGGAGGGCGCCGGCCAAGGGAGGGAGGAGGGACTCCTTCTTCAATTCGGTTTGGAAGGAGGAGTCCCTTCCTTCCTTCCCACCTCCTCTTTTTTCCTTTGATTTTTTCTTCTTGGCCGAAATAGACCTATTGGGCTTGCCTCACCAGCCCACCAAGGGCTGGTGCGCCACTCATGGGCCTATTAGGTTCTCTCTCGGGTAGGTGGCCCCTTCCGGTAAAAACCCAGAACCGATTTGTCACTCCCGGTACACTGCCGGTAATGCCCGAAATCTTTCCGGAAGCCAAATGAAACAATCCTATATATCAATCTTCGTTTCCGGACCATTCTGGAAACCCTCGTGACGTCCGTGATCTCATCCGGTACTCCGAACGAAACTTTGATCACCAGCACCTATAACTCAACTATACCGAAACGTCACCGAACCTTAAGTGTGCAGACCCTACGAGTTCGAGAACTATGCAGACAAGACCTGAGACACTCCCCGGTCAATATCCAATAGCGGGACCTGGATGTCCATATTGGATCCTACATATTCTGCGAAGATCTTATCGGTTGAACCTTGATACGTCCATTTTGCATCATGTTTTCATGTTGATATTTATCGCTTCTTGGGCTGTTATTTCACTTCACGGTACAATTCTTATGCCTTTCTCTCTTATTTTGCAAGGTTTACATGAAGAGGGAGAATACCGGCAACTGGAATTCTGGCCTGAAAGTGGAGCAAGTTTGAGATACCTATTCTGCGCAACTCCAAACGCCGTAAAAATCAACGAGGAATTTTTTCCCAATTTATCAAAAATACTGGGCCAAAGAAGTTCCAGAGGGGCACCAGGGGGTGCCCACAAGCCTGCACGGCGCGGCCACCCCCAGGGCCGCGCCATGAGGGCTTGTGGGCAGCCCACTGGCCCACTTGCTCGCCTCTTTTGCTATATGAAGGGTTTCGTCCAGTAAAAAATCAAGGAGGAGCTTTTTCGTGGTTTCGCCGCCACCACGAGGCGGAACTTGAGCAGAACCAATCTAGAGCTCCGGCAGGACGATCCTACCGGGGAAACTTCCCTCCCGGAGGGGGAAATCGTCGCCATCGTCATCGCCAACACTCCTCTCATCGGAGGGGACTCGTCACCATCAACATATTCATCAGCACCATCTCATCTCCAAACCCTAGTTCATCACCTGTAACCAATCTCCGTCTCGCGACTCCGATTGGTACTTGTAAGGTTGCTAGTAGTGTTGATCACTCTTTGTAGTTGATGCTAGTTGGATTACTTGGTGGAAGAGTTTATGTTCAGATCCTTGATGCTACTCATTACCTCTCTGGTCATGAATATGATTATGCTTTGTGAGTAGTTACTTTTGTTCTTGAGGACATGGGATAAGTCATGCTAATAGTAGTCATGTGAATTTGGTATTCGTTCGGTAATTTGATATGTTGTATGTTGTTTTTCCTCTAGTGGTGTTATGTGAACGTCGACTACATAACACTTCACCATTATTTGGTCCTAGAGGAAGGCGTTGGGAAGTAGTAAGTATATGATGGGTTGCTAGAGTGACAGAAGCTTAAACCCTAGTTTTTGCTTTACTTTGTAAGGGGCTGATTTGGATCCACTAGTTTAATGCTATGGTTAAACTTTGTCTTAATTCTTCTTTCGTAGTTGCGGATGCTTGCGAGAGGGGGTAATCATAAGTGGGATGCTTGTCCAAGTAAGGGCAGTACCCAAGCGCTGGTCCACCCACATATCAAACTATCAAAGTAACGAACGCGAATCATATGAGCATGATGAAAACTAGCATGACAGAAATTCCCGTGTGTCCTCGGGAGCGTTTTTCCTCCTATACGACTTTTTCCAGGCTTGTCCCTTGCTACAATAGGGATTGGGCCACTTTGCTGCACCGTTGCTACTTTTGTTACTTGTTGCTTGCTACGAATCATCTCACTACACAATCACTTGTTACCGACAATTTCAGTGCGTGCAGATTTTACCCTGCTGAAAACCACTTGTGAGATCCTTCTGCTCCTTGTTGGGTTCGACACTCTTACTTATCGAAAGGACTACCATTGATCCACTATACTTGTGGGTCATCAAGACTCTTTTCTGGCGCCGTTGCCGGGGAGTGAAGTGCCTTTGGTAAGTGGAACTTGGTAAGGAAACATTCATATAGTGTGCTGAAATTTGTTGTCACTTGTCACTATGGATACTAATCCTTTGAGGGGCTTGTTCGGGGTATCTTCACCTCGAACAGAAGCACAAAGAGTTGCTCCTCAAGTTGCTGCACCGACTGAAAATATTTGGTTTGAATTTCCTTCGAGTATGCTTGAGAAACTGCTGGCTAATCCTTTTACAGGAGATGGAACATCACATCCTGACTTGCATCTAATCTATGTAGATGAGGTTTGTGGTTTATTTAAGCTTGCAGGTGTGCCCCAGGATGAGGTCAAGAAGAAGGTCTTTCCTTTATCTTTGAAGGATAAGGTGTTGACTTGGTATAGGCTATGTTATGATACTGGATCATGGGACTACAATCAGTTGAAATTGGAATTTCATCAAATGTTTTATCCTATGCATTTAGTACATCGTGATCGGAATTATATTTATAAATTTTGACCTCGTGACAAAGAAAGCATCGCTCAAGCTTGGGGGACGCTTAAATCAATGCTATATTCATGCCCCAATCATGAGCTCTTGAGAGAAATTATCATTCAGGACTTCTCATGATGATCGCACCATGCTTGACACTTCTTGTACCGGTTCTTTTATGAAGAGAGATATTGACTTCAAGTGGAATTTATTGGAGAGAATTAAACACAACTCTGAAGATTGAGAGCTTGAAGAAGGTAAGGAGTCAGGTATGAATTTCACGTTTGATTGTGTTGAATCCTTTGTTGAGACAAATACTTTTTGTGACTTTAGCGCTAAGTATGGACTTGACTCTGAGATAGTAGCGTCATTGTGTGAATCCTTTGCTGCTCATATTGATCTCTCCAAAGAGAAGTGGTTTAAATATCATCCTCCATTAGAAGTCAATATAATTAAACCCACTCCAGTTGAAGAGAAAGTCATTGCCTATAATGATCCTGTTGTTCCCAGTGCTTACATTGAGAAACCACCTTCCCCTGTTAGGATAAAGGATCATTCTAAAGCTTCAACTATGATACATAGATGCTACATTAGAACACCTACACCCCCTGAGCAAATTAGAGTTGAACCTAGCATTGCTATCATCAAAGATCTTCTGTCCGACGATGTTGAGGGACATAATATTCACTTATGTGAAGATGCTACTGGAAATTCTAAACCTCACGTTAGAGACAAACACAGGCCTTTTGTTGGCATGCATGTGGTTTCTGTTAAGATAGGAGATCATTGTTACCATGGTTTATGTGACGCGGGTGCTAGTGTTTGTGCAATACCTCAATCCTTATACGATGAAATCAAAGATGAGATTGCACCTGTTGAGATAGAGCCTATTGATGTCACTATTCAGCTTGCCAATAGAGATACTATCTGCCCTGTGGGAATTGTTAGGGATGTTGAAGTCTTGTGTGGTAAAACAAAGTATCATGGTGATTTCCTCGTTCTTGCTACCGCACAAGATAGCTTTTGTCCCATCATATTTGGCAGACCTTTTCTCAATACCGTCAATGCTCATATTGACTGTGAGAAGCAAACTGTCACTGTTGGCTTTGAAGGTGTGTCACATGAGTTCAATTTCTCCAAGTTTGGTAGACAACCTCATGGAAAGGAGTTGCCTAGTAAGGATGAAACTATTGCCTTAGCTTCTATTGCCGTGCCTCCTACTGATCCCTTAGAGCAATACTTGCTTGAGCATGAACATGATATGCACATGGATGAAAGGGATGAGATAGATAGAGTTGTCTTAGAACAATATCCCATCCTTAAGAATAACTTGCGTGTTGAACTGCTTGGGGATCCACCTCCACTAAAGGGTGATCCTGTGTTCGAGCTTAAATGGTTGCCTGATACTCTTAAGTATGCCTATCTTGATGAAAAGGAGATATATCCTGTCATTATTAGTGCTAGCCTCTCAGAGCATGAAGAAAATAAGTTACTAAAAACTCTGAGGAAGCACCGTGCTGCTATTGGATACGCTCTTGATGATCTTAAGGGCATTAGTCCCACTCTATGCCAGCACAAGATCAAAACTGACCCTGATTTCAAACCAGTTGCTGATCATCAAAGGAGATTGAATCCTAAGATGAAAGAAGTAGTAAGAAAAGAAATACTAAAGCTCCTGGAAGCGGGTATTATCTATCGTGTTGCTCATAGCGATTGGGTGAGTCCGGTGCATTGCGTTCCTAAGAAGGGAGGCATTACCATTGTCCCTAATGATAAGGATGAATTAATCCCACAGAGGATTATTACTGGCTATAGGATGGTGATCGATTTTAGGAAATTGAATAAAGCCACTAGGAAAGATCATTACCCTCTGCCTTTTATCGACCAAATGCTAGAAAGGCTGTCCAAACACACACACTTTTGCTTTCTAGACGACTATTCTGGTTTCTCCCAAATACCAGTTGCACAATCTGATCAGGAGAAAACCACTTTCACCTGCCCTTTCGGTACCTTTTCTTATAGACGTATGCCTTTTGGCTTATGTAATGCACCTGCCACCTTTCAAAGATGTATGATGGCTATATTCTCTGACTTTTGTGAAATGATTGTCGAGGTTTTCATGGATGACTTCTCCGTTTACGGGTCTTCCTTTGATGATTGCCTCAGCAACCTTGATCAGGTCTTGCAGAGATGTAAAGACACCAATCTTGTCTTGAATTGGGAAAACTGCCACTTTATGGTTAATGAAGGCATCGTCTTAGGACATAAAATTTCTGAAAGAGGTATTGAAGTCGATAAGGCTAAGGTTGATGCAATCGAGGAAATGCCATACCCCACAGATATCAAAGGTATCAGAAGTTTCCTTGGTCATGCTGGTTCCTATAGAAGGTTCATTAAAGACTTCTCTAAGAATTCTAGGCCTCTTAACAATCTCTTGCAAAAGGATATTCCTTTTGTTTTTGACGATGATTGTGAGGAAGCCTTCGAAATACTTAAGAGGGCTTTGATAACTGCACCTATTGTTCAACCACCTGATTGGAACTTACCTTTTGAGATCATGTGTGACGCTAGTGATTATGCTGTTCGTGCTGTTCCAGGGCAAAGAGTCGATAAGAAGTTGAATGTTATTCACTATGCTAGTTAAACTCTAGACAGTGCCAAAAGAAACTATGCCACTACGGAGAATGAGTTTTTAGGAGTCGTGTTTGCATGTGAAAAGTTTAGGTCTTACATAGTTGATTCCAAAGTCATTATTCACACTGATCATGCTGCTATTAAGTACCTCATGGAGAAGAAAGGCGCTAAACCTAGATTTATCAGATGGGTTCTCTTGCTACAAGAATTTGATTTGCACGTTGTCGACAGAAAGGGTGCTGATAACCCAGTAGCAGATAATTTGTCTAGGTTGGAGAACGTTCTTGATGACCCACAACCTATTGATGATAGCTTTCTCGGTGAGCAACTAAATGTCATCGATGCTTCACGTAGTGCACCGTGGTATGCTGATTATGCAAACTATATCGTTGCCAAATATATACCACCTAGTTTCACGTACCAGGAAAAGAAGAAATTCTTCTTTGACTTAGACATTACTTTTGGGATGATCCTCACCTTTATAAGGAAGGAGTAGATGGTGTTATTAGACGTTGTGTACGTGAACATGAATAGGGACATATCCTACAGAAGTGCCACTCCGAGGCCTACGGAGGACACCATGTGGGAGATAGAACTGCACACAAGGTATTGTAATCAGGTTTCTATTGACCCACTCTCTTCAAGGATGCCCGTAAGTTTGTCTTGTCTTGTGACGAATGTCAAAGAATCGGTAATATTAGCAAACGTGAGGAAATGCCTATGAACTATTCACTTGTCATTGAACCATTTGATGTTTGGGGCTTTGATTAGATGGGACCTTTCCCAAAATCCAACGGGTATACTCACATCCTAGTTGCTGTTGATTATGTCACTAAGTGTGTAGAAGCTATCCCCACTAGTAGTGCTGATCACAACACCTCTATCAAGATGCTGAAAGAAGTTATCTTCCCTAGATTTGGAGTCCCTAGATATCTAATGACCGACGGTGGTTCACACTTCATTCATGGTGCTTTCAGTAAAATGCTTTCTAAGTACGATGTCAACCATAGAATTGCGTCTCCCTATCACCCTCAGTCCAGTGGTCAAGTAGAGCTAAGTAATAGAGAGATTAAACTGATTCTGCAAAAGACTGTCAACAGGTCTAGAAAGAATTGGTCTAAGAAGCTTGATGATGCACTGTGGGCTTATAGAACTGCCTATAAGAATCCCATGGGCATGTCTCCGTACAAAATGGTGTACGGTAAAGCATGTCATTTACCTCTTGATCTAGAGCATAAAGCTTATTGGGCAATCAAAGAGCTCAACTTTGATTTCAAACTTGCCGGTGAGAAGACGTTATTTGACATTAGGTCGCTTGATGAGTGGAGAACTCAGGCATATGATAATGCCAAGCTGTTCAAAGAGAAGGTTAAGAGGTGGCATGATAAGAGGATACAAAAGCGTGAGTTCAATGTAGGTGATTATGTCTTGCTATATAACTCTCGTTTAAGATTCTTTGCAGGCAAGCTTCTCTCTAAATGGGAAGGTCCCTATGTTGTTGAGGAAGTATATCGTTCCGGTGCTCAAGATCAACAACACGGAAGGTAATTGTCCGAGAGTTGTAAATGGGCAGAGAATCAAGCATTATATCTCACGTACTCCCATAAATGTTGAAAGCAATATTATCAATACCATAACTCCGGAAGAATACCTAAGGGATATTTATCAACCTGTTTCAGACTCTGAAAACGAAGAGGTATGTGATTCGGTAAGAAAACAGAGTCGAAAACTTTTCCAGTAGGAATTTTCTCCGTTTTGGAATATTTGAAAAAATACGAAAATGGAAGTAGTCCGGAAAGTGCGTGAGGAGGTGACAAGCCTGCATGGCGCGGGCCCACCCCCTGGCGCGCCGTGAGGGCTTGTGGCCACCTCTAGCGCCTCCCGGACTCCGTTTTCGTGCAGGGGACCCCTTCTGGTCTAGAAAAAATCATTATATATACTCCCGTTTGATCTGACCCCTGCATCAAACAGATTTCTTTAGTTTTTCGTTTCGAGCCTGTTTCTGTGCAGATCTAGATCGCTATGACTTCTCCAAAAGCTCCGAAGGACAAGATCTTTGAGAAGGTCATCAACCCCTACCTCACGGGAGTGCTGCAACACCCTCAATCTATCAAGATGCGTGAGGGGATGTTGCACATCCGTGCTGTGGAGGGGCCCAAGAAGACCGAAAGCGTGGAGACGAGGCTCGAAGCAATGGAGCAACAAGTCTTCAAGTGCCAAGGGATGGTGGAGCGTGGACTCAACGCCAACCACATGATGATCACGGAGTTCACCAGCAAGCACAGGATTGATGCCAATGACATTGGGAAGCACCTCTCCAGGCTCTATGACAGGATTGATCAACTCCAGGGCCAGATCTATGACCTGCAGAACCAAAACTGTGAGTATGAGTATAGATTTAAATCAATACGGTTGGCTGCAGATTTGAGGATTCTGGAGACTCGTTCATCTTTCCATGATGGAGCACCTATGCCTTGGAAGACGGAGGATTAAGCCCATGTTGCAACAACTCCACCATCACCACCAAAGGAAGACAACTAAACATGGGTATGGGCAATCCCCTTGGCTTGTGCCAAGCTTGGGGGAGTTGCCCTAGTATCGTATCATCATCACATCTTTTGCCTTTACCTTTGTTTTAGTTTTCCTTTTTAGTTTTCTCTTTCTCTAGTAGATTAAAAGTCATAGTGTTTTAGTCTTGAGTTTTGCTTTGTGTCACCCCCGATGTATTCTTGCTCGTGAGCCATATAATAAAGAGTGTCTTAGGTGAAGGGCTTTTCCTCTTGCCATGATCAAAAGAGTGAGAATAGAACAAAAGCATGAAAGATCATGTAACGATCTTATGGGAAGTCATGGCTTCACATATAAAAAGAATGAGGATTGAAACTTGTTGAGGGTAGGCAAACGTAGACCTTGGTCATTGTTGCAATTAATAGGAAGTGATAAGGAAGGAGAGGTTCACATATAAATATATCATCTCTGACACCATCTATGATTGTGAGCACTCACTAAACTATTGCGTACCTAGAAGTAGATGTTGGGCAAGGAAGACAACATGATGAATTGTGTTTGCTTGGCTCCGAACAATGTTATATGATTAGAGATCCCTTAGCATGTGATGATTGCTTCCACCTCATATTAGCCAAACCTCCCGCACTAAGTTGAGATACTACTTGTGCATCCATAAACCATCAACCCAGTTTTGCCATGAGTGTCCACCATACCTACCTATGGATTGAATAAGATCCCTCAAGTAAGTTGTCATCGGTGCAAGCAATAAAAATTACTCTCTAATACGTATGATCTATTAGCGTGTGGAAAATAAGCTTTATACGAACCTGTGATGAGGAAGACATAAAAGCGACATACTACATAATAAAGTTCTTTATTACAGGGGGCAATATAAAGTGACGTTCCTCCGCACTAAGAGGACACGCATCCAAACCTCAAAAGTGCATGACAACCTCTGCTTCCCTATGCGAAGGGCCTATCTTGTAACTTTACTTTTTGCCCTTGAAAGAGTCATGGAGATCTTCACCAATTCCTTGTTCCGCCTTTATCTTGGCTAACGTCATATGCTTGGGAAAGATCTATATTCATATGTCAACTTGGAGGTAAGTATTCATGAATTATTATTGTTGACATTACCCTTGAGGTAAGCAGTTGGGAGGAAAAACCATAAGCCCCTATCTTTCTCTGTGTCGAGCTGAAACTTTGATCTCATGAGTACCACGTGAGTTTTAGCAATTGTAGAGAACGAAAGAATGATTGAGTATGTGGATTTGCTTTACGAGCTCTTATTTGACTCTTTCTGATGTTGTGATAAATTGCAATTGCTTCAATGACTAAAGGCTATCGGTTGTTACTTCTCGGTAAGGTTCTTGATCCATGCTTTACTTTGTGAAGGAATTATCACTTTAGCATAAGAGATTATATGTTGGTATTGCTGTTCTGATCATGATCATGATGCATGCATGTTCGTATCTTGTTTTGTCTACACCTCTCTCCCTAAACATGTGGACATATTTAGTGAGCTAGGCTTTCGCTTGAGGACAAGCGAGGTCTAAGCTTGGGGGAGTTGATACGTCCATTTTGCATCATGTTTTCATGTTGATATTTATCGCTTCTTGGGCTGTTATTTCACTTCACGGTACAATTATTATGCCTTTTCTCTCTTATTTTGCAAAGTTTAAATGAAGAGGGAGAATACCGGCAACTGGAATTCTGGACTAAAAGTGGAGCAAGTCTGAGATACATATTCTGCGCAACTCCAAACGTCTTAAAAATAAACGAGGAATTTTTTCCCAATTTATCAAAAATACTGGGCCAAAGAAGTGCTAGAGGGGCACCAGGGGGTGCCCACAAGCCTACACGGCGCGGCCACCCCCAGGCCGCGCCATGAGGGCTTGTGGGCAGCCCACTGGCCCACTTGCTCCCCTCTTTTGCTATATGGAGGGTTTTGTCCATGAAAAAAAAATTCAAGGAATAGCTTTTTCATGGTTTCGCCGCCGCCACGAGGCGGAAGTTGAGCAGAACCAATCTAGAGCTCTGGCAGGACGATCCTGCCGGGGAAACTTCCCTCCCGGAGGGGGAAATCATCGCCATCGTCATCACAAACACTCCTCTCATCGGAGGGGACTCGTAACCATCAACATCTTCATCAGCACCATCTCATCTCCAAACCCTAGTTCATCACGTGTAACCAATCTCCGTCTCGCGACTCGGATTGGTACTTGTAAGGTTGCTAGTAGTGTTGATTACTCTTTGTAGTTGATGCTAGTTGGATTACTTGGTGGAAGAGTTTATGTTCAGATCCTTGATGCTACTCATTACCTCTCTGGTCATGGATATGATTATGCTTTGTGAGTAGTTACTTTTGTTCCCGAGGACATGGGATAAGTCATGCTAGTAGTAGTCATGTGAATTTGGTATTCGTTCGGTAATTTGATATGTTGTATGTTGTTTTTCCTCTAGTGGTGTTATGTGAACGTCGACTACATAACACTTCACCATTATTTGGGCCTAGAGGAAGGCATTGGGAAGTAGTAAGTAGATGATGGGTTGCTAGAGTGACAGAAGCTTAAACCCAGTTTATGCGTTACTTCGTAAGGGGCTGATTTGGATCCACTAGTTTAATGATATGGTTAGACTTTGTCTTAATTCTTCTTTCGTAGTTGCGGATGCTTGCGACAGGGGTTATTCATAAGTGGGATGCTTGTCCAAGTAAGGGGAGTACCCAAGCGCCGGTCCACCCACATATCAAACTATCAAAGTAACGAACGCGAATCATATGAGCATGATGAAAACTAGTATGACAGAAATTCCCGTGTGTCCTTGGGAGCGTTTTTCCTCCTATAAGACTTTGTCCAGGCTTGTCCCTTGCTACAAAAGGGATTGTGCCACTTTGCTGCACCGTTGCTACTTTTGTTACTTGTTGCTTGCTACGAATCATCTCACTACACAATCACTTGTTACGGACAATTTCAGTGCGTGCAGATTTTACCGTGCTGAAAACCACTTGTCAGATCCTTCTGCTCCTCGTTGGGTTCGACACTCTTACTTATCGAAAGGACTACGATTGATCCCCTATACTTGTGGGTCATCAAACCTCTGTGCCAAGGATTGATATAATCCCGTATACCATTTCCTTGGTCCTTCGGTATGTTACTTGCCCGAGATTTGATCGTCGGTATCCCTATACCTATTTCAATCTAGTTACCGACAAGTCTCTTTACTCGTTCTGTAATACAAGATCCTGTGACTAACACTTTAGTCACATTGCTTGCAAGGCTTATATGTGATGTTGTATTACAAAGTGGGCCCCTAGATACCTATCTGTCACACGGAGTGACAAATCCCAGTCTTGATCCATGCTAACTCAACGGACACCTTCGGAGATACCTGTAGAGCACCTTTATAGTCACCCTGTAACGTTGCGACGTTTGATACACACAAGGTATTCCTCCGGTGTCAGTGAGTTACATGATCAATGAATACTTGACACGCACAAAACAATAGCAACAAAATGACACGATCACATGCTACGTTTATAGTTTGGGTCTTGTCCATCACATCATTCTCGCAATGATGTGACCTAGTCATCAAGTGAGAACACTTGTATATGGTCAGAAAACCTGAACCATCCTTGATCAACTGGCTAGTCAACTAGAGGCTTTCTAGGGACATAGTTTTGTCTATATATCCACACATGCATTTATGTTTTCATTCAATACAATTATAGCATGGATAATGAACGATTATCTTGAAACATGAAATATAATAATAACTATTTTATTATTGCCTCTAGGGCATATTTTCAACAGTCTCCCACTTGCACTAGAGTCAATAATCTAGTCTCACATTGCTATGTGATTTACATTGGAATGAATCTAACACCCATACAGTTCTGGTGTTGATCATGCTTCACTCATGGAGGAGGTTTAGTCAGCGGATGTCCAACATTCAGATCCGTGTGCACTTTGCAAATATTTACGTCCTCTCCTTCGACATAGTCGCGGATGAGGTTTAAGCATCGTTTGATGTGTCTGGTGTTCTTGCGAAACCTCTGTTCCTTGGCTAGAGCAATGTCACCAGTGTTGTCACAGAACAAAGTTATTGGATTTAATGCGCTCGGTAGAACTCCAAGATCCGTCATGAACTGCTTCATCCATACACCCTCCTTAGCCGCCTCCGAGGCATCCATGTACTCTGCTTCACATGTAGAATATGCTAGGACGCTTTGCTTGAAAGTGCACCAGCTTACCACACCTATGTATCCGGTTTGAGACTCAGAGTCATCCAGATCAGTGTCAAAGCTTGCATCGACGTAACCCTTTATGACGAGCTCTTCGTCACCTCCATAAATGAGAAACATTTTGTTAGTCCTTTTCAGGTACTTCAGAGTATTCTTGACCACCGCCCAGTGTTCCACTCGTGGATCACTTTGAAACCTGCCTGCCATACTTATGGCCAGGCTAACGTCCGGTCTTGTGCACAACATTGCATACATGATAGACCCTACGGCTGAAGCATAGGGGACGGCACTCATCTTTTCTCTATCTTCTGCAGTTACTGGACATTGAGTCTTACTCAACTTTATACCTTGTAACACAAGCAAGAACCCTTTCTTGGATTGTTCCATTTTGAACTTCTTCAAAACTTTCTCAAGGTATGTGCTTTGTGAAGGTCCTATCACATATCTCGATCTATCTCTATAGATCTTAATACCTAATATGTAAGCAACTTCTCCTAGGTCTTTCATTGAAAACTTTTGTTCAAATAATTCTTTACGCTCTCCAAAAACTCCACATTGTTTCCAATCAGTAATATGTCATCCACATATAATACTAGAAACGCTACAGAGCACCCACTCACTTTCTTGTATATACAAGATTCTCCTACAACTTGTATAAACCCAAACGACTTGATCACCTCATCAAAGCGCTTATTCCAACTCTGAGATGCTTGCACGAGTCCATAAATGGATCGCTGGAGCTTGCATACTTTGTCAGCATTCTTTGGATCGACAAAACCTTCGGGTTGCATCATATACAACTCTTCCTTAAGAAACCCATTAAGGAACGTTGTTTTGACATCCATCTGCCAGATTTCATAATCAAAAAATGCATCTATTGCTAACATGATTCAGACAGATTTAAGCATCGCCACGAGTGAGAATGCCTCATCATAGTCAACTGCTTGAACTTGTGAAAAACCGTTTGCCACAAGTCGAGCTTTATAAAGGGTCACATTATCGTCCGCGTCCGTCTTCTTCTTAAAGATCCATTTGTTCTGAATAGCCTTGCGACCTTCAGGTAAGACTTCCAAAGTCCACACTTTGTTTTCATACATAGATCCTATATCGGATTTCATGGCCTCTAACCATTTGTTGGAATCTGGGCCCACCATTGCATCTCCATAATTCGCAGGCTCATTGTTGTCTAACAACATGATAGATAAGACAAGTTTCCCGTACCACTCAGGAGCAGTACGTGATCTTGTCGACCTGCGAGGTCCGATAGTAACTTGATCCGAAGATTCATGATCATCATCATTAGCTTCCTCCTCTACTGGTGTTGCCTCGACGGAGATTTCCCTCTGCCCTGCGCCACCATCTTGTTGGAGCAGAGGTTCCAAAACCTCACCAAGTTCTATCTTCCTCCCACTCAATTCTTTCGAGAGAAACTCTTTCTCAAGAAAAGCTCCATTCTTAGCAACAAACACTTTGCCCTCGGATCTGATATTGAAGGTGTATCCAACTGTCTCTTTTGGGTAACCTATGAAGACACACTTTTTCGCTTTGGGTTCCAGCTTTTCACGCTGAAGGTTTTTGACATAAGCATCACATCTCCAAACTTTAAGAAATGACAACTTTGGCTTCTTGCCATACCATAGCTCATATGGTGTCGTCTCAACGGATTTTGATGGTGCCCTATTTAAAGTGAATGCAACTGTCTCTAATGCATAGCCCCAAAACGATAATGGCAAATCGGTAAGAGACATCATAGATTGCACCATATCTAACAAAGTATGATTAGGACATTCGGACAGACCATTACGCTGTGGTCTTCCAGGCGGTGTCAACTGTGAAACAATTCCACATTGTCTTAAGTGAGCACCAAACTCATAACTCATATATTCACCCCCCGATCCTATCATAGGAACTTGATCTTCTTGCTACGATGATTTTCAACTTCACTCTGAAATTGTTTGAGCTTTACAAATGTTTCAGACTTGTGCTTCATCAAGTAGATATATCCATACCTACTCAAATCATCAGTGAAGGTGAGAAAATAACGATATCCACCGTGTGCCTCCACACTTATTGGTCCGCACACATCAGTATGTATGATTTCCAACAAGTAACTTGCACGCTCCATTGTTCTGGAGAACGAAGTCTTAGTCATATTGCCCATGAGGCATGGTTCGCACGTGTCAAGTGATTCAAAATCAAGTGACTCAAAAACCCATCAGCATGGAGTTTCTTCATGCGCTTTACACCAATATGACCTAAGCGACAGTGCCACAAAAAGGTGGTGCTATCATTGTTAACTCTACATCTTTTGGTCTCAATGTTATGGATATGTGTTTCATCACAATCAAGATTCAATATGAAGAAACCCCTCACATTGGGTGCATGACCATAAAAGATATTACTCATATAAATAGAACAACCATTATTCTCTGACTTAAATTAGTAATCTTCTCGCAATAAACAAGATTCATATATAATGTTCATGCTTAACACATGCACTAAATAAAAAATATTTAAGTTCATAACTAATCCTGATGGTAACTGAAGTGAGACCGTGCCAACGGCGACTGCATCAACCTTGGAACCATTTCCCACGCACATCATCACTTCATCCTTCGCCAGCCTTCGTTTATTCCGTAGTTCCTGCTTCAAGTTGCAAATGTGAGCAACAGAACCGGTATCAAATACCCACGCCCTACTACGAGAGTTGGTTAGGTACACATCAATAACATGTATATCACATATACCTTGTTTGGCGTTGGCCGCCTTCTTATCAGCCAAATACTTGGGGCAGTTGCGCTTCGAGTGACCCACCCACTTGCAATAATAGCACTCAGTTTCTAGCTTAGGTCCAGCCTTGGGTTTCTTTGTCGGAGGGGCAACAGTTATGCTGCTCTTCTTGGAGTTACCCTTCTTGCCTTTGCCGTTTTTCTTGAAACCAGTGGTCTTATTGACCATCAACACTTGATGTTCTTTCCGGATTTCTCACTCCGCGACTTTCATCATCGCAAATAACTCGTCGGGTGACTTATTCATCCCTTGCATGTTATAGTTCAACACAAAGATCTTGTAGCTAGGTGGCAGTGATTGAAGAATTCTGTGAGTGGTAGCCTCCTGCAGGAGATCAATCCCCAGCTCAGCTAGACGGTTTGAGTACCCAGACATTTTGAGCACATGTTCACTGACAGACGAATTCTCCTCCATTTTGCAAGCATAGAATTTATCAGAGGTCTCATACCTCTCGATCCGGGCATTCTTCTCAAAGATAAACTTCAACTCCTGGAACATATCATATGCTCCATGATGTTCAAAGCTTCGTTGAAGTCCCGATTCTAAGCCATACAAAACTGCACATTGAACTAGTGAGTAGTCATCCTTACGCGCTTGCCAAGCGTTCAAAACATCTAGTTCACCCGTAGCGGGTGGTTCATCTCCTAGCGCTGCATCAAGGACATAATTCTTTTGCCCAGCTTGAAGGATAAGCCTCAGATTACGAGCCCAGTCTACAAAGTTGCTACCATCATCTTTCAGCTTAGCTTTCTCTAGGAACATATTGAAATTCAGGGTTGCTACTGCGCGAGCCATTGATCTACAAAATATTGCAAAGTGTACTCAAACTACGTTCAAGACAATTAGAGTTTAGCTAATCATATTACTAATAAACCCCCACTCAAAAAGACATCCCTCTAGTTATTTGAGTGTGGCATGATCCAAATTCACAAACTCAAGTCCGATCATCACGTCAGTTGAGTGTAGTTTCAGTGGTAAACATCTCTATGTTAATCATATGAACCATACGATTCATGCTAGACCTTTCGGTCTCTTGTGTTCTGAGGCCATGTTTGTACATGCTAGGCTCGTCAAGTTTTACCAGAGTATTCCGCGTGGGCAACTGTTTTGCACCCGTTGTATGTGAACGTTGAGTCTATCACACCCGATCATCACGTCGTGTCTTGAAACGACGAACTATCGCAACGGTAGACAGTCGGGGAGAACACAATTTTATCTTGAAATTCAAGTGCGAGATCACCTTATAATGCTACCGTCGTTCTAAGCAAGATAAGGTGCATAAAAGGATTAACATCACATGCAATTCATAAGTGACATGATATGGCCATGATCTTGTGCTTCTTGATCTCCATCACCAAATCACCGGCATGATCTTCATCGTCACCGGCGCCACACCATGATCTCTGATTGCAATCTCTAGTGATAGCTAGAGGAATGCTGATGACAACAAACCTTCCCCTGCAACGGCACCTGAAGAATGCTACTAGCACTCCCCAGCAATGAAACTAGAAGAATGTTGTTGACGGCCCACGAGCGCGTGGGTTCGCATCAGTTTTCGAGGGTAGAGTATTCGACCCAAATTTGTTGATCACCTAAAGAAGGTGAGAGAATACCCTCGAATATTAGGAGCTGAATTTGTCAGATTCAACCACACCTGAAAGATTAGTATCTACAAGCACAGTAGTAATAGCAAAGTAATATGATAACAACGGTTTTTGAAACGATCTGTTGACGACAGACTATTCCTAACGATTGTATCAATGGCGCCTCCGTTGCCGCGTTGACGGAAGTTGTCAGTTCCCGTCAACGACCAACGAACCAACAGTGTAGCAGGTAGTAGCAGTGTAACGAGCAATAGCAGTGGAATGAACAGCAGTAGTGACAGTAGTAGCAAGTAGCAACAGTAGCAAGCGACAGTAGTAGCAACAGTAGCAGTAGAGCAAAACAAGTAACAACAGTAGCAGAGCAAGACAAGTAACAACAGTAGCAACAGTAGTAGCAGCAGCAGAGTGAGACAAGTAACAGCAGCAGTAGGACAAACTCGTAGGCAATGGGTCGGTGATATGTTTGGATGATATTCATCAAGCAACAGCTATAACGCGGAGGGATATGTGGCTAGCTCCCATTCGTCAATGTGATGTAGGCATGCATTCCGTGTGTCGTCATACGTGCTTAGGGAAAAGAACTTGCATGACATCTATTGTCCATCCCTCCCATGGCAGCAGGGTCCAAAAGGAAACTACGGGATATTAAGGTTCTCCTTTTAATAAAGAACCGGACCAACGCATTAGCACTTGGTGAACACATTAACTCCTCAAATTATGGTCATCACCGGGAGTGGTTCCGGTTATTGTCACTCGGGCTTGCCGGATCATAACACATAGTAGGTAACTACAACTTTCAAGATTGGATCTAAAACACACATATATTGGTGACAACATAATAATTCCAGATCTGAAATCATGGCACTAGGGCCCTAGTGACAAGCATTCAGCATGGCAAAGTAGTAGCAACATCAATCTCAGAACATAGTGGATACTAGGGATCAATCCCCATCAAAACTAACTCGATTACATGATAGATCTCATCCTACTCATCACTGCCGAGCGAGCCTACGAATAGATTACTCACGAACGACGAAGAGCTTCATGGAATTGGAGAGGGAAGAAGGTTGATGATGACGATGGCGACGATTTCCCCTCTCCGGAGTCCAATACGGACTCCAGATCTGCCCTCCAGATGAAGAACAGGTGGTGGCGGCGCCTCCATATCGAAAAGGCGACGAAAACTTCTCTTTTTAATTTTTCTGGGACGAAATCCAACTTGTAGATCTAGAATTGGGGGCAGCAGAGCCGTGTGGGCCCCACAAGTCTGCCCACCACCACCAGGGGGGTGGTGGCGGAGCAGGGGCTTGTAGCCCACTGGCCCACCCCCTGAAGTGGAACTTGGCGCAGATATTTTTGATATTTTCCAAAACTGCTCCCCGTAAATTTTCTGGACGTTTGGAGAACTTTGATTTTGCACAAAAATAACACCAAGGCAATTTTGTTGAAAACAATGTTAGTCCAGGTTAGTTCCATTCAAATCATGCAAATTAGAGTCCAAAACAAGGGCAAAAGAGTTTGGAAAAGTAGATACGATGGAGACATATCAACTCCCCCAAGCTTAAAACCTTGCGTGTCCTCAAGCAACTCAGTTGACAAACTAAGAAAGAAAGAAAAACTTTGACAAACTCTGTTTGATCTTGTTGTTGCAACTATGTCTAACTCATAACCAGAATTTCAGCAAGATCACAAGTTAACCACATGAGCAAGTGACACAAAGGTCTCATGGTAAACTAATATCAATGGCATAATGAGCTAACGAGCAAATAATAATGAGTTTCAAATACCAACACTTCAATCAAAACAAGCATGAAGCAATATGAATAGGTGGTATCTCGCTAGCTCTTTTTGAGACCGCAAAACGTAAATGCAGAGCACTTTCAAAGATCAAGGGCAGACTAAACATTGTAATTCATAGCAATGAAGATCCAGTCATAGTCATACTCAATATCAATCAAAAGCAAAGCATAAAAATGACAGAGGTGCTCTCTAATTGGTGCTTATATAAGAGGAGGATGACTCAACAGGAAAATAAATAGACATGCCCTTCGTAGAGGAAAGCATTGATTTGCAGAGGTGCCAGAGCTCAAGCTTTGAAAACAGAGATAATAATTTTGGGTGGCATGCTTTCATTGTTAACGCGATGACCAAGACTTTTCAATATCCTCCATGCTACTCATGCTATAGGCGGTTCCCAAACAGAAAAGTAAAGTTGTAACTCCCCCACCAGCAATCAATCACACTCCACGGCTAGCCGAATCCTCGGGTACCGTCCATACTAACATCAATCCGGGGGGAGTCTTGTTTTAGAGTTATGTTTTCGATTTAAGCGTGGAACTGGGCATTCCAAATATCGGCCCCTTTCTCGTGAATGACTGTGAATAAACACATGTCGAGGATAACACTCCTAGCATGGAAGATACCAATAGCCCTCTGTCACCACATGAGCGGTTTGGGCATGCAAAACAGATTATTTCTTGAAGGTTTAGAGAATGGCACATGCAAATTTACTTGGAATAGCAGGTAGATACCGCAAATAGGTAGGTATGGTGGACTCTCATGAAAAAACTTTTGGGTTTATGGAAGTGGATGCAGAAGCAGTATTCCACTTAGTACAAGTGAAGGCTAGCAAAAGACTGAGAAGCGACCAACTAGAGAGCGACAACAGTCATCAAGATGTAATGAGTTTGACTAACACTGAATGCAAGCATGAACATGATATAAATCACCATGAACACGGACATCATAGAGGCTATGTTGATTTTGTTTCAACTACATGCATGAACATGCGCCAAGTCAAGCTACTTGAAACATTCAAAGGAGAATACCATCCTATCATACTACATCATAGTCATCTCAAAATCTATGTTGGCATTCAAGACAAACCATTATAAACTCTCAGCTAAATAAGCATGGCATCAGAAACTATGATCTCTAAGTTGTCACTGCAAACATGGTTCTCTCAGAACAAAGCTAAATCTGGGTCGACAAGCTAGTCATATTTACAAAAACAAAATAGATAGAGTTCATACCAGCTTTTCAGTCTCAGTCACCTCATCATATATCGTCATTGTTGCCTTTCATTTGCACGATCGAACGATGTGAACAATAATAAGCGCATTGGACTAAGCTGAATCTGCAGGCAAACACAAAGGAGAAGACAAAGTAATATGGCTCTTTCAAAGCTAAACAGGTAAGCATGCAAGAACCAATAAACATTGTAACCAATATCTTCTACCTTGACACAAAGAAAAATAAAACTATTTACACGAGAAAGCTCCCAACAAGCAAAAGAAGAAAGAAAAATCTTTTTGGGTTTTCTCAAAAGGACACAAAACAAGAAAACAATAAAACGAAAAGAAACTAGCATGGATAATACATTGGCAAAGTGTAAACACCGGCTAACAGAGTGAAAGCATAAGCATGAATGTAAAGTCGGTGAGAACACGTACTCCCCCAAGATTAGGCTTTTGGCCTAGCTTGGTCTACTCCCATGGTGGGAAATAACTAGCTCCGGGATACTCTGGAGCAGACTGTGGATGCTACTGCTGTGTGAGCTGCTCTCGATCCCACTGATAAACTGGCGTGTGGTACTCGACTGGCGGCTCGGGCACGGGCGCCTGTGGTTGGGCCAAGCCCCAATATGCATAGATGTCCGCGGGCATAATAGTGTACCTGCCTGCATGAAGATCAAACAAAGAAGGAGCAAGCAAAGTAATAGTCTCTCGAGTACCCTGACTAAACACCAGGTTATAAATCATCCGTCTACTAGAATCTCTATCCAGAAAATCATGGCGAACCATGCTGTCATAATCCAGATATCTCTCAGGGAGAAGCATCTCTCCTTCCTCTCCCAGTCTAATCGGTATCTCAAAGTGTCTGGCAAGACGGGTAGCGTAGATACCTCCATAGACGACACCTTTAGAACGGTTCAGGTTCAACAGTTGATCTACTATAGCGCCCAAGCTATAAGTATTATCATTATAAAGGCCTTCGTGCAAAACCGCAAGGTCTAGAGAACTAAGTGATCCAGCCTCCCCACGGCCAATCAAACATTTTCCCACAAATAGTGAGAAGTACCGAAGCACAGGAAAATGTATGCTAGCAATTCTAGCGCGAGACACTCCTCTCTCCTCTCCAACAGCAATAGAACCAATGAAATCCTCCAAGTCCCGTGGGTGAGAGTCACGGATATCCCCAACATAAGGTAATTTGCATACATTGCAAAAATCTTGCAGCGTCATGCACTGGGGGACATCGTATATCATGAACTCAACCATGAGAGGATTCTTCCTCGGATAAAAGTTGAAGCTTTGAATGAAAATGTTGGTGAGGAGGAGATATTGTGGGCACTTATATTCAACGAACGCAGTGAGACCTGCGTTCTCCACCAAGTAATAAAAGTCTTCATAAAGTCCAACGGCGCGCAAAAATTCATCACTTGGCCACTCGCACGCTCGAACTTCTGTGACTCGAGGGACTACATACTTGGGGTGGTTCTTCTCATCCTCCTTGTGGTTACAGCTTGAAGAGCCTCTCAAAAACCTCCTCATCTTTCCCCTTTTCTAGCTCTGAAAAATTCTGAAATTTTTAGAGACTTCGAAAGAAAAGTGAATAAGGATTAACCCAACTTGTAGCAACTACTCCTACTAGTGCCTAGAGACCGTATCACGCGCTAAAACTACTTGGGACCAGCTAAAATCAACATTTCTAGCCCAAGAACAGGGTCACCAAGGTAGCAAGAATTCGCGAAGGATAAAGCACTAGAGCAAAAACTAATTGGACCAATGGAGGAGTGACTTGCCAAGGAGTGATTTCCAAAAAACGGTTCGGAGAATGGTGCTTTGAGCAAGGAGATCGAAAATCACAGCCAAATGAGCAAGAACACGGGTTTGAGCTGCGAAACAATTTTTCCTGGAGGAGGAAGAAGAGGCTGGGAGCTGGAATGAGTGGAGGGGGTGCCTGTGGGCCCCACAAGCTTGCACCCCGCCACCAGGGGGTAGGTGGCGGTGGCAGGGCTTGTGGCCCACTAGTCAGGCCCCCAGGCTAGCTCTCAGGCCTAGAAATTTTCAAAAAATCCAGAAGAAATCATACTAAATTTTCAGGACCATCGGAGAACTTTTATTTTCGAGGTATTTTTCTTTGGGACGCTAAAACATAAATCAGGAAAACCTAAACTAATTCTATCATTTTTATTCTAAGCAACAGAAAAGGAAAACTCAAAATAGAGGTATGTGACTCTCTGATTCATCCGTTTCATGGTCACCGAAAGAAATCCGTCAATGGGATTGATCAAGTCCTTATGACAAAACCTTCTCGGATCTCAAGAGAGAACGGAGAATTTTAGAACAGCCACTAAGTCACCTCAATGGGGATATGTATCTCCCCAACAAGCAAATCATACTTCATCTTGACACGAGGAATAGGGCATTCAAAGCTCCCAATAAGAATCGATGAAGTCTTTTCGATAGCATTGATGCAATGAACTGGATATCGTTTCTTCAGAAAGTGCACTGTGTGCTCATTACCGTTGACATGGAAAGTGACATTGCCTTTGTTGCAATCCATAATAGCCCCTGCCGTGTTTAAAAAGGGTCTTCCGAGGATGATAGCCATGGCATCGTCCTTGGGAATATCCAAGATAACAAAGTCTGTTAGGATAGTGGTATTAGCAACCACAACACGCACATCCTCACAAACGCCGATATGGAAAGCAGTTGATTTGTCGGCCATTTGCAGAGAAATTTCAGTGGGTGTCAACTTATCCAATTCAAGTCTATGATAAAGAGAAAGCGGCATAACACTAACACCGGCTCCAAGGTCACATAAGGCAGTTCTTACGTAGTTTCCTTTAATGGAGCAAGGTATAGTGGGCACTCCGGGGTCACCAAGTTTCTTAGGAGTTCCACCTTTGAAAGTGTAGTTGGCAAACATGGTGGATCTCAAGATCTGGTATCTTCCGTTTATTAGTCACGATATCTTTCATGTACTTGGCATACAGAGACATCTTGACCATATCAGTTAACCGCATGTGCAGAAAGACAGGTCTTATCATCTCAACGAAGCGCTCAAAATCCTCATCATCCTTTTTTGGATGGCTTAGGAGGAAAGGGCATAGGTCTCTGAACCCAGGGCTCTCTTTCTTTACCATGCTTCCTAGCAATGAAGTCATTCTTGTCGTATCTCTTAGGTTGTGGATTATCAGGATTAACTGTGGGTTCAATCTCCACATCCTCATCATTGCTAGGTTGAGCATTATTATGAACATCACTGTCCACATTGTTACCAGGTTCATGTTCATCACCTGATTGTGTTTGTGCATCAGACGCAGAAATATCATTACGTTCTTCAGGTGTGACAGTATTTGGTGAACTGGCGTGCAGGTTTCTACCATCCTTCTTCTTCTCCTTAGGATGACTAGGTGTATCAGCATTGATTCCTTGAGAATCATGATCAATTCTCTTAGGATGACCTTCAGGATACAAAGGTTCCTGAGTCATTTTGCCTCCTCTAGTAATGACTGTGACAGAGTTGTCATTTAGTTATTTGAGCAAGTCATTCTGAGCTTTAAGTACTTGTTCGACCTGAGTAGTAATCATAGAGGCCTGTTTACTCAGAAGCTTGAGAGCATTGACATTTCTGTCTACACAAGCACTTAAATGGCTAAGCATACGAGCACTTTATATCCAATGTCTGCTAACAAATCATTGAAACTTTGTTGTTTGGTAACAAAGTTTTCAAATTCATCAAAGCATAGGCTAGCAGGTTTATCAAAAGGAATATCACTCTCATCAAACCTACGCAGAGAATTCACTTCTACTACCGGTATCGGGTTATCGAGACCATGGATCTCTTCAATAGGTGGTAAATTTTTGACATCTTCACATCTAATGCCTTTCTCTTGCATAGATTTCTTGGCTTCTTGCATATCTTCGGGACTGAGGAATATAATACCTCTTTTCTTAGGAGTTGGCTTAGGAGGTGGTTTGGGAATAGTCCAAGCATTATCGTTGATCAAGAGGTTATTCAGTAGGGTCTTAGCTTGTTCTATAGTTCGTTCCCTAAAAACACAACCGACACAACTATCTAGGTGGTCTCTAGAGGCATCGGTAAGTCTCGTATAGAGGATATCAAGTATCTCGTTCTTCTTAAGAGGGTGATCAGACAAAGCATTCTGTAGCTGGACGAGCCTCCCCCAAGCTTGTGGAAGACTCTCTTCTTGGAGTTGAGCAAAGTTGTATATTTCCTGCAAGGCAGCTTGCTTCTTATGGGTAGGGAAATATTTCTCACAGAAGTAATAGACCATCTCCTGGGGACTACGCACACATCCAGGAGCAAGAGAGGTGAACCAGGCTTTAGCATCATCCTTTAGAGAGAAAGGAAATAGCTTAAGGATATAGTAGTGACGGATCTTCTCCTCATTAGTGAAAAGGTTGGCTATTTCGGATAGTTTGGCAAGATGGGCTATGACCGTCTCAGACTCATAACCGTGAAAAGGATCAGATTCGACTAGAGAGATTATCTCAGGGTCGACAGAGAATTCATAATCCTTATCGGTGACAAAGATAGGCGAAGTGGCAAACTTCGTGTCATTTTTCATCCCAGCTTCCCGAGATTTTTCCTTCCACTTGAGAAGTAATTTCTCACATCATAGGCATCCTTACACGCAGGAAAATCCTTAGCTATCTCTCCCTCCATAACGTAACCCTAAGGTATATCAGGCAATTCATATCTAGGAGAGCTAGATCTAGCAGGAGCAAAAGCAGGTTCTATCTCAATAGTATCGGTAGTTTCAGAAGCATCACGAGCATTGACAGTAACTCTAGCAATATGAGCATCAAGGAACACTCCTAGTGGAACATAAGGCAAAGGAGTATCTCTAGAAGTATCAAGCATAACATCAACAAGCAAAATAGCATCTCTAGCATCATGAGGCAAAGCAGTATCAAGCATAGTATCATCGGGCATAGTATCAAGCATAGTATCATCAGGCATAGTATCAAGCATAGCATCTCTAGCAGTATCAGACATAGCATCAGGCATAGTATCAAGCATATCATCTCTAGCAGTAGCATCATAAGCATCATCAAGCACAGTATCAAGCATAACATCCCTAGCAGTAGCATCATAAGCATCATCAAGCACATGCGACATATCAAGATTTCAAGGAGGAGGTGATGTCGCAAACTTACGCATAACTGAAGGTGAATCAAGTGCAGAGCTAGATGGCAATTCCTTACCTCCCCTCGTAGTTGATCAGATTCTTCATAGTGATCAGCAGATATAAATCCCAAGTGACTTAGAGAATATAGCAATACCTCCCCGGCAACGGCGCCACAAAAATGCTGATTGCAATCTCTGACGATAGCTAGACGAATGCGGATGACAACAAACCTTCCCCTGCAACGGCACCAGAAGAATGCTACTAGCACTCCCCAGCAATGAAACTAGAAGAATGTTGTTGACGGCGCACCAGCGTGTGGGTTCGCAACAGTTTTCGAGGGTAGAGTATTCGACCCAAATTTGTTGATCGCCTAAAGGAGGTGAGAGAATACTCTCGAGTATTAGCAGCTGAATTTGTCAGATTCAACCACACCTGAAAGATTAGTATATGCAAGCACATTAGTAATAGCAAAGTAATATGATAACAACGGTGTCAGAAACGATCCGTTGATGGTAGACTATTCCTAACGATTGTATCAATGGCGCCTCCGTTGCCGCGTTGACGGAAGTTGTCAGTTCCCATCAACGACCATCGAACCAACAGTGTAGCAGGTAGTAGCAGTGTAACGAGCAATAGCAGTAGCAAGAAACAATAGTAGTGACAGCAGTAGCAAGTAGCAACAGTAGCAAGCGACAGTAGTAGCAACAGTAGCAGCAGAGCAAAACAAGTAACAGCAGTAGCAACAGTAGCAGCAGCAGTAGAGAAAGACAAGTAACAACAGTAGCAACAGTAGTAGCAGCAGCAGCGCGAGAAATGTAACAGTAGCAGTAGGACAAACTCGTAGGCAATGGGTCGGTGATTTGTTTGGAAGATATTCATCATGCAACAGCTATAACACGGAGAGATATGTTGCTAGCTCCCGTTCGTCAATGTGATGTGGGCATGCATTCCGTGTGTTGTCATACGTGCTTAGGGAAAAGTACTTGCATGACATCTATTGTCCATCCCTCCCATGGCAGTGGGGTCCAAAAGGAAACTACGGGATATTAAGGTTCTCCTTTTAATAAAGAACCGGACCAACGCATTAGCACTTGGTGAACACATGAACTCCTCAAACTATGGTCACCACTGGGAGTGGTTCGGTTATTGTCATTCCGAGGTTGCCGGATCATAACACATTGTAGGTAACTACAACTTGCAAGATCGGATCTAAAACACACATATATTGGTGACAACATAATAATTTCAGATCTGAAATCATGGCACTCGGGCCCTAGTGACAAGCATTAAGCCTGGCAAAGTAGTAGCAACATCAATCTCAGAACATAGTGGATACTAGGGATCAATCCCCATCAAAACTAACTCGATTACTTGATAGATCTCATCCTACTCATCACCGCCCAGCGAGCCTACAAATAGATTACTCACGAACGACAAAGAGCTTCATGGAATTGGAGAGGGAAGCAGGTTGATGATGATGATGGCGACGATTTCCCCTCTCCGGAGTCCAAGACGGACTCTAGATCTGCCCTCCAGATGAAGAACAGGTGGTGGCGGCGCCTCCGTATCGAAAACGCGACGAAAACTTCTCTTTTTTATTTTTTCTGGGACGAAAGGCAACTTATAGAGTTGGAATTGGGGGCGGCAGAGCCGTGTGGGCCCCACATCCCTGCCCACCGCCACCAGGGGGGTGGTGGCGGAGAAGGGGCTTGTGGCCCAGTGGCCCACCCCCTGAGGTGGAACTTGGCGCAGATATTTTTGATATTTTCCAAAACTGCTGCCCGTAAATTTTTAGGACGTTTGGAGAACTTTCATTTCTGCACAAAAATAACACCAAGGCAATTCTCCTGAAAACAGCGTCAGTCCAGGTTAGTTCCATTAAAATCATGCAAATTAGAGTCCAAAACAAGGGCAAAAGAGTTTGGAAAAGTAGATACGATGGAGACGTATCAATCTCCATCATCATGATCTCCATCATCGTGCCACCATCGAGGTTGTCGTGCTATCTATGCTATTACTAATAAAGCTACAACCTAGCAATATAGTAAACGCATCTGCAAGCACAAACGTTAGTTTAAAGACACTCCTATGTGTCGTGGTTTTGTCACGGCAGATGTCCTCGTACAAGGACTTAGGTGTGAGGCCATCGCAACCATGTGGCGGCTTGAAGGGGTTGGTTAGAATCGAGAGACGCGATTTTACCCAGGTTCGGCCCCTCCGATGGAGGTAAAAGCCTATGTCCTGCTTGTGCTTCATTGATGAAGATGATGATCTCAATTACAAGGGTGCAGACTCGCCACCTCTAATCTCGTGGGTGTCTTATCTGTCTATCTCATGATTTGTCTTGTCTAGACCTAAGTTGTGAATCTGTCTATTGAGACGTCTAAAAAACCTAACCCTCTTGGGGTGTCTCCCCCCTTATATAAGCTAAAGGGGCAAGTTACATATAGAGTCCAAGCTGGATTTAGGCTTAGCATATTATGACTCTCCATCAGGGGTTCTCTTCGTGGGCTTCTGAGTCCCGGGCGACTTACAAACGGATTGCTGAGTCCCGGGCTACTTACAAACGGATTGCTGAGTCCCGGGCGACTTACAAACATATTGCTGAGTCCCGGGTGGCTTACAAACATATTACTGAGTCCCGAGCGGCTTACGACCGGGCTGCTTACGACCGGGCTACTTATGACCGGGCTGCTTACAAACGGATTGCTGAGTCCCGGGCGGCTTACGACCGGGTTGCTTACAACCGGGCTGCTTACGACCGAGCTTCTTACAACCGGATTGCTGAGTCCCGGGCGGCTTACGACCGGGCTGGTTACAACCGGGCTCTGTTCAAGACTCATCTTAAGGGAATCATTTCCGGAACTTGACTGTCTGGCGGGTTATAACTGTGTGCCGATTCATAACTATCTCCCACTCATAACCGTCTGTCGGGTCATACCGCAGGGTATATCCCCGACATTTGCCCCTAGGTTAGCTTGAATTTATTCATGGTAAGCTCCTAAAATAAGAATAGAAAATATGCTAAGTGATGGGCTCTCTCCCTTGGCTGGTTTATGAAGCGGCTCCTCAGAAATCCGGTCTCTTCTCCATATGAATGAGTCGTTTCCAGAATCATCTTTGCATGTCCATGTCCTTTGCAAAATAAATACATATGCCATTGAGTCGGCCTCCAATGCTTTGGCTTGATGGAAATTTGGGGAATAAGATATCTACACAATGTTGAACCAGCTTCTCTTGCTTCGGCGGGTTATGTTTGACAATGGCGGGTCATGATTGCTAATGGCGGGTCATGTTTATTGGTAATGCCCCATCAAACAACTGAACTCAAATTGACTATATCAAATTATTGGGGATGAAGAAATCCGTGTGATGTTGAGCCGGTCTCCCAATACTTCACCTCCATGACGAAGTAAAATGTGCTCTTCAATTTTTTGATATATCCATACTACATGTAGCCCCCAAGGGCCGGGTTATCTTGCCCGCGGCAACCTGGGACTTTAGAAATTATGAACTGAATAGTGTAGCCCCCAAGGGCTGGGTCATTATGCAATATTGAGCAGGGACTTTGTAAATCTGACGATGGAACCTTGAGCAGCAATGTGTAGCCCCCAAGGACCGGGTCATTATAAAAATGATGAGCCGGTTCTTCCTTGAATCCATACTTGAATAAAAAGCCACCTGTAGGCGGGTCTGCTGATGATTTGATGATTTGAAAAGCGGATTGCATTAGCCCCCAAGTGTCATGGTGCATGGTTGCAGTGGCATGGGACTTTCATACTTTGATGTAATCTTGATTTGAATAATGTAGCCCCCAAGTGCCGGGTTGTGTGCGTGCAGCGACTCGGGGCTATTCCTTCCATTGTAGAATAAAATCATATCCACTATGTGAGCTGATGATGCCTTTGTGATAAAAGAAATCCTTGACCATGGTTGCAATGTAACACGGCGAATATATCCTTGAGAAATCCATATGTCGGAGAAATCCATAAGTGTTGTAGTTTACTACAAAGGACAAGCTGAAGAAATCCAAGGGCCGGTCAATTAGATGACTTGGTATTATATGTGATAGGGCGGCTCTTTGACAATAGTCAATTCTTCCGAGCTGGCTTTAAAAACCCCAATCATTTAACACTAGTTACGATAAACCATGATGAAAATCCAGCCAAATTGGCTATTCAAAGATATATTTGCTCCTGCAAAAAATTATGCTTTGACCCGGTTTGAAGACCGGCGTGATATGTACCTATGATGCACGATGCAATGCAATATGATGCATGTATATGACAGAATAGTGTTGGTTACACCATAGCCGGCTCAGTGAGTCTCGACGGGTAAGACGAGCTCTCAAGGCTCTAGTGGTACCCAAAAGAGGTTAAGCTGGCTCAGTGAGTCACGACGGCCGGCTCAGTGAGTCACGACGGCCAGCTCAGTGAGTCTCGGCGAATTATTTAAACATTTTATGATAACTTTATGGCAGTGCCACAAAGATAATCATAAAATTCATCAGTTCGATGAGTCGCGACAGGACAAGACGAGTTTGCAAAACTCTAGTGTTACCCCAAGAAGGCTTTTGCAACAGCCTGAATTATTTAGACCGGCTGATCAGGCGCGAGTGAGGCTTCAGTGAAGCAGGTTCAGTGAACCAATGGTTTGTCTATTTTCCATGCGTTGGCTCTTGCCAGTACCTTTCATGTTTTAACCAAGGCAAGTTCAGGGTCCAAAAGCGGATTGACTCGCCAAGAGTACGTGGGACCATAGGGCGATTTGTCCAACACAAAGTCTAGTATAACCATTTGTAATGCGTTAATTTTTTGCTAGCCAAGAGGGTATTCAGGCTGAACTCAGTGAGTGGAAGCCCCCAAGTGACCTATGATTAGGGAAAAGCCAGACATAGGATTGCAGAAGCATAAACGCTCTTACTGCAAAACGACTTGGGAGCTAGTAGCCCCAAGTAAGTTGGCTTAATCCTCAAAACCATATAAGGCGCCCATGTTTGAACCATGCAACGTGGCAACTTTGGTCCTCTTTGGCTTACCAGTATCCAGTTTTGAAATAAGTGCAGCATGGCGACTTATGCTTGGACGACTTATGAATCATCCGCCAATAAGGTCGGGCACCCATGTTTGGGCGGTCGCATCATGGTGACTTGTATTCTTGGTGATTCTTAAATCTTCTCGTCAATGAAGCACCAACCCCCAAGGCCGGCTTAATTTTTCTGTAACGACCCGGTGTTCTTGAATTATTCATCCCAGTTGAGTCTATCGAGCCATGTCCATGTAGACCCCGAGTTTAAGTCGATTTAAGAAGGCGGCTTGAGATTCTCCATAATTTGATTGTGGCACAAACCGGCATAAGATATGACAGTTGATGATTGATTTTTGACCCATGCTTAATTCTCGGGAGGTCCGGCTCTCGTGGTTCCTCCAGGACCACTGTCCTTTTCCTTTGCTCCTTACTTTGAACTGTCGGCTCTATGATGGCCGGCTCTAATTGTAGCTTCACCGGGGATGTTTACATCATGAAAAAAACTCTCCTGTTACTTTTGATATGTTGAAGTAAATAGTTTTGGCCATTGCGTCATGTGGATGGCGGCATGCACGCGTCCGTTGGGCGGCTCGTATAGGCGAGCACTGCGTCGATATGTTGACGTGTATTGGATCGTGGGGACGACGGCTTGCACGCGTCTGCTGGGCGGCTCGTATAAGCGAGCACTGCGGTGATATGTTGAGGTCACCTATTTGGCGACATCTTGCATCCATCTGTTGGGCAGCTCATACAGGAGAGCGCAACACTGGTGGGTTGAGTTGAATGCGAGAGTTTTCCAGTGATTTGGCACGAAATTGAGAATTGATCCCGGCGTTGTTAGCCGTCTTGGTCACGCAGACGTGAGAGTTGGCCGTGTCATTGTAAGCCAGCGCGGATGACGAGTTGATCACTACGTCGTAAGCCGTCGCGGTCGTCGATTTGGCTGTATCATTGGAAACTTGCACGCATAGTGAGCCGACCGTGGCGTAGTAAGCCGGGCGGACAATGAGTTGTGTAAGCCGGACCAACGGTGCAGCTTGCGCACGTGTCCGTCGATCAATGTGGTGCAGGCAGATGCTGGCACATGATCATATTGGCACGAACTCCGTAGTTGCGATATCACTCCATTTTTCAATGAATAATTATCCTGCGTAAAAATATTACAGGAAAAGTAATTGTTCTCAAGAAAACTAATGTATGTTTATTAAAATAGACTGGATGAATATCACATGATGTTTTTTTGGGCAGATGATCTATGCGCACACTAGAAATTATTTGAGTCCTAGCAACAGCGTGTATGCACCAACATTTTTAGTCTCCATGGAGTACAAGTGCTCATTAATATTTGTCCTCTCATCGTGGCGCCGATGCATATATGACCTCCGATGAAGGCGCGCGAGGATCGGATGGTCCTCTGGCCATGAATTGATCGACCAAATTTGTATTAGCATTGCAAGTACTTTGCTTTAGCTCGGGTCTTTACGTTGAGATGATTTGAGTCAACCTCACGGCTTGTGCAATGCTGGAGCACCCTTCTTTCTTCAACATATTTCCTCGCTGACCAACTGAAACCCTAATTTGTTGAGATTGTACAAACAAGCCGGCGCCTCAGGCAACGATGAACTGGAGGTGGCGTTGTGCGACGCGACCGATGGGAACAGGACGCTGATTGTGAGCATGCTGAACTAGGCGTACGTCAAGGGGGTTGGCCTGCTGAACCTTTTCATGGAGAAACTATACTGCATATTCTTTTTTAATCCATCATAATTATCCTCTCCAGCATGACTACACAGAAGCATGTAATTCCATCAAATACGTATCACTTTGCCATGTTGATCATTTAATACTGCTCCATGATTTTAGTTTGAGATGGACCCTCCCTCGGTTCCTTGTCACGCTTCGCCATTGGAGACTGGTGCAGGCGAAAGAAACGCGTGGAGAGGCGTCATCGAAGATACCCACACGTGACGCACGCACGGAGCAGGGAGAACTGGCGAACGGTCGACCGGTGCGCGGAGGCCGGCGGCTCGAGCGCGAAAGTGTCGCAGAAAGAGCAGACACATTACAGAGGCGAGGCGCAGCCATCGGAGCACAGCAAAGCTAGGCGGAGTTGGCCGGGATAGAGCAGCAAGCGGAGCAAGGCGGAACCGGCCTGGGCATGGAGCAGCGAACGCTGTTCGAGGCAAGCGAGCAAGCGGCAGCTTGGCTAGTTCGCAGAGCGGTGTACGGGAATGAGGCGACGCCGGCACGGCTGGGTGAAGATGGCGGAGCAGCCGGCATGTGGCCGCAGTGGGGCGGAGTAGCGCGCAACGACGCTAGGCCACAGCGGCTTAGACGCAAGGCGTAGTAAGGCGAGGCAAAGTCACGGTACTACGGGTGGAGCAGGGAGAGCGTGGCACCAGAGGTGAGGCGGACTCGTGGAGGCGACTGGTGGCGAGCGTGGAGAGGAAACGGGGGTGGCGACTAGCTCGGCGAGCGGGGGAGGCCACAATGGCGGCCGGCTCAGCGAGCGGGCGAGGCAGGAGCGGAGGCCAAAACGGCGGCCGACTCGGCGAGCGGGCGAGACGGGAGTGGCGGCCTGATGACCCACAAGTATAGGGCATCGCAACAGCTTTCGAGGGTGGAGTATTTAACCCAAATTTATTGATTCGACACAAGGGGAAGCGAAAGAATATTCTCAAGTATTAGCAGCTGAGTTGTCAATTCAACCACACCTGAAAGATTAGTGTATGCAAGCAAAGTATCAGTAACAAAGTAGTATGATAGCAACGGTGCCAGAAAAGGGTTTGTTGAAGGAAGACTATTCCTGACTTGTTGTATCAATGGCGCTAGTAAAGTGTTGCAGCGAGTAACAGAAAAGTAGCAATTAACAACAGTAGTGACAGCAGTAGGAAGGAACATCAGTAGTGATGGCAGCAGCAAGTAACAGCAGTAGTGAGAGCAGTAGTGACAACAGTAGCAAGTAGCAGCAGTAGCGGCAAAGTAACGTAGCAAGGACCAATAGTAAAAGACTCGTAGGCAGTGGATCGGTGATGGATGAGTATGCCGGATGTGATTCATCATGTAACAGCTATAACACGGAGAGATAAGTGACTAGCTCCCGTTCGTCAATCTAATGTAGGCATGTATTCCGTATGTAGTCATACGTGCTTAGGGAAAAAATTGCATGACATCTATTGTCCATCCCTCCCGTGGCAGCGGGGTCCTAATGGAAACTACGGGATATTAAGGTTCTCCTTTTAATAAAGAACCGGACCAACGCATTAACACGTGGTGAATACATGAACTCCTCATACTATGGTCATCTTCGGGAGTGGTTCCGGCTATTGTCACTCCGGGGTTACCGGGTCATAACACATAGCAGGTGACTACAACTTGCAAGATAGGATCTAAAACACACATATATTGGAGACAACATAATAGGTTCACATCTGAAATCATGGCATTTGGGCCCTAGTGACAAGCATTAAGCCTGGCAAAGTAGAAGCAACATCAATCTCAGAACATAGTGGATACTAGGGATCAATCCCCGTCAAAACTAACTCGATTACATGATAGATCTCATCCAACTCATCACCGTCCAGCAAGCCTACGATGAGATTACTCACGAACGGTGAAGAGCATCATGGAATTGGCGATGGAGGAAGGTTGATGATGACGATGGCGACGATTTCCCCTCTCCGGAGCCCAGAACAGACTCCAGATCTGCCCTCCAAATGAAGAACAAGAGGTGGAGGCGCCTCCATATCGTAAAACGCGATGAATCCTTCTCCCTGTTTTTTTCCGGGCGAAACGGAATATATAGAGCTGAGTTTGGAGGCGGTGGAGCCTCGTGGGCCCCACAAGCCTGGTTGGTGCGGCCTGGGGGTGGCTGTAGCCAGTGGGCTTGTGGCCCAATGGCTCACCCCATCCGGTGGATCTTTGCGCAGGTATTTTTCATTAATTCTAGAAAAATTCTCCGCAAATTTTCACGTCATTCCGAGAACTTTTATTTCTGCACAAAAACAACACCATGGCAATTCTGCTGAAAACAGCGTTAGTTCGGGTTAGTTCCATTCAAATCATGCAAATTAGAGTCGAAAACAAGGGCAAAAGAGTTCGGAAAAGTAGATACGACGGAGACATATCAAATCCCCCAAGCTTAAAGCCTTGCTTGTCCTCAAGCAATTCAATTGACAAACTGAAAGAGACAAAACAAAAACTTTGATGAACTCTGTTTGATCTTGTTGTTGCAACTATGTCTAACTCACAACCAGAATTTCAGCAAGATCACAAGCAAACCACATAAGCAAATGACGTCTAGGTCTCACGGTAAACTCATATCAATGGCATAATCAACTAGCGAGCAAATAATAATAAGTCTCAAACGTCAACACTTCAATCAAAACAATCAAGAAGCAGTACAAACAGGTGGTATCTCGGTAGCTCTTTCTGAGACCACAAAACATAAACGCAGAGCACCTTCAAGGACCAAGGGCTGACTAAACATTGTAATTCATGGCAATGAAGATCCAGTCACAGTCATACTCAACACAGTTAAAAGCAAAGCATAAAAACGACAGAGGTGCTCTCTAATTGGTGCTTTTGTAAGAGGAGAATGACTCAACAGGAACATAAATAGACAAGCCCTTCGCAGAGGGAAACATTGATTTGCAGAGGTGCGAGAGCTCAAGCTTTTAAAACAGAGATCATAATTTTGGGTGGCATGCTTTCATTGTCAACGCAATGACTAAGAGTTCTCAACATCTTCCACGCTACACATGCTATAGGCGGTTCCGAAACAGAAAAGTACAGTTTTGACTCCCCCACCACCAATCAATCACACTCCACGGCTAGCCGAATCCTCGGGTACCGTCCATACCAACTTCAATCTCGGGGGAGTTTTGTTTGCAATTATCTTTTCGATTAGAGCATGGAAATGGGAATTCCAATTACCGACCCCTTTCTCGTGAATGATAGTGAATAAACACATATCGAGGATAACACGCCTAGCATGGAAGATACCAATAGCCCCCTGTCACCACATGAGCGGTCTGGGCATGCAAAACAGATTATTTCTTGAAGGTTTAAAGAGTGACACATGCAAATTTACTTGGAACGGCAGGTAGATACCGCATATAGGTAGGTATGGTGGACTCATATCGAACAACTTTCGGTTTATGGGAGTGGATGCACAAGGAGTATTCCCGCTTAGTACAAGTGAAGGATAGAATAAGACTGGGAAGCGACCAACTAGAGAACGACAATAGTCATCAAAATGCATTGAGATTAACTAACATTGAGTGCAAGCATGAGTAGGACATAAATCACCATGAACATGAACATCATAGAGGCTATGTTGATTTTGTTTCAACTACATGCGTGAACATGCACCAAGTCAAGCCACTTGAATCTTTCAAAGGAGGATACCATGCTATCATACTACAACACAGTCATCTCAACATTCATGTGGGCATCCAAGACAAACCATTATAAGCTCCTAGCTAGGTAAGCATGGCATAAGCAACTATGATCTCCAAGTTGTCATTGCAAACAGGTTTCTCTGACAACAAAGCTGAATCAGGAATGATGAGCTAGTCATATTTACAAAAACAAAACAGATCGAGTTCATACCAGCTTTTCCAGGCTCAGTCACTTCATCATATATCGTCATTATTGCCTTTCACTTGCACGACCGAACGATGTGAACAATAATAAGCGTGCTCGTGCATAGGACTATGCTGGAATCTGCAGGCAAACACAAAGGAGAAGACAAAGTAGTATGGCTCTTTGAAAGCTAAACAGGTATGCATGCAAGAGCCACTAAACATTGTAACCAATATATTCTACCTTGACCCAAAGAAAAAGAAAACTATTAACACGGGAAAGCTCCAAACAAGCAAAATAAGAAAAAGAAAATCTTTTTGGGTTTTCTCAAACTAGCAAACACACGAAAAGAAGACGAGAAAAAGAAATAAACTAACATGGATGATACAGTGGCGAAGTGTGAACACCGACGAACAAAGTGAAAGCATAAGCAAGAATGTAAAGTCGGTGAGAACACGTACTCCCCCAAGCTTAGGCTTTTAGCCTAAGTTGGTCTACTCCGAAGTAGTGAAATAACCAGCTCCGGGATACTCCGGAGTGGACAGAGGATGCCACTGGTGTGTGAGCTCCTCTGGCTCCGACTGATAAACTGGCGTCTCGTACTCAGCTGGTGGCTCGGGCACGGGCACCTGTGGTTGGGCTAGGTCCCAATATGCGTAGATGTCCGAGGGCATAATAATGTACCTGCCTGCATGAAGATTGAACAAAGAAGGAGCAGGAAAAGTAATAGTCTCACGAGTACCCTGACTTAATACCAGGTTATAAATCATTCTTCTATTTATATCTCTATCAAGAAAGTCATGGCGAACCATGCTATCGTAATCTAGATATCTCTCGGGAAGAAGAATCTCTTCTTCCTCCTCCAGCCTAATAGGTATCTCAAAGTGTCTAGCAAGATGAGTAGCATAGATACCTCCGTAGACAATGCCCTTAGAACGGTTCGTGTTCAACCGTTGAGCTACTATGGCACCCAAGCTATAAGTTTCATCGTTATAAAGGGCTTCGCCCAAGACCGCAAGATGTGGGGAACTAAGTGACCCAGCTTTCCCAAGGCCAATCAAACATTTTCCCACAAAAAGTGAGAAGTACCGAAGCACGGGGAAATGAATGCTAGCGGTTCTAGCGCAAGACACTCCTCTCTCCTCTCCTACATCAATTGTATCGATGAAAGCTTCCAAGTCCCATGGACGAGGTTCATGAATATCCCCAACGTAAGGTAATTTGCAAACATTGCAAAAATCTTGGAGTGACATGCGTTGGGGGATATCATAAAGTTTGAACTCAGCCATAGGAGGATTCTTCCTTGGATAGAAGTTAAAGCTTTGTACGAAGATATTAGTGAGGAGGAGGTATTGCGGACACTTATCTTCAATGAAGGCGGTAAGGCCTGCGTTTTCTACCAAGTGATAAAAGTCCTCATAAATTCCAGCGGCGCGTAAGAACACGTCGCTTGGCCACTCGCACGCTCGAACTTCTGTGACTCGAGGGACCAGATACTTGGGCTTCTTCTCACTCCCATCATCCTTGGTGTCACGGCTTAAAGAGCCTCTTAAGAACCTCCTCATCTTTTCCCTTTTCTATCTCTGAAAATTTATGAAATTTTTAGTGACTCTAAGGAAAAGTGAACAAGGCTCAACAAGACTAGTAGCAACTACTCCCACAAGTGCCTAGAGGCCATATTACACATCCAAACTACTTGGGACGAGCTAAAATCAGCATGCAAAGCTCAAGAACATGGTCACCAAGGCAACAAAAATACACAGAGTATAAGGCACTAGAACAAAAACTAATTGGACGAATGGAGGAGTCACTTACAAAGGAGTAATTTCCCCAAAACAGTTCAGAGAACGGTGCTTTGAGCGAAGAGATCGAAAATCCCAGCAAGAGGAGCAAGAACACGAGTTTGAGCTGCAAAACGATTTTTTCTGGAGGTAGGAGAACCAGATGAGAGCAAGAATGAGTGGATGGGTTGCCTGTGGGCCCCACAAGCCTAGGTGGCGCGGCCAGTGGGGTGCCCACACCCCTAGGGCTTGTGGCCCACTAGTGCAGCCCCCAGACAAGCTCTTCGTCCCAGTATTTTTCAAAAGTTCCAGAAAAAATAATACGTGATTTTCAGGACGTTCGAAGAACTTTTATTTTCGGGGTACTTTTCTACCGGACGCTAAAACAGAAAACAGGGAAAACTAAACAAAACCTATCATTTTTCTTCTAAGCAACCAAAGGTGAAAACTTGGAACAGAGGTTTGTGACTCCTTGATTCATCCATCTCATGGTCATCGAAAGAAATCCGTCAATGAGGTTGATCAAGTCTCCTTGACAAACCTTTTGAATCCCAAAAGAGAACGGAGAATTTCCGAATAGTCACTAGGTCACCTCAATGGGGATGTGTATCTCCCGAACAAGCAAATCATACTTCATCTTGACACGAGGAATAGGGCATTCAAAGCTCCCAATAAGAATCGATGAAGTTTTTTCGATAGCATTGATGCAATGTACACGATATTGTTTCTTCGCAAAGTGCATCGTGTGCTCATTAACATTGACATGGAAAGTGACATTGCCTTTGTTGCAATCTATAACAGCCCCTGCAGTGTTTAAAAAAGATCTTCTGAGGATTACTGCCATGGCATCGTCCTCAGGAATATCCAAGATAACAAAGTCTGTTAAGATAGTAACATTGGCAACCAAAACAGGCACATCCTCGCAAATGCCGATAGGGAAAGCAGTTGATTTGTCGGCCATTTGCAGAGAGATTTTAGTGGGTGTCAACTTATCCAGTTCAAGTCTACGATAAAGAGAGAGAGAGGCATAACACTAACACCGGCTCCAAGGTCGCATTAAGCAGTTCTAACGTAGTTACCTTTAATGGAGCAAGGTATAGTGGGCACACCGGGATCACCTAGTTTCTTGGGAGTTCCACCCTTGAAAGTGTAATTAGCCAACATGGTGGAAATCTCAACCTCAGGTATCCTCCTCTTATTTGTCACAATATCCTTCATGTACTTAGCATACGGAGACATTTTGGGCATATCTGTCAAACGCATTTGCAGATCAACAAAGCGCTCAAAATCCTCATCATTCTTTTTCTTGGATGGTTTGGGAGGAAAGGGCATGGGTTTCTGAACCCATGGTTCCCTTTCTTTACCATGCTTCCTAGGAGTGAAGTCATTCTTATCATATTTCTTATTCTTAGGCTGTGGGTTATCAAGATCAACAGGTTCAATCTCCACATCCTTATCATTGCTAGGTTGAGCATCAACATGATCATCACTATTAATATTATCATTAGGCTCATGTTCATCACCAGATTGTGTCTCAGCGTCAGAGGCAGAGGCATCATTTGGACTCTCAGGTGTAGCAGCAACAGGGTTGCTAGCGTGCAAGTTCCTATCATCTTTCTTCTTCTTTCTATGATGACTAGGTGCATAAGTGCTAATTCCTTGAGAATCTTGTTCAATTCTCTTCGGATGACCCTCAGGATACAAAGGTTCTAGGGTCATTCTACCGCCTCTAGTAACGACTCGAACGGAATTATCATTCAACTCATTGAGCAAGTCATATTGAGCCTTAAGTACTTGTTCTACCTGAGTAGTAACCATAGAGGCATGTTTACTCAGAAGCTTAAGATCATTGACATTTCTGTCCACACAAACACTTAAATGAATAAGCATACGAGCATTATGTTCCAATTGTCTGCTAACATAATCATTGAAGCTTTTTTGTTTGGCGACAATGTTATCATATTCATCCAGGCATAGGCTAGCAGGTTTATCAAAAGGAATATCACTCTCATCAAACGTACGCACAGAATTTACTTCTACTACCTGTATCGGGTTATCAAGACCATGGATCTTTTCGATAAGTTGTAGATTTTTGACATCTTCAGATTTAATGCCTTTCTCTCGCATAGATTTCTTAGCTTCTTGCATATCTTCAGGATTGAGGAATAGAATACCTCTTTTCTTCGGAGTTGGCTTAGGAGGTGGTTCGGGAATAGTCCAAGCATTCTCATTGTACAAGATGTTATTCAATAGGATCTCAGCTTGTTCTACAGTTCGTTCCCTGAAAAGATAACCAACACAACTATCTAGGTGGTCTTTGGAAGTATCAGTAAGTCCATTATAGAAGATATCAAGTATTTCATTCTTCTCAAGAGGGTGATCAGGCAAAGCATTCAGTAGCTGGATGAGCCTCCCCCAACCTTGTGGGAGACTCTCTTCCTCAACTTGAGCAAAGTTGTATATTTCCTGGGGGCTACGCACACCACCAGGAGCAAGAGAAGTGAACCAAGTCTTAGCATCGTCCTTTAGCGAGAAAGGAAACAACTCTAGGATATAGTAGTGGCGGATCTTTGCCCCACTAGTGAATAGGGTGGCTATATCGTGCAGTTTGGTAAGATGGGCTACAATTGTTTCAGACTCATAACCGTGAAAAGGATCAGATTCGACCAGAGTGATTAACTCAGGGTTGACAGAGAATTCATAATCCTTATCGGTCACAAAGATAGGTGAACTTGCAAACTTCGGGTCATATTTCATCCTAGCGTTCAGAGACTTTTCTTTCCACTTGAGCAGTAACTTCTCAACATCATAGCTATCCTTACACACAAGAAAATCCTCAGCTATCTCTCCCTGCATAACATAACGTTCAGGCATAACAAGCAATTTAGGCATAGTAGCAGGTTCTACTTCAATAGCATCAGCAGTTTCAGAAGTATCATCATATCTAGGAGCAACTCTAGCGATTTGTGCATCAAGGAATGCACCTAGCGGCAAAGAAGTATCAGGCATATCATCATCAGGCAAAGTAGTATCAAGCATAGCATCATGATGCAAAGCAGTATCAAGCATAGCATCATCATAAGCATCAGGGGCAGCAGAAGTAGCATCATCAAGCACATGCGACATATCAAGATTTCTAGCAGGAGGTGATGTCACAAACTTACTCGAAACTAAAGGTGAATCAAGTGCAGAGCTAGATGCCAGTTCCTTACCCGTCCTCGTAGTTGAGGGCAAGATTTCAGTTCTTGGATCTTTCGGATTGCTCATAGTGACCAACACACGTAAATCCCAAGTGACTCAGAGAATATAGTTGTGCCTCCCCGGCAACAGCACCAGAAAAATGTCTTGATGACCCACAAGTATAGGGGATCGCAATAGTTTTTGAGGGTAGAGTATTGAACCCAAATTTATTGATTCGACACAAGGGGAAGCGAAAGAATATTCTCAAGTATTAGTAGCTGAGTTGTCAATTCAACCACACGTGAAAGATGAGTGTCTGCAAGCAAAGTATCAGTAGCAAAGTAGTATGATAGCAACGATGCCAGAAAAGGGTCTGTTGTCGGCAGACTATTCCTGACTTGTTGTATAAATGGCGCCAGTAAAGTGTTGCAGCGAGTAACATCAAAGTAGCAAGTAACATCAGTAGTGACAGCAGCAGCAAGTAACAACAGTAGTGACATCAGTAGCAAGTAGCAGCAGTAGCGGCAAAGTAACGTAGCAAGGACCAGTAGTAAAAGACTCGTAGGCAGTGGATTGATGATGGATGAGTATGCCGGATGTGATTCATCATGTAACAGCTATAACACGGAGAGAGAAGTGACTAGCTCCCGTTCGTCAATCTAATTTAGGCATGTATTCCGTATGTAGTCATACATGCTTAGGGAAAAGAACTTGCATGAGATCTATTGTCCATCCCTCCCGTGGCAGCAGGGTCCTAATGGAAACTACGGGATATTAAGGTTCTCCTTTTAATAAAGAACCGGACCAATGCATTAACACGTGTTGAATACATGAACTCCTCATACTATGGTCATCTCCGGGAGTGGTTCCGGCTATTGTCACTCCGGGGTTGCCGGGTCATAACACATAGTAGGTGACTACAACTTGCAAGATAGGATCTAAAACACACATATATTGGCGACAACATAATAGGTTCAAATCTGAAATCATGGCACTCAGGCCCTAGTGACAAGCATTAAGCATGGCAAAGTACTAGCAACATCAATCTCATAACATAGAGGATACTAGGGATCAATCCCCGTCAAAACTAACTCGATTACATGAGAGAACTCATCCAACTCATCACCGTCCAACAAGCCTACAATGAGATTACTCACGAACGGTGAAGAGCATCATGGAATTGGCGATGGAGGAAGGCTGATGATGACGATGGCGACGATTTCCCCTCTCCGGAGCCCAGAAGGGACTCCAGATCTACCCTCCAGATGAAGAACAGGAGGTGGCGGCGCCTCCGTATCGTAAAACGCGATGAATCTTTCTCCCTGATTTTTTTCCGGGCGAAACCGAATATATAGAGCTGAGTTTGGAGGCGGTGGAGTCTTGTGGGCCCCACAAGCCTGGTTGGTGCGGCCTGGAGGGGGGGGGGGGTGGCTGCGGCCAGTGGGATTGTGGCCCACTGGCTCACCCCCTCTGGTGGATCTTTGCGCAGGTATTTTTAATTAACTCTAGAAAAATTCTCCGTAAATTTTCAGGTCATTCTGAGAACTTTTATTCCTGCACAAAAACAACACCATGGCAATTCTGCTAAAAACAACGTTAGTCCGGGTTAGTTCCATTCAAATCATGCAAATTAGAGTCCAAAACAAGGGCAAAAGAGTTCGGAAAAGTAGATACGAATGAGACGTATCACGGCCGCAGCGGCCGGCTTAGCAAGCGGGCGAGGCGGGAGCGGCGGCCACATTGGTGACCGACTCAGCGAGTGGGCGAGACGGGAGCGGCGGCCGCAGCGGCCGGCTCAGCGAGCGGGCGAGGCGGGAGCGGCGGCCGCAATGTCGGCCGACTCGGCGAGCGGGCAAGACGGGAGCGGCGACTGCAGCGGCCGGCTTAGCGAACGGGCGAGATGTGAGCGGCTGAAGGCACAAACAAAGGCTTAGTGCATGGACGGCGCCTGGCACCACCGACACTCAAGGTGCGACGGCAACTCGAGGTGAGGACGGCATCAGACACCACCGGCGCTCAAGGTGCAACTATGACTCGAGGCAAGGTTAAGTATGAGTCGGTTGACAACTAGGCCGGTGAGTCGGAGACGAGGTCGAGGCAGAGCGGAGGCAAGTCGGGACGAGGTCGAGTGCTCCTCCGCAGCACATGGCACAGCTGGCCTAGAGCCACAGGTTCGCTTGTAGGAGCGCAGCTGCCAGAGCCGGGCGTGCGTCTAAGGCAAAATGTTGCGGGTCTAGGCATGGCCAGAATATCAAGGCGAGTCGGCGGTCTCATCTGCTTCCAGACCGGGGCCGTCTTTTTCAGTCCATGTCTGCTTCTTCCTCTTGATTGTACTAGCGTACAGATTTCGTGGTTCCAGCGTATGTGTATAGGCGTCGTTCTCATCTGCTTCCAGGTCGGGGCCGTCTTTTTCCAGTCTGTGTCCGCTTCTTCCTCTTGATCGTACTAGCGTACGGATTTCGTGGTTCCAGCGTATGTGTATAGGCGTCGTTCTCCTCTTGTTGATCAATCTGACAAAAGGTGATCCTGAGTCGATTACAGCGGTGGCGGCTGATAATTGTGTGGTGGATGTAGTAATTGGAGGCCAAATATTGTAGGTTTTGTAATCAAGTACTAATTGATGTAACATGTGATGATTCTTTTGGATTTGGTCATGTCTTCATGTCACAAAGTAATAGCATTTGCTCATGGTTTCCTCGAGACTTGGATCCTTCTGATTTGATCTGAACGAGCCAAGCGTAATAGCAGTCAGACTCGGCCGCCGCACATATTGCTACTACAACAAGAAATTTGACTGCTCGAACTCCACGACTTGTGGCGGCTTATAGACGTGCAACCCTAATTCTTTCTTCATGTCAGACACGTCTTGATCTGGTTTTGTATATGCCTTTTTGACTGCCTTGTTGTAATTTTTCCGTGGCATTGTTCGTCGAAATCGATATTGAAATTGGAGTTCGATCATCGAGCCGACTCTTGTGGATCTGGCGGGTCATAAGTTTCTCGATCCCTAGGAGAGATCCCTTCAAAAACACAATTCCACCGTGCGACTAGCCCCATGGTGGGCGCCAACTGTCGTGGTTTTGTCACGGTAGATGTCCTCGTACAATGACTTAGGTGTGAGGCCATCGCAACCATGTGGCGGCATGAAGGGGTTGGTCGGAATCGAGAGACGCGAGTTTACCCAGGTTCGGCCCCTCCAATGGAGGTAAAAGCCTACGTCCTGCTTGTGCTTCATTGATGAAGATGATGATCTCAATTACAAGGGTGCAGACTCGCCACCTCTAATCTCGTGGGTGTCTAATCTATCTATCTCATGATTTGTATTGTCTAGACCTAAGTTGTGAATGTGTCTATTGAGACGTCTAAAAAACTTAACCCTCTTGGGGTGTCTCCCCCCTTATATAAGCTGAAGGGGCAAGTTACATATAGAGCCCAAGCCGGATTTAGGCTTAGCATATTATGACTCTCCATCACGGGCTTCTCTTCGTGGGCTTCTGAGTCCCGGGCGACTTACAAACGGATTGCTGAGTCCCGAGCTACTTACAAACGGATTGCTGAGTCCCGGGCGACTTACAAACATTTTGCTGAGTCCCGGGCGGCTTACGACCGGGCTGCTTACAACCGGGCTGCTTACAACCGGGCTGCTTACGACCGGCTGCTTACAAACGGATTGCTGAGTCTCGGGCGGCTTACGACCGGGCTGCTTACAACCGGGCTGCTTATGACCGGGCTGCTTACAACCAGATTGCTGAGTCCCGGGCGGCTTACGACCGGGCTGCTTACAACCGGGCTTCTCTTCAAGACTCATCTTCACGGAATCATTTCCGGAACTTGACTGTCTGGCGGGTTATAACTGTCTGCCGAGTCATAACTGTCTGCCCAGTCATAACCGTCTGCCGGGTCATACCGCGGGGTATATCCCCGACATTACTACTGAAGGTACAACTTAGCAATATAGTAAACGCATCTGCAAGCACAAACATTAGTTTAAAGACAACCCTATTGCTCCTGCCGGTTGCCGTAGTATCGACGTGCAAGTCGATATTAACTATTACAACATGATCATCACATACATCCAATATATCACATCATGTCTTTGGCCATATCACATCACATGCATACACTGCAAAAACAAGTTAGACGTCCTCTAATTTGTTGTTGCATGTTTTACGTGGCTGATATGGGTATCTAGTATGATGACATCTTACTTACGCAAAGCCACAACGGTGATATAAAAATTGCTATTTAACCTTTCTCCAAGGACCGCCTCGGTCAAAACCGATCAACTAAAGTTGAAGAAACAGACACCCGTCAGTCATCTTTATGCAACAAGTTGCATGTTAGTCGATGAAACCGATCTCTCGTAAGCGTACGAGTAAGGCTGGTCCGGGCCGCTTCAATCCAACAATACGGCCGAATCGAGAAAAGACTAAGGAGGGCAGCAAATCGAACATCAACGCCCACAAAAACTATTGTGTTCTACTCGAGATTACATCTACGAGTGGGAGATCAAATCCACATACCCTTGTAGATCGCTAAGCGAGAAGCATTAAGAAACGCAGTTGATGTAGTGGAACTACTTCGTGATTCAAATCACCGTTGTCCCACGATCCGTCCCGATCGAGCACCAAACGGACGGCACTTATGCGTTCAGCACACGTACAGCTCGATGACGATCTCCGCCTTCTTGATCCAGCAAGAGAGACATGGAAGTAGATGGGTTCTCCGGCAGCGTGACAGCGCGCCGGTGATGGTGATGATATTATTCCTGCAGGGCTCTGCCCGAGCTCCGCAGAAATCCGATCTAGAGGAAGAACTACGAAGTAGAGGTCTAGGGTTGCACGTGGCAAAGTTGTGTCTCAAAACCCCTAAAACCTCTAGTATATATAGGAGGAACCAAGGGGTGGGGCTTGCCTCCTACTCCAACTAGGAGGGCGCCGGCCAAGGGAGGGAGGAGGGACACCTTCTCCAATTCGGTTTGGAAGGAGGAGTCCCTTCCTTCCTTCCCACCTCCTCTTTTTTTCCTTTGATTTTTTATTCTTGGCTGAAATAGTCCTATTGGGCTGGCCTCACTAGCCCACCAAGGGATGGTGCTCCACCCATGGGCCTATTAGGTTCTCTTCCAGGTGGGTGGCCCCTCCCGGTAAAAACCCGGAGCCGATTCGTACCTCCCGGTACACTGTCGGTAATGCCCGAAATCTTTCCGGAAGCCAAATGAAACAATCCTATATATCAATCTTCGTTTCCGGACCATTCCAAAAACCTTCGTGACGTCCGTGATCTCCTCCAGGACTTCAAACAAAACTTTGGTCACCAGCACCTATAACTCAACTATACCGAAACGTCACCCAACCTTAAGTGCGCAGATCTTGCGGCTTCGAGAACTATGTAGACATGAACTGAGACACTCCCCGGTCAATATCCAATAGCGGGATCTGGATGTCCATATTGGATCCTACATATTCTACGAAGATCTTATCGGTTGAACCTCTGTGCCAAGGATTCATATAATCCCGTATACCATTCCCTTTGCCCTTCGGTATGTTACTTGCCCGAGATTTGATCGTCGGTATCCCTATACCTATTTCAATCTCGTTATCGGCAAGTATATTTACTCGTTCCGTAATACAAGATCCCGTGACTAAAAGTTTAGTCACATTGCTTGCAAGGCTTATATGTGATGTTGTATTACTGAGTGGGCCCCGAGCTACCTCTCCGTCACACGGAGTGACAAATCCCAGTCTTGATCCATGCTAACTCAATGGACACCTTTGGAGATACCTTTAGAGCACCTTTATAGTCACCCAGTAACATTGTGACGTTTGATACACACAAGGTATTCCTCCGGTGTCAGTGAGTTACATGATCTCATAGGAATGATCTCATAGGAATGAATACTTGACACGCAGAAAACAATAGCAACAAAATGACACGATCACATGCTACGTTTATAGTTTGGGTCTTGTCCATCACATCATTCTCCCAATGATGTGATCCAGTCATCAAGAGACAACACTTGTATATGGTCAGAAAACCTTAACCATCCTTGATCAACTGGCTAGTCAACTAGAGGCTTACTAGGGACATAGTTTTGTCTATATATCCACACATGCATTTATGTTTTCATTCAATACAATTATAGCAAGGATAATAAACGATTATCTTGAAACAGGAAATATAATAATAACTATTTTATTATTGCCTCCAGGGCATATTTCCAACAAGGTCTGTTGCACCGGTTGTGGGTTCTGATACGTTATGTGGATGTATTGGTGACGACACCGGTTTTAGATATGGGGAGTGAGAGCACTCCACATTATCGAGTTTTGTAGGTGTGAGTGGTGGCTTCAGATGGTTTGATGTATGTTCTTGTTAGACCTATGTTGAATAATTAACAAAAATGGCCATATGCATCTATTGATGCACATGCCGGGGGTTTGAACCTCCTTTTCCAAAAAAAAGCTAGGTCAAGGTAGTTGGAAAATGTGATTGACTGGAAACAAACTGTTGGGGAACGTCGCATGGGAAACCAAAATTTCCTACGCGCACGAAGACCTATCATGGTGATGTCCATCTACGAGAGGGGATGGGTGATCTACGTACCCTTGTAGATCGTACAACAGAAGCGTTAGTGAATGCGGTTGATGTAGTGGAACGTCCTCACGTCCCTCGATCCGCCCCGCGAACAATCCCGCGATCAGTCCCATGATCTAGTACCGAACGGACGGCACCTCCGCGTTCAGCACACGTACAGCTCGACGATGATCTCGGCCTTCTTGATCCAGCAAGAGAGACGGAGAGGTAGAAGAGTTCTCCGGCAGCGTGACGGCGCTCCGGAGGTTGGTGATGATCTTGTCTCAGCAGGGCTCCGCCCGAGCTCCGCAGAAACGCGATCTAGAGGAAAAACTATGGAGGTATGTGGTCGGGCAGCCGTGAGAAAGTCGTCTCAAATCAGCCCTAATTGCTCCATATATATAGGAGGAGGGAGGGGGACCTTGCCTTGGGGTCCAAGGGACCCTCAAGGGGTCGGCCGAGCCAAGGGGGGGAGGACTCCCCCCCCAAACCGAGTTGGACTTGGTTTGGTGGGAGAAGTCCCCCTCGCTTCCCACTTCCTCCCTCTTTTTTTTTCTTTTCCTTTGATTCTTTATTCTTGGCGCATAGGCCCCCTTGGGGCTGTCCCTCCAGCCCACTAAGGGCTGGTGTGTCTCCCCAAAGCCTATGGGCTTCCCCGGGGTGGGTTGCCCCCCCCGGTGAACTCCCGGAACCCATTCGTCATTCCCGGTACATTCCCGGTAACTCCGAAAACCTTCCGGCAATCAAATGAGGTCATCCTATATATCAATCTTCGTTTCCGGACCATTCCGGAAACCCTCGTGACGTCCGTGATCTCATCTGGGACTCCGATCAACATTCGGTAACCAACCATATAACTCAAATACGCATAAAACAACGTTGAACCTTAAGTGTGCAGACCCTGCGGGTTCGAGAACTATGTAGACATGACCCGAGAGACTCCTCGGTCAATATCCAATAGCAGGACCTGGATGCCCATATTGGATCCTACATATTCTACGAAGATCTTATCGTTTGAACCTCAGTGCCAAGGATTCATATAATCCCGTATGTCATTCCCTTTGTCTTTCGGTATGTTACTTGCCCGAGATTCGATCGTCGGTATCCGCATACCTATTTCAATCTCGTTTACCGGCAAGTCTCTTTACTCGTTCCGTAATACAAGATCCCGCAACTTACACTAAGTCACATTGCTTGCAAGGCTTGTGTGTGATGTTGTATTACCGAGTGGGCCCCGAGATACCTCTCCGTCACACGGAGTGACAAATCCCAGTCTCGATCCATACTAACTCAACGAACACCTTCGGAGATACCTGTAGAGCATCTTTATAGTCACCCAGTTACGTTGCGACGTTTGATACACACAAAGCATTCCTCCGGTGTCCGTGAGTTATATGATCTCATGGTCATAGGAACAAATACTTGACACGCAGAAAACAGTAGCAACAAAATGACACGATCAACATGCTACGTCTATTAGTTTGGGTCTAGTCCATCACATGATTCTCCTAATGATGTGATCCCGTTATCAAGTGACAACACTTGCCTATGGCCAGGAAACCTTGACCATCTTTGATCAACGAGCTAGTCAACTAGAGGCTTACTAGGGACAGTGTTTTGTCTATGTATCCACACAAGTATTGTGTTTCCAATCAATACAATTATAGCATGGATAATAAACGATTATCATGAACTAAGAAATATAATAATAACTAATTTATTATTGCCTCTACGGCATATTTCCAACAGTCTCCCACTTGCACTAGAGTCAATAATCTAGTTCACATCACCATGTGATTCCAACGAATCCAACACCCATATAGTTATGGGGTCTGATCACGTCTTGCTCGTGAGAGAGGTTTTAGTCAACGGTTCTGAAACTTTCAGATTCGTGCGTTCTTTACAAATCTTTATGTCATCTTATAGATGCTGCTACTACGTGCTATTCGGAAATGCTCCAAATAACTACTCTACTATACGAATCCGTTTCACTACTCATAGTTATTCGGATTAGTGTCAAAGCTTGCATCGACGTAACGTTTTACGACAAACTCTTTAACCACCTCCATAATCGAGAAAAATTCCTTAGTCCATTAGTTACTAAGGATAAATTTTGACCGCTGCTAGTGATTCAATCATGGATCACTCTCTGTACCTCTCAACATACTTTGAGTCAAGGCACACATCAGGTGCGGTACACAGCATGGCATACTTTAGATTCTACGGCTAAGGCATAGAAGACGACCTTCGTCTATTCTCTTTATTCTGCCGTGGTCGGGTTTTGAGTCTTACTCAAATTCACACCTTACAACACAACCAAGAACTCCTTCTTTGCTGATCTATTTTGAACTCATTCAAAAACTTGTCAAGGCATGCATCTTATTGAAACTTTCATTAAGCGCTTTTGATCCATCTCCATAGATCTTTGATGCTCAACGTTCAAGTAGCGCAATCCAGGTATTCCTTTGAAAACTCCTTTTAAACAACCTTGTATGCTTCACAGAAATTCTACATTACTTCTGATCCAAAATATGTCAACCACATATACTTATCAGAAATTCTATAGTGCTCCCACTCACTTCTTTGGAAATACAAGTTTCTCATAAACCTTGTACACACCCAAAATCTTTGATCATCTCATCAAAGTGCTTATTCCAACTCCGAGATGCTTGCACCAGTCCATTGAAGGATCGCTGGAGTTTGCATACTTGTTAGTATCCTTAGGATCGACAAAACCTCATGGTTGTATCTCATACAATGTTTACTCAAGGAAACCGTCGAGGAAACAATGTTTTGACATCCTACGTGCAATATTTCATAAATAATGCAGTAACTACTAACATAATTCTAACAGACCTTTAGCATCCCTACGAGTGAGAAAGACTCATCATAGTCAACTGTTTGATCTTGTCGAAAACATCTTTGCGACAAGTCGAGCTTTTCTTAATAGTGACTTATCACCATTATCGTCTGTCTTCCTTTTAAAGATCCATCTTTACTCAATAGAACTATGACCATCAAGTAGTTCTTCCAAAGTCTACACTTTGTTTTCATACATGGATCCTCTCTCGGATTTCATGGCTTCCAGCCATTTGTCGGAATCCGGGCCCACCATTGCTTTCTCCATAACTCGTAGGTTCATTGTTGCTCAACAACATGACCTCCAAGACAGTGTTACCGTACCACTCTGCAGTAGTACGCGACCTTGTCAACCTACGAGGCTTGTAGTAACTTGATTCGATGCTCGATGATCAACATCATCAGCTGTCACTTCAATTGGTGTAGGCGCCATAGGAACAACTTCCTACGCCCTGCTACACACTGGTTGAAGTGATGGTTCAATAACCTCATCAAGTTCTACCACTCTCCCACTCAATTCTTTCGAGAGAAACCTTTCCTCGAGAAAGGATCCGTTTCTAGAAACAAAACACTTTGCTTTCGGATCTGAGATAGGAGATGTACCCAACTGTTTTGGATATCCTATGAAGATGCATTTATCCGCTTTGGGTTCGAGCTTATCAGACTGAAACTTTTTCACATAAGTGTCGAAGCCCCAAACTTTCAAGAAACGACAGTTTAGATTTCTCTAAACCTCAGTCTATACTGTGTCATCTCAACGGAAATACGCGGTGCCCTATTTAAAGTTAATGCGGTTGTCTCTAATGCATAACCCATAAATGAAAGTGGTAATTCAATAAGAGACATCACAGCATGCACCATACTAAATAGTGCGTGGCTATGACGTTCAGACACATCATCGCACTATGATGTTCCAGGTGGCATGAACTGTGAAACAATTTCCACATTGTCTTAACTGTGTACCAAAACTCGTAACTCAGATATTCATTTCTATGATCATATCGTAGACAGTTCATCCTCTTGTTACGACGAACTTCACTCTGAAACGGAATTGAACTTTTTCAATATTTCAGACTTGTGATTCATTAAGTAAATACTCCTGTATCTACTCAAGTCGTCAGTGAAGTAAGAACATAATGATATCCACTGCGTGCCTCAGCACTCATTGGACTGCATACATCAAAATGTATCACTTCCAACAAGTTACTATCTTGTTTCATCTCAATGAAAACAAGGCCTTGCTCATGTGGTATGGTTTGCATGTCACTAGTGATTCGAAATCAGGTGAGTACAAAGATCCATCAGCATGGAGCCTCTTCATGCAATTTATACTAACATGACTCAAGTGGCAGTGCCACAAGTAAGTGGTACTATCATCATTAACTCGTATCTTTTTGGCACCAATATTATGAACATGTGTAACACTACGATCGAGATTCAATAAACCATTGACGGTGATTATTCAAGAAAATAGAGTAACCATTATTCTCTTTAAATGAATAATCGCATTGCAATAAACACGATCCAATCATGTTCATGCTTAACGCAAGCACCAAATAACAATTATTTAGGTTTAACACCAATCCCGATGGTCGAGGGAGCGTGCGACGTTTGATCATATCAACCTTGGAAACACTTCCAACACGTATCGTCACCTCGCCTTTAGCTAGTCTCCGTTTATGCCGTAGCTTTCATTTCGTGTTACTAATCACTTAGCAACCGAACCGGTATCCAATACCCTCATGCTACTAGGAGTACTAGTAAAGTACACATCAACATCATGTATATCTAATATACTTCTCTTGACTTTTGCCAGCCTTCTTCTCTACCAAGTATCTAGAGTTGCTCCGCCTCAGTGACTGTTCCCCTCATTACAGAAGCACTTAGTCTCGGGTTTGGGTTTAATCTCGGGTCTCTTCATTAGTGCAGCAACTGTTTTGCCGTTTCACGAAGTATCCCTTCTAGCCCTTTCCTTTCTTGAAACTTAGTGGTTTTACAAACCATCAACTATTGATGCTCCTTCTTGATTTCTACTTTCGCAGTGTCAAACATCGCGAATCGCTCAAGGATCATTGTATGTATCCTTGATATGTTATAGTTCATCACGAAGCTCTCACAGCTTGGTGGCAGTGACTTTGGAGAACTATCACTATCTCATCTGGAAGATTAACTCCCACTTGATTCAAGCGATTGTCGTACTCAGACAATCTGAGCACACGCTCAACGATTGAGCCTTTCTCCTTTACTTTGTGGACAAAGAATTTTGTCGGAGGTCTCGTACCTCTTAACAAGGGCACAAGCATGAAATCACAATTTCATCTCTTTAGAACATCACTTATGTTCCGTGACATTTTACAACGTTTTCGGCGCCTTGCTTCTAAGCCATTAAGTATTTTGCACTGAACTATCGTGTAGTCATCAGAAACGTGTATGTCGGATGTTCATAGCATCCACAGACGACGCTCGAGGTGCAGCACACCGAGTGGTGCATTAAGGACATAATCCTTCTGCGCAGCAACGAGGACAATCCTCGGTTTTACAGACCCAGTCTGCAAAGTTTTGCTACTATCAATTTTCAACTAAATTTTCTCTAGGAACATATAAAAATAGTAGAGCTATAGCGCAAGCTACATCGTAATTCGCAAAGACCATTAGACTATGTTCATGACAATTAGTTCAATTAATCATATTACTTAAGAACTCCCACTCAAAAAGTACATCTCTCTAGTCATTTGAGTGGTACATGATCCAAATCCACTATCTCAAGTCCGATCATCACGTGAGTCGAGAATAGTCTCAGTGGTAAGCATCTCTATGCTAATCATATCAACTATACGATTCATGCTCGACCTTTCGGTCTCATGTGTTCCGAGGCCACCTCCGCACATGCTAGGCTCGTCAAGCTTAACCCGAGTGTTCCGCATGCGCAACTGTTTTGCACCCGTTGTATGTGAACGTTGAGTCTATCACACCCGATCATCACGTGGTGTCTCGAAACGACGAACTGTAGCAACGGTGCACAGTCGGGGAGAACACAATTTAGTCTTGAAATTTTAGTGAGAGATCACCTCATAATGCTACCGTCGTTCTACGCAAAAAAAGGTGCATAAAAGGATTAACATCACATGCAATTCATAAGTGACATGATATGGCCATCATCATGTGCTTCTTGATCTCCATCACCAAAGCACCGGCACGATCTTCTTGTCATCGGCGTCACACCATGATCTCCATCATCATGATCTCTATCAAAGTGTCGCCATCGGGGTTGTCATGCTACTCATGCTATTACTACTAAAGCTACGTCCTAGCAAAATAGTAAACGCATCTGCAAGCACAAACGTTAGTATAAAGACAACCCTATGGCTCCTGCCGGTTGCCGTACCATCGACGTGCAAGTCGATATTAACTATTACAACATGATCATCTCATACATCCAATATATCACATCACATCGTTGGCCATATCACATCACAAGCATACCCTGCAAAAACAAGTTAGACGTCCTCTAATTGTTGTTGCTTGTTTTACGTGGTGACCATGGGTATCTAGTAGGATCGCATCTTACTTACGCAAACACCACAACGGAGATGTATGAATTGCTATTTAACCTCATCCAAGGACCTCCTCGGTCAAATCCGATTCAACTAAAGTTGGAGAAACCGACACTCGCCGGTCATCTTTGAGCAACGGAGTTACTCGTAGCGATGAAACCAGTCTCTCGTAAGCGTACGAGTAATGTCGGTCCGAGCCGTTCGATCCAACAATACCGCGGAATCAAGAAAAGACTAAGGAGGGCAGCAAAAAGCACATCACCGCCCACAAAAAATTTTGTGTTCTACTCGAGATTACATCTACGCATGAACCTAGCTCATGATGCCACTGTTGGGGAACGTCGCATGGGAAACAAAAATTTCCTACGCGCACGAAGACCTATCATGGTGATGTCCATCTACGAGAGGGGATGAGTGATCTACGTACCCTTGTAGATCGTACAGCAGAAGCGTTAGTGAACGCGGTTGATGTAGTGGAACGTCCTCACGTCCCTCGATCCGCCCCGCGAACAATCTCGCGATCAGTCCCATGATCTAGTACCGAGCGGACGGCACCTCCGCGTTCAGCACACGTACAGCTCGACGATGATCTCGGCCTTCTTGATCCAGCAAGAGAGACGGAGAGGTAGAAGAGTTCTCCGGCAGCGTGACGGCGCTCCGGAGGTTGGTGATGATCTTGTCTCAGCAGGGCTCCGCCCGAGCTCCGCAGAAACGCGATCTAGAGGAAAAACTATGGAGGTATGTGGTCGGGCAGCCGTGAGAAAGTCGTCTCAAATCAGCCCTAATTGCTCCATATATATAGGAGGAGGGAGGGGGACATTGCCTTGGGGGTCCAAGGGACCCTCAAGGGGTCGGCCGAGCCAAGGGGGGTAGGACTCCCCCCCCCCCCCAAACCGAGTTGGACTTGGTTTGGTGGGAGGAGTCCCCCTCCCTTCCCACTTCCTCCCTCTTTTTTTTTTCTTTTCCTTTGATTCTTTATTCTTGGCGCATAGGCCCCCTTGGGGCTGTCCCTCCAGCCCACTAAGGGCTGGTGTGTCTCCCCAAAGCCTATGGGCTTCCCCGGGGTGGGTTGCCCCCCCGGTGAACTCCCGGAACCCATTCGTCATTCCCGGTACATTCCCGGTAACTCCGAAAACCTTCCGGTAATCAAATGAGGTCATCCTATATATCAATCTTCGTTTCCGGACCATTCCGGAAACCCTCGTGACGTCCGTGATCTCAACCGGGACTCCGAACAACATTCGGTAACCAACCATATAACTCAAATACGCATAAAACAACGTCGAACCTTAAGTGTGCAGACCCTGCGGGTTCGAGAACTATGTAGACATGACCCGAGAGACTCCTCGGTCAATATCCAATAGCGGGGCCTGGATGCCCATATTGGATCCTACATATTCTACGAAGATCTTATCGTTTGAACCTCAGTGCCAAGGATTCATATAATCCCGTATGTCATTCCCTTTGTCCTTCGGTATGTTACTTGCCCGAGATTCGATCGTCAGTATCCGCATACCTATTTCAATCTCGTTTACCGGCAAGTCTCTTTACTCGTTCCGTAATACAAGATCCCGCAACTTACACTAAGTCACATTGCTTGCAAGGCTTGTGTGTGATGTTGTATTACCGAGTGGGCCCCGAGATACCTCTCCGTCACACGGAGTGACAAATCCCAGTCTCGATCCATACTAACTCAACGAACACCTTCGGAGATACCTGTAGAGCATCTTTATAGTCACCCAGTTACGTTGCGACGTTTGATACACACAAAGCATTCCTCCGGTGTCCGTGAGTTATATGATCTCATGGTCATAGGAACAAATACTTGACACGCAGAAAACAGTAGCAACAAAATGACACGATCAACATGCTACGTCTATTAGTTTGGGTCTAGTCCATCACATGATTCTCCTAATGATGTGATCCCGTTATCAAGTGACAACACTTGCCTATGGCCAGGAAACCTTGACCATCTTTGATCAACGAGCTAGTCAACTAGAGGCTTACTAGGGACAGTGTTTTGTCTATGTATCCACACAAGTATTGTGTTTCCAATCAATACAATTATAGCATGGATAATAAACGATTATCATGAACTAAGAAATATAATAATAACTAATTTATTATTGCCTCTAGGGCATATTTCCAACACAAACGGCCTGTTGCGAACACTTTGGTGTCCGCTTGGACAGATTTTCTATCAAAATTTAGGTTGGGTTTGTGTCTGCTGCAAACGCCTGCGCTGTCCTCCACTGGCCCGCCTATTGGAAATATGCCCTAGAGGCAATAATAAAGTGGTAATTATTATATTTCTATGATAATTGTCTATTATTCATGCTATAATTGCATTAACCAGAAACCATAATACATGTGTGAATACATAGACCAGAGTATGTCCCTAGTGAGCCTCTAGTTGGCTAGCACGTTGATCAATAAGTGATCATGGTTTCCTGGTCATGGGCATTGGATGTCATTGATAATGGGATCACATCATTAGGAGAATGATGTGACGGACAAGACCTAATCTTAAGCATAACACTAGATCTGGTTGTTCGTCTGCTAAACTTTTCTAATGTCAAGTATCATTTCCGGGTACCGTGATATTGTGCAACTCCCGGGTACCGTGATATTGTGATATCAAACGTCACAACATAACCGGGTGATTACAAAGGTGCACTGCAGGTATCTCCGAAAGTGTCTGCTGGGTTGGTACGTGTTGGGAATATGCCCTAGAGGCAATGATAAATAGTTATTATTATATTTCCTGTTACAAAGATAATCGTTTATTATCCATGCTAAAATTGTATTGAATGAAAAGATAGATACATGTGTGGATACATAGACAAAACAATGTGGCAACCCGATTCAACGAATCGGATTACCAATGTTTCCAACCCAGAGATCATGTCTTCTGGAAACACTCAACAACTTGGAACAGAATTGAACTGACTTATTGATGGAATAAGGTGACAGGTACATATGTTACAATGATAGCGAGGCCAAAGGCACCCTTGGTGCTGCAACAGTATCTACATTATTTATGAGACATAGTGGGGCCTCGAAACTACTAAGTACTTCTACAACGTAGCAGAATATAGCGGCAAACAGTGTAGCAGAACATAGCGGCAACTCCATACACAGGGACACTGTTGTGGACACTTCCTAGTATGCATCATCAGGACCTCCGTCCTCGGCTTCTCCTGCATCTGGCATGATACGCCAGGTGAGTACTTGGAATGTACTCGCAAGCTCATAATAACCAAGTAATGCAGCAAACAATAGCATGGCAATAAATTAGGAATAATACCACTTGGCTTTATAATATCCACTTACTCATGTCCGGGGTTGTCTCACAACCACCGGAATGCCTATCAAGCATCTCCATTCAACTGAAGGGTTCTTCCATCATTACTAACATCCACATGGTTGACCATCTACCGAGGTCTGGTCGGGCTGTCCATTACCATGGACACGGCTATTCGAATAGGTTTCACACTCTGCAGAGGTTGCACACTTTACCCACACTATGTAGTACTGACCTCGTGATCCCATTCGGGTGGACCAACATTACTCCAACGAAACTTGCCTGACCCGTGACTCTCTCATTGTATCCCCGGCAACCACTCCCTCCCGGAGTCTTGCCTTGGGTGGCCCAGTGTCCTCATGATACCTGCCACCATCGTGGCCAAACAAAACTGTCCCAACTAGGGACGGGCCCAACTCAACTTAACTGGGCTCATAGGGTTATCACCGCCCACCAGGCTAAGGTAGCACGCGTGCATAACCCTCCCTCTTTGGGGATATCGATGAAAGATCACGTGGACAACCCAAGTCACGACCTTCCCATACCGGGAAGATGTGGTTGTATGATTATGCTCGGACAAGTGATTCATGATCAACCACTAAGACATGGTAACCATAGTGATTTATAACAGTAAGCACATATTTCTATATGACTGTTTATTACATGATTATGTCCTAACAAGTTAAGTAAGTAAAATGCATGAAGATGTGAGTTATGCTATGCAAAACTACATCACATGGATATGATGGCTTGCCTTGATCGGTGGGGTTGTTCAAACACTCCTGGTCTTTAAAGTTTCCTTCTGAAAATGTGTTTGAAATAGGAAAAGAAAAGAAAAGTCATTTAATACCTTTTTATTCGTCAGAAATTCTATGAGTGTGGGAAAAATACCAAAATTTACCAGATTGTAGAGAAACTCAATACCAACTCAATGCAAAAAGAATCAAGTTATTTGGACTTGTAAATAAAAAGATTTAAATGGTCAAAGTTTCTGGTTGAATCTGGAATTAATAAAAAGAAAAGAAATCATGGCAGGGGGCTATGTCGAAGGCGTAAAGTGGAGGGGCGCCTCCACTTACCGCTTCGGTCGCGGGCCACAGCCGCTGGTAGGTGGGGCCTGCCACAAGAACAGAGAGAGGGAGGAGGGGAATAGAGGTAAGGCAGCCTTCCGGTGATGGTCGCCGGCGACTGAGACGGCGGCTATGCCTAGGATCGGGCGGTATGGGACGGGCGGTCGACGACACGCACGCACGTACCCGCAGCTTGGAGAGAGGTGGATAGACGAAGTCGTCCCCTTCTTCTCCGGCGGCGGCGGCTTCGGGTGGTCGTCGGAGACGAGGATTCCGGCGGGGAAAAGCTTGGGTCAGGGGTCGAGAAGCACCAGGGGAACATCCTGAACTCTTTGGTGGGGTTGAATAAGCTCTGGAGGATGCGGTTGGTGCTGTCGACGGTGAGGCTGCAGGAGGCGGAGCTCCGGCGATGTTTAAGCCCAGAGGGCCTCTAGGCCTTGGCTCGCTCTTCGGGAGGTCAATAGGTAGCAGCAGGAGGGGTGTGGAGAGCTCGAAGGGGTTGGATACTCCTTTAAATAGGCTGGCGACGATATCGGCCGATCTCTCCCTAAGCGGCGAGGATAAGCTCAACCATAGTCGCCGGAGGGCTGAGGTGGCGGAGGAGAGCAGGAGGCGATGGGATAGCTCCTGGCCTTTAAGGGCTCGCGGACGAGAACAGTGGACGGAGCCGTCAGTTCGGTCATGTGGCGGAGCTTGGCCGGGAGTGGTGGCGGCGTTTTCCGGCGACCCAGCACCTTCGAGAGGTGCCACGCGGCTCCTCAGGACCTCGTCGGCGCTCAGGACAAGGATGGGGCAGCGAATGATGGCTCGGAGCGGCTCGGTTGTCATTGAAGTTGCGCAGAGCGCGCTCTATGGCATGCCAGCACCGTGATCACCATGGTTGTGGATATCCTGATGTCACGCAGGCCTGGAGACCTTGTCCATTGCGTCGACCAGCCTCTCTTTAGTCACCATCCACTTTTTGCTCGATCAGTCACGGTCTCCTGCGACACGGAACATCAACAACAGTTTTTGTCTACAGACTTTGGGAGGTTTTAGAGCTCAAGTGGGTTGGGCTTGGAGTAAGATAGGATGTCTGGGACGATCATCATAGAAAAGACTCTAAGCTGGCAAAGTTTGGCAAGGTTTGAAGATGAAATGAATATAGTTCCTTTGAAAACCATCTTTCTCGTCCAGAACACAAATGAGCTCCTAGCACTCAATTGCAAGCTTTGCTATAAGTGAGACTTGGTGGGGAAGTGTCATTTGGTAGTGCACACATGCCCAAAAATTTGTAGCTCCATTGTGCACTCCTAGCTAGCACTTCCTTCAGAAGGGTTCAGTTTTAGCATAAACTTAACAGAGTTTTCGTGCTCAAAATTTGTATTGGGCCATTGGATGTTTTTACATATTGGAACTATATATCATCCCTAGTAACTACAAGAATTTATTGGGAATTTTCCAAAACAAGAATCATGGGGTTGCTTCACAAGGGGACAATTCTGGTCAGAAAAGAAATAATTATTCTGGCCAAAATTATCCATTGGAGAAAGAAATATTTTTGAATATTTTGAAATCATATGGTGTTGAGAAGATGTTGCAAAAGTTTTGGGTATTAAAGCTCATCCAAGCTATAAGTTGCTTCACAACCCATAGTGATGCCATGATTCCCAAAAATAGAAAGAGAATTGTTTGGAGGAATAAAATATTGCAAATAAATCTCAGAAAGGTTTTGGTAAGAAGCAAAAGGTTTTGGGTTGCTTGAGACAAGAAATCAGAGACTTCACAATCCAACTTGCCTTGAGAATTTGAAAATCCACCAAATTACAAGTGATCCTCTAAAATATTTTAAAAAGAAAAAGTTTGAAAAATGAGGGTGTTACAAACAATGTGCCTAGCAAGCCTCTACTTGGCTAGCCAGTTGGTCAAGGATAGTCAAGGTTTTCTGACTATGTGCAAGTGTTGTCGCTTGAGAACTGGATCACATCATTAGGAGAATCATGTGATGGACTAGACCCAAACTATTAACATAGCATATTGATCGTGTCGTTTTATTGCTATTGTTTTCTGCGTGTCAAGTATTTATTCCTATGACCATGAGACCATATAACTCATTGGCACCAGAGGAATACCTTGTGTGCATCAAACATTGCAACGTAGCTGGGTGACTATAAAGATGCTCTACAGGTATCTCCGAAGGTGTCCGTTGAGTTAGAATAGATCAAGACTGGGATTTGTCACTCCGTGTGACGGAGAGGTATCTCGGGTCCCACTCGGTATACAACATCACACACAAGCCTTGCAAACAATGTGACTAAGTGTAAGTGAACGGATCGATATGGTTGGCTAGAGGGGGGGGGGTGAATAGACAACGACCACTTTTTAATTAATCTTAGCAAGTTAAGGTAAACACTATGCGGGTTCACAAATAATATGACAATGAGGTGAACCCGATAGAATCTAACAATGAGAGCTAATAAGACAACTAAGATATAGTCACAAGCAAAAGCAAATACAAAGTAAAGGATAGAGATAACCACAAGTGGAACCGATGGAGACGAGGATGTGTTACCAAAGTTCCTTCCCTTTGACAGGAAGTACGTCTCCGTTGGAGCGGTGTGGAGGCACAATGCTCCCCAAGAAGCCACTAAGGCCACCGTATTCTCCTCACGCCCTCGCACGATGCAAGGTACCGTGATTCCACTATAGGTGCCCTTGAAGGCGGCGACCGAACCTTTACAAACAAGGTTGGGGCAACTCCACACAAAGCTTGGAGGCTCCCAACTAAACCACGAAGCTTCACCACAATGGAATATGGCTTTGAGGTGACCTCAACCGTCTAGGATGCTCAAACACCCAAGAGTAACAAGATCCGCAAGGGATTGGTGGGGGAATCAACTTTTCTCTTGGTGGAAGTGTGGATCTAGGCCTTCTCAACCAATCCCTAAAGAATCAACAAGTTTGATTGGCTAGGGAGAGAGATCGGGCACTTTTGAGCTTATGGAGCAACAATGGAGCTTAGAGAGGTAAGAGATAGGGTTCCTCAGCTAGAAGAACCCTTTATATAGTGGGGGGGGGAAATCAGACCGTTTTCCCACTCTCTGCCTGAGTACCAGCGGTACTACCGCTGTGCAGGAGCGGTACTACCGCTGGCCCCTTGGTAGTGCACAAGCACTACTACCGCCGGGAAAGTCTTCGCAAACGGGTCCGTCCATGAACTACCGCTAGGTAGGTGGAACAAAGCACCTGGAGCGGTACTACCGCTGACCAGGGGCGGTACTACCGCTGGCTAGCGGTACTACCGCTGGCTGCAGCGGTACTACCGCTAGCAGTCCAGCGGTACTACCGCTGGGGACCATTTTGCAGAGATAATCGAGACGAATAGGCGAGGGCCGCTCCAAAAGATAAGGAAAGGGAGAATGTGAAGTGTGCGTGTGTAAAGATAGATTCCACCCAAACCTTTCCACTACGGATCCCCTCTTAAAAGTACGGCTTTCCTATGACTCAAATAAAGAGAATCGTAGAGAGCGCCGTGCTTCCGTTCCAGAAGAGAGGAGACGTGTCATCTTGTGTCGTTGACGAGTGTTACCTGAAACCTTGACACACACGATTAGTCCTGTACGGTACTGTCATCAATCACCAAAATTACTTAGGCATAAACTATGCCCCAACAATCTCCCCCTTTTCGGTGGATTGATGACAATACCGGATTTGCACAGAGAATAATATGAGAACAAAAAGATAGAGATATATGACAATACGGGACATATGACTCACAACATATGATGGAAATAAATCTCACATAAGATCATGTCTCACAAAAGATAGCAAACGAGAATCAAACCAAGTTCGAAGCAAACCATATGAGATAAAGCAAAGCAATGCAAAGTTCGAAATGAAAGCAAATCCTAGACTATCTCCCCCTTTGGCGCAAGACACCAAAAAGGGGGCACACCTAATGCCACAGGTAACTACTCCTCGTCTTCAGGATCACCAGACTCGTCTGTCCCCTCCTGGTCGGTCTCCTCCTCCTCTTTTTCCTCATCGCCAAACCACTGGTACCCCTCAGCCTGCATCCAAGTGGCCTCAGGAGTGATGTCGTCCTCTGAGCCGCTGGAGATGTCCACATCCAAGGTCCTGAGAACACGCTTATGCCTCTGGCGGCTCTGCTTCTGAGCCACGTGTGTCTGGTACTGACCCTTGGCCTGCATACACAAAAGTGTCTTCATCTTGTCCTGCAGTTTGATAGCCCAAGATGGCATGGCTGACGAGCGGGACTGAGAGGCAATTCCTCTGTCAGCAGCGGTCTCTGTATCAGTATCCATGTGCTGAGAGGATGTAGATGGGTTGGCCCACTTGTCCTTGACACGAAGCCTGATCGGGTCATGCACAATGTAATCAGACTGTGCGTAGAGCACCTCATCCGGAAAAGCCTCTTCCCACTTATGGCAAATGTATGCGAACAGGTAAGGCCCGTAGATAGGAACCTTACGATTGATGATGCAGTTCCAGAGCTCTGTGAACATCACATCTGAAATATCCAGCTGAGCAGACTCCTGAGACATAGCCTCCTCACACAGTAACAACATCTCAGCCAAGTAGCCATGGACCTCATCGAAGTTACCACTCCGAGGGAAGAGGGTGTTGCGAAAGATCTGATGCATGATGTCCAGGTCCTTGGGAAGCACCCCCTTCCTCAGATACAGTGACTGCAGTCTGTCCTTTGCGGGGGCCCTATCGGTGGGGGCTGCAGCATGAGGACGCAGCCCAAGAGGAGTGTCAGCACCCTGAAAGTCAATGTGAAGGAACTGCATGAACTCAGTCCAGGAACCGGTCATCTTCTTTGACCCAGTCATCCAGATCATGGAACGCTGTGCATCAGGAGATAAATGGACTGTGACATAAAACTGAGCAACTGCAGTGGGATCAAAGTCCGTCTTGAAGGTGATGATGTCTTTGATGCCTAGTTTGTCAACCAGGGAGAGAGCATCACCAAAGTAGTCCATGTTCCGCTGAAGATGTGCCAGATCAATCCACTGAATAGAGACATGGTTCTTTTTGAAGTGAGCAATAACATCCTGATAGATCCTGCACTGGTCCCTTGCCCAGACATTTTCAACACCATCGATCACTTCCCTCTCCTTGAGATAGGGGTTCTTGGTGCGAAATTGCAGAAAGTCCTTGGGGGACATTGAACGGATATTGACCCTCTTGTCCTTGTGAGCGACCTTCTTGAAGGACTTCTTCTTGGGAGGCAGACCGGACGAGGCAGACCCCTCGGGCGCCTCTGGGTTGCGAAACTGTTTGGACTGCGTGTCCCGTGGGGGGTTCGAACGGCGAGCAGAGCCACCTGTGACACGGACCACAAAGCGAAAAAGAGGCGACAAGAAAAGTCAAGGCAATGAATCTTGAAAACGCAGAAAAAGTAAACACGCATTGCTAAGCACAAAACACAAAAAATACACGGTGAATGCTCCTGGCGGTAGTACCGCCACCCCTGGCGGTAGTACCGCTGGGGCCTAGCGGTAGTACCGCCAGTCCTGGCGATAGTACCGCTAGGGGTCATAGCGGTAGTACCGCTACCCCTGGCGGTAGTACCGTTGGGGTCCTAGGGGTAGTACCGCTACCCCCTGGCGGTAGTACCGCTGGGGGTTTGACTTTCAGATCTGACATATAAAACTCGTTTTCGAGGGCATGGACTGAATATGAACACTAAGACGTACACCCCATCCCTACTGTCATGAGGAACACTTAGTAACAAGAGGTACATACATGCCTAGGCTAGAGAGAGCACGTTTTAGATCTAATCCAAAAGTTCAAGTGTTCGATCTAAGACGATGAAATCCTAGAGCATGGCAGCAAACTCAACAACAAACCATCGGACCTATACTCCCCTCAAATATTTCCTTCATGCCATCCAATAACTAGCCATAGGATCAACAAGATAAATCCAATCCCCAATGCTCCTAACCCTAGAACACGAAGAACAACCAAATAGAAGAAGGGAGGAGCTTTACCGGGATTCATGGCTCTTGGAGTAGGAAGAAGAGATGAAGCAACCCTTCCACACCAACGGGGAGAAGGAGCTCCACGAAGTTAGATCCAAACAGGGGGTTTTCGGGCTAGGGGAGGGAGGAGCCACGAGGAAGAAGAAACAGATGTAAAAATCGGGCTCCCCCTCCCTTTATATAGCCCAAGGGGTACGGGCCAGTGGTAGTACCGCTGTGGCCCCGGCGGTAGTACCGCTAGCTGGCGGTAGTACCGCCAGGTGCAGCGGTAGTACCGCTGGGGTCCTGGCTTTAGTACCGCTCCCCCTTGAAACCCTAGAAATTTTCTAGCTGGTTGTGTTAGATTTTGAATCCTGGCGGTAGTACCGCTACCCCTGGCGGTAGTACCGCTGGGGTCCTGGCGGTAGTACCGCTACCCTGGCGGTAGTACCGCTGCAAATGTCACAACGCGGCCTAGGATAAGAGAAGAACGTGGGCAAATGACAAGTAAGTAAAAACGAGATAGCACCTAGAAAAATGTACTGACTTGTCATAGTATATCCTCTCCTTTATGCGCAAGAGAGGATGGAGGGGCGGTGGCCGAGACCACCTATGTTTGAGACAATGGTATGACACCGCGAAGAATTATCCTTGGGTTCATGACCAATGCTCGTCTTTGAAGCACAAGTGCCATGTGACAATGGCTAAAGTTAAAGACTAGATTGATTTACGCATAATGGGGGGAGGGAGAGTTCATTGAGAGAACAACACTCCCCCTATGTCCATGCCTACATCTAGACCAAGATGAAATGTAAAGTGAGGTGCAATATGCCTAGTTTCAATCCACATTACTTGAATCAATGATATTTAGCTCATGCCTTAACTCCCGGAACCTTGCTTCATCTAGTGGCTTGGTGAAAATATCTGCAAGTTGCTCTTCAGTGTGGATGAAGTGAACCTCAATATCACCTAGCTTGATATGTTCACGAATGAAGTGATGACGAATATCAATATGTTTGGTTTTGCTATGTTGCACTGGGTTGAGGGAAATCTTGATGGCGCTTTAATTGTCACATAGAAGAGGCACTTTGTCACAAGTGACACCATAATCCTTTAAAGTTTGCCTCATCCATAGCAATTGTGCACAACAACTTGCAGCCGCCACATACTCAGCCTCAGTGGATGATAAGGAGACGCAGTTCTGCTTCTTTGAAGACCAACTTACCAAAGAGCGACCAAGGAATTGGCATCCTCCAGACGTTGACTTCCTCTCCACACAATCTCCAGCCCAATCTGAGTTAGAATAGCCAACTAGATTGAAGTTTGCTCCTTTGGGATACCAGAGGCCAAAGTTTGGGGTATGAGCCAAATATCGGAAGATTCGTTTGACAGCCATGTAATGACTTTCTTTTGGTGCGGATTGAAACCGTGCACATATCCCTACACTCAACATAATATCCGGTCTAGATGCACAGAGGTAAACGAGGGATCCAATATGGAGCGGTATACCTTTTGATCCACTGCTTTACCATTGGGATCACTATCAAGCTTGCATCTGGTTGGCATGGGGAACTTGACCGGTTTGACATCTTCGAGCTCGAACCGTTTGAGTATGTCTTGAGTGTACTTGGCTTGTTTGATGAATGTCCCTTCTAGACCTTGTTTAATCTCGAACCCGAGGAAGAACTTCAACTCTCCCATCATGGACATCTCAAACTTCTCAGTCATTAGTGCAGCAAATTCTTCATTGAATGAAATGTTAGGAGAGCCAAAGATAATATCATCAACATATAGTTGGCATATGAACAAATCCCCTTTAACCCTCTTAGTAAAAAGAGTGGGATCAATCTTCCCAATTTCAAACCCACGATCTTGTAACAACTCAGTAATTTACTCATACCACGCGTGTGGGGCTTGTTTAAGGCCATAGAGTGCCTTATTGAGTTTGTACACATGATTGGGGAGCTTGGGATGTTCGAATCCCGGGGGTTGTTTGACATATACTAACTCATTCAAAGGACCATTAAGAAATGCACTTTTCACATCCATTTGCTGTAATTTGAAGTTATGATGAGAAGCAAATGCAAGTAACATGCGAATAGATTCTAGACGAGCAACAGGGGCAAAGGTTTCACCGTAGTCGATACCCTCGACTTGGGAGTAGCCTTGAGCCACCAATCTTGCCTTGTTTCGAATCACAATTCCATTTGCATCTTGCTTGTTCTTGAATATCCACTTGGTCCCGATGACATTATGTTCCTCCGTTGGCCGAGGCACTAAATCCCAGACTTGGTTGCGCTCAAAGTTGTTAAGTTCTTCGTGCATGGCCATAAGCCAATCCTCATCATCGAGCGCTTCCTGTACCTGTTGAGGTTCACAATACGAGACAAACGCGTGATGCTCACAATAATTCCAAAGCTGTTGACGGGTGGATACTCCCCTTTTTAAGCTGCCAAGGCCATTCTTCATAAGATGTGACTTGACTCTCAGCTTGTTCGCATTCTTGGCTGCTCGACGCTCCAAGAGTTCTTCATTAGATAACTGGGAAGATAGACTTGTTGCTTTTGTTTGCCCTTGCGTCTTGAGCCGGTTGTTGGAGCTCCAAACGGGAATTGTGAGACAGTCTCCTCATCATCTTGTCCTTCGACTTGAGCAGGTTCACTAGTTTGATCTTGTATTAGTGGTTGCTCTTGATCTTGATCTTGTGCTTCTACTTGTTCAGGATCTCGGGGTTGCACTTGATCTTGATCATGAGCAGGTTCGTAGTCTTGGGGTAGTACTTGAATATCATGGGGCATATCACCATTTTTAGGCAATTGATCTTGACCGAGAGCTTGATCAACTTGTTGAGAGTCTTCTCTTTGTTCATCGGAAGCGTGTGGGGCTTGTGGGGGTGATGGCTCCACTTGAGTAGAGCATTGTCCTTCTCCTTCGGCCACAAGGGGTTCCTCAATGGGGAGTATTTGGCCAATCCCCATTCTTCTTATGGCTTCGGGAGGAATTTCATCACCTATATCACAAAGACCACTTTGCTCCACTTGGGAGCCATTATTTTCGTCAAACTCTACGTTACACGTCTCCTCAATTAGTCCGGTGGACTTGTTGAGGACACGGTAAGCATGAGAGTTTGTAGCATAACCAACAAAGATACCCTCATGTGCTCTAGAATCAAATTTAGCTAACCGAGCTCCCTTTTTGAGAATGAAACACTTACAACCGAATACCCGGAAGTACTTGAGATTGGGTTTGTTTCCAGTTAGAATCTATACGGAGTCTTGTTCAAGCCTTTACGGATGTAGAGCCGATTGGACGCATGACATAATGTGTTGATGGTTTCTGCCCAGAAGTTGTATGGAGATTTGAATTCTGCCATCATTGTTCTTGCAGCGTCTATCAAGGTCCGGTTCTTCCTTTCTGCCACGCCGTTTTGCTGAGGGGTATATGGTGCAGAATATTGGTGCTTTATTCCCTCATCACCTAGAAACTCATCTAGGGTGTAGTTCTTGAACTCGGTGCCGTTGTCACTCCTAATCATCAAGATCTTTGCTTCATGTTGACGTTGCGCTTCATTAGCAAAGTTGATGACCGTTTGTTGAGTTTCACTCTTCCTTTTAAAGAAATATACCCAGGTATATCTTGAGTAGTCGTCAACAATCACTAAGCAATATTTTCTGCCTCCAAGACTATCAAATGTGGGAGGACCAAACAGATCCATATGGAGAAGTTCCAATGGCCTCTTAGTGTAGATAAGAGTCATTGGACGATGATCAGTTTCATGAATCTTTCCTTCAATGCAAGCACTGCAAACACGATCTTTAGCAAAGCTCACATTTTTTAGTCCACGAACATGGTCCTCAGTCAGAAGACTTTGCAAAGATCTCATATTGGCATGAGCTAAATGGCGATGCCAAAGCCAGCCCACGTCAACTTTAGCCATTAAACATGTCGCAGTCTTAGTGGGTCGCTTTGAGAAGTTCACCACATAGAGACCATTTTCGACATGTCCAACATAGGCTACTTTAAGAGTCTTGCTCCTTAGGAGGACCATCGTGTCAATATTAAAGAATGTGGAAAAACCCATGATTGCAAGTTGACGAACCGAAAGTAAATTGTAGGCAAGTGACTCAACAAGCATGACCTTCTCAATAGATAAATCTTGAGAGACGACCACCTTACCAAATCCCAATACCTTTGACGAGGATGCATCGGCGAATTGGACATGGGTGGGCATAGATGGAGAAGGATGCGCATCCACCACTAAGTCCTTGCTTCCGGTCATATGATTTGTTGCTCCACTATCGAGCAACCATGACACCCCACCGGAAGCAAACTCCTGCAATAGATCAAGGCTTGGTTTTAGGTACCCATTTTTTAATGGGTCCTTTCATGTTAGAGACAAGGGTCTTAGGAACCCAGATAGCCCATTCAATATCTTCATCGTAGGAACCAACAAATCTGGCATAAACATGCCCATCACTAGCACAACATAAAACATAAGAAGTGTTGAGTTTGCCGTCTGTGTTAGTAGGAGCGGTTTTGCCCTTCTTGGGGTTCCCATAGTCCACCTTGTTCCTGTTCACCTTCTCAGTCCCCTAACCCTCTTTGACAAAGATGTCCATCAGGGTGAGAGATCGTTTGTTCTTGTTCTTCCTTTTACCTTTTGACTTGGAGGTAAGTCCAAGTCCTTCCTTTCCTACAACACCCTTTTGAGTGCTCAAGAGATCGTTCAGACTCTTCTCACCTTGTCTGCATGCCACAAGGCCCTTCTCAAGTTTCTCCTTTAACTTGGCATTTTCCTCCATAAGATGAACATGCTAACAACAGGGGTTAGTTGTGTTGGAATTATGCCCTAGAGGCAATAATAAATATAGTTATTATTATAATTCTTGTATCAAGATAATCGTTTATTATCCATGCTATAATTGTATTGAATGAAGATTCATTTACATGTGTGGATACATAGACAAAACACCGTCCCTAGCAAGCCTCTAGTTGGCTAGCCAGTTGATCAAAGATAGTCAGTGTCTTCTGATTATGAACAAGGTGTTGTTGCTTGATAACTGGATCACGTCATTAGGAGAATCACGTGATGGACTAGACCCAAACTAATAGACGTAGCATGTTGATCGTGTCATTTTGTTGCTACTGTTTTCTGCGTGTCAAGTATTTATTCCTATGACCATGAGATCATATAATTCACTGACACCGGAGGAATACTTTGTGTGTATCAAACGTCGCAACGTAACTGGGTGACTATAAAGATGCTCTACAGGTATCTCGGACGGTGTTAGTTGAGTTAGTATGGATCAAGACTGGGATTTGTCACTCCGTGTGACGGAGAGGTATCTCGGGGCCCACTCGGTAATACAACATCACACACAAGCCTTGCAAGCAATGTAACTTAGTGAAGTTGTGGGATCTTGTATTACGGAACGAGTAAAGAGACTTGCCGGTAAACGAGATTGAAATAGGTATACGGATACTGACGATCGAATCTCGGGCAAGTAACATACCGAAGGACAAAGGGAATGACATACGGGATTATATGGATCCTTGGCACTGAGGTTCAAACGATAAGATCTTCGTAGAATATGTAGGATCCAATATGGGCATCCAGGTCCTGCTATTGGATATTGACCGAGAAGTCTCTCGGGTCATGTCTACATAGTTCTCGAACCCGCAGGGTCTGCACACTTAAGGTTCGACGTTGTTTTATGCGTATTTGAGTTATATGGTTGGTTACCGAATGTTGTTCGGAGTCCCGGATGAGATCACTGACGTCACGAGGGTTTCCGGAATGGTCCGGAAACGAAGATTGATATATAGGATGACCTCATTTGATTACCGGAAGGTTTTCGGAGTTACCGGGAATGTACCGGGAATGACGAATGGGTTCCGGGAGTTCACCAGGGGGGCAACCCACCTCGTGGAAGCCCATAGGCCTTGAGGGAGGCACACCAGCCCTTAGTGGGCTGGTGGGACAGCCCACAAGTGCCCTATGCACCATAGAGATAAAAATCAAAGAGAAAGAAAAAAAAAGGAGGATGTGGGAAGGAAGGGGGACTCCCTCCCACCAAACCAAGTCCAACTCGGTTTGGGGGGGGGGAGTCCTCCCCCCTTGGACTCGGCCGACCCCCTTGGGGCTCCTTGAGCCCCAAGGCAAGGTCCCCTCCCTCCCACCTATATATACGGAGGTTTTAGGGCTGATTTGAGACGACTTTTCCACGGCAGCCCGACCATATACCTCCACGGTTTTTCCTCTAGATCGCGTTTCTGCAGAGCTCGGGCGGAGCCCTGCTGAGACAAGGTCATCACCAACCTCCGGAGCGCCGTCACGCTGCCGGAGAACTCTTCTACCTCTCCGTCTCTCTTGATGGATCAAGAAGGCCGAGATCATCGTCGAGCTGTACGTGTGCTGAACGCGGAGGTGCCGTCCGTTCGGTACTAGATCGTGGGACTGATCGCGGGATTGTTCGCGGGGCACATCGAGGGACGTGAGGACGTTCCACTACATCAACCGTGTTCACTAACGCTTCTGCTGTACGATCTACAAGGGTACGTAGATCACTCATCCCCTCTCGTAGATGGACATCACCATGATAGGTCTTCGTGCGCGTAGGAAATTTTTTGTTTCCCATGCGACGTTCTCCGACAGTGGCATCATGAGCTAGGTTCATGCGTAGATGTATTCTCGAGTAGAACACAAAAGTTTTTGTGGGCGGTGATGTGCGTTTTGCTGCCCTCCTTAGTCTTTTCTTGATTCCGCGGTATTGTTGGATTGAAGCGGCTTGGACCGACATTACTCGTACGCTTACGAGAGACAGGTTTCATCGCTACGAGTAACCCCGTTGCTCAAAGATGACTGGCAAGTGTCGGTTTCTCCAACTTTAGTTGAATCGGATTTGACCGAGGAGGTCCTTGGATGAGGTTAAATAGCAACTCATATATCTCCGTTGTGGTGTTTGCGTAAGTAAGATGGGATCCTACTAGATACCCATGGTCACCACGTAAAACATGCAACAACAAAATTAGAGGACGTCTAACTTGTTTTTGCAGGGTATGCTTGTGATGTGATATGGCCAATGATGTGATGTGATATATTGGATGTATGAGATGATCATGTTGTAATAGAAATATCGACTTGCACGTCGATGGTACGGCAACCGGCAGGAGCCATAGGGTTGTCTTTATACTAACGTGTGTGCTTGCAGATGCGTTTACTATTTTGCTAGGATGTAGCTTTAGTAGTAATAGCATGAGTAGCACGACAACCCCGATGGCAACACGTTGATGGAGATCATGGTGTGGCGCCGGTGACAAGAAGATCGTGCTGGTGCTTTGGCGATGGAGATCAAGAAGCACGTGATGATGGCCATATCATGTCACTTATGAATTGCATGTGATGTTAATCCTTTTATGCACCTTATTTTGCTTAGAACGACGGTAAAATTATGAGGTGATCTCTCACTGAAATTTCAAGACGAAATTGTGTTCTCCCTCACTATGCACCGTTGCTACAGTTCGTCGTTTCGAGACACCACGTGATGATCGGGTGTGATAGACTCAACGTTCACATACAACGGGTGCAAAACAGTTGCGCACGCGGAACACTCGGGTTAAGATTGACGAGCCTAGCATGTGCAGACATGGCCTCGGAACACATGAGACCGAAAGGTCGATCATGAATCATATAGATGATATGATTAGCATAGGGATGCTTACCACTGAAACTATACTCAACTCACGTGATGATCGGACTTGAGCTAGTGTAAGTGGATCATGAACCACTCAAATGACTAGAGAGATGTACTTTTTGAGTGCGAGTTTAGCGAATAATTTGATTAAGTTAAACTCTAATTATCTTGAACATAGTCTAAGTCCACTTTGAATATTTGTGTTGTAGATCATGGCTCACGCGACAGTCATCCTGAATTTTAATACGTTCCTAGAGAAAGCTAAGTTGAAAGATGATGGAAGCAACTTTGTAGACTGGGCTCGTAATCTTAAGCTAATCTTACAAGCTGGGAAGAAGGATTATGTCCTTAATGCTCCATTAGGAGATGAACCACCCGCTACGGCTGATCAGGATGTTAAGAACGCTTGGTTAGCACGTAAGGAGGACTACTCAATAGTTCAATGTGCAGTCTTGTATGGCTTAGAACTGGGACTTCAACGTCGCTTTGAGCGTCATGGAGCATTTGAGATGTTCCAGGAGTTGAAGTTTATCTTTCAGAAGAACGCCCGGATCGAGAGGTATGAGACCTCCGATAAATTCTATGTTTGCAAGATGGAGGAAAACTCGTCTGTCAGTAAACATGTGCTCAAAATGTCTGGGTACTCAAACCGTCTAGCTGAGCTGGGGATTGAACTCCCGCAAGAAGCTATCACTGACAGAATCCTTCAATCACTGCCGCCAAGCTATAAAGGCTTTGTGTTGAACTACAACATGCAAGGGATGAACAAGTCTCCCGGCGAGTTGTTTGCGATGTTGAAAGTCGCAGAGTCTGAACTCCGTAAAGAGCATCAAGTGTTGATGGTGAATAAGACCACTAGTTTCAAGAGAAACGGTAAAGGCAAGAAGGGCAATTCAAAGAAGAGCGGCAAGCCTGTTGCCAATCCGACGAAGAAACCCAAAGCTGGACCTAAGCCGGAAACGGAGTGTTACTATTGCAAGGGTATGGGTCACTGGAAGCGCAATTGCCCCAAGTATCTGGCAGATAAGAAGGCGGGCAAAGAAAAATCAGGTATATTTGATATACATGTTATTGATGTGTACTTAACCGGCTCTCGTAGTAGTGCCTGGGTATTCGATACCGGTAGTGTTGCTCATATTTGCCACTCGAAGCAGGAACTGCGGCATAGACGAAGGCTGGCGAAAGATGAAGTGACGATGCGCGTAGGAAATGGTTCCAAGGTTGATGCAATCGCCGTCGGCACAATGTCACTTCAACTACCATCAGGATTAGTGACGAACTTAAATCATTGTTATTTAGTTCCTGCGTTGAGCATGAACATTATATCTGGATCTTGTTTATTGCGAGACGGTTACTCTTTTAAGTCAGAGAATAATGGTTGTTCTATTTCTATGAGTAACATCTTTTATGGTCATGCACCGAATGTGAGAGGATTGTTCATATTGAATCTTGATAACGATACGCATATACATAACAGTGAGACCAAAAGAGTTAGAGTTAACAATGATAGCGCCATATTTTTGTGGCACTGCCGCTTAGGTCATATTGGTGTAAAGCGCATGAAGAAACTCCATGCTGATGGACTTTTGGAGTCACTTGATTTTGATTCACTTGACACGTGCGAACCATGCCTCATGGGCAAGATGACTAAGACTCCGTTCTCAGGAACAATGGAGCGTGCAAGTGACTTGTTGGAAATCATACATACCGATGTGTGTGGTCCGATGAGCGTGGAGGCACGCGGCGGGTATCGTTATTTTCTCACCTTCACTCACGATTTAAGTAGATATGGTTATGTCTACTTAATGAAGCACAAGTCTGAAACATTTGAAAAGTTCAAGCAATTTCAGAGTGAAGTGGAAAATCATCATAACAAGAAGATCAAGTTCCTACGATCTGATCGTGGGGGTGAATATCTGATTTTCGATTTTGGTGCTCACTTAAGACAATGTGGAATTGTTTCACGGTTAACACCGCCTGGAACACCACAGCGTAATGGTGTGTCCGAACGTCGTAATCGTACTCTATTAGAGATGGTGCGGTCTATGATGTCTCTTACTGATTTGCCGTTATCATTTTGGGGCTATGCATTAGAAACAACTGCATTCACTTTAAATAGGGCACCATCAAAATCCGTTGAGACGACACCATACGAACTGTGGTATGACAAGAGGCCAAAGTTGTCGTTTCTTAAAGTTTGGGGATGCGATGCTTATGTCAAAAAGCTTCAGCCTGAAAAGCTGGAACCCAAAGCGGAAAAGTGCGTCTTCATAGGTTACCCAAAAGAGACAGTTGGGTACACCTTCTATCTCAAATCCGAGGGCAAAGTGTTTGTTGCTAAAAACGGAGCTTTTCTCGAGAAGGAGTTTCTCTCGAGAGAATTGAGTGGGAGGAAGATAGAACTTGACGAGGTTGTCGAACCTCTCATCCCTCTGGATGGTGGCGCAGGGCAAGGGGAAACCTCTGTCATTGCGACGCCGGTTGAGGAGGAAGTTAATGATGATGATCATGAAACTCCAGTTCAAGTTTCTGTTGAACCACGCAGGTCGACGAGATCACGTGCTGCTCCAGAGTGGTACGGTAATCCCGTCCTGTCAATCATGTTGTTAGACAACAATGAACCTGCAAATTATGAAGAAGCAATAGTGGGCCCAGATTCCAGCAAATGGCTAGAAGCCATGAAGTCCGAGATAGGATCCATGTATGAGAACAAAGTGTGGACTTTGGAGATACTACCTGAGGGCCGCAAGGCTATTCAGAACAAATGGATCTTTAAGAAAAAGACGGACGCTGATGGCAATGTAACTGTTTATAAAGCTCAACTTGTGGCAAAGGGTTTTTCACAAGTTCCAGGAGTTGACTACGATGAGACTTTCTCACTCGTAGCGATGCTTAAGTCCGTCAGAATCATGTTAGCAATAGCTGCATTTTTCGATTATGAAATCTGGCAGATGGATGTCAAAACGGTGTTCCTTAACGGTTTCCTTAAGGAAGAGTTGTATATGATACAACCCGAAGGTTTTGTCGATCCTAAGAATGCTAACAAGGTGTGCAAGCTCCAGCGATCCATTTATGGACTGGTGCAAGCATCTCGGAGTTGGAACAAACGCTTTGATGAGGTGATCAAAGCATTTGGGTTTATACAAGTGGTTGGAGAATCTTGTATTTACAAGAAAGTGAGTGGGAGCTCTGTAGCGTTTCTAATATTATATGTGGATGACATATTACTGATTGGAAACAACGTAGAGTTTTTGGAGAGCATAAAAGGTTACTTGAATAAAAGTTTCTCTATGAAGGACCTAGGAGAAGCTGCTTACATTCTAGGCATTAAGATCTATAGGGATAGATCAAAATGCCTGATAGGACTTTCACAAAGCACATACCTTGATAAAGTTTTGAAGAGGTTCAAAATGGAACAGTCCAAGAAAGGGTTCTTGGCAGTTCTACAAGGTACGAGATTGAGTAAGACTCAGTGCCCAGCAACTGATGAAGATAGAGAGCATATGCGCTCCGTCCCCTATGCTTCAGCCATAGGTTCTATCATGTATGCAATGCTGTGTACTAGACCGGATGTTAGCCTGGCCATAAGTATGGCAGGTAGGTTCCAGAGTAATCCAGGAGTGGGTCACTGGACAGCGGTCAAGAATATCCTGAAGTACCTGAAAAGGACTAAGGAGATGTTTCTCGTGTATGGAGGTGACGAAGAGCTCGCCGTAAAAGGTTACGTCGATGCAAGCTTTGACACAGATCCGGACGACTCTAAGTCGCAAACCGGATACATATTTATTCTTAATGGGGGTGCACTAAGCTGGTGCAGTTCCAAGCAGAGCGTCGTAGCAGATTCTACATGTTAAGCGGAGTACATGGCTGCCTCGGAGGCGGCTAAGGAGGGTGTCTGGATGAAGCAGTTCATGACGGATCTTGGAGTGGTGCCAAGCGCACTGAATCCAATAACCTTGTTCTGTGACAACACGGGGGCCATTGCCTTAGCAAAGGAACCGCGGTTTCACAAGAAGACCAGACACATCAAACGACGCTTCAACCTCATCCGCGACTACGTCGAGGGAGAGGACGTGAATATATGCAAAGTGCACACGGATCTGGATGTAGCAGACCCGCTGACTAAACCTCTTCCACGGCCAAAACATGATCAACACCAGAACTGTATGGGTGTTAGATTTATTACAATGTAATTCGCATGGTGATGTGAGGGCTAGACTATTGACTCTAGTGCAAGTGGGAGACTGTTGGAATTATGCCCTAGAGGCAATAATAAATATAGTTATTATTATAATTCCTGTATCAAGATAATCGTTTATTATCCATGCTATAATTGTATTGAATGAAGACTCATTTACATGTGTGGATACATAGACAAAACACTGTCCCTAGCAAGCCTCTAGTTGGCTAGCCAGTTGATCAAAGATAGTCAGTGTCTTCTGATTATGAACAAGGTGTTGTTGCTTGATAATTGGATCACGTCATTAGGAGAATCACGTGACGGACTAGACCCAAACTAATAGACGTAGCATGTTGATCGTGTCATTTTGTTGCTACTGTTTTCTGCGTGTCAAGTATTTATTCCTATGACCATGAGATCATATAACTCACTGACACCGGAGGAATACTTTGTGTGTATCAAACGTCGCAACGTAACTGGGTGACTATAAAGATGCTCTACAGGTATCTCCTAAGGTGTTAGTTGAGTTAGTATGGATCAAGACTGGGATTTGTCACTCCGTGTGACGGAGAGGTATCTCGGGGCCCACTCGGTAATACAACATCACACACAAGCCTTGCAAGCAATGTAACTTAGTGTAAGTTGCGGGATCTTGTATTACGGAATGAGTAAAGATACTTGCCAGTAAACGAGATTGAAATAGGTATACGGATACTGACGATCGAATCTCGGGCAAGTAACATACCGAAGGACAAAGGGAATGACATACGGGATTATATGAATCCTTGGCACTGAGGTTCAAACGATAAGATCTTCGTAGAATATGTAGGATCCAATATGGGCATCCAGGTCCCGCTATTGGATATTGACCGAGAAGTCTCTCGGGTCATGTCTACATAGTTCTCGAACCCGCAGGGTCTGCACACTTAAGGTTCGACGTTGTTTTATGCGTATTTGAGTTATATGGTTGGTTACCGAATGTTGTTCGGAGTCCCGGATGAGATCACGAACGTCACGAGGGTTTCCGAAATGGTCCGGAAACGAAGATTGATATATAGGATGACCTCATTTGATTACCGGAAGGTTTTCGGAGTTACCGGGAATGTACCGGGAATGACGAATGGGTTCCGGGAGTTCACCGGGGGGGGGGGGGGCAACCCACCCCGGGGAAGCCCATAGGCCTTGAGGGAGGCACACCAGCCCACTGGTGGGACAGCCCACAAGTGCCCTATGCGCCATAGAGATAAAAATCAAAGAGAAAGAAAAAAAAGGAGGAGGTGGGAAGGAAGGGGGACTCCCTCCCACCAAACCAAGTCCAACTCGGTTTGGGGGGGGAGTCCTCCCCCCTTGGACTCGGCCGACCCCCTTGGGGCTCCTTGAGCCCCAAGGCAAGGTCCCCTCCCTCCCACCTATATATACGGAGGTTTTAGGGCTGATTTAAGACGACTTTTCCACGGCAGCCCGACCACATACCTCCACGGTTTTTCCTCTAGATCGCGTTTCTGCGGAGCTCGGGCGGAGCCCTGCTGAGACAAGGTCATCACCAACCTCCGGAGCGCCGTCACGCTACCGGAGAACTCTTTTGCCTCTCCGTCTCTCTTGCTGGATCAAGAAGGCCGAGATCATCGTCGAGTTGTACGTGTGGTGAACGTGGAGGTGCCGTCCGTTCGGTACTAGATCGTGGGACTGATCGTGGGATTGTTCGCGGTGCGGATCGAGGGACATGAGGACGTTCCACTACATCAACCGCGTTCACTAACGCTTCTGCTGTACGATCTACAAGGGTACGTAGATCACTCATCCCCTCTCGTAGATGGACATCACCATGATAGGTCTTCGTGCGCGTAGGAAATTTTTTGTTTCCCATGCGACGTTCCCCAACAAGTTGCACAAGTATTATCAATTAACACAAAAGGAGGACAAGTAGAGATATCCTTGGTAAGCTTTGCCTGGAGTTGATCATGAGACTCTTTTAGAGAGAAATGAACACCTTTCAAGGTTTTGTGAGCCTTGTCAAGTATGTCAAATTCTTCTTTGAGTCTATCACGGCCAACCTCTAGAGCATACTTTTCAGATTTAAGCATGCGAGTAAGAACAACATCATGATCTAGTTTCTTTTGCATTTTAGCGCAGTCATCGTTATATGACTCCTCAAGAGCCAAACGAAGAGTGCGCTCTTCTTCTAGAGCACTAGATAATTCAGCAATTTCATCGGCATAGTCACGACTATGTCCCTGAAGCTCGGAGATGGTCTCCTCATGAGACTCAATGAGATCAGTGGCCTCACCCAGTTGTTCCAAGAGAGCAACAAAGTGCTTCTTGGGTTCTCCCTTAATAGTGCAGAGAAACTTATCAAGATCATGCTCATTAAGTTCTCCAACATCACTATCTTCAACACAATTTAACAATGAAGGAGCAGAAGCAATGTTGGTCTTAATGATGGGAGTTACCTGATTGGTACCTTTTGCCATGAGGCACTTGGTGATGTGGTTCTCGTTGGGGGCGTTGAAGAGAGACACCTTCTGGGAAGAGGTAGTGGCAATAGCAACAGTTGCTGTTGCCACTGTATCATCATCATCATCATCGGAAGGATACTCCTCTAAGGCCACCATCCCTTTTGGGTGAGGTTTCTTCACAAAGTTGTTCTTGCTAGGAAATGATTTGGTTTTGTCTTTGCGAATGAGCTTGCCTCCGTTGTCTTCCCTTTTCTCATAGGGACATTCTTCCACGAAGTGACTCACGTTGCCACAGTTATAACATGTCCTTACTCGTTGTTTGGGTTTGAATCCACTCGAGTTGTTCGTGTTGAAGGTGGGTCTTGAGTTCCTTTTATTTCCCAGAATTGCCTTGATGCAAGAGCCATGTGCTCGTGATAGGCATACTTTGTGTCTTCCGGGCAGCTCTCCTCTTCCTCATCTTCTTCTTCTTCAAGCATTGCTCTTGCTTTCAACGCAAGGTTCGGTGAAGTTGTCTTTGATCGAACACGAGCAAGTGCATTATCGGCTGTTTCGTTCATGATTGACATTGCAATGAACTCATCCAATACTTCACTGGAAGACAAGGAGTGGAAGTCTGGCCGCCGACGAATGACAGATGACATGGCTTTATTGAAAGGCATGATGGCTTTGAGAAACTTGCGCTTGACCCATGTGTCATCCACATCCTTACTCCCATGGTCCTTTAGTGCCACAGCAATAGCAGTGACCCTCCGATAGAGATCACGAGGGTCCTCTTCTTCCTTCATCACAAACTCATCGGCCTTATCAAGTATCACTTCATAGTTGGATCGTTGAATACTTGAGCTTCCCTTATACAACACGATAATATGCTCCCAACAATCCTTGGCCAATGTGAAGGGACGTAAGTGGGGAAGATCTTCAGGTGGCACAGCAGACTGGAGAATAAACAATGCAGACTGATTATATTGATTGTCTGCATCTTCTCTTGGAGTGAGGTTGCTTGGGTCATGGGGATAATATCCTTGCTCGATAATTCTCCACAAGTTTGTTGAGCTGTGATTCAAATGAGACTTAATAGAAAATACCCAGTTAGCAAAGTCACCTTTCGCAAGTTTAGGAGGAGGACCAACAGGATTAAGACGAGGTGCGAGAACAGGTCCTCCATATGCCATGGGAGATGAAACAGAAGCATATGTTCCAGTCCCATCCTTTTCGTGAGGTGAAGCAGGTCGCATACCTTTAGCCACTTCCTTAGAGGAGTTGGCCTCCGAATCGGAAATGGTGGGTTTAACCACTAAAACCGGTTCGGGTGAACTTTTAAGACCATCAATTAATTCTTTAAGCATGGTTTTGACTTCGCTCGTCAAGGACGTCTTGAGGGCTGCCATAGCCATATTCAAGTCGTCCCTTGTGACCGAAGTCATGAACATGTCCTCGGGTTGCCCACGGTTAACTTCCTCTCCGCCTTCCATACTCTTCGGGTGGTTAAACCCTTAATAAAGAGACGTGGCTCTGATACCAATTGAAAGGATCGATATGGTTGGCTAGAGGGGGGGGTGAATAGACAACGACTACTTTTTAATTAATCTTAGCAAGTTAAGGTAAACACTATGCGGGTTCACAAATAATATGACAATGAGGTGAACCCGATAGAATCTAACAATGAGATCTAATAAGACAACTAAGATATAGTCACAAGCAAAAGCAAATACACAGTAAAGGATAGAGATAACCACAAGTGGAACCGATGGAGACGAGGATGTGTTACCGAAGTTCCTTCCCTTTGACAGGAAGTACGTCTCCGTTGGAGCGGTGTGGAGGCACAATGCTCCCCAAGAAGGCACTAAGGCCACCGTATTCTCCTCACGCCCTCGCACGATGCAAGGTACCGTGATTCCACTATAGGTGCCCTTGAAGGCGGCGACCGAACCTTTACAAACAAGGTTGGGGCAACTCCACACAAAGCTTGGAGGCTCCCAACTAAACCACGAAGCTTCACCATAATGGAATATGGCTTCGATGTGACCTCAACCGTCTAGGATGCTCAAACACCCAAGAGTAACAAGATCCGCAAGGGATTGGTGGGGCAATCAACTTTTCTCTTGGTGGAAGTGTGGATCTAGGCCTTCTCAACCAATCCCTAAAGAATCAACAAGTTTGATTGGCTAGGGAGAGAGATCGGGCACTTTTGAGCTTGTGGAGCAACAATGGAGCTTAGAGAGGTAAGAGATAGGGTTCCTCAGCTAGAAGAACCCTTTATATAGTGGGGAAAAAATCAGACCGTTTTCCCACTCTTTGCTCGAGTACCAGCGGTACTACCGCTGTGCAGGAGCGGTACTACCGCTGCCTGCAGCGGTACTACCGCTGGGCCTCCAGCGGTACTACCGCTGGCCCCTTGGTAGTGCACAAGCACTACTACCGCCGGGAAAGTCTTCGCAAAAGGGTCTGTCCACGAACTACCGCTAGGTAGGTGGAACAAAGCACCTAGAGCAGTACTACCGCTGACCAGGGGCGGTACTACCGCTAGCAGTCCAGCGGTACTATCGCTAGGGACCATTTTGCAGAGATAATCGAGACGAATAGGCGAGGGCCGCTCCAAAAGGTAAGGAAAGGGAGAATGTGAAGTGTGCGTGTGTAAAGATAGATTCCACCCAAACCTTTCCACTACGGATCCCCTCTTAAAAGTACGGCTTTCCAATGACTCAAATAAAGAGAATCGTAGAGAGCGTCGTGCTTACGTTCCAGAAGAGAGGAGACGTGTCGTCTTGTGCCGTTGACGAGTGTTACCTGAAACCTTGACACACACGATTAGTCCTTTACGGTACTGTCATCAATCACCAAAATTACTTAGGCATAAACTATGCCCCAACAGTAAGTCACGGGGTCTTGTATTACGGAACGAGTAAATATACTTGCCGGTAACGAGATTGAAATAGGTATGAGGATACGGACGATCGAATCTCGGGCAAATAACATACCGAAGGACAAAGGGAATGACATATGGGATTATATGAATCCTTGACACTAAGGTTCTACCGATAAGATCTTCGGAGAATATGTAGGATCCAATATGGGCATCCACGTCCCGCTATTGGATATTGACCGTGGAGTGCCTCGGGTCATGTCTCAATAGTTCTCGAACCCGCAGGGTCTGCACACTTACGGTTCGGTGATGTTTTATTATAGTTGAATTATATGTGTGGTTACTGAATGGTGTTTCCCGGATGAGATCACGGACGTTACGAGGGTTTCCGGAATGGTCCCGAAACGAAGATTGATATATAGGATGGTTTCATTTGGTCACCGGAAGGTTTCGGGCAATTCCGGCAGTGTACCAGGAGTGACGAATGGGTTCCGGGTGTTTACCGGGAGGGCCCCACACACCCAGGAGTGAGTCCAAGGCCCTAGGGTGGCGCACCAAGTCCTTATTGGCTTGGTGGAGTCAGCCCAAGAGGGCTATGGCGCCACATAAGAAAATACCAAAAGAAAAGAAGAAAAATAAGGAAAGAAGGAGGTGGGAAGGAAGAGGAGGACTCCTCCTTCCCAAACCGAATTGGAGGAGTCCTCCTCCTCCTGGAGGCCGGCGCACCTTGAGGCCCTTGCGCCTCAAGGCTTGCCCCTCCCCTCCTCCTATATATAGTGGTGGTTTAGGGCTTTTTGAGACACAACTTTGCCACGTGCAACTCTAGCCTATTCCACACAGTTTTACCTCTAGATCGGATTTATGCGGAGCTCGGGCGGAGCCCTGCAGGAGTAGATCATCACCACCACCGGAGCACCGTCACACTGCCAGAGAACTCATCTACTTCTACATCTTGGTTGATGGATCAAGAAGGCCGAGATCATCATCGAGCTATACATGTGTTGAACGCGGAGGTGCCGTTCGTTCGGCGCTAGATCGGAACGGATCGTGGGACGGATTGCGAGATGGTTCGTGGGACAGATCATGGGACGGTTCAAGGGACGTGAAGACGTTCCACTACATCAACCGCGTTTCTTAACACTTCCCGCTGAGCGATCTACAATGGTACGTAGATCTAATCTCCACTCGTAGATGGACACCACCATGATAGGTCTTCATGTGTGTAGGATTTTTTTTGTTTCCCATGCAACGTTCCCCAACAATGGCATCATGAGCTAGGTTCATGCGTAGATGTTATCTCGACTAGAACACAAAAGGTTTTATGGATGGTGATGTTCGATCTACTGCCCTCCTTAATCTTTTCTCGATTCAGCGGTATTGTTGGATTGAAGCGGCCCGGACCGACATAACTCGTACGCTTAGGAGAGACTGGTTTCATCGATTGACATGCGACCTCGTTGCATAAAGATGACTGGAGGGTGCCTGTTTCTTCAACTTTAGTTGAATTGGTTTTGACCGAGGCGGTCCTTGTAAAGGTTAAATGGCGCCACATAAGAAAATACCAAAAGAAAAGAAGAAAAAAAAGGAAAGAGGGAGGTGGGAAGGAAGAGGAGGACTCCTCCTTCCCAAACCGAATTGGAGGAGGAGTCCTCCTCCTCCTGGCGGCCGGCGCACCTTGAGTCATGATACGTACATTTTGCATCATGATTTTATGTTTATATTTATCGCTTTATGGGCTGTTATTACACTTCACGGTACAATACTTATCCCTTTTCTCTCTTATTTTTAAGGTTTACATGAAGAGGGAGAATGCCGACAGCTGGAATTCTGGTCTGAAAAAGGAGCAAGTTTGAGATACCTATTCTGAGCAACTCCAAAAGCCGTGAAAATCAACGAGGAATTATTTTGGAATTTATAAAAAATACTGCCAGGCGCGGCCTACCCCCCTGGCCGCGCCTAGGTGGGTTGTGGGCCCCCTATTGCCCGTCGGGCTCCCATCTTTTGCTATAAGTAGGGTTTCATTCCATAAAAAATCAGGAGGAGGCTTTCGGGAGGATTTGCCGCCGCCACGAGGCAAAACTTGAGCATAACTTATCTAGAGCTCCGACAGGGTCGTCCTGCCGGGTAAACTTCCCTCTCGGAGGGGGAAATCATCGCCATCATCATCACCAACACTCCTCTCATCGGAGGGGACTCATCACCATCAACATCTTCATCAACACCATCTCATAACCAAACCCTAGTTCATCTCTTGTAACCAATCTCCGTCTCGGGACTCCGATTGGTACTTGTAAGGTTGCTAGTAGTGTTAATTACTCTTTGTAGTAGATGCTAGTTGGATTACTCGGTGGAAGATTATATGTTCAGATACTCAATGCTATTCAATACCTCTCTGGTCATGAACATAATTATGCTTTGTGAGTAGTCACTTTTGTTCCTGAGGACATGGGATAAGTCTTGCTATAAGTAGTCATGTGAATTTGGTATTCGTTCGATATTTTGATGCGTTGTATGTTGTCTCTCCTCTAGTGATGTTATGTGAACGTCGACTACATAACACTTCACCATTATTTGGGACTAGAGGAAGGCATTGGGAAGTAATAAGTTGATGATGGGTGATAACCCACGGGTGTAGGGGATCACAACAGTTTTCGAGGGTAGAGTATTCAACCCAAATTTGTTGGTTCGACAGGGGAAGTGAAAGAATATTCTCGAGTATTAGTCGTTGAGTTTGTCAGATTCAACCACACCTGAAAGATTAGTGTGTGCAAGCAAAGTATCAGTAGCAAAATGGTATGATAGCAACGGTGCCAGAAACGATCTGTTGACGGCAGACTATTCCTAACTGTTGTATCAGTGGCGCGAGTAAGTTGCCCGTGGACGGAGAACTATTCTTCCCCGACAACGTTTGATGAAAAAGGATCTTGCAACAAGTAGCAGCGAAGTAGCAAGGAACAACAGTAGCAGCAGCAGCAGAATAACAGCAGTAGCAAAAGTAGCAACAAAGTGGCCCAATCCCTTTTGTAGCAAGGGACAAGCCTAGACAAAGTAACGTAGCGAGGACCAGTAGTAAAAGACTCGTAGGCAGTGGATCGGTGATAGATGACTATGACAGATGTGATTCATCATGTAACAACTATAACACGGAGAGATAAGTTACTAGCTCCCGTTCATCAATCTAATGCAGGGATCTATTCCGTATGTAGTCATACATGCTAAGGGAAAAGAACTTGCATGACTACAACTTGCAAGATAGGATCTAGAACACACATGTATTGGCGACAACATAATAGGTTAAGATCTGAAATCATGGCACTCGGGCCCTAGTGACAAGCATTAAGCATAGCCAAGTAGTAGGAACATCAATCTAGAACATAGTGGATACTAGGGATCAATCCCCATCAAAACTAACTCGATTACATGATAGATCTCATCCAACTCATCACCGTCCAGCAAGCGTATGATGAGATTACTCACGAACGATGAAGAGCGTCGTGGAATTGTCGATGGAGAAAGGTTGATGATGACGATGGCGACGATTTCCCCTCTCTGGAGCCCGAAACGGACTCCATATCCGCCCTCCACATGAAGAACAGGATGTGGTTGCGCTTCCGTATCACAAAACGCGATGAAACCTTCTCTCTGATTTTTTCCGGGCGAGACGGAAGATATAGAGCTGAGTTTGGGGGAAGTGGTTCCACGTGGGCCCCACAAGCTCACACGGCCCGGCCTAGGGGGGTGGGCGCGGCCTGTGGGCTTGTGGCCCACTAGCACGCCTCCTCAGGTGGTTCTTTGCGCAGGTATTTTTCTTTCATTCCAAAAAAATTCTCCGTAAATTTTCAGGACATTCCGAGAATTTTTATTTCTGCACAAAAACAACACCATGGCAATTCTGCTGAAAACAGCATCAGTCCGGGTTAGTTCCATTCAAATCATGCAAATTAGAGTCCAAAACAAGGGCAAAAGAGTTCGGAAAAGTAGAAACGACGGAGACGTATCAACTCCCCCAGGCTTAAATCCTTGCTTCTCCTCAAGCAATTCAGTTGAGAAACTGAAAGAGACAAAAGAAAAACTTTGACAAACTATGTTTGATCTTGTTGTTGCAACTATGTCTAACTCATAACCAGAATTTCAGCAAGATCACAAGCAAACCATATAAGTAAATGACATCTAGGTCTCATGGTAAACTCATATCAATGGCATAATCGACTAGCGAGCAAATAATAATAAGTCTCAAACGTCAACACTTCAATCAAAACAACATGAAGCAGTACAAATAGATGGTATCTCGCTAGCTCTTTCTGAGACCGCAAAACATAAATGCAGAGCACCTTCAAAGACCAAGGGCTGACTAAACGTTGTAATTCAGGGCAATGAAGATCCAGTCATAGTCATACTTAACACATTTAAAAGCAAAGGATAAAAATGACATAGGTGCTCTCTAATTGGTGCTTTTGTAAGAGGAGGATGACTCGACAGGAACATAAATAGACATGCCCTTCTCAGAGGGAAGCATTGATATGCAGAGGTGCCAGAGCTCAAGCTTCGAAAACAGAGATAATAATTTTGGGTGGCATGCTTTCATTGTCAACGCAATGACTAAGAGTTCTCAACATCTTCCACGCTGCACATGCTATAGGCGGTTCCCAAACAGAAAAGTAAAGTTTTGACTCCCCCACAACCAATCAATCACACTCCACGACTAGCCGAATCCTCTGGTACCGTCCATACCAACATCAATCCTGGGGGAGTTTTGTTTGCAATTATCTTTTCGATTTGAGCATGGAACTGGGAATTCCAATTATCGGCCCCTTTCTCGTGAATGATAGTGAATAAACACATATAGAGGATAACACGCCTAGCATGGAAGATACTAATAGCCCCCTGTCACCACATGACGGTTCGGGCATGAAAGACAGATTATTTCTTGAAGGTTTAGAGAGTGGCACATGCAAATTTACTTGGAACGGCAGGTAGATACCACACATAGGTAGGTATGGTGGCCTCATATGGAACAACTTTGGGTTTATGGGGGTGGATGCACAATTAGTATTCCCGCTTAGTACAAGTAAAGGCTAATAAAAGACTGGGAAGCGACCAACTAGAGAGCGACAACAGTCATCAAAATGCATTGAGATTAACTAACATTGAATGCAAGCATGAGTAGGTCATAAATCACCATGAACATGAACATCATAGAGGCTATGTTGATTTTGTTTCAACTACATGCGTGAACATGCGCCAAGTCAAGCCACTTGAATCATTCAAAGGAGGATACCATCCTATCATACTACATCATAGTCATCTCAAAATTCATGTGGGCATCCAAGACAAACCATTATAAGCTCCTAGCTAAGTAAGCATGGCATAAGCAACTATGATCTCTAAGTTGTCATTGCAAACATGTTTCTCTCATAACAAAGCTGAATCAGGCATGATTAGCTAGTCATATTTACAAAAACAAAATAGATCAAGTTCATACCAGCTTTTCCAGGCTCAGTCACTTCATCATATATCGTCATTATTGCCTTTCACTTGCACGACCGAATGATGTGAACAATAATAAGCGTGCTCGTGCATTGGACTACGCTGGAATCTGCAGGCAAACACAAAGGAAAAGACAAAGTGATATGGCTCTTTGAAAGCTAAACAGGTATGCATGCAGGAGCCACTAAACATTGTAACCAATATCTTCTACCTTGACCCAAAGAAAAAGAAAACTATTTACACGGAAAAGCTCCCAACAAGCAAAAGAAGAAAAAGAAAATCTTTTTGGTTTTTCTCAAACTAGACAGACACACGAAAAGAAAACGAGAAAAAGAAATAAACTAACATGGATGATGGAGTGGGAAAGAGTGAACACCGACGAACAAAGCGAAAGCATAAGCAAGAATGTAAAGTCGGTGAGCACACGTACTCCCCCAATCTTAGGCTTTTGGCGTAAGTTGGTCTACTCCCAAGGAGGGAAATAACCAGCTCTGGGGTACTCCGGAATGGACTGAGGATGCCACTGCTGTGTGAGCTCCTCTGGCTCCCACTGATAAACTGGCATCTGGTACTCGACTGGTGGCTCGAGCATGGGCACCTGTGGTTGGGCTAGGCCCCAATATCCATAGATGTCCGAGGGCATAATAGTGTACCTGCCTGGATCAAGATTGAACAAAGAAGGCGCAGGCAAAGTAATAGTCTCACGAGTACCCTGACTAAATACCAGGTTATAAATCATCCTTCTATTTATATCTCTGTCAATAAAGTCATGGCGAACCATGCTATCGTAATCTAGATATCTCTCGGGAAGAAGAACCTCTTTTTCCTCCTCTAGTCTAATGGGTATCCCAAAGTGTCTGGCAAGACGAGTAGCATAGATACCTCCATAGACAACACCTTTAGAACGGTTCAGGTTCAACCATTGAGCTACTATAGCGCCCAAGCTATAAGTTTTATCGTTTTAAAGGGCTTCGCATAAGACCGCAAGATTTGGGGAACTAAGTGACCCAGCTTTCCCATGGCCAATCAAACATTTTCCCACAAATAGTGAGAAGTACCGAAGCACGGGAAAATGAATGCTAGCAGCTCTAGCACAAGGCACTCCTCTCTCCTCTCCTACAGCAATCGTACAGATGAAAGCTTCCAAGTCCCGTGGACGAGGTTCATGAATATCCCCAACAAAAGGCAATTTGCAAACTTTGCAAAAATACTGGACTCACATGCGTTGGGGGATATCATAAAGTTTGAACTCAACCATAGGAGGATTCTTCCTCAGATAGAAGTTAAAGTTTTGTATGAAGATATTAGTGAGGAGGAGGTATTGTGGACACTTATCTTCAACAAAGACGGTAAGGCCTGCGTTATCCACCAAGTGATAAAAGTCCTCATAAATTCTAGCGGCGCGTAAGAATGCATCGCTTGGCCATTCACACACTCGAACTTCCGCGACTCGAGGGCCCGGATACTTGGGCTTCCTCTCACTCCCATCATCCTTGGGGTCACAGCTTGAAGAGCCTCTCAAGAACCTCCTAATCTTTTCCCTTTTCTATCTCTGAAAATTTCTGAAATTTTTAGTGATTCTAAGGAGAAGTGAACAAGGCTCAACGGAACTCGTAGCAACTACTCCAACTAGTGCCTAGAGACCATATTACGCATCGAAACTACTTGGGACCAGCTAGAATCAGCATGCAAAGCTCAAGAACATGGTCACCAAGGCAACAAAAATACGCGAAGTATAAGGCACTAGAGCAAAAACTAATTGGACCAATGGAGGAGTCACTTACCAAGGAGTAATTTCCCCAAAACAGTTCGGAGAACGGTGATTTGAGCAAAGAGATCAAAAATCCTAGCAAGAGGAGCAAGAACACGGGTTTGAGCAGCGAAACGACTTTTTTTGGAGGTAGGAGAAGGAGATAAGACCAAGAAGTAGTGGGGGGTGCTCGTGGGCCCCACAAGCCTGGGTGGCGCGGACAGGGGGGTGCCCGCGCCCCTAGGGCTTGTGGCCCACTAGTGTGGCCCCCAAACAAACTCTTTGTCTCAGAATTTAAAAAAAATTCCAGAAAAAATCATACTTGATTTTCACGACGTTCGGAGAACTTTTATTTTCGGGGTACTTTTCTACCGGACGCTAAAACAGAAAAAAGGGAAAACTAAACTAAATCTATCATATTTGTTCTAAGCAACCGAAGGTGAAAACTAGAAACAGAGGTTTGTGACTCCTCGATTCATCCATCTCATGGTCATCGAAAGAAAAACCATCAATGAGGTTGATCAAGTCTCCTTGACAATCCTTTTCGAATCACAAAAGAGAACGGAGAATTTTCGAATAGCCACTAGGTCACCTCAATGGGGATGTGTATTTCCCCAACAAGCAAGTCATACTTCATCTTGACATGAGGAATAGGGCATTCAAAGCTCCCAATAAAAATCGATGAAGTTTTTTCGATAGCATTGATGCAATGTACTCGATATTGTTTCTTCAGAAAGTGCACCGTATGCTCATTACCGTTGACATGGAAAGTGACATTGCCTTTGTTGCAATCTATAAGAGCCCCTGCAGTGTTTAAAAAGGGTCTTCTGAGGATGACCGCCATGGCATAGTCCTCGGGAATATCCAAGATAACAAAGTCTGTTAAGATAGTGACGTTAGCAACCACAACATGCACATCCTCGCAAATGCCGATAGGGAAAGCAGTTGATTTGTCGGCCATTTGCAGAGATATTTTAGTGGGTGTCAACTTATCCAGTTCAAGTCTACGATAAAGAGAGAGAGGCCTAACACTAACACCGGCTCCAAGGTCGCATAACACAGTTCTAACGTAGTTGCCTTTAATGGAGCAAGGTATAGTGGGCACACCGGGATCACCTAGTTTCTTCGGAGTTCCACCCTTGAAGGTACAATTAGCAAGCATGGTGGAATCTCAACCTCAGGTATCCTCCTCTTATTAGTCACAATATCTTTCATGTACTTAGCATATGGAGACATTTTGAGCATATGTGTCAAACGCATTTGCAGAAAGACAGGTCTGATCATTTCAACGAATCGCTCAAAATCCCCATCATCCTTTTTATTGGATGGTTTGGGAGGAAAGGGCATAGGTTTACGAACCCATGGTTCCCTTTCTTTACCATGCTTCCTAGCAGTGAAGTCATTCTTATCGTATCTCTTAGTCTTAGGCTGTGGGTTATCAAGATCAACACGTTCAATCTCCACATCCTTATCATTGCTAGGTTGAGCATCTTCATGAACATCACTATTGAAATTATCATTAGGCTCATGTTCATCAGCAGATTGTGTTTAAGTTACAAACTCTTGGCTCTTCTGAAGTTTTTTTTGTAATGAGTTGTAACTTAAGCCCGATGGTACTCTGACGCTTTTGAACGTTTTTCTTTGCATGCTTATTCCTCAAGTTTTAATGCACGCATGCTGGAATTCGTCAGATACCATTTGCCACCATGCATCTTCATTTTCTTCATATGATATGTTATATGTATGCATGATTCACAAGATTCAGGGGGAGATCTCCATGATATAAATCATCAATGTGCATCTGCTAAAAAAAGCAGAATCCTCAAGGTATGCACATCTTCATGGGGAGTCTCTGTGAATCTTGTCTTCAAATTCCTCAATTGAGTATTTACACTCCACATTTTTATTCCCTGTTGAAGACTTAACCTAATTGTCATCAACCACCAAAAAGGGGGAGATTGTAAGTGCATCTAGTGCCCCTTAGTGATTTTGGTGGTTTGAAGACTTATAGGTTAAGTATCTAATGTGTTTATAAGTGTACACAAGATCTATAAGTCATTGAGGAGTTTGAGATATTTGAAGAATATCGACCCCTAAAAATATATGTCTTCAGTTGAAGAAATTGGTCTGAAGCTGAAGAAATGAATCGCGAGGAATCTGCGATGAAATTGATATTCCTCATGAAGATATTGATATTGAGAAGATCGATGGTTCCGGAAGAAAATCGTTCTGAAGAAATTGAAGCATGAAGATTTACGTTTTCTGTTTTACTTTCTTCGCATTTGATGAATAGGAACACCGTACTGTTAAAGGGGGTCAAAGTAACACTATGGAATGAATTTCCTCATGATGCTCAACCCAAGCCAAATCCTACCAAAAGCCTCAAGTGAGGAATATGAGTGACATGAGGACTCTCACAGTTGAGGGTCCCGACCGTTTCGATAACCACGCCAAGTCACTGGTCTTATCCACTCCAACGGTCATATTATTTAAGGGCATTAGTGTCAAATCATGTCGGGATGCTCCCAGGCTATAAATAGCCGCCCCCCACAACCACTTGCTGGTTGGCTGCTCCGTTAGAAACTGACACTTGTCATAAGAGCAACCCAAATTCCTCAGAGCCTTCGAGAGTAATTCATCTGTGAGGAAATACACCACCTACCGAAACCACAAACCAAACCTAGTGATTGAGCATCACTGAAGAAGTTGTTCCTGTGTGGGACTGAAGCCTTTTACCTTTGAGGACTGTGCATCCACCAGACGGTTAGGCGTCATGGTCTAGAGCAATCCAGCAGTCAATTGTGGATCGCCGGCTGACCGAGTTTGTGAGGGTTTGGAAGTCTGCCCTGAAGACTTATCACGAGTGTTGGGCGAGGACTGTGTGTCCTTAGCTCAAGGAGAATACGGTAGGGACTGTGTGTCCCGGGACTGGATGTCCTTTGGTTTCAATACCAAGCCGCTCCAAACCAGATGTACAATTGTCACAGCAGTTGGAACTGGGTCATCAACGACTGTCGTCTCTGAGAATCGGGTTCTAATTCCTCAACTCTTTACTTTCTCTGTATTATGTGTTGATGACTTTCACTGTGACTGTTTGAAGAATTTGCTGAAGACTTTCTCTGAATTTCCTCAACCCCAAATTCTTCACAATAGTTAATCATCATCTGTATTCTGTGTGCCTGCTTACTGTGCGATCTGTTTTCACATTCTTCACCCTGAAACACTGCTGGTGTGAACGTTTGCACGTCTGATCCTTTACTGTTTCCGCTGTAAGATAGTCATCAGTGAGGAATTTCCTCAAAAGGAATTTCCTCAGTGATGAAATTCTTAAAATCTCCTATTCACCCCCTCTAGTCGATATAACGCACTTTCAATTGGTATCAGAGCAAGGTACTCCCTTGTTCTGTGTGATTTTGGTTTAACCACCTAGAGTTTTAGTTATGTCGACTGCAGGCATGTTCAAGGTGACTGCACCATGTCCCACCTACGAAGGGAAGAACTTTCCTTTCTGGAAGAACAAAATGCAACTTCATCTACAAGCTATTGACAATGATCGCTGGTATATTGTGGAAAATGGCGTCCGCATCGTTTCTGCTAGTGTCTCTGCAGCTGATGTGAAGAAATTCAAGCAACTTGATTCTCAAGCGAAGAACATCATCTGTGGCTATCTGAGCCCGGGCCAGTTTGGAAGAGTAAGTGCTTTGGGCTCTGCAACACTGATCTGGGAGAGACTGTGCAAGGTAAATGAAGGAGTATCAACCCAGCGTGACTCTCGTGTTGATATTCTTCGCAATCTCTTCAATCGCTTCAAGAGACATGAGAATGAATGCTGCCAAGACACCTTTGATCGCCTCACTGATATATCAAATGAACTGCAAGCACTGGGAGCTCGAGACATCACTGATCACGAAGTTGTGAAGAAACTGCTGAGATCCTTGGATCCTTCATTTGACACTCTAGTTCTCATGATTCAAGAAAGACCAGACTACAAGATGCTAGATCCAGCAGATATTCTTGAAAGGCTAAATACTCATGAATTCCAGCAAGAAGAAAAGAGAGATCTATATGGACCAAGCTATTCCAGACCACGTGCACTGAAGGCTAGAGCAATTTCCTCATCTGAAGAAGAAACAGATGACAACAGTTGTGACCCTGAAGAATTTTGACAGGAGCTCGCAATGCTTGTGAGGAAATTCTAGAAATTTACTCGCCGAGGCCAGTTCGGTAAATCATCAAGAAGAGACATGAGGAAATCAGAATCTGCATCTGAAGACTACAAGAAACGGACCTGTCACAAGTGCAAGAAATCAGGTCATTACATTGCTGATTGTCCCCGCTGGGGAAAGGAGTCAAAGAAGAAGAAATACAAGGATGACAGTTGTGATGAATCAAGGAAGAAGAAGAAATCTTCAAAATCCTCATCTTCAAAGTCCTCTTCGCAGAAGAAGACTAGCTTCAGAAAGGCTCGGGCACTTATTGGCAAGGAAATGAATTCCGAGGTAGAATCAGAGGAATGTGATGAAGAAGAAGGCTCTGGAGAACACTCAGAATCCGGACAGGCTAGTCTTGCACTAGCAACCACTTTCGTCAGCAAGTCAATCTTCAATCTTGAAGAAAATGATTGCACCATCCATACTGATGACTATGCTGATGACATCGCTCCAACCTATTGCTTCATGGCAAATGATGCCTCCTCCTCTGATTCAAGTGACTGCGAACATAATGATTATAAGAAACCCAGTTACAGTAAACTTGCTATCATTGCCACTAAACAACAAACTGCTATGGAAAAGCTTCAAAAACTGCTAGACAAAAGTGATGATCTGTTGAATGATGAAATGAATCTTAATCAAATCCTCGCTGATGACATGAAAAATCTTCAGGATCGTTATGATACACTCCTCACTGATCATGATGAGCTTTCCTACGAATTTCTTCAAAGGAAGCTTGATCTTGAGAAGCTGAGGATGTCTCATGATGATCTTCGCATGGAAAATGATTCATTACTAGCTCAACAGATTAGCGCTAGTCAAGTTGAATTTATTCCTCCGTGTCTTAAATGCATTGAACGTGAAACTGCTAATTCTTCACCAAAATCGTCAAATGCTACAAATTCTTCAACTGCACCTGTTGTGTCTATTTCCTCACTTGAGGAAAACACAAATGTTACTGATGAAAATGCAGGGTTGAAGGAATTGTACGTGACAGGCATGTACAAAAGTATCAAAGGACACCAAACCCTTTGTGATGTGCTCAAAAAGCAGATCTTGAACAGGAACCCAAGGAACGAAGGAATCGCCTTTGAGAGGAAATTAAATGCTGATGGAACTTATTGGAAACCTGAGCAGTATCCCAAAACTTCATGGGTTGCTGCTACTGGGCCTCCTTTTGATCCATCTAATCTAACTGGCTTCTCATGTGAATTATCCTATTCCTCGGATGAGTCATTTGACTCCAACTATGAACTGTTCAAAAATCAATCTGGTGAAGTTTTTGCTAGATATGTTGGAACTAACTGCAGGAATGGCCCTCCTCTGAGGAAAATATGGGTTCCCAAAAGTTGTCTTGAAAATCTTCAGGTGAATGTCCTCATGACACCACCTTTGAAGAATCTGAACCCCATATCAAATTCCTCAGGAGGACCAAAGTCTTCAAGAGGATCAAAATCCTCAATTGGTCAAAACTATGCTCGTACCCATGCTTATGCGTCTAACATGCAGGGAAACTACAAGGAATATGAATATGAGCGCTACTCCTCAAATCATTATGTTCATAAATCCTCAAACCAGTTCTCTGCATACTCATATGAGTACTTTAACCCCCCTACTGTTAAAAGAAGTGCATTAGCTTCAATGCCACCTTTCTCATATGGTCCTCGCAGGATGATGAATGCTTTGCCACCCCTTCAGATGTGGGTGGTGAAGAAATCAAACTAATCACTTCTGCAGGACAGGTCTCCAGATGAAAATCAACATCTGAAGAATTTGCTGGAGACCTGAGAAATGCTTGATAGGACGCAGGCTAATGATTGATGAAATAGAAATATTTCACACGTCCTTACATTTCTGTCATGATGAAATCACTGAACTGATGAAATTAGTATCATATTCTTCAAATCTGAAGCATATGAGATGGTAAGCTATACTAATTCATCTGCAGGATGACAAACCCAAAAATACTGAGTGGGTTCTCGATAGTGGCTGCACACATCACATGAATGGTGATAAAAGCCTACTGATGAATATGCCACTAACTCCATCACCTCTGAAGCAAATCACATATGCTGACAAAGGTAAAAGCAAGGTATTGGGACTTGGCAAAGTAGCTATTTCCAAGGATAGGCGTATGGAGAAAGTGATGCTTGTTGAATCCCTTGGTTTTAACCTCATGTCAGTCTCGATGCTTTGTGATCTTGATATGATTGTTATCTTTGGTAGATATAGATGTGTAGTCATCATGGAATTTGACACATCCAAAGTCTTCGAAGGTGTAAGAAGAGGGAATTTTTATATTGTTGATTTCTCTACAGGTCCTCAACCAGCCACTTGCTTACTAGCAAAAACCTCAGAAGGATGCGTGTGGCACCAAAGACTAGGTCATGCAAGCATGAGGAATTTGCACACGCTTGCAAAGAAGAAGCATGTAATCGGTATCGAATCAGTCAAATTCCTCAAGGACCATCTCTGCGGTGCTTGTGAATCTGGGAAAATGACCAGATCCAAGCATCCCTCTAAAACCATCATGACTACTACACGTCCATTTGAATTGCTTCATATGGATTAATTTGGACCGACTCAGTATGCCACACTAACCAATGCAGCATCTTTATATGGCTTCATCATAGTTGATGATTATTCCAGATACACTTGGGTGCATATCATAGTGTATAAAACTGAAGTGCAGGAAATCTTCAAATGATTTTCTTCAAGGGCCTCGACGAACTTTGGCATCAAGATCAAACACACCAGGAGTGATAATGGAACCGAGTTCAAAAACATTGGTCTTGATGATTATCTTGATGAACTTGGTATTACTCACGAATTGTCTGCCCTGAAGCAATCAATACTGCATGCCATATCATATGCCCTGAACCATGCCTTATACTCCTCAGCAGAATGGTGTCGTCGAAAGGAAGAACATGACTCTGGTTGAAATGGCAAGAACAAGGCTTGAAGAATATCAGACTCCTCGTCGCTTCTGGCCTGAAGCAATCAGTACTGCATGCCATATCATCAATAGGGTATATCTTCACAAATTCCTCAAGAAAACATCATATGAACTCCTCACTGACAAGAAACCCAATGTAAGTTATTTCAAAGTCTTCGGTGCAAAATGCTGGATTAGAGATCCTCATCATAGCTCAAAAGTTGCACCTAAGGCACATGAAGGTTTTATGCTCCGTTATGGAAAGGACTCACACACCTACAGAGTCTTCAACAACTATCACAACAAAGTTGTTGAGACTGTAGATGTGCGGTTCGATGAAACTAATGGCTCGCAAAGAGAGCAATTGCCTTCTGATCCAGATAAGCTGTCTCCTGAGGAAGCGATAAAGCTTAAGCCTACTGAAGACATTGTCCCCATTGAGGAAATTGGAGAAGAAATAATCCCCATCGCTGATAAAAACCAAGAAGATGCTCCTGAGGAAATTGCAATAGCACCACTTCCTCAACCAAGACAAAATCATCAACCAGGTCATCCAAGGATTGCAAATGAAGTAGAACTTGACAAAATCCTCAACGATATCAACGCGCCAGGTCCTCTCACTCGCTCAAAAGCTTCACACTTAGTTAACTTTTGTGGGAATTTTTTTTTGTATCCATCACAGAACCCTCAAAAGTAGCTGAGGCTTTTCTGGAACCGGAGTGGATCCAAGCCATGCAAGACGAACTTCTTCAATTCAAGCTGAATGACGTATGGGAGCTCGTCAAACGACCAGATCCTCGCAAGCACAACATCATCGGCACCAAGTGGATCTTCCGAAACAAGCAAGATGAGGACGGTCAAGTGGTGAGGAACAAGGCACGACTTGTAGCCCAAGGCTACACCCAGGTTGAAGGAATAGATTTCGATGAAACTTTGCACATGTTGCTAGACTTGAAGCTATTCTAATTCTACTTGCTTATGCTAATCATCATAACATCACCTTATATCAAATGGATGTGAAAAGTGCATTCCTCAATGGTAAGCTTGAGGAAGAAGTATATGTTGCTCAGCCCCCAGGTTTTGAGGATCCAAAGAATCCAGACAAAGACTTCAGACTCAAAAAGGCTCTGTATGGCCTCAAGCAAGCCCCTCGGGCATGGTATGATACATTGAAGGAATTCCTCATGAAGAAAGGCTTCAAACCTGGTTCACTCGATCCAACTATTTTCACAAAATCTTATGATAATGAGTTGTTTGTATGTCAAATATATGTTGATGACATCATATTTGGCTGTACTGACAAAAGATACAGTGATGAATTTGCCTACATGATGAGTGAAGAATATCAGATGTCCATGATGGGGGAGCTGAAATTCTTCTTAGGTCTTCAAATTCGTCAACAAAGCAATGGAATCTTCATATCACAGGAGAAATACCTCAAGGATGTTCTGAGGAAATTCGACATGCACGAATGCAAAGGTGCCAAGACTCCAATGCCTACCAACGGTCACCTCGGCACTGATGAAAATGGTAAAGATTTCGATCAGCAGGTATACCGTTCTATGATTGGCTCTTTACTGTATCTATGTGCATCTAGGCCAGATATAATGCTTAGTGTTTGCATGTGTGCACGTTTTCAAGCAAAACCGAAGGAATCACACCATAAGGCTGTGAAACATATTCTTCGATACTTAGCTCACACACCAACACTAGGATTATGGTATCCCAAGGGCTCCAATCTTCATCTGGTAGGGTATTCTGATTTAGACTATGCTGGTGACCGTGTGGATCGCAAGTCAACTTCTGGCATATGCCATTTCCTCGGAAGATCACTAGTTTGCTGGTCCTCAAAGAAGCAGAACTGCGTATCACTCTCCACTGCCGAAGCTGAGTACATTGCTACTGGTTCTTGCTGTGCTCAATTGCTATGGATGAAGCAAACCCTCAAGGACTACGGCATCAACTTGAAGAATGTGCCTCTTTACTGTGACAATGAGAGTGCTATCAAGATTGCCTACAACCCAGTGCAGCACTCGAAGACCAAGCACATCCAGATTCGTCATCATTTTCTTCGGGACCATGTCCTCAAGGGCTATATCCTCATCGACCATGTGAAGACTGATGATCAACTGGCTGATATCTTCACTAAGCCCTTGGATGAGAAAAGGTTTTGCAAGTTGCGGTGTGAGCTAAATATCTTAGAGTCTTCAAATGTTTTGTAAAAACATGCACACATCCTAACACTTATGCAAAGTTGATGACTTAGATGTGCAACACATGATGAAACGATTTTCTTCAACCGATGAAGAAAGTCACTCTGAATGTGAAGAAATTAACGAAGAAATTGATTCTCAGGGCCCTACAACAATTGTACGCGGCGTCTGTAATCAACATTCTTATATGGTGGGTAACGCCACCGCCCAATGTGAAATTCCTCAAGTTGATTTTCTTCAAACGATCAATTTCCTCACAATGCATTTTTCTTCAAAACAACTGTTCTTCATTGTGATGATCTATTTCAAAATATTCCAAAAATACTTGATGAATTTCATTTGCCTAGGTGGACTGTGATTTCTAGTCCTCAACAACATTCACTTATTGCTATTTCTTCAAGTTGATGTTTCTGCTAAGTGAATGTGATCGGACCCGACTTTCCCTCTATGCTATACTTATCCAGTCTATTCAATTCTTCATATGCGTTCTACTTGAAACTTTGTTCAAAATCCTCACTGCATCCTTGTCAGCTGATGATTTTGTAACAAAAATCCTCAAATCTTTAAAAATTGTTTTCTTTAAAAGAACAGTAACTGAACCCCCACTTCCCACGATCGGATAACCACGGTCTCCACTATCTCCACCGCATCGTACGGGAGCTACACGTGTCCTGCGGAGACGTAGAGGCAAGGGCTATTCGGTCCGAAACTTTCGCGCCAAACAGTAACTTTCGGGCTATAAATAGGTCCTTATCCCCCTCGGTATCTTCTTCTTCGCCTCATCGCTCTCCTGCCATCACACTCTCCATCGAACCCTAGCGCCATGGTTGTCTTATCGCCGGCAAAGAAGAGCTTCACTGCCTCAACCTTTTCACCGCCAGGATCACGCCGGAGTCGGAACATCTACGTCCACCGCCGCCGTAGACGTCCTCTGCTGCCAAGTTAGGGTGCATTGGACACTCGACCGAAGAACCTCTCCAACACCACCTTCTGTGTTCTTCGCTCGCACCTTCTAGGGTAAATATACCCCATTTTTACAGCAGATTAGATCTGAAATTTTACCTCTCCCATGTGAAATCTGTTTTTCCTCAAGATACGTTGCGCACATGATTCCTCAAACACTACCTATCACCGCAATCATTGATGAACTAGCTAAGCATCTAAGATTTTCACGAGATTCTTCAATTGTGCAAATTTTCGGATCTGTACAACTCTGGAACCCAAGAACAGTATGCTTAGGCAAATTCCTCAACCACTGATCATATTCCTCAAACTGTCAAACTTTTTCATTCTCTTCAAATCTGAGAACGCATATGACCTCTCCAAATTCCTCGCAACTATACTCTGTTCACAGGTACACACATGTCAGCTGATGAATCTCTCGGTTATCATCACATTAACTCATTTGCAGCGTTTCTGGAAGAAACTCTTCAAGGCTCATCAGAATCCTCAAGAGTTCAAAATCATGAGCAAATTCCTCGTCTGAAGAAAATGGAGGAAGAAAGGAAACAGAAGGGAGGAAAGAAACTGGAGCAGAACACAACTGCTCATATTCCTGATGACATATATTTGGACTATTGTACACCTGACGAAGAACCTGAGACAATGGCCAAGAGAAAGATTAGGCTGCAGAAAATTGAACGCAGATGGGCGAAGGAATGGAAGGAGTACAGGTTTGTGACTCCAAAATATGCGAAGAAATTCGCTTTGAAGCCTCCTGGCAGAAGGGCCCCACTTGAGGATCATCAAGTAGCACATCCCTCAAGTCTTATGACACTTGATGACTGCCCAGATGAAAAAGAAAGGCATCTGGCCAAGCTCAAGAAGCAAGCTGAAACATCAGTGAAGAAATTTAATGAAATCTTAGCTGCTGCCTCCGGTGCTGCTCATTCCTCAGCAGCAGAAACTTCAGGCTCAGAGATTCCTCAAAAGCAGTCTGCGCCATCAAAGCCAAAGGCTCCAAAGCCTCAAGAGAAGTCTCCATAGGCTTCTGTCACAAAACCCTCAGCTCCAAAACCCTCAGCTCCAAAACCCTCGGTTCCAAAACCATCAGCACCAAAACCCTCAGCACCCATCTCATCTACACCAAAATCCTCAGCTCCACCTCCAAAGCCAGTACAGAAGAATGTCGTGAAGCCTGCGACAGCCAGCTCCAGCTCCTCACTCCCAGCTGCAACTAGCTCGGAGACAAAGTCTTCAACACCACTTGTGAAGACTTTGACAACTGCTCCACCTGCACCTCTGCCCAGCCCCAGCAAAATCATCGCAGTCCCGTCTACATCAGAGGGAAGTGATGATTATGATGATGAAACCCTGGAAGCCATCATCAGGAACAAGCAAGAACGGGTAGCACAAGCATCGGGCAGTGCTATTCCTCCGGCCATGGACCCCAAGGTCCTCCTCGATTTCATCAATGTATGGTATGAAGACCCAAACACACCCATTGATGATTTGAAACTTCCTCCTGGCCTCAGTCACATGGTGGCCACCTTCATAAATGAAGCCAAGTGGAAGGAACAGAAGGCCAGGCAGGCAAAAGTTGCAAAGGCCAAAAAGGAGAAATTCCTCAGGCAAAATCTCCTCAAGCTGACGCTTGAAGCACTGGTGTCAACCCAGGCAGAGCTGCAGGTCTTGACAGACAAGTGTGACAAACTGTCAGACCGCAAAAGCATCAAGCGCAATTTCATCAAGCTAGCCACTAGTGCTGTTGATGACTACAACAAACGACACCCACCACCAGCACCAACTCCTCAGCCCCTGGTTGAGCAGCCAGAAGATGCATCTCCTGACGAGGAGGAAATTCCTCAAGCTGAGGAAAAACACCAAGAGCGTCGTGCTGATGAGCCGGCCATTGAAGAAATCATCACCAAGACCGCCACTGATGAAACCGCAACCCCTGATGCAACTGCTCCTGATCCAGCTGCTTCATCACAGCAGGCTGATGACTCTGTTCCAGCTGGTTCCTCACTACGAGCTGAAGAATCTGCAGAAAGTACACCTTCACCAAAAGCTTCAAAGGTGAAGAAGATAATCCCGTCTGCATCAGACGCAAAGATGACAAGAGCTGCTGAGAAGGAAGCAAAGAAGAGAAAAGCTTCCTCAGTAGAAGAAAAGATTGAGGCAAAGCGGCTCAAGGAAACTAAAAAATCTGCCCCTCTGGACGCAGTGCCTCTAAATGTTGCACCTTCATATGAAATGGTCGTCATTGGTGACCAAACTACAAGGGCAGATGAGGAAATGAAGGATGTTGCCTCTGAGGAACATACTGATGAGGAGATCCAGATTGATGACAGTCCTAAACCTCATGTTCCTCAGACAGAGACTGCTCAAGCTTCAGCTGCAGCAGCTGATGTATCTGCTTCTGCCACAAAGCCAGCTGAAGAAAGACAAGCTGAAGAAAATGTCCATTCTGAGCAGGCTCCTCACTCTGAATAGGCTGACCAAACTCCTGAAGCTGAGAAGGAAGCAGAAATTTCTCAGCCTGAAGATCAGCCAGAGCAAGAAATACCAGCTGATCAAATTCCTCAACCTGAGGAAAATGCTGAAGAAAATGTTCCCGCCCCTGACAATGACTTCATTGTGCTCAACCCAGAGACTGCCATGGTTGTTTCCCCTCCCATTCCTCAGCACAATATCAAGCCAGTTCAGCGCCAGCCATTCTCGAAGCGGCCAAAGTTTCGGAAAGAAGGTTTCTTTGAGGAACGCATGTATTTCATCGGAGAGAACCCTTATGACAAGCCTCAAATGAGGCATCTGAAGTTTTGGACAAGGACTCAGATGAACTACTATGCTTCAGTGCTCTGTGGACGCAACAAGATATTCCGGCACAGGCACATTCCTCATGAGGAGCTTGAAGCAATACCCTGTCTGGAACCAGTCCTCAGTGTACTCCATGATGCAGGTTTGCTCCCTATGTGCTTAGATATATCAGACTGGAATAGTGAACTTATTCTTCACTTCTATGCAACTCTGCACATCTCTGCCAACGCTGATGACATCAACACTTGGGTGTTCGATTGGATGACTCAAAACACTCACTACAAGGCTCCAGCGTCTGAACTCCTCAGAGAACTGCCCGTACCAATTCCTTCAGACGGGGCAGTGAAGCTTTATGGTGAGTGTGAGCTGCCAAATGGAATGATGGAAGTCCTCATGAAGCCTTTGGCTGCAGGACAACCCTCAAGAACCACATTCCTCGTCCATGAGCTCAAGTACACACCTCGGTCTGTCTACCGCATTCTCTGCAGTGTGCTCGCGCCAATCAAAGGCCATGACGATGAAGAAGATGTCGTCGGCCTCATGAAGAATATCCTCTTCAACATCATTCACGGTATTCCTATGAATATCCATGATTTCTTCTTGAGGACTTTGGCTGACAATGCAATGTGCCCCTATGATCACAAAATTTATGCACCATGGATCATGAGATTCCTCGGGACAAGGACATGCATCAACTTCCACGGAGATTTCCAGAACCATGTTGGTTATATGCCTCCTATCCGGGTCAACAAGAAGACATTCGAGCCCATTGAGGGAAAAGGAAAGTCTATGATAGACGAAGGCAGCAGGCCCCTTGATGGCCAGTTTAAAGAACCAGACGCTTATTCTTCATGGGACGATACTGAGACTCGTCCACCCAACCCTGTTACTCCTCACGTGCTAAACACCAGAGAGCTTCTCCTCAGTCTTCATCAGAAGGTGGATCGCAATCACAAATGGGTCAAACGCCAGTTTGGTGCCATTTTGAAAACCCTCACTGAAACCCAGAACTGTGTGAAGATTAATCATCACTATCTGCATGAGGTTTTCGATCGCACCTGGGCTACACTTGCACATCTGAAGACCCAGACTAAGCTTGAAGAAATGAACTTTGAGCAGGACTTTGACTGGTCGTGGCCTCCCAAGAAGAAGTTCAGGCCCATTCCAGTGCCAGACCTTGAAGACAGCTCCTTCTCTTCATTCCGCACCGCTGAGTCTGATGAGGAACAACTCGACACCGCAACAGGCCCAAGGAAGAAGACTACACCCAAGAAGCGCCAAGGATCTTCCTCAACCGCCAAGAAATGAAGTCTTCACGGGCGTTAGTCCTCAGTTTGTCCCTTTTTGTCACCTGATGACAAAGGGGGAGAAACTTGAGAGTTAGTCTTCAAACGGGATTTATTTTTGGGGCCTATGAACTATATTTAAGTTACAAACTCTTGGCTCTTCTGAAGTTTTTTTTGTAATGAGTTGTAACTTAAACCCGATGGTACTCTAACGCTTTAGAACGTTTTTCTTTGCATGCTTATTCCTCAAGTTTTAATGCACGCATGCTGGAATTCGTCAGATACCATTTGCCATCATGCATCTTCATTTTCTTCATATGATATGTTATATGTATGCATGATTCACAAGATTCAGGGGGAGATCTCCGTGATATAAATCATCAATGTGCATCTGCTAAAAAAAACAGAATCCTCAAGGTATGCACATCTTCAGGGGGAGTCTCTGTGAATCTTGTCTTCAAATTCCTCAATTGAATATTTACACTCCACATTTTTATTCCCTGTTGAAGACTTAACCTAATTTTCATCAACCACCAAAAAGGGGGAGATTGTAAGTGCATCTAGTGCCCCTTAGTGATTTTGGTGGTTTGAAGACTTATAGGTTAAGTATCTAATGTGTTTATAAGTGTACACAAGATCTATAAGTCATTGAGGAGTTTGAGATATTTGAAGAATATCGACCCCTAAAAATATATGTCTTCAGTTGAAGAAATTGGTCTGAAGCTGAAGAAATGAATCGCGAGGAATCTGCGATGAAATTGATATTCCTCATGAAGATATTGATATTGAGAAGATCGGTGGTTCCTCAAGAAAATCGTTCTGAAGAAATTGAAGCATGAAGATTTACGTTTTCTGTTTTACTTTCTTCGCATTTGATGAATCGGAACATCGTACTGTTAAAGGGGGTCAAAGTAACACTATGGAATGAATTTCCTCATGATGCTCAACCCAAGCCAAATCCTACCAAAAGCCTCAAGTGAGGAATATGAGTGACATGAGGACTCTCACAGTTGAGGGTCCCGACCGTTTCGATAACCACGCCAAGTCACTGGTCTTATCCACTCCAACGGTCATATTATTTAAGGGCATTAGTGTCAAATCATGTCGGGATGCTCCCAGGCTATAAATAGCCGCCCCCCACAACCACTTGCTGGTTGTCTGCTCCGTTAGAAACTGACACTTGTCATAAGAGCAACCCAAATTCCTCAGAGCCTTCGAGAGTAATTCATCTGTGAGGAAATACACCACCTACCGAAACCACAAACCAAACCTAGTGATTGAGCATCACTGAAGAAGTTGTTCCTGTGTGGGACTGAAGCCTTTTACCTTTGAGGACTGTGCATCCTCCAGACGGTTAGGCGTAATGGGCTAGAGCAATCCAGCAGTCAATTGTGGTAGCCGGGTGACCGAGTTTGTGAGGGTTTGGAAGTCTGCCCTGAAGACTTACCACGAGTGTTGGGCGAGGACTGTGTGTCCTTAGCTCAAGGAGAATACGGTAGGGACTGTGTGTCCCGGGACTGGGTGTCCTTTGGTTTCAATACCAAGCCGCTCCAAACCAGATGTACAACTATCACAGCAGTTGGAACTGGGTCATCAACGAGTCTCGTCTCTGAGAATCGGATTCTAATTCCTCAACTCTTTACTTTCTCTGTATTATGTGTTGATGACTTTCACTGTGACTGTTTGAAGAATTTGCTGAAGACTTTCTCTGAATTTCCTCAACCCCAAATTCTTCACAATAGTTAATCATCATCTGTATTCTGTGTGCCTGCTTACTGTGCAATCTGTTTTCACATTCTTCACCCTGAAACACTGCTGGTGTGAACGTTTGCACGTCTGATCCTTTACTGTTTCCGCTGTAAGATAGTCATTAGTGAGGAATTTCCTCAAAAGGAATTTCATCAGTGATGAAATTCTAAAAATCTCCTATTCACCCCCCCCCTCTAGTCGATATTACGCACTTTCACTAACTCCTTGAGAATCTCGTTCAATTCTCTTCGGATGACCCTCAGGATACAAAGGTTCCTAGGTCATTCTACTGCTTCTAGTAACGACTCTGACAGAATTTTCATTCAACTCATTGAGCAAGTCATTTTGAGCTTTAAGTACTTGTTCTACCTGAGTAGTAACCATAGAGGCATGTTTACTCAGAAGGTTAAGATGATTGACATTTCTGTCCACACAAGCACTTAAATGACTAAGCATACGAGCATTCTTTTCCAATTGTCTGCTAAGATTATCATTGAAACTTTGTGGTTTGGCAACGAAGTTATCAAATTCATCCATGCATAAGCTAGCAGGTTTATCAAAAGGAATATCACTCTCATCAGATCTACCCAGAGAATTTACTTCTACTACCTGTATCGGGTTATCGAGACCATGGATCTCTTCGATAGGTGGTAGATTTTTGACATCTTCACGTTTAATCCCTTTCTCTCGCATAGATTTCTTGGCTTCTTGCATATCTTCGGGACTGAGGAATAGAATACCTCTTTTCTTCGGAGTTGGCTTAGGAGGTGGTTCGGTAATAGTCCAAGCATTCTCATTGCACAAGATGTTATTCACTAAAATCTCAGCTTGTTCTACGGTTCGTTCCCTAAAAACACTACTGGCACAACTATCTAGGTGGTCCTTGGAAGCATCGGTAAGTCCATTATAGAAGATATCAAGTATTTCATTCTTCTCAAGAGGGTGATCAGGCAAAGCATTCAGTAGCTAGGTGAGCCTCCCCACAGCTTGTGGGAGACTCTCTTCCTCAGCTTGAGCAAAGTTGTATATTTCCTGCAAGGCAACTTGCTTCTTATGGGCAGGGAAATATTTTTTGGAGAAGTAGTAGACCATATCCTGGGGGCTACGCACACATCCAGGAGCAAGATAAGTGAACCAGGTCTTAGCATCATCCTTTAGCGAGAAAGGAAACAAATTGAGCATATAGTAGTGGCGGATCTTTTCCTCACTAGTGAATAGGGTGGCTATATCGTGCAATTTGGTAAGATGGGCTACAACCGTTTCAGACTCATAACCGTGAAAAGGACCAGATTCGACTAGAGTGATTAACTCAGGGTCGACAGAGAATTCATAATCCTTATCGGTCACAAAGATAGGCGAAGTGGCAAACTTCGGGTCGTATTTCATCCTAGCATTCAGAGATTTTTCTTTCCACTTGCACAGTAGTTTCTCAACATCATAGCTATCCTTACACGCAAGAAAGTCCTCAGCTATCTCTCCCTCCATAACATAGCACGTATCAGGAATATCAGGCATAGTAGGAGGTTCTACTTCAATAGTATCAATAGTTTCAGAAGTATCATCACATCTAGCAGCAGCTCTAGCAATATGTGCATCAAGGAAAGTGGCAAAGCAGTATGAGACATAGCAGGCATAGTATCAAGCATAGCATCATCAGGCATAGTATCAAGCATAGCATCATCAGGCATAGTATCAAGCATAGCATCACTAGGCATAGTATCAAGCATAGTAGCATCATAAGCATCATGGACAGCAGAAGTAGCATCATCAAGCACATGCGACATATCAAGATTTCTAGCAGGAGGCGAAGTCGCAAACTTACTCAAAACTGAAGGTGAATCAAGTCCAGAGCTAGATGGAAGTTCCTTACCTCTCCTCGTAGTGGAAGGTAGGATTTTAGTTCTTGGATCTTTCGGATTCCTCATAGTGATTAGCAGACATCAATCCCAAGTGACTCAGAGAATATAGCTGTGCTTCCCCGGCAACGACGCCAGAAAAAGCCTTGATAACCCACAGGTGTAGGGGATCGCAACAGTTTTTGAGGGTAGAGTATTCAACCCAAATTTGTTGGTTCGATAGGGGAAGCGAAAGAATATTCTCGAGTATTATTAGCTGAGTTTGTCAGATTCAACCACACCTGAAAGATTAGTGTCTGCAAGCAAAGTATCAGTAGCAAAATGGTATGATAGGAACGGTGCGTGAAACGATCTGTTGACGACAGACTATTCCTAACTATTGTATCAATGGCGCCAATAAGTTGCACGTGGACGGAGAACTATTCTTCCCCAACAACGTTTGACGAAATAGGATCTTGCAACAAGTAGCAACGAAGTAGCAAGGAACAACAGTAGCAGCATCAGCAGAATAACAGCAGTAGCAACAGTAGCAACAAAGTGGCCCAATCCCTTTTGTAGCAAGGGACAAGCCTAGACAAAGTAACGTAGCGAGGACCAGTAGTAAAAGACTCGTAGGCAGTGGATTGGTGATGGATGAGTGTGACGGATGTGATTCATCATGTAACAGCTATAACACGGAGAGTTAAGTAACTAGCTCCCGTTCGTCAATCTAATGTAGGCATGTATTCCGTATGTAGTCATACGTGCTTAGGGAAAAGAACTTGCATGACATCTATTGTCCATCCCTCCTGTGGCAGTGGGGTCCTAATGGAAATTACGGGATATTAAGGTTCTCCTTTTTATAAAGAACCGGACCAATGCATTAACACGTGGTGAATACATGAACTCCTCATACTATGGTCATCTCCGGGAGTGGTTCCGGCTATTGTCACTTCGGGGTTACTGGGTCATAACACATAGTAGGTGACTACAACTTGCAAGATCGGATCTAAAACACACATATATTGGCGACAACATAATAGGTTCAGATCTGAAATCATGGCACTCGGGCCCTAGTGACAAGAATTAAGCATAGCCAAGTAGTAGCAACATCAATCTAGAACATAGTGGATACTAGGGATCAATCCCCGTCAAAACTAACTCGATTACATGATAGATCTCATCCAACTCATCACCGTCCAGCAAGCCTACGATCAGATTACTCACAAACGATGAAGAGCATCATGGAATTGTCGATGGAGAAAGGTTGATGATGACGATGGCGATGATTTCCCCTCTCCGGAGCCCGAAACGGACTCCATATCTGCCCTCCAGATGAAGAACAAGATGTGGCGGCGCCTCCGTATCACAAAACACAATGAAACCTTCTCTCTGATTGTTTTCTGGGCGAGACGGAAGATATAGAGCTGAGTTTGGGGGTGGTGGAGCCATGTGGGCCCCACAAGCCCTCACGGCGCGTCCTTAGGGTGTGGCCGTGGCCTGTGGGCCTGTGGCCCACTGGCACGCCCCCTCAGGTGGATCTTTGCGCAGGTATTTTTCTTTTATTCAAAAAAATTCTCCGTAAATTTTCAGGACATTCCGAGAACTTTTATTTCTGCACAAAAACAACACCATGGGAATTCTGCTAAAAACAGCGTCATTCCGGGTTAGTTCCATTCAAATAATGCAAAATAGAGTCCAAAACAAGGGGAAAAGAGTTTGAAAAAGTAGATACAACGGAGACGTATCAATGGGTTGCTAGAGTAACAGAAGCTTAAACCCTAGTTTATGCGTTGCTTCGTAAGGGGCTGATTTGGATCCACTAGTTTAATGCTATGGTTAGACTTAGTCTTAATTCTTCTTTCATAGTTGCGGATGCTTGCGACAGGGGTTAATCATAAGTGGGATGTTTGTCCAAGTAAGGGTGGCACCCAAGCACCAGCCCACCCACATATCAAACTATCAAAGTAGCAAACGCGAATCATATGAACATGATGAAAACTAGCTTGACAGAAATTCCCATGTGTCCTCGGGAGTGCTTTACATCCTATAAGAGTTTGTCCAGGCTTTTCCCCTGCTACAAAAGGGATTGGGCCACTTTGCTGCACCTTTGTTACTATTGTTACTTGCTGCTTGCTACGAATCATCTTACCACACAACTATCTCTTACCGATAATTTCAGTGCTTGCAGAGAATACCTTGTTGAAAACCACTTGTCAGTTCCTTCCACTCCTCGTTGGGTTCGACACTCTTACTTATCGAAAGGACTATGATAGATAGCCTACACTTGTGGGTCATAAAGACTCTTTTCTTGCGCCGTTGCCGGGGAGTGAAGAGCCTTTGGTAAGGAAACATTTATATAGTGTGCAGAAATTTATTGTCACTTGTCACTATGGAAACCAATCCTTTGAGTAGCTTGTTCGGGGTATCTGCACCTCGAACGGAAGCACAAGGAGTTGCTCCTCAACCTTCTGCACCTACTGAAAATATATGTTATGAAATTCCTTCGGGTATGCTAGAGAAACTGTTGGCTAATCCTTTTACACGAGATGGAACATCACATCCCGACTTGCATCTAATCTATGTAGATGAATTTTGTGGTTTATTTAAGCTTGCAGGTTTACCCGAGGATGAGGTCAAGAAGAAGGTCTTTCCCTTATAATGAGGGGATAAAGCACTAACATGGTATAGGCTATGTGATGATACTGGATCATGGAACTACAACCGATTGAAATTGGAATTTCATCAAAAGTTTTATCCTATGCATTTGGTACATCGTGATCGGAATTATATCTATAATTTTTGGCCTCGTGATAGAGAAAGTATCGCTCAAGGTTGGGGGAGGCTTAAATCAATGTTATATTCATGCCCCAACAATGAGCTCTCGAGAGAAATTATTATTCAGAACATTTATGCTCGACTTTCTCATGATAATCGCACCATGCTTGACACTTCTTGTACCGGTTCTTTTATGAAGAGAGATATTGACTTCAAATGGAATTTATTGGAAAGAATTAAACGCAACTCTGAAGATTGGGAGTTTAATGAAGGTAAGGAGTCATGTACGAATCTTATGTTCGATTGCGTTAAATCCTTTGTTGAAACAAATACTTTTTGTGATTTTAGCGCTAAATATGGACTTGACTTTGAGATAGTAGCTTCATTGTGTGAATCATTTGCTGCTCATATTGATCTCCCTAAAGAGAAGTGGTTTAAATATCATCCTCCCTTAGAAGTCAATGTAGTTAAACCCATTCCAGTTGAAGAGAAAGTCATTGCTTATAATGATCCTATTGTTCCTAGTGCTTACATTGAGAAACCACCTTTCCCTCTTAGAATAAAGGATCATTCTAAAGCTTCAACTGTGATACGTAGGGGCTACATTGGAACACCTACAACCCCTGAGCAAATTAGAGTTGAACCTAGCATTGCTATTATCAAAGATCTCCTATCCGACAATGTTGATGGCCATGATATTCACTTCTGTGAAGATCCTGCTAGAATTGCTAAACCTCATGCTAGAGACAAACATAGGCTTGGTGTTGGCACGCCTGTTGTTTCTGTTATGATAGGAGATCATTGTTATCATGGTTTATGTGACGTGGGTTCTAGTGTTAGTGCAATACCTCAATCTTTATATGACGAAATTAAAGAAGAGATTGCACCTGTCGAGATGGAACCTATTGATGTCACTATTCAGCTTGCCAATAGAGATACTATCTGCCCTTTGGGAATTGTTAGAGATGTTGAAGTCTTGTGTGGTAAAACTAAGTATCATGCTGATTTTCTCGTTCTTGCTACCACACAAGATAGCTTTTGTCCCATCATTTTTGGCAGACCTTTCCTCAATACTGTCAATGCTCATATTTACTGTGAGAATCAAACTATCAATGTTGGCTTTGAAGGTGTGTCACATGAGTTCAATTTCTCCAAGTTTGGCAGACAACCGCATGAAAAAGAGTTGTCTAGTAAGGATGAAATTATTGCTCTAGCTTCTATTGCCGTGCCTCCTACTGATCCTTTAGATAAATATTTGCTTGAGCCTGAAAATGATATGCATATGGATGAAAGGAATGAGATAGATAGAGTTATCTTTGAACAACATCCTATCCTTAAGAATAATTTGCCTGTTGAACTGCTTGGAGATCCACCCCCACCAAAGGGTGATCCCGTGTTCGAGCTTAAACAGTTACCTGACACTCTTAAGTATGCTTATCTTGATGAAAAAGAGATATATCCTGTTATTATTAGTGCTAGCCTTTCAGAGCATGAAGACAAGAAATTATTGAAAACTCTGAGGAAGCACCGTGCTGCTATTGCATATACTATTGATGATCTTAAGGGCATTAGTCCCACTCTATGCCAGCACAAAATTAAAACCGATCCTGATTCCAAACCAGTTGTTGATTGTCGGTGAATACTCACAACATATGCCATAGGTAGGCTAAAGTTGGTGAGAACCGAAGGGACAAAGGTGGACGCTGGGAACGAGGTTGGTACACACATGGAACGCACGATGTACCCAGGTTCAGGGCTCTCCGTAGAGATAATACCCCTAATCCTGCCAGAGTGTTTGATGTATATGAACATAGTACAATGTCGCTCCTGGACCCGTGTTGGGAGGAGGAAGAGGGGAGCAGCCGGCTCGTCTCTGCCTCTCTCTCTGTGGTTGGTGAGTATGTTGTCTTGTATGACTAGTGAATGATCGGCCCCCCTACAATATGGATAAAGGGTACAAGTGTGGGACCCGGCTGGCCAGGGGCCCACGAGAGTCTTGGCTTGTCGCTTGAAGGGCCCGTCGGCTGCATGGTCTCGATTGGCCGTGGGACCCGCCGGCTAGCCAATGAGGCTCTCGTGTGAGGTTGACGCTGAGCACGCGATGTACGTCAAGCGTCGCCCCGCGAGATTCGTCATGGGCAGGTAGTACGGCCGCCTCCACTGTTCCCCACGCCGAGTGCAGTAATGGAGTGGGAGTGTAATGGTCCGACACTATGCTAGGTGATGGATCAGAGCCGGGGTAGGTCAGCGGCGTGGCCGCCAACGCTCGTACCTGCCGGGCGCCCCGATCCAGTACCTTTGCTGATGCGTAGCTACCTTTAATCGTAAGGTCTAGTCCTGACCTACGATCTGATGTGACTTGTGCTCTTCGGTCGGCCAACGTGCTTGGCTGGCCGGCTTATGTGTGGCCGCCCCCTCCCTAGCCCGGCTGGCGGGACCAGGCCAGCTCAGAAGAGGAGGCCGCCTTGACTCTAGCCGGCTGGGGTTGCCCGGCCGGCCACAGGGATGGCCGCCTCATCCTCTAGCCGGTAGGCGCTGCCCAGCCGGTCAGAAGACTCGGGCCTTGGGAATCTATATACGTTCATGTCCATTGGGCCGGAAATGAAGGAACAGGCTCGATGAGCCTACCCCGGGGTTATCCCCCGACACTGATCATCAACGGAGATTAAATCCTAAGATGAAAGAGGTAGTAAGAAAAGAAATACTAAAGCTCCTAGAAGCAGGTATTATCTATCCTGTTACTCATAGTGATTGGGTAAATCGGGTGCATTGCGTCCCCAAGAAAGGAGGTATCACCGTTGTCCCTAATGATAGAGATGAATTGATCCCACAGAGGATTATTACTGGCTATAGGTTGGTGATTGATTTTAGGAAATTAAATAAGGCCACTAGAAAAGATCAGTACCCTTTGCCTTTTATTGACCAAATGCTAGAAATATTGTCTAAACACACACACTTCTGCTTTCTAGATGGTTTTTCTGGTTTCTCCCAATTACCTGTTGCACAATCTGATCAAGAGAAAACCACTTTAACCTGCCCTTTCGGTACCTTTGCTTACAGACATATGCCTTTTGGCTTATGTAATGCACCTGCTACCTTTCAAAGATGTATGATGGCTATATTCTCTGACTTTTGTGAAATGATTGTCGAGGTTTTCATGGATGACTTCTCCGTTTACGGGTCTTCCTTTGATGATTGCCTCAGCAACCTTGATCGAGTTTTGTAGAGATGTAAAGATACCTACCTTGTCTTGAATTGGGAGAAGTGCCACTTTATGGTTAATGAAGGCATCGTCTAAGACATAAATTTCTAAAAGAGGTATTGAAGTCGATAAGGCTAAGCGTGATGCGATCGAGAAAATGCCATGCCCTACAGATATCAAAGGTATAAGAAGATTCCTTGGTCATGCTGGTTTCTATAGAAGGTTCATTAAGGACTTTTCTAAGATTTCTAGGCCTCTTACCAATCTCTTCCAAAAGGATATTCGTTTTGTTTTTTATGATGATTGTGAGGAAGCCTTTGAAATACTTAAGAAGGCCTTGATAACTGCACCTATTGTTCAAACACTTGATTGGAACTTACCTTTTGAAATTATGTGTGATGCTAGTGACTATGTTGTTGGTGCTGTTCTAGGACAAAGAGTTGATAAGAAGTTGATTGTTATTCACTATGCAAGTAAAACTCTAGACATAGCCCAAAGAAACTATGCTACTACTGAAAAGGAATTTTTAGGAGTCGTGTTTGCATGTGAAAAGTTCAGATCTTACATTGTTGATTCCAAGGTTACTATTGACACTGATCATGCTGCTATTAAGTACCTCATGGAAAAGAAAGATGCTAAACCTAGACTTATCAGATGGGTTCTCTTTCTACAAGGATTTGATTTGCATGTTTTTGATAGGAAGGGTGCCTAGAACCCCGTAGCAGATAACTTGTCTAGGTTGGAGAATGTTCTTGATGACCCACAGCCTATTGATGATAGCTTTCCTGATGAGCAATTGAATGTCATCAATGCTTCACGTAGTACACCGTGGTATGCTGATTATGCAAATTATATTGTTGCCAAATATATACCACCTAGTTTCACATACCAGCAAAAGATGAAATTCTTCTTTGATTTGAGACATTACTTTTGGGATGTCCTCACCTTTATAAAGAAGGAGTAGATGGTGTTATTAGACGTTGTGTACCTGAGCATGAACAGGGACAAATCCTACAGAAGTGTCACTCTGAGGCTTACAGAGGACACCATGCGGGAGATAGAACCACACACAAGGTATTGCAATCAGGTTTCTATTGGCCTAGTCTCTTCAAGGATGCATGTAAGTTTGTCTTGTCTTGTGATGAATGTCAAAGAATAGGTAATATCTGTAAATGTGTGGAAATGCCTATGAATTATTCACTTGTCATTGAACCATTTGATGTTTGGGGTTTTGATTATATGGGACCTTTTCCAAAGTCCATGTAACATCCCAAAATTATAAATTTTGGAATGTTAATATAATTATTAGATTGATTGTTGTTGGTTGCCTGAGTGATTGAAACTTGTGTGAAATTTGAAACTTTTTGAAACTTTTGAATGAGAGGGAATAAAATGACTTTCCCCTTCTCCGATGAATTCAAATTCAATCTTTTAAAAGCAAAGAGAGAAGATGACATGACTTCTTCAACTATAAATAATTTGAACGCAGATGATTGCATTTGAATTCTTTTGCATTTCCATTCGTTTTCTTCGTGCAACAAAATGCCGGGAAATACATTCTAGAGAGGAGGAACATGACCCTCGAACCCACGGGCATTTTGAAAGTTATTTGAACCCTCAAACTTAGAGGGTCATTTGAAAATTATTTGCAAGAGAAATTAAACCTTTTGGGAAATTTTGTGAAAATAATTTTTTCTGATGTTTTCATTTTTGCCGTGGAAAAATGCCCATCTTCTATATTTTATTTTTGTGATAATTTTAGTATATAAAAACTCTTTATTCCGAATTGATTTGATTTCCTTTTTATCGTTTTAGTTTCCTAGTTTTGAAAATAGGAAGGAAATCACTTTTATTAGGAAATACCTGCTGGCCCATTTAGACACTTTCCTATTCTAGCCCAACAGATCATCTTCTTCCTCCTCTCTCCCACGTGACAACAAGCTTTCCATCCATGGAGGAAGGAATCCTCTCCTTCCCGATCTCCCTCCTCCTTCCTTCCGGACGCCATCCGAGACCGCCTATAAATTCCCACCGTCCCCCTCTCTCCATTTTTTCCGAGAGAACCCCCTCTCCTCGCCTCTAGCTCGCGCGCCACCACCACCCCGTCGGCACCAGAGAACTCCTCCACCTCGCCACGACCAGGAGCTTTTCCTCCCAGGAACTCCTCCCTGCCGAGCCCCTCCCCCTGCACTCCCTCCACCGCCGCCCCCTTGCCACCCCGTCGCCCTCCACCCTTCGGCTCCTCCCCTGGAACCAGCGACCAGCAGCACCAGCAATTTTCCCTCCTCCACCTCGCCACCACTCCCCTCCCAGGAGCGCCCCACCCCCTTCGGCCCCACCCCTTCCCCACCTCCCGCCGGCCCCTCCCCACCCCACCGGCACCCCACCCCACCTCGGCCAGCCATTCCCAGCGAGGGAGTAGCTCCCAGCCACGGTAAGGACTCTCTCCTCTCTGTTGTTCTTTTTTTTTCTTTTGTAGCCCTTAGATCATTATAAGATTGTGTAGATTAGATCCTAGTATACCCCTTCGGTTTAGAGTCGAAAACCGGCGGTTTATAATTCACTTATTCAATTAACCAGCAAATTTTGTTAGCCTCGGACGTTTGCTCCTAGCTTTGCAACAAACACCCTCCGCAGCCTATTGTAGTGCGCCACGTCTACCCCCTATTTGTTAGCTAGTCAACTTCAGTTTTTCTGTCTAAATTGCAAAAACAGAAAGTTTCTGTTTTGTTTTGGCCACAACTTTTGATCCCGAAGTCCAATGATAGTGATTCTTTTTCCAGTACCTCACAAATTGCGAGTAGTTTTTCAAAACATATAATTTGTCTATGTTTGAAATTTGAAAATGTAAGTTAGATCAGATTTAGTTTATTCCAGGAGTTTAAAAACAGCTTTTAATGTGATTCCTTTTGGTACTGATCACTAGTGATCTTATTTATCAGTGGTAAAAATTTCAGATTTGTTTGAGTATTTTAGCTCCCTGTTTCATGTGAAACAATTTCTGTTTCACCGCTTTTCGGTTTTCGGCTAATTCATTTTCTAGCTTTGTTTTAAAATACTTTCTCTATTATTTCAGCAAGATTACTATGGTTTTGTTTAGGTTAGTTAATATTAGTTTTGCAACAACTCTTTATTTTATATTTATTTGTTTTCATTAAGTCAATTCTAGCTCCGTAGTAACGTGCAATTGTTTTCACCGTTGTTTCATATCCCGTTTGGGAATACTTTCAAAGAGTTTTGTGAAAAACACTTTATTTTATCTTAGTTAAACTTATATCTTAGTTCCTTGTTATTATTTTCTGTTAGAGAAAACTATTTAGTGTTTGACGTAGTAGAAGACTCCCAAGTCTCATTTGAAGTTTTGTTCGGTTTCCTATTCGCTCTCGCTTTTGTTTTGATTGCTAGAATGATTGCTAGTATGAGTGCTTATGTGAATGATATGTTTGCTATATAGATTTCATCGTAGAGTGATGAGTAGTCTATCAAGTTATTTTCTCGAGGAATTCTTCTTCGTCAACATCACAGGCAAGTCATCTTTGACCATGTTATTCTACCTATGTTTTCGATGCATAGTAGATCACCTTCTTTGCCCAATTTGCATTCTGCTTAGGTACTTGGAAACTTTAGTGTAAGAGTAGTATCATGTGGTACGAACACAACAACCCCGACACTTGGCCCCGGGACGACAATTTCTTAATGCTATGCTTGAGTAGACGGGTTATCGGTTGAGTGTTTACCACGAGTGATGCGAGGTTGATATAATAATCAAGACCGGACTAAGACAAGATTTTCAAGACCTCGGACGCAATGCAACTCTGGGTGGAGGACGGTTGATCGGCTCCCTGGCAAACCCAGTGGATGCCCGGGATGCTGGAGAGGCCATGTCATCCTGCGGACAGCTTCACCCAGGCTCAAAGAGACGGACGGATATTTTCAAAACCCAAGGCTTACCTGCACAGCCACAAGTCATTATGGGCTCTGACTTGGTTGGACAACGCGGCGACTCTGGACAGGCGGTGCTAGCAGATGTAGACGAATGGTAGGAATGGATGGGCACCGACGGGGATTCAGAGGGACCCGTTGAAAGACCATGTTTTGATCATCCGGTCTTCAAACACCCTAAAGTGCGAGGACATACTCGGAGGCGATCAAATCTTGTGGGGAACGTGTGCAAAACTCTGCATAGTACTCAAACCTAATCGATTAGCCGTGTCCACGGTCATGGACAACTTGAGCCAAAGGAACTGAAGTTATCTGGATTTCCCAACACCAAATATGCAAAACTTAGCTCCACCGACCAAATATGCATGTAGAGATAGTTGATTATTATTTGACCCCTCTCTTATGTGACTTGCCGACATATTCAATATGCTGACCTACACGGCTGCAACGTCTTATGTTGCAGATAATTTTCTTCGACGAGTAAGAGTACGATTCAGGGTTACGGTCTACACTCAACTTGCCGTTGGTATTTATTGGGACTCCACTCCCTTGACTGCTTCCGCTGAGATATTTAAGGTATATATCAGTTTTACGCTATTTACATGTGATTGCACTTTGATATATACATTGATGTAGTGTGTGTGCCAGCATACTGATCCAGGGATGGCACAGAAACACAGAGGCTTGACTCGTTTTGAGTGGGGTCGCTACAGAGATGGTATCAGAGCACATGTTGACTGTAGGACGTGACCATAGAAACTAGAAATTTCTTAGGAAAGGATCTCTCTAAAATTTTATTTTCAAGAACATCCTTTACTTCTCATCCCTTCTGATTTCATCAAATGTTCCCTCTCACCTCCAATAGTTAGACAATACTCTTACCCCTTCGACTTCATGAAGAATCAACGGAGCTCTACTTCAAAGTAAAGAGGATTTCATCATGCATTGAAGAGTTGAAGCTGCACCAATTGAAGACTCTCAAGACCCGGAGAATTCGAAGACCCTGAAGTGTTTGAATAATTATATGACCATTAGAAGCCCAATCCCCTTTTATGTACCCACGTTAGATACGACGAATTGTGAGCCGTCATTGGTGTGTGTTTTCCGACGGCCACAACTAAAACCTATTTCCCGAAAATATTGTTTGTATTGTGTGTATCTTTCCCCCTCTCTTACCCGTCTCATCCCCAAAACCTCAACCCTACCAGATGGAGTATGAAGCTGGACTTGTAGTCTCTGGACCAATGACCCAGCTGGAGGCTGATATATGGATTCAGAACATGGAGAACCACTTCGGGAGCAACTTGATCTCAAGGAAGTATGAAGTGGAACACGCTCTTCAGTACTTTACACAAAGTCCTGCAATCTGGTGGAAAATGCATCACGCCATACAAGGATTTAGTGGAGCAGAAACTTGGGACGAATTCAAGAAGACTTTGTTAAGATCCCGTCTTATTCGGAAGTGCTATGAAAATCCGAAGGAGAAGACTTGTGCATGCAAGATCTGTGGAGAAATAGGACACACCCAGGAAGAACACAAGGATGGATGCACTCATTGTGAAGAAAATCACCCAACTGAGGAGTGCCCAAGTAGTCAGGTGACTTGTTTCCTTTGTGAGGGAACCACCCACTACCCAGCTCAGTGTCACATTTACCCCAAGGTACAACAAGTTGTCAAGCAGCAGAAAGATGTTGTGAAGGAAACCCTCAAGAAGAAGATTCTGGAGGAACCGGTGATGATTGAAAATATTGAAGACCCTGATGGACAAGGTCTGACCAGATTTTTCTCCAATGCATGCTACTCATGTGGAGAAGAAGGACATTATTCACAGGACTGCACGAAGAGAAGCCAAGAGTATCTGGGAAACTTCCCGACGGAAGAAGTGGAGTTTGATCCACTTGAAATAGAAGAACTGGCCAAAATGAAGGAGTCCAGAAAGAAGAAAAAGTACCCTCAGAAGAGCCAAATCTCTGCAGACATAGACCTGAGTCATGTCAGATGTTACAAGTGTATTAAATTTGGCCACCACAAATACATGTGCTCAGGAAGGAAGCCGAGAATCCAAGGAGCAAAAGCAGAAGCTAAGAAGCCTCGAGACTTGTCAGAAATCATTTGTTTTTGTTGCAAGGATTTAGGACATTTTGCCAGCGATTGTCCACAAAGGAAGAAAGCTAGAATGGAGTAGTTAAGTTTTGACCATAGCAATAAGTGTAATCCGAAGCACTCTTGTTTTTCATGAGATCATGGAGTGAAATTTTTGTAACAGAAGTCCCTGAGATTGTAATAACATCATGAATAAATGGAAATTATTGTCTCATGATCATCTATGTTGAAAGTGTATGCGTTGTTTCTCATCGAACAAAGATCTCTGAACAATTATGAGGATATGAGAAAATATGGTCTATGCAGGCATGAGTATAACTCATTTAAGTGTGGTAGCAATCGGTAAAACCCACAGGATCCACTGAGAAGGAATGTACCAAGGAGACATATACATTCCTCTGAGATACCTATTTACTGATACCTCCAGATGACAACTCTCTACGAATCATTCCTCAAGGGCCCAGAAACGATCATGACCCTGACCAGTGATCATGATTACCCGAAAATCCTGAAGGACATGATGAAGCACATTCATATTGAAGGAGATGCAGTCTACAAAGGCTACCCATTCATGGAAAGTGGAGTAGAACTTTGGTACGTGGAAGTACACCTCCACCATGTGAAAGGAGTTTGTCCAAAGACTATGGGGCAATACTTTTTCATTTCACGTGTACTACGAGCAACCTTCTTTGATGATGTTCGTGAAGCTGCCATGGAAGCCATCCGTCAGGTCGGAGAAATCCTTGAAGCAAGACTTCGTCATACCGAGGAATACCTGAGTGAGGTACGTGCGGAGATGATGGAGATGAAGCTCATGACCACCATGATGAAGTAAAATATGGATGATTTCAAGGAGCACATTGGAAAGTTCTAGTGGAACTAAAGTACCTCCAAGAGAGGCAGATGAATAAAGTTTGCTGAAATGCTCGACCATACCGAACATTGTGGATGGGAGCATTTGTAATAGAGTACTATTGAATTGGAGTTTTTGAGAAGAAAGCAAGGATGTAATAAAGGATTGATTATGAAATAAATATGATTTATGGAAGAAGCTATGATGGATCAGCAAAACGTTTTCTTAGGAACATACGAAAACCTGAGAGTTGTGAAGATACGATAGATGTTTCGTTTAGCTTGCAGAACCGACGGATTATCCGAACTTCGTTCGTGGACAAGAGAAATTCTGCAACGCTTGTGAGGATGCCCAAGTGTTAGAATACGAGATTCACTAAGCCTTATACAAGGTAATGATTTCAGTGCGACATGGCTTGGCCACCATGACGACTTACTCTTATCATTTATCTTGCTATTCGGAATGGTAAATCTGAGAGACTTACCCATAGTGAGAGACGACGTTCTTTGAAGCTTTTGTTTAAGCCTTAGAGTGGTATAAGAAAAGCCCATGTACATGGCACTTGTTGTCACACGTAGGAAATTTTACTGTGAGGATAAAGACAAGACCCCTCTCTCTGCAGGATAACCACGAATGGTAGACCACCATGAGAACCATCGATATGTTATTTAGAATTGACCACGAGACTTTCAGGTAAGAAGACCCAGTAACGGAAGAAGCTTATATCAACGGAAGAGCCCTCGTTTTTGATGGAGACGTTATGAATATAACGGAAGATATGAAGACGGTGAGGAGTCAGATGCCAAAACCCCAGAGGATTGTTAAAATATTAAGGGACCAGTACCTCTCATTTTAAGTATGGTAGCACCCCACCTTGCCGGAGATTGGAATTGTTAGAAGACCCCCAAACCCTAACCTTTCTTTCTAGCCTCTTCGAATCTCGAGGGCGAGATTCATTTTAAGTGTGGTAGTTTGTAACATCCCAAAATTATAAATTTTGGAATGTTAATATAATTATTAGATTGATTGTTTGTTGGTTGCCTGAGTGATTGAAACTTGTGTGAAATTTGAAACTTTTCGAAACTTTTGAATGAGAGGGAATAAAATGACTTTCCCCTTCTCCGGTGAATTCAAATTCAATCTTTTAGAAGCAATAGAGAAGATGACATGACTTCTTCAACTATAAATAATTTGAACGGAGATGATTGCATTTGAATTCTTTTGCATTTCCATTCGTTTTCTTCATGCAACAAAATGCCGGGAAATACATTCTAGAGAGGAGGAACATGACCCTCAAACCCACGGGCATTTTGAAAGTTATTTGAACCCTCAAACTTAGAGGGTCATTTGAAAATTATTTGCAAGAGAAAATAAACCTTTTGGGAAATTTTGTGAAAATAATTTTTTCTCAAGTTTTTATTTTTGCCGTGGAAAAATGCCCATCATCTATATTTTATTTTTCTGATAATTTTAGTATATAAAAACTCTTTATGCCGAAATGATTTGATTTCCTTTTTATCGTTTTAGTTTCCTAGTTTTGAAAATAGGAAGGAAATCACTTTTATTAGGAAATACCTGCTGGCCCATTAAGACACTTTCCTATTCTAGCCCAACAGATCATCTTCTTCCTCCTCTCTCCCACGTGACAGCAAGCTTTCCATCCATGGAGGAAGGAATCCTCTCCTTCCCGATCTCCCTCCTCCTTCCTTCCGGATGCCATCCGAGACCGCCTATAAATTCCCACCGTCCCCCTCTCTCCATTTTTTCCGAGAGAACCCCCTCTCCTCGCCTCTAGCTCGCGCGCCACCACCACCCCGTTGGCACCAGAGAACTCCTCCACCTCGCCACGACCAGGAGCTTTTCCTCCCAGGAACTCCTCCCTGCCGAGCCCCTCCCCCTGCACTCCCTCCACCGCCGCCCCCTTGCCACCCCGTCGCCCTCCACCCTTTGGCTCCTCCCCTGGAACCAGCGACCAGCACCACCAGCAGTTTTCCCTCCTCCACCTCGCCCCCTGCAGCCCCCCCTCCACCTCGCCACAACTCCCCTCCCAGGAGCGCCCCACCCCCTTCGGCCCCACCCCTTCCCCACCTCCCGTCGGCCCCTCCCCACCCCACCGGCACCCCACCCCACCTCGGCCAGCCATTGCCAGCGAGGGAGTAGCTCCCAGCCACGGTAAGGACTCTCTCCTCTGTGTTGTTCTTTTTTTTTCTTTTGTAGCCCTTAGATCATTATTAGATTCTGTAGATTAGATCCTAGTATACCCCTTCGGTTTAGAGTAGAAAACCGGCGGTTTGTAATTCACTTATTCAATTAACCAGCAAGTTTTGTTAGCCTCGGCCGTTTGCTCATAGCTTTGCAACAAACACCCTCCGCAGCCTATCGTAGTGCGCCACGTCTACCCCCTATTTGTTAGCTAGTCAACTTCAGTTTTTCTGTCTAAATTGCAAAAACAGAAAGTTTCTGTTTTGTTTTGGCCACAACTTTTGATCCCGAAGTCCAATGATAGTGATTCGTTTTCCAGTACCTCACAAATTGCCAGTACTTTTTCAAAACATATAATTTCTCTATGTTTGAAATTTGAAAATGTAAGTTAGATCAGATTTAGTTTAAACCTTGTTTTGCTTATTCCAGGAGTTTAAAAACAGTTTTTAATTTGGTTCCTTTTGGTACTGATCACTAGTGATCTTATTTATCAGTGGTAAAAATTTCTGATTTGTTTGAGTATTGTAGCTCCCTGTTTCATGTGAAACAATTTCTGTTTCACCGCTTTTCGGTTTTCGGCTAATTCATTTTCTAGCTTTGTTTTAAAATACTTTCTCTATTATTTCAGAAAGATTACTATGGTTTTGTTTATGTTAGTTAACAATAGTTTTGCAACAAGTCTTTATTTTATATTTATTTGTTTTCATTAAGTCAATTCTAGCTCCGTAGTAACGTGCAATTGTTTTCACCGTTGTTTCAAATCCCGTTTGGGAATACTTTCAAAGAGTTTTGTGAAAAACACTTTATTTTATCTTAGTTAAACTTATATCTTAGTTCCTTGTTATTATTTTCTGTTAGAGAAAACTATTTAGTGTTTGACGTAGTAGAAGACTCCCAAGTCTCATTTGAAGTTTTGTTCGGTTTCCTATTCGCTCTCGCTTTTGTTTTGATTGCTAGAATGATTGCTAGTATGAGTGCTTATGTGAATGATATGTTTGCTATATAGATTTCATCGTAGAGTGATGAGTAGTCTATCAAGTTATTTTCTCGAGGAATTCTTCTTCGTCAACATCACAGGCAAGTCATCTTTGACCATGTTATTCTACCTATGTTTTCGATGCATAGTAGATCACCTTCTTTGCCCAATTTGCATTCTGCTTAGGTACTTGGAAACTTTAGTGTAAGAGTAGTATCATGTGGTACGAACACAACAACCCCGACACTTGGCCCCGGGACGACAATTTCTTAATGCTATGCTTGAGTAGACGGGTTATCGGTTGAGTGTTTACCACGAGTGATGCGAGGTTGATATAATAATCAAGACCGGACTAAGACAAGATTTTCAAGACCTCGGACGCAATGCAACTCTGGGTGGAGGACGGTTGATCGGCTCCCTGGCAAACCCAGTGGATGCCCGGGATGCTGGAGAGGCCATGTCATCCTGCGGACAGCTTCACCCAGGCTCAAAGAGACGGACGGATATTTTCAAAACCCAAGGCTTACCTGCACAGCCACAAGTCATTATGGGCTCTGACTTGGTTGGACAACGCGGCGACTCTGGACAGGCGGTGCTAGCAGATGTAGACGAATGGTAGGAATGGATGGGCACCGACGGGGATTCAGAGGGACCCGTTGAAAGACCATGTTTTGATCATCCGGTCTTCAAACACCCTAAAGTGCGAGGACATACTCGGAGGCGATCAAATCTTGTGGGGAACGTGTGCAAAACTCTGCATAGTACTCAAACCTAATCGATTAGCCGTGTCCACGGTCATGGACAACTTGAGCCAAAGGAACTGAAGTTATCTGGATTTCCCAACACCATTATATATATTTAATGAGGGTAATTATTGACAACTCGGGTACGAGAACTGGTTGGCGGAACCATCTCGTTAACAACAAACATTGTAGTAACTTTTTGCTTTCAACCCCTCTTGTTGTAGGATAAAACTGGCTTTATGCAAAACTTAGCTCCACCGACCAAATATGCATGTAGAGATAGTTGATTATTATTTGACCCCTCTCTTATGTGACTTGCCGACATATTCAATATGCTGACCTACACGGCTGCAACGTCTTATGTTGCAGATAATTTTCTTCGACGAGTAAGAGTACGATTCAGGGTTACGGTCTACACTCAACTTGCCGTTGGTATTTATTGGGACTCCACTCCCTTGACTGCTTCCGCTGAGATATTTAAGGTATATATCAGTTTTACGCTATTTACATGTGATTGCACTTTGATATATACATTGATGTAGTGTGTGTGCCAGCATACTGATCCAGGGATGGCACAGAAACACAGAGGCTTGACTCGTTTTGAGTGGGGTCGCTACAGAGATGGTATCAGAGCACATGTTGACTGTAGGACGTGACCATAGAAACTAGAAATTTCTTAGGAAAGGATCTCTCTAAAATTTTATTTTCAAGAACATCCTTTACTTCTCATCCCTTCTGATTTCATCAAATGTTCCCTCTCACCTCCAATAGTTAGACAATACTCTTACCCCTTCGACTTCATGAAGAATCAACGGAGCTCTACTTCAAAGTAAAGAGGATTTCATCATGCATTGAAGAGTTGAAGCTGCACCAATTGAAGACTCTCAAGACCCGGAGAATTCGAAGACCCTGAAGTGTTTGAATAATTATATGACCATTAGAAGCCCAATACCCTTTTATGTACCCACGTTAGATACGACGAATTGTGAGCCGTCATTGGTGTGTGTTTTCCGACGGCCACAACTAAAACCTATTTCCCAAAAATATTGTTTGTATTGTGTGTATCTTTCCCCCTCTCTTACCCGTCTCATCCCCAAAACCTCAACCCTACCAGATGGAGTATGAAGCTGGACTTGTAGTCTCTGGACCAATGACCCAGCTGGAGGCTGATATATGGATTCAGAACATGGAGAACCACTTCGGGAGCAACTTGATCTCAAGGAAGTATGAAGTGGAACACGCTCTTCAGTACTTTACACAAAGTCCTGCAATCTGGTGGAAAATGCATCACGCCATACAAGGATTTAGTGGAGCAGAAACTTGGGACGAATTCAAGAAGACTTTGTTAAGATCCCGTCTTATTCGGAAGTGCTATGAAAATCCGAAGGAGAAGACTTGTGCATGCAAGATCTGTGGAGAAATAGGACACACCCAGGAAGAACACAAGGATGGATGCACTCATTGTGAAGAAAATCACCCAACTGAGGAGTGCCCAAGTAGTCAGGTGACTTGTTTCCTTTGTGAGGGAACCACCCACTACCCAGCTCAGTGTCACATTTACCCCAAGGTACAACAAGTTGTCAAGCAGCAGAAAGATGTTGTGAAGGAAACCCTCAAGAAGAAGATTCTGGAGGAACCGGTGATGATTGAAAATATTGAAGACCCTGATGGACAAGGTCTGACCAGATTTTTCTCCAATGCATGCTACTCATGTGGAGAAGAAGGACATTATTCACAGGACTGCACGAAGAGAAGCCAAGAGTATCTGGGAAACTTCCCGACGGAAGAAGTGGAGTTTGATCCACTTGAAATAGAAGAACTGGCCAAAATGAAGGAGTCCAGAAAGAAGAAAAAGTACCCTCGGAAGAGCCAAATCTCTGCAGACATAGACCTGAGTCATGTCAGATGTTACAAGTGTATTAAATTTGGCCACCACAAATACATGTGCTCAGGAAGGAAGCCGAGAATCCAAGGAGCAAAAGCAGAAGCTAAGAAGCCTCGAGACTTGTCAGAAATCATTTGTTTTTGTTGCAAGGATTTAGGACATTTTGCCAGCGATTGTCCACAAAGGAAGAAAGCTAGAATGGAGTAGTTAAGTTTTGACCATAGCAATAAGTGTAATCCGAAGCACTCTTGTTTTTCATGAGATCATGGAGTGAAATTTTTGTAACAGAAGTCCCTGAGATTGTAATAACATCATGAATAAATGGAAATTATTGTCTCATGATCGTCTATGTTGAAAGTGTATGCGTTGTTTCTCATCGAACAAAGATCTCTGAACAATTATGAGGATATGAGAAAATATGGTCTATGCAGGCATGAGTATAACTCATTTAAGTGTGGTAGCAATCGGTAAAACCCACAGGATCCACTGAGAAGGAATGTACCAAGGAGACATATACATTCCTCTGAGATACCTATTTACTGATACCTCCAGATGACAACTCTCTACGAATCATTCCTCAAGGGCCCAGAAACGATCATGACCCTGACCAGTGATCATGATTACCCGAAAATCCTGAAGGACATGATGAAGCACATTCATATTGAAGGAGATGCAGTCTACAAAGGCTACCCATTCATGGAAAGTGGAGTAGAACTTTGGTACGTGGAAGTACACCTCCACCATGTGAAAGGAGTTTGTCCAAAGACTATGGGGCAATACTTTTTCATTTCACGTGTACCACGAGCAACCTTCTTTGATGCTGTTCGTGAAGCTGCCATGGAAGCCATCCGTCAGGTCGGAGAAATCCTTGAAGCAAGACTTCGTCATACCGAGGAATACCTGAGTGATGTACGTGCGGAGATGATGGAGATGAAGCTCATGACCACCATGATGAAGTAAAATATGGATGATTTCAAGGAGCACATTGGAAAGTTCTAGTGGAACTAAAGTACCTCCAAGAGAGGCAGATGAATAAAGTTTGCTGAAATGCTCGACCATACCGAACATTGTGGATGGGAGCATTTGTAATAGAGTACTATTGAATTGGAGTTTTTGAGAAGAAAGCAAGGATGTAATAAAGGATTGATTATGAAATAAATATGATTTATGGAAGAAGCTATGATGGATCAGCAAAACGTTTTCTTAGGAACATACGAAAACCTGAGAGTTGTGAAGATACGATAGATGTTTCGTTTAGCTTGCAGAACCGACGGATTATCCGAACTTCGTTCGTGGACAAGAGAAATTCTGCAACGCTTGTGAGGATGCCCAAGTGTTAGAATACGAGATTCACTAAGCCTTATACAAGGTAATGATTTCAGTGCGACATGGCTTGGCCACCATGACGACTTACTCTTATCATTTATCTTGCTATTCGGAATGGTAAATCTGAGAGACTTACCCATAGTGAGAGACGACGTTCTTTGAAGCTTTTGTTTAAGCCTTAGAGTGGTATAAGAAAAGCCCATGTACATGGCACTTGTTGTCACACGTAGGAAATTTTACTGTGAGGATAAAGACAAACCCCTCTCTCTGCAGGATAACCACGAATGGTAGACCACCATGAGAACCATCGATATGTTATTTAGAATTGACCACGAGACTTTCAGGTAAGAAGACCCAGTAACGGAAGAAGCTTATATCAACGGAAGAGCCCTCGTTTTTGATGGAGACGTTATGAATATAACGGAAGATATGAAGACGGTGAGGAGTCAGATGCCAAAACCCCAGAGGATTGTTAAAATATTAAGGGACCAGTACCTCTCATTTTAAGTATGGTAGCACCCTACCTTGCCGGAGATTGGAATTGTTAGAAGACCCCCAAACCCTAACCTTTCTTTCTAGCCTCTTCGAATCTCGAGGGCGAGATTCATTTTAAGTGTGGTAGTTTGTAACATCCCAAAATTATAAATTTTGGAATGTTAATATAATTATTAGATTGATTGTTTGTTGGTTGCCTGAGTGATTGAAACTTGTGTGAAATTTGAAACTTTTCGAAACTTTTGAATGAGAGGGAATAAAATGACTTTCCCCTTCTCCGGTGAATTCAAATTCAATCTTTTAGAAGCAATAGAGAAGATGACATGACTTCTTCAACTATAAATAATTTGAACGGAGATGATTGCATTTGAATTCTTTTGCATTTCCATTCGTTTTCTTCATGCAACAAAATGCCGGGAAATACATTCTAGAGAGGAGGAACATGACCCTCAAACCCACGGGCATTTTGAAAGTTATTTGAACCCTCAAACTTAGAGGGTCATTTGAAAATTATTTGCAAGAGAAAATAAACCTTTTGGGAAATTTTGTGAAAATAATTTTTTCTCAAGTTTTTATTTTTGCCGTGGAAAAATGCCCATCATCTATATTTTATTTTTCTGAGAATTTTAGTATATAAAAACTCTTTATGCCGAATTGATTTGATTTCCTTTTTATCGTTTTAGTTTCCTAGTTTTGAAAATAGGAAGGAAATCACTTTTATTAGGAAATACCTGCTGGCCCATTAAGACACTTTCCTATTCTAGCCCAAGAGATCATCTTCTTCCTCCTCTCTCCCACGTGACAGCAAGCTTTCCATCCATGGAGGAAGGAATCCTCTCCTTCCCGATCTCCCTCCTCCTTCCTTCCGGATGCCATCCGAGACCGCCTATAAATTCCCACCGTCCCCCTCTCTCCATTTTTTCCGAGAGAACCCCCTCTCCTCGCCTCTAGCTCGCGCGCCACCACCACCCCGTTGGCACCAGAGAACTCCTCCACCTCGCCACGACCAGGAGCTTTTCCTCCCAGGAACTCCTCCCTGCCGAGCCCCTCCCCCTGCACTCCCTCCACCGCCGCCCCCTTGCCACCCCGTCGCCCTCCACCCTTTGGCTCCTCCCCTGGAACCAGCGACCAGCACCACCAGCAGTTTTCCCTCCTCCACCTCGCCCCCTGCAGCCCCCCTCCACCTCGCCACAACTCCCCTCCCAGGAGCGCCCCACCCCCTTCGGCCCCACCCCTTCCCCACCTCCCGTCGGCCCCTCCCCACCCCACCGGCACCCCACCCCACCTCGGCCAGCCATTGCCAGCGAGGGAGTAGCTCCCAGCCACGGTAAGGACTCTCTCCTCTGTGTTGTTCTTTTTTTTTTTTCTTTTGTAGCCCTTAGATCATTATTAGATTCTGTAGATTAGATCCTAGTATACCCCTTCGGTTTAGAGTAGAAAACCGGCGGTTTGTAATTCACTTATTCAATTAACCAGCAAGTTTTGTTAGCCTCGGCCGTTTGCTCATAGCTTTGCAACAAACACCCTCCGCAGCCTATCGTAGTGCGCCACGTCTACCCCCTATTTGTTAGCTAGTCAACTTCAGTTTTTCTGTCTAAATTGCAAAAACAGAAAGTTTCTGTTTTGTTTTGGCCACAACTTTTGATCCCGAAGTCCAATGATAGTGATTCGTTTTCCAGTACCTCACAAATTGCCAGTACTTTTTCAAAACATATAATTTCTCTATGTTTGAAATTTGAAAATGTAAGTTAGATCAGATTTAGTTTAAACCTTGTTTTGCTTATTCCAGGAGTTTAAAAACAGTTTTTAATTTGGTTCCTTTTGGTACTGATCACTAGTGATCTTATTTATCAGTGGTAAAAATTTCTGATTTGTTTGAGTATTGTAGCTCCCTGTTTCATGTGAAACAATTTCTGTTTCACCGCTTTTCGGTTTTCGGCTAATTCATTTTCTAGCTTTGTTTTAAAATACTTTCTCTATTATTTCAGAAAGATTACTATGGTTTTGTTTATGTTAGTTAACAATAGTTTTGCAACAAGTCTTTATTTTATATTTATTTGTTTTCATTAAGTCAATTCTAGCTCCGTAGTAACGTGCAATTGTTTTCACCGTTGTTTCAAATCCCGTTTGGGAATACTTTCAAAGAGTTTTGTGAAAAACACTTTATTTTATCTTAGTTAAACTTATATCTTAGTTCCTTGTTATTATTTTCTGTTAGAGAAAACTATTTAGTGTTTGACGTAGTAGAAGACTCCCAAGTCTCATTTGAAGTTTTGTTCGGTTTCCTATTCGCTCTCGCTTTTGTTTTGATTGCTAGAATGATTGCTAGTATGAGTGCTTATGTGAATGATATGTTTGCTATATAGATTTCATCGTAGAGTGATGAGTAGTCTATCAAGTTATTTTCTCGAGGAATTCTTCTTCGTCAACATCACAGGCAAGTCATCTTTGACCATGTTATTCTACCTATGTTTTCGATGCATAGTAGATCACCTTCTTTGCCCAATTTGCATTCTGCTTAGGTACTTGGAAACTTTAGTGTAAGAGTAGTATCATGTGGTACGAACACAACAACCCCGACACTTGGCCCCGGGACGACAATTTCTTAATGCTATGCTTGAGTAGACGGGTTATCGGTTGAGTGTTTACCACGAGTGATGCGAGGTTGATATAATAATCAAGACCGGACTAAGACAAGATTTTCAAGACCTCGGACGCAATGCAACTCTGGGTGGAGGACGGTTGATCGGCTCCCTGGAAAACCCAGTGGATGCCCGGGATGCTGGAGAGGCCATGTCATCCTGCGGAAAGCTTCACCCAGGCTCAAAGAGACGGACGGATATTTTCAAAACCCAAGGCTTACCTGCACAGCCACAAGTCATTATGGGCTCTGACTTGGTTGGACAACGCGGCGACTCTGGACAGGCGGTGCTAGCAGATGTAGACGAATGGTAGGAATGGATGGGCACCGACGGGGATTCAGAGGGACCCGTTGAAAGACCATGTTTTGATCATCCGGTCTTCAAACACCCTGAAGTGCGAGGACATACTCGGAGGCGATCAAATCTTGTGGGGAACGTGTGCAAAACTCTGCATAGTACTCAAACCTAATCGATTAGCCGTGTCCACGGTCATGGACAACTTGAGCCAAAGGAACTGAAGTTATCTGGATTTCCCAACACCATTATATATATTTAATGAGGGTAATTATTGACAACTCGGGTACGAGAACTGGTTGGCGGAACCATCTCGTTAACAACAAACATTGTAGTAACTTTTTGCTTTCAACCCCTCTTGTTGTAGGATAAAACTGGCTTTATGCAAAACTTAGCTCCACCGATCAAATATGCATGTAGAGATAGTTGATTATTATTTGACCCCTCTCTTATGTGACTTGCCGACATATTCAATATGCTGACCTACACGGCTGCAACGTCTTATGTTGCAGATAATTTTCTTCGACGAGTAAGAGTACGATTCAGGGTTACGGTCTACACTCAACTAGCCGTTGGTATTTATTGGGACTCCACTCCCTTGACTGCTTCCGCTGAGATATTTAAGGTATATATCAGTTTTACGCTATTTACATGTGATTGCACTTTGATATATACATTGATGTAGTGTGTGTGCCAGCATACTGATCCAGGGATGGCACAGAAACACAGAGGCTTGACTCGTTTTGAGTGGGGTCGCTACAGTCCAACGGGTGTACTCATATCCTAGTTGCTGTTGATTACGTTACTAAGTGGGTAGAAGCTACCCCAACTAATAGTGCTGATCACAACACCTCTATTAGGATGCTTAAAGAATTTATTTTCCCTAGATTTGGAGTCTCTAGATATCTAATGACTGATGGTGGTTCAGATTTCATTCATGGTGCTTTCCGTAAAACGCTTGCTAAGTATGATATCAACCATCGGGTTGCATCTCCCTATCATCCTCAGTCCAGTGGTCAAGTAGAGCTAAGTAATAGAGAGATTAAACTAATACTGCAAAAGACTGTTAATAGGTCTAGAAAGAATTGGTCTAAGAAGCTTTGTGATGCAGTGTGGGCTTATAGAACTGCTTATAAGAATCCCATGGGCATGTCTCCGTACAAAATGGTTTACGGTAAAGCAGGTCATTTACCTCTTGAGATAGAGCATAAGGCTTATTGGGCAATCAAAGAGCTCAACTTTGATTTTAAACTTGCTGGTGAGAAGAGGTTATTTGATATTAGCTCACTTGATGAATGGAGAGCTCAGGCATATGAAAATGCCAAGTTGTTCAAAGAAAAAGTTAAGAGGTGGCATGACAAAAGGATACAAAAACGTGAGGTCAATGTAGGTGATTATGTCTTTCTATACAATTCTCGTTTAAAACTTTTTGCAGGCAAGCTTCTCTCTAAATGGGAAGGTCCTTACATTGTTGAGGTAGTATATCATTCCGGTGCCATCAAGATAAACAACACGGAAGGTAATTTTCCGAGAGTGGTAAATGGGCAAAGAATCAAGCATTATATCTCAGGTACTCCCATAAATGTTGAAAGCAATGTTATTAATACCATAACTCCGGAGGAGTACATAAGGGATATTTATCAGCCTGTTTCAGACTCCAGAAACGAAGAGGTATGTGATTTGACAAGTAAACCGACGCCAGAACTTTACCAGTAGCAATTTTTCTCCGTTTTGGAATTTTTAGAAAAATAGAAAAATTTAAAGTAGTCTAGAAAGCGCACGAGGAGGTGACAAGCCGGCCAGGCGCGACCTACCCCCTGGTGTGCCTCCCGGATTCCTTTTTCTTGTGGAGTACTCCTTTTTGTCGGGAAAAATTCATTATATATTCTCCCGAAAGATCTGACCCTCGTATCACGCAAATATCCTCTGTTTTCGTTTCGAGCCTATTTCTGCCGCAGATTTAGGGAAAGATGTCTTCTCAAGATTCAGAGGGGGAGAGCTATGTGTCCGATTACCTTGCTAACCCCAAGGTCTATGGGGACTTGGATCATTGTGGTTGGACCACTGATGAGGAAGAAGATTATGATCCCAAGGGGAAGGAAGGAAGAAGTTCCGATGAAGAGGAGGCTCCTCTACCCCAACCTGGAGACACACATGTGGAGTTCAAGAAGTCGAGCCTCCCTACCTCAAGGAAGAAGCCTAAGATTTTGTTTATCCCTTCTCATCTTTTGCAGGAGAGTAAGCAAGAATTATGCCAAAGGGTGTTGAGGGTTGAAGAGGAAATTAATGATCTGACGGAGCAGAATTTTGTGCTCAAGAGGAAATTAAACAAGTTCAAGACCTCTGCAACAACTCCACCACCACCACCTTCAAAGGAAGACAACTAAGCACGAGTATGGGCAATCCCCTTGGCTTATGGCAATCTTGGGGGAGTTTCCCCGGTATCGTATGACCATCACATCTTTTTAAGGGCCTTGCTTCATGCCATGATCTAAAGAAAAGAATGATAAAAGAACAAAAGCATGAAAGATCATGTAATGATCTTATGGGAAGTGATGGCTCCACATATAAAAACAATGTTGATTGAAACTTGTTGTGGGTGGACAAACGTAGACCTTGGTCATTGCTGCAATTAATAGGAAGTAATAAAGAAGGAGAGGTTCTCATATAAATATATCATCTTGGGCACCATCTATGATTGTGAACACTCATTAAACTATTACATGCTTCGAAGTAGATGTTGGACAAGGAAGATAACATAATGAATTATGTTTGCTTGGTTCCGAACAATGTTATATGACTAGAGATCCCTTAGCATGTGCCGATTTCTTCCACCTCATATCAGCCAAAACTTCCGCACTAAGTAGAGATACTACTTGTGCATCGATAAATCTTCAACCCAGTTTTTCCAGGAGAGTCCACCATACCTAACTTTGGATTGAAGAAGATCCCTCAAGTAAGTTGTCATCGGTGCAAGCAATAAAAAATTTCTCCCTAAATATGTATGATCTATTAGTGTGTGGAAAATAAGCTTTGTACGAACCTGTGATGAGGAAGACATAAAGCCGACGGACTGCATAATAAAGTTATTTATCACAGGAGGCAATATAAAGTGACGTTCGTTCACACTAAGAGGCCACACATCCAAACCTCAAAAGTGCATGACAACCTCTGCTTCCCTCTGCGAAGGGCCTATCTTGTACCTTTACTTTTTGTCCTTAAAAGTGCCATGGTGATCGCCACCAATTCCTTATTTCGCCTTTATCTTGGCTAACGTCATATGCTAGGGAAAGATCTATATTCATATGTCAACTTGGAAGTAAGCATTCATGAATTATTATTGTTGACATTACCCTTGAGGTAAGTAGTTGGGAGGCGAAACTATAAGCCCCTATCTTTCTGTGTGTCCAACTGAAACTTTGATCTCATGAGTACCACGTGAGTTTTATCAATTGTAGAAGACGAAAGGATGATTGAGTATGTGGATTTGCTTTACAAGCTCTTATTTGGCTATTTCCGACGTTATGAAAAATTGCAATTGCTTCAATGACTAAAGGCTATTGGTTGTTAATTCTCAATAAGGTTCTTGATCCATACTTTACTTTGTGAAGGAATTATCACTTTAGCATAAGAGATTATACGATGATATTGTTGTTCTAATTATGATCTTGATGCCTGCATGTCCATATCTTGTTTTGTCGACACCTCTATCTCTAAACATGTGGGCATATTTATTGATCCCGGTTTCCGCTTGAGGACAAGCGAGGTCTAAGCTTGGGGGAGTTGATACGTCCATTTTGCATCATGCTTTTATGTTGATATTTATCGTTTTATGGGCTGTTATTACACTTCACGGTACAATACTTATGCCTTTTCTCTCTTATTTTATAAGGTTTACATGAAGAGGGAGAATGCAGGTAGTTGGAATTCTGGTCTGAAAAACGAGCAAGTTTGAGATACCTATTCTGCACAACTCCAAAAGCCGTGAAAATTAACTAGGAATTATTTTGGAATTTATAAAAATACTGGACGAAAGAAGTACCAGAGGAGAGCCACCAAGAGGCCACAAGCCTGCCAGGAGCGGCCTACCCCCCTACTCGTGCCTAGGTGGCTTGTGGGACCCCTGTTGCCCCTTTGGCTCCCATCTTTTGCTATAAGGAGGGTTTCGTTCCAGAAAAAATCAGGAGGAGGCTTTCGGGAGGAGTCGCCGCCGCCACGAGGCGGAACTTGAGCAGAACCAATCTAGAGCTCCGGCAGGGTCGTCCTGCTGGGGAAAGTTCCTTCCTGGAGGGGGAAATTGTCGCCATCATCATCACCAACACTCCTCTCATCGGAGGGGACTCATCACCATCAACATCTTCATCAGCACCATGTCATCTCCAAACCCTAGTTCATCTCCTGTAACCAATCTCCATCTCGCGACTTTGATTGGTACTTGTAAGGTTGCTAGTAGTGTTAATTACTCTTTGTAGTTGATGCTAGTTGGATTACTCGATGGAAGTAGGGTCATCAAGGATATGAACATAAACTCTTCCACCAAGTAATCCAACTAGCATCAACTACAAAGAGTAATCAACACTACTAGTAACCTTAAAAGTACCAATCGGAGTCGCGAGACGAAGATTGGTTAGAAGAGATGAACTAGGGATTGGAGAGGAGATGGTGCTGATGAAGATGTTGATGAAGATGCCTCCCCTCCGATGAGAGGAGTGTTGGTGATAACGATGGCGACGATTTCACCCTCCGGGAGGGAAGTTTCCCCGGCAGGATCGTCTTGCCAGAGCTCTAGATTGGATCTCCTCAAGTTCCGCCTCATGGCGGCGGCGAAACCACGAAAAAGCTCCCTCTTGATTTTTTCCAAACCAGGTCGCTTCATATAGGAAAAGAGGGGGCCTAGTGGGCCGTCAGGTAGCCCACAAGCTTGCCCTACGCCACCACGGGGTGGTGGCGGTGGGCAAGCTTGTGGAGCCCTGGTGGCCCCCCTCTGGTAGTTCTTTCACCCAATATTTTTAATATATTCCAGAAAAAATCCACGTAAATTTACAGGGCATTTGGAGATGTGCAGAATAGTGGACTAGGATTTGCTCCTTTTCCAGTCCAGAATTCCAGCTGCCTGAATTCTCCCTCTTCAAATAAACCTTGCAAATAAGAGAGAAAAGGCATAAATATGGTACCACAAGTAATATAACAGCCCAAAAAGCAATAAATATCAATATGAAAGCATGATGCAAAATGGACGTATCAACTCCCCCTAGCTTAGACCTCGCTTGTCCTCAAGCAAAAACCAAGTTCCATAAACATGTCCACATGTTTGGGGACGAAGGTGTCAACAAAACATAATACGGACATGAGGGTATCATGATCACAAATAGAACAGCAATACATCATAAAGATTCTTATGGGAAAGTAAAAGTTCCTTCACAAAACAAAGCATGAAGCAAAAACCTTACCGAGAAGTAACCAACAATAGTCCATAGTCATTGAAGCAATTGCAATTTATCACAACATCAGAAAGAGTCAAATAAGAGCTTGTAAGGCAAATCCACATACTCAATCATCTCTTTCGTTTTCCACAATTGTTACAACTCACGTGGTACTCATGGTGTCAAAGTTTCAGCTGGACACAGACGAAGATAGGGGCTTATAGTTTTGCCTCCCAACGTTTTACCTCAAGGGTAAAGTCAACAACAATAAAGCATAAATACTCAACTCCAAGTTGATATATGAATATATATCTTTCCCAAGCATGTGACGGTAGCCAACACAAAGGAAAAAAGGGAATTGGTGAAGATCATCATGACTCTTACAAGGGTAAAAAGTAAAGGTACAAGATAGGCCCTTCGCAGAGGGAAGCAGAGGTTGTCATGCGCTTTTGAGGTTTGAATGCGTGTCCTCTTAGTGCGGAGGAACGTCACTTTATATTGCCTCATGTGATAAAGAACTTTATTATGCAGTCTGTCTCTTTTATGTCTTCCTCATCACATGTTTGTACAAAGCTTATTTTGCACACACTAATAGATCATACATATTAGAGAGCAATTTTTATTGCTTGCACCGATGACAACTTACTTGAAGGATCTTATTCAATCCATAGGTAGGTATGGTGGACTCTCATGGCAAAACTGGGTTGGAGGCTTATGGATGCACAAGTAGTATCTCTACTTGGTGCGGGAGTATTGGCTAATATGAGGTGGAAGCAATCGTCACATGCTAAGGGATCTCTAATCATATAACATTGTTTCGAACCAATCAAACACAATTCATTATGTTGTCTTCCTTGTCCAACATCTACTCCTAGGCATGTAATAGTTTGGTGAGTGTTCACAATTGTAAAAAATGTCTAAGATGATATATTTATATGTGAACCTCTCTTTCCTTATTACTTCTTATTAATTGCAACAATGACTAAGGTCTATGTTGATTTATTCTCAACAAGTTTCAATCATCATACTTGTCATAAGTGAAATTATCACTTTCCATAAGATCGTCTCATGATCTTTCATGCTATCATTCTTTTCATACTTTTTTATCTTGGCACAAAGCAAAGCCCTTAACTAAGACACTCTTTATTATATAGCTCATAAGCTCGAATACATCGGGGGAGAGACAAAAGCAAAAGACTCAAACTGAAAACCAAAGACTAATTCCTCTAAAATAAGAAATGAAAACTGAAAAGGAAAGAACTGAAACAAAGGTAAAAGCAAAAGATATAAAGGTGATATGATACCAGGGCAATTCCCCCAAGCTTGGCAGAAGCCATGGGGATTGCCCATACCAATGCTTAGTTGTCTTCCTTTGGTGGTGATGGTGGTGTTGTTGTCGCCTTTGATTCCAAGAGAGCTATTAATCTTTGATTTATACCTTTGAGATCTGTGACAGAAACATGCTCGAAACGAAAACAGAGGAAAACTGCATGATACGGAGATCAAAACCTTCGGGCGACTATATATTGATTTTTTCTGGGCCAGAAGGAGTCCTCCGCAAGAAAAGGGAGTCTGGGAGGCACACGAGGTGCCCACAAGCTTGCCCACCGCCACCAGGGGCGTGGTGGCGGAGTGGGGCCTTGTAGCTGCCTCGTTCGCTCTCCGAACTGCCTTTTATTTTTCTAATTTTCCAAAAATTCCAAAACGGAAGAAATTTCCTATTGGAAAAGTATCGGAGTCCAATTTCTAGCCCAAACAGATACATCTTCGTTTTCAAGGTCTAAAACAGGCTGATAAACAACCCTTACGTACTCCTCTAGAGTTATGACATTGATGATATTGGTCTCAACATTTATGGGAGTACCAGAGATGTAATACTTGATTCTTTGCCCATTTACCACTCTAGGAAAAGTTCCTTCCGTGTTATTGATTTTGATGGCACCGGAACGATATACTTCCTCGACAACATAGGGACCTTCCCATTTAGAGAGAAGCTTGCCTGCAAAGAATCTCAAACGAGAATTTTATAGCAAGACATAAGCACCTACATTGAACTCTCGTTTCTGTATTCGTTTGTCGTGCCATCTCTTAACCTTTTCCTTGAACAACCTGGCATTCTCGTATGTCTGGGCTCTCCATTCATCTTACAAGCTGATATCAAACAACCGCTTCTCACCGGCAAGTTTGAAATCAAAGTTGAGCTCTTTGATTGCCCAATAAGCTTTGTGTTCCAGCTCAAGAGGTAAATGACACGCCTTACCGTAAACCATTTTATACGGTGACATGCCCATGGAATTCTTATAAGCAGTCCTATAAGCCCATAGTGCATCGTTAAGTTTGCTAGACCAGTTCTTTCGAGATCTATTGACGGTCTTTTATAGGATCAACTTGATCTCCCTATTAGTCAACTCCACCTAACCACTAGACTGAGGATGATAAGGAGATGCAACTCTATGGTTGAAATCATACTTAGCTAGCATCTTGCGGAAAACACCATGAATGAAGTGTGAACCGCCATCAGTCATCAAGTATCTAGGGACTCCAAATCTTGGGAATATGACTTCTTTAAGCATCTTAATAGAGGTGTGGTGATCAACATTTTTAGTGGGGATAGCTTCTACCCACTTAGTAACGTAATCCACAGCAACTAAGATGTGAGTGTACCCATTGGAACTCGGGAAGGGTCCCGTATAATCAAAGCCCCAGACATCAAATGGTTCAATGACAAGTGAATAGTTCATAGGCATCTCTTGACGCTTACTGATGTTCCCTATCCTTTGGCATTCGTCACAAGACAAGACAAACTTACGGGCATCCTTGAAGAGAGTGGGCCAATAGAAACCTGATTGCAATACCTTATGGGCAGTTCTATCTCCAGCATGGTGTCCTCCGTAGGCTTCGGAATGACACTTCTGCAGGATCTGTCCCTGTTCATGTTCAGGCACAGAACGTCTAATAATACCATCTACTCCTTCCTTATAAAGGTGAGGATCATCCCAAAAGTAGTGTCTCAAATAAAACAAGAATTTCTTCTTTTGCTGATAGGTGAAACTGGGTGGTATGTATTTGACGACGATATAGTTTGCATAATCGGCATACCACGGTGCACTAAGTGAAGTGCGGATGACATTTAATTTCTCATCAGGAAAGCTGTCATCAATAGGTAGGGGGTCATCAAGGACATTCTCTACCCTAGACAAGTTATCTGCTACAGGGTTATCAGCACCCTTTCGGTCAACGACGTGCAAATCAAATTCCTGTAGCAGGAGAACCCATCTGATCATCCTAGGCTTAGCGTCCTTCTTCTCCATGAGGTACTTAATAGCAGCATGATCAGAGTGAATAGTGACTTTGGAGTCAACTATGTAAGATCTAAACTTTTCACATGCAAACACGACTGCTAAAAATTCCTTCTCCGTAGTTGCATAGTTTCTTTGGGCATTGTCTAGAGTTTTACTAGCGTAGTGAATGACATTCAACTTCTTGTCAACTCTCTGTCCTAGAACAACACCAACAGCATAATCACTAGCATCGCACATGATTTCAACGGGCAAGTTCCAGTCAGGTGGTTGAACAATAGGTGCGGTTATCAAAGCCTTCTTAAGTATTTCAAAGGCTTCCTCACAATCCTCATCAAAAACAAAAGGAACATCCTTCTGCAAGAGGTTGGTAAGAGGCCTTGAAATCATAGAGAAGTCTTTAATGAACCTTCTATAGAAACCAACATGACCTAGGAAACTTCGTATGCCTCTGATATCTATGGGGCAAGGCATTTTCCCAATTGCATCAACCTTAGCCTTATCAACTTCAATGCCTCTTTGAGAGATTTTGTGTCCTAAGACGATACCTTCATTAACCATAAAGTGGCACTTCTCCCAATTCAAGACGAGGTTGGTTTCTTCGCATCTCTGTAAGACTCGATCAAGGTTGCTGAGGAAATCATCAAAGGAAGACCCGTAAACGGAGAAGTCATCCATGAAAACCTCGACAATGGCAGGTGCATTGCATAAGCCAAAACGCATACGTCTATAGGCAAAGGTACCATAGGGGCAGGTGAAAGTGGTTTTCTCTTGATCAGATTGTGCAACAGGTATTTGCGAGAAACCTGAATAACCATCTAGAAAGCAGAAGTGTGTGTGCTTTGATAGCCTTTCTAGCATTTGGTCGATGACCGGCAAAGGATAATGATCTTTCCTGGTTGCCTTGTTTAGTTTCCGGAAGTCTATCACCATTCTATAGCCGGTAAAAATCCTTTGTGGGATTAGTTCATCCTTTTCATTAGGAACAACAGTGATACCTCCCTTCTTAGGTACGCAATGTACTGGACTTACCCAATCACTATGAGCAACAGGATAATTGATTCCTGCTTCGAGAAGTTTTAATATTTCTTTTCTAACGACCTCTTTCATTTTAGGATTTAATCTCCTTTGATGATCAGCAACTGGTTTAAAGTCAGGATCGGTTTTAATCTTGTGCTCACATAGAGTAGGACTAATACCCTTAAGATCATCAAGAGTATATCCAATAGCAGCGTGGTGCTTCCTCAGAGTTTTTAGTAACTTCTTCTCTTCGCGCTCTGAGAGGAGAGCACTAATAATGAGAGATTATATCTCCTTCTCATCAAGATAGGCATACTTAAGAGTATCAGACAATTGTTTAAGCTCGAACATAGGATCACCCTTTGGTGGGGGAGAATCCCCAAGCTGTTCAACAGACAGATTATTCTTCAGAATAGTATATTGTTCTAAGACAATTTTATCTATCTCATCTCTCTCCTCCATATGCATATCATTTTCATGCTCAAGCAGATATTGCTCTAAAGGATACGCAAGAGGTACGACAATAGAGGCAAGAGCAATGATTTCATCCCTACCAGACGACTCTCTTTCATGGGTTTGTCTTCCAAACTTGGAGAAGTTAAATTCATGAGACACACCCTCGAAACTTACTATGACAGTCTACTTAATGCAATCAATGTGAGCATTGACAGTGTTGAGAAAGGGTCTACCAAATATGATAGGATAAAAGCTATCTTGTGCAGTACCAAGGACGAGGAAATCAGTAGGATACATCGTCTTACCACACAGGACTTCTACGTCTCTCACAATTCCGAGAGGGTAGATCTAGCGTAATAGTGACATCAATGGGTTCTAACTCAGCAGGTGCAATCTCATCTTTGATTTCATCATATATAGAATGGGGTATTGCACTAACACCAGCTCCCATATCACATAAACCATGGTAACAGTGATCTTCTATCTTAACAGAAACAACGGGCAGGCCAACTATAGGTTCGTGTTTGTCTTTCGCGTGAGGTTTAGCAATTCTAGCGGAATCCTCACAGAATTTGATAACATGGCCATCTATGTCTTCGGCTAAGAGATCTTTGATAATAGCAACACTAGGTTCAACTCTAATCTCCTCAGGGGGTGCAAGTGGTCTAATGTAACCCCTACGTATCATAGTTGGAGCTTTAGAATAATCCTTTATCCTAGCAGGGTATGGTGGTTTCTCAGTGTAAGCACAAGGAACAACAGGATCACTAAAAGCTATGATTTTCTCCTCAACTAGATTGGTTTTGGCTATGTTGCTTTCTATAGGAGGATGATATTTAAACCACTTCTCTTTGGGAAGATCAACATGAGCAGCAAAAGATTCACATAGAGGAGTTACTATCTCAGAGTCAAGTCCATACTTAGCGCTAAAATCTCTAGAAGTGTTTGTCTCAACAAAAGATTTAACACAATCAAACTGGAAATTCATACCTGAGTCCTTACCTTCCTCCAGCTCCCAATCTTCAGAGTTGCGTTTGATTCTCTCCAATAAATTCCACTTGTGATCAATATCCTTCTTCATAAAAGAACCAGCACAAGAAGTGTCAAGCATGGTACGATCTTCATGAGAAGGTCGAGCATAAAAGTTTTAAGTGACGATTTCTCTCGAGAGCTCATGATTGGGGCATGAATATAGCATTGATTTAAGCCTCCCCCAATCTTGATCTATGCTTTCCCTCTCACGAGGCCAAAAGTTATAAATAAAGTTCCGATCACGATGTACTAAATGCATAGGATAGGACTTTTGATGAAATTCCAATTTCAACCGATTGTAGCCCCATCATCCAGTATCATCACATAGCCTATACCATATCAAAGCCTTATCCTTCAAAGATAAAGGAAATACTTTCTGCTTTACCTCATCCTCGGGCAAACCTGCCAGCTTAAATAAACCACAAACTTCATCTACATAGATTAGATGCAAGTCTGGATGTGAAGATCCGTCTCTTGTGAAAGGATTAGCCAGCAGTTTCTCAAGCATACCCGAAGGAATTTCATAAAATATATTTTTAGTAGGTACCTTAGGTTGAGGAGAAACTCCTCATGCTTCCGTTCGTGGTGAATATACCCCGAACAAACTCCTCAAAGAAACAGTTTCCATAGTGACAAGTGACAATAAATTTCAGCACAGTATAAAAATGTTTCCTTACCAATTTCCACTTACCAAAGGCGCTTCACTCCCCGGCAACGGCGCCGGAAAAAGAGTCTTGATGATACACAAGTATAGGGGATCAATCGTAGTCCTTTCGATAAGTAAGAGTGTCGAACGCAACGAGGATCAGAAGGCTCTCATAAACGGATTTCAGGAAGGTAATAACTGCAAGCACTGAAAGTAGCGGTAACAAGTGATTGTGTAGCGAGGTGAAACGTAGCATGCAAAGAGTAACAAGTAACAAGTAGTAGAAATGGTGCAGCAAGTGGCCCAATCCCTTTTGTAGCAAGGGACAAGCCTGAACAAAGTCTTATAGGAGAAAAAACGCTCCCGAGGACACACGGGAATTTCTATCATGCTAGTTTCATCATGTTCATATGATTCGCGTTCGTTACTTTGATAGTTTGATATGTGGGTGGACCAGCACTTGGGTGCTTCCCTTACTTGGACAAGCATCCCACTTATGATTAACCTCTCTCGCAAGCATCCTCAACTACAAAAGAAGAATTAAGACAAAGTCTAACCATAGCATTAAACTAGTGGATCCAAATTAGCCCCACACGAAGCAACGCATAGACTGGGGTTTAAGCTTCTTTCACTCCAACAACCCATCATCTACTTACTACTTCCCAATGCCTTCATCTAGGCAAAAATATGGTGAAGTGTTATGTAGTCGACGTTCACATAACACCACTAGAGGAAAAACAACATACATCATATCAAAATACCGAACGAATATCAAATTCACATGACTATAATTAACATCACTTATCCCATGTCCTAAGGAACAAAAGTAACTACTCACAAAACATAATCATAATAATGATCAGAGGTTTAATGAATAGCATCAAGGATCTGAACATAAACTCTTCCACCAAGTAATCCAACTAGCATCATATTCAAAGAGTAATCAACACTACTAGTAACCTTACAAGTACCAATCGGAGTCGCGAGACGAAGATTGGTTACAAGAGATGAACTAGGGATTGGAGAGGATATGGTGGTGATGAAGATGTTGATCAAGATGCCTCCCCTTCGATGAGAGGAGTGTTGGTGATGACGATGGTGACAATTTCCCCCTCCGGGAGGGAAGTTTCCCCGGCATGATCGTCCTGCCGGAGCTCTAGATTGGATCTGCTCAAGTTCCGCCTCGTGGCGGCGGCGAATTCACGAAAAAGCTCGCTCTTGATTTTTTCCAGACCAGGACGCTTCATATAGCAAAAGAGGGGGCTACTGGGTCGTCAGGCAGCCCACAAGCCTGCCGTGCGCCACCAGGGGGTGGTGGCGGTTGGCAAGCTTCTGGAGCCCTGGTGGCCCCCCTCCGGTAGTTCTTTCGCCTAGTATTTTTAATATATTCCATAAAAAATCCACATAAATTTTCCGGGCATTTGGAGATGTGTAGAATAGTGGACTAGGATTTTCTCCCTTTCTAGTCCAGAATTGCAGCTGCCTGAATTCTCCCTCTTCAAATAAACCTTGCAAAATAAGAGAGAAAAGGCATAAATATGGTACCACAAGTAATATAACAGCCCAAAAAGCAATAAATATCAACATGAAAGCATGATGCAAAATGGAAGTATCAATCCTCAATGCTATTCAATACCTCTCTGGTCATGAACATAATTATGCTTTGTGAGTAGTCACTTTTGTTCCTAAAGACATGGGATAACTCTTGCTATAAGTAGTCATGTGAATTTGGTATTTGTTCGATATTTTGATGCGTTGTATGTTGTCTCTCCTATAGTGGTGTTATGTGAACGTCGACTACATAACACTTCACCATTATTTGGGCCTAGAGGAAGGCATTGGGAAGTAATAAGTAGATGATGGGTTGCTAGAGTGACACAAGCTTAAACCCTAGTTTATGTGTTGCTTCGTAAGGGGCTGATTTGGATCCACTAGTTTAATGCTATGGTTAGACTTAGTATTAATTCTTCTTTCATAGTTGCGGATGATTGCGAGAGGGGTTAATCATAAGTGGGATGTTTGTCCAAGTAAGGGCAGCACCCAAGCACCGGTCCACCCACATATCAAACTATCAGAGTAGCGAACGTGAATCATATGAACAAGATGAAAACTAGCTTGACAAAAATTCCCATGTGTCCTCGGGAGTGCTTTACCTCCTATAAGAGTTTGTCCAGGCTTGTCCCTTGCTACAAAAGGGATTGGGCCACTTTGCTGCACCTTTGTTACTATTGTTACTTGCTACTTGCTACGAATCATCTTACCACACAACTATCTGTTAACGATAATTTCAGTGCTTGCACAGAATACCTTGCTGAAAACCACTTGTAAGTTCCTTCTGCTCCTCGTTGGGTTCGACACTCTTACTTATCGAAAGGACTATGATAGATCCCCTAAACTTGTGGGTCATCAAGTCCCTTGTGATTCAAGGCTTGCCCCTCCCCTCCTCCTATATATAGTGGTGGTTTAGGGCTTTTTGAGACACAACTTTGCCACGTGCAATTCTAGCCTAATCCACACAGTTTTACCTCTAGATCGGATTTCTGCGGAGCTCGGGCGGAGCCCTGCAGGAGTAGATCATCACCACCACCGGAGCGCCTCACGCTGCTGGAGAACTCATCTACTTCTCCGTATTGCTTGCTAGATCAAGAAGGCCAAGATCTTCGTCGAGCTGTACGTGTGTTGAACGCGGAGGTGCCGTCCGTTCGGCGCTATATCAGAATGGATCATGGGACGGATCGCGAGACGGTTCGTGGGACAGATCATGGGACGGTTCGAGGGACGTGAAGACGTTCCACTACATCAACCACGTTTCTTAACGCTTCCCGCTGAGCGATCTATAAGGGTGCGTAGATCTAATCTTCACTCGGACATCACCATGATAGGTCTTCGTGTGCTTAGGAAATTTTTTGTTTCCCATGCAACGTTCCCCAACTGTACGAATCGATACCGGGATTAATCACTCCGTCTGACGGAGAGGTATCTCTGGGCCCACTCGGTAGAACATCATCATAATGAGCTCAATGTGACTAAGGAGTTAGCCATGGAATGATGTGCTACAGAACGAGTAAACAGACTTTCCAGTAACGAGATTGAACAAGGTATGTGGATACCGAGGATCAAATCTCGGGCAAGTATCATACCGGTAGACAAAGGGAAGTGCATACGGGATTAAGTGAATCCTTGACATCGTGGTTCATCCGATGAGATCATCGTGGAACTTGTGGGAACCAACATGGATATCCAGACCCTGTTGTTTGTTATTGATCGGAGAGGTGTCTCGGTCATGTCTGCATGCTTCTCGAACCCGTAGGGTCTACACACTTAAGGTTCGATGATGCTAGGTTTATGTGGGAATAGTGTACGTGGTTACCGAAGGTTGTTTGTAGTCCTAGATGAGATCCCGGACGTCATGAGGAGTTTCGGAATGGTTCAAAGGTAAAGATTCATATATAGGAAGTGAGTATTTGGACGCCGGAAGTGTTTCGGGCGTCACCGGTAATGTACCAGGACCACCGGAAGGGTTCCGGGGTCCACCGGGATGGGCCAGCAGCCCCGAAGGTGTATATGGGCCTAAAGGTGGATGGGAACCAGCCCATATGTGGGCTGGTGCACCATCACAAGCAGCCCAAGGCGCAGGAAGAGGGGAGGTGGGCCAACCCTAGGCATGGTGGGCTTGCCCATCCTAGGGCGCCACTCCCTCCACCCGTGGCCACCGCCCCTTTGCCCTAGATGGGCTGCCACACCCCTTAGGGTGGGAAACCCTAAGGGTGGGCACCCTCCTCCCTCTCCTCCTATATATAGTGGAGGGTTTTGGGCTAATGGAGACATGAATTCATCTCTTCCACGGCGCAACCGTAATCCTCCTCCTCCTCGTCCTCCGCATAGCTTGGTGAAGCCCTTCCGAAGTGCCACGTAGCTCCATCGCCACCATGCTGTCGCGGTTCCGAAGCTCTCCCTCAACCTCTCCTCCCTCCTTTATGGATCAAGTCGTTGGAGACGTCACCGGGCTGAACGTGTGTTGAACGCGGAGGTGTCGTGGTTGGACACATAGATCGGAATCCACCGCGATCTTAATCGCCACGAGTACGACTCCATCGACCGCGTTCATAGTAACGCTTCCGCTTAGCGATCTTCAAAGGTATGAAGATGCTCTACCGAATTACTCATTGCTGGTTTCTCCTAGATAGATCGTTTGTGTGGCGTATGATTTTTTTGAAGTTACTACATTACCCAACAGTGGCATCTGAGCCAGGTTCTCTGCGTAGATTCTATGCACGAGTAGAACACAAAAGTTGTGGGCAATGATCATGTCAATTCCTTGCTGTTACTAGTCTTATCTTTTTTCGACGGTATTGTGGAATGAAGCAGCCCAGACCGACCTTATATGTACGCTTATGTGAGACAGGTTCCACCGACTCACATGCACTTGTTGCATAAGGTGGCTAGCGGGTGTCTGTCTCTCCCACTTCGGTCGAATTGGATTCGATGAACAGGGTCCTTATGAAGGGTAAATAGCATTGGCATATAAATGTTGTGGCTGTCACGTAGGTAAGAAGTGTTCTTGCTAGAAACACAAATTAGCCACGTAAAACATGCAACAACAATTAGAGGACGTCTAACTTGTTTCTGTAGGGTATGCCATGTGATGTGATATGGCCAAAAGAATGTGCTGTTATATGTGTGATGTATGAGATTGATCATGTTCTTGTAATAGGAATCATGACTTGCATGTCGATGAGTATGACAACCGGCAGGAGCCATAGGAGTTGTCTTAATTTATTGTATGACATGCAAACGCCATGTGATTACTTTACTTTATTGCTAAACGTTAGCTATAGTAGTGGAAGTAATAGATTGGTGTGACGACTTCACGGAGACACAATGATGGAGATCATGATGATGGTGATCATGGTGTCATGCCGGTAACGATGATGATCATGGTGCCCCAAAGATGCAGATCCAAGGAGAAAGATGATAATGGCCATATCATGTCACTATATGATTGCATGTGATGTTTATCATGTTTTACATCTTATTTCTTAGAACGACGGTAGCACTGATAAGATTCTAACGTTCGCATACAACGGGTCTAAGCCAGTTTACACACGCAGAACACTTCAGTTGACTCTACAAGCCTAGCATGTACAGACATGGCCTCGAATACGGGAGACCGAAAGGTCGAACATGAGTCGTATGGTTGATACGATCAACATGGAGATGGTCACCATTGATGACTAGTCCGTCTCACATGATGATCGGACACGGGCTAGTCGATGTGGATCATGTAGTACGTGGATGACTAGAGGGATGTCTATCTAAGTGGGAGTTCATTATGTAATTTGATTAGATGAACTTAATTATTAGGAACTTAGTATAAAATTGTGTTTATGAATATTGTAGATCCAATGGCCAACGCAAATGTCCCACTGAAGTTCAACGCGTTCCTAGAGAAAACTAAGCTGAAATACGATGATAGAAAGTATGTGGACTCGGCTTGTAACTTGAAGCTCATCCTCATGTCTTCTAAGAAGGCATATGTCCCTTATGCGCTGTTAGGCAACCCTCTCACGCCCGTGTCATCCCAGGACATTAGGAACGCGTGGCAGGCACGAAGTGATGACCACTCTATGGTTCAGTGAGGCCTGCTTTACAGTTTTGAGCAACATGGAGCATATGAGATGTTCGAGGAGCTGAAACTAGTTTTTCAAGCTCATGCCCGGGACGAGAGATATGAAGTCTCCGAAAAGTTCTTCAGCTGTAAGATGGAGGAGAACAGTTTTGTTAGTGAGCACATACTTAGAATGTCTAGGTTGCACAACCGCTTGACTCAACTCGGAGTTCAACTTCCGGATGATGCAGTCATTGACACAATCCTCCATTCGCTTCCACCATGCTATAAGGGCTTTGTGCCGAACTACAACATGCAAGGGATGGAGAAAACCATTCCGGAGTTGTATTCAATGCTGAAATCAGCAGAGGTGGAAATCAAGAAAGAACATCAAGTGTTGCTGGTGAATAAGACTTTCAGTTTCAAGAATGGAAAGGGGAAAAAGAACTTGAAGAAAGACGGCAAAGCAGTTGCCGCGCCCGGTAAACCAGTTGCCGGGAAGAAGCCAAAGAAAGGACCCAAGCCTGAAACTAAGTGCTATTACTGCAAGAGAACATGTCACTAGAAGTGGAACTGCCCCAAATACTTAGCGGATAAGAAGGCCGGCAACATCCAAGGTATATATGATATACATGTTATTGATGTGTACCTTAACAACGCTCATAGTAGCTCCTGGGTATTTGATACCGGTGTTGTTGCTCACATTTGCAACTCAAAGGAGGAACTGCGGAACAAGCGTTGGCTGGCTAAGGACGAGGTAACGATGCGTGTCGGGAATGGTCCAAGGTCGATGTGATCGTTGTCGGCACGCTACCTCTGCATCTACCTTTGGGATTAGTTTTACACCTTAATAATTGTTATGTAGTACCAGCTTTGAGCTTGTACATTTTATCGGGATATCGCTTGATGCAAGATGGCTACTAATTTAAATCTGATAATAATGGTTGTTCTATTTATATGAGTGGTATGTTTTATGGCCATGCTCCGGTGGTGAATGGTTTATTCTTAATGAATCTTGATCGTGATGTTACACATATTCATAGTGTTAGTACCAAAAGATGCAAGGTTGATAATGATCGTCCTTCATATTTGTGGCACTGCCGCCTTGGTCATATTGGTGTCAAGCGCATGAAGAAACTCCATACAGATGGACTTTTATAGTCTCTTGATTTCGAATCATTTGACACATGAGAATCGTGCCTTATGGCCAAGCTGACCAAGACTCCGTTCTCCAGAACAATGGAGCGAGAAACCAGCTTATTGGAAATAATGCATACTGATGTATGCGGTCCAATGAGTGTTGAGGCTCGTGGTAGCTATCATTATGTTCTCACCCTCACCGATGACTTAAGTAGATATGGGTATGTCTACTTAATGAAACACAAGTCTGAAACCTTTTAAAAGTTCAAGGAATTTTAGAGTGTGGTGGAGAATCAACGTGAGAAGAAAATAAAGTTCCTACGATCTGATCGTGGAGGAGAATATTTAAGTCACAAGTTTGACATGCACTTAAGGAAATGTGGAATTGTTTCACAACTCACGCCGCCTGGCAGAGTGTAGCATAACGGTGTGTCTGAACGTCAAAATCACACTTTATTGGATACAATGCAATCTATGATGTCTCTTACATTCTTACTTCTATCATTTTGGGGGTATGCATTGGAAACCGCCGCATTCACTTTAAATAGGGCACCGTCTAAATCTGTTGAGACGAAACCGTATGAATAATGGTTTGGCAAGAAACCTAAGCTGTCGTTTTTGAAGGTTTGGGGTTGCGATGCTTATGTGAAGAAACTTCACCCAAAGAAGCTCGAACCAAGCGGAAAAATGCGGATTCATAGGATACCCAAGGAAACTATTGGGTATACCTTCTATCTTAGATCCGATGGCAAAATCTTTGTTGCCAAGAACGTATCCTTTCTAGAGAAAGTGTTTCTCTCGAAAGAAGTAACTGGGAGGAAAATAGAACTTGATGAGGTAATTGTACCTCCTCTCGAACTGGAGAGTTGCACAACCCAAGAAAATGTTTCTGAGATGCCTGCACCGGCTAGAGAAGAAGTTAATGATGGTAATCATGAAACTTCAGATCAAGTTGCTATTGAACCTCGAAGGTCGACAAAGACACATTCCGCACGAGAGTGGTACGACAATCATGTCATGGAAATCATGTTGTTTGACAACGGTGAACCTTCGAACTATGAAGAAGCGATGCTGGGCCCGGATTCCAACAAATGGCTTGAGGCCATGAAATCTGAGATAGGATCCATGTATGAGAACAAAGTATGGACTTTGGTGGATTTGCCCGATGATCGGCGAGCCACAAAAAATAAATGGATCTTCAAGAATAAGACTGACGCGGATGGTAATGTGACTATCTATAAGGCTCGAATTGTTGCTAAGGGTTATCGACAAGTTCAATGAGTTGACTACGATGAGACTTTCTCGCCCGTAGCGATGTTGAAGTCCGTCCGGATCATGTTAGCATTTGCCGCATTTTATGACTATGAAATGTGGCGAATGGACGTCAAAACGGCATTCCTTAATGGTTTCCTTAAGGAAGAATTGTATATGATGCAGCCGGAAGGTTTTGTCGATCCTAAAAGTGCTGGCAAGGTATGCAAGCTCCACCGCTCCATCTATGGGCTAGTGCAGGCATCTCGGAGTTGGAACATTCGCTTTAATGAGGTAATTAGAGCGTTTGGGTTTGTACAGACTTATGGAGAAGCCTCTATTTACAAGAAAGTGAGTGGAAGCTTTGTAGCATTTCTCATACTATATGTGGATGACATATTGTTGATGGGAAATGATATAGAATTCTTGTAAAACATAAAGGCCTATTTGAATAAGTGTTTTTCAATGAAGGACCTTGGAGAAGCTACATACATATTAGGCATCAAGATCTGTATAGATAGATCGAACCACCTCATAGGTCTTTCACAAAGTACATACCTTGACAAGATATTGAACAAGTTCAATATGGATAAAGCCAAGAAGGGGTTCTTGCTTGTATTGCAAGGTGTGAGATTGAGTAAGACTCAATGCCCGACCACAGCAGAAGATAGAGAAAAGATGAGTACCATCCCCTATGCTTCAGCCATAGGGTCTATTATGTATGCCATGCTGTGTACCAGACCTGATGTGAACCTTGCCATAAGTTTGGTAGGGAGGTACCAAATTGATACCGGTATGGAACATTAGACATCGGTCAAGAATATCCTTAAATACCTGAAAAGGACTAAGGATATGTTTCTCTCTTATGAGGTGCCGAAGACCTCGTCGTAAAAGGTTACGCTGATGCTAGATTCGCCACAGATCCGGATGACTCCAAGTCACAAACCGGATATGTGTATGTTCTGAATGGTGGGGTAGTTAGCTGGTGTAGTTGCAAGCAAAGCGTCGTGGCGACATCTACATGTGAAGCAGAGTACATAGCTCCTTTGAAAGCAGTGTAGGAAGGGATCCGGATGAAGGAGTTCATCACCGATCTAGGAATGATTCGCAATGCGTCGCCACCGATGACCCTTTTCTGTGACAACACTCGAGCTATTGCCATAGGCAAGGAGCCCAGATTTCACACGAAGACCAAGCACATCAAGCGCCGCTTCAACTCCATCCATGATTACATTCAGGAAGGAGATATAGATATTTGTAAAGTACATACGGATCTGAATGTCGCGGATAAGTTGACTAAACCTCTTCCACGAGAAAAACATGATCATCACCAGAACTCTATGGGTGTTTGATTCATCACAATGTAACTAGATTATTCATTCTAGTGCAAGTGGGAGACTGTTTGAAATAAGCCCTAGAGGCAATTATAAAGTGGTTATTATTATACTTCTAGTTCAATATAATTGTCTATTATTCATGCTATAATTGTATTAACCGGAAATCATAATACATGTGTGAATACATAGACCACAGTATGTCCCTAGTGAGCCTCTAGTTGGCTAGCTCGTCGATCAATAGAAGATCATGGTTTCCTCATCATGGACGTTGGATGTCATTGATAACGGGATCACATCATTAGGAGAATGATGTGATGGACAAGACCCAATCCTAAGCATAGCACTAGATCATGTTGTTCGTCTGCTAAAGCTTTTCTAATGTCAAGTATCATTTCCTTAGACCGTGAGATTGCACAACTCCAGGATACCGTAACTGGGTGATTATAAAGGTGCACTACGGGTATATTCGAAAGTGTGTGTTGGGTTGGTACGAATCGAGACGGGGATTTGTCACTCCATGTGACGGAGAGGTATCTTTGGGACCACTCGGTAGAACATCATCATAATGAGCTCAATGTGACTAAGGAGTTAGCCACGGGATGATGTGCTACGGAACAAGTAAAGAGACTTGCCAGTAATGAGATAGAACAAGGTATGGGGATATGGACGATCGAATCTCGGGCAAGTATCATACCGGTAGACAAAGGGAAGTGCATACAGGATTGAGTGAATCCTTGACATTGTGGTTCATCCGATGAGATCGTCGTGGAACATTTGGGAACCAACATGGATATCCATACTCCACTGTTGGTTATTGAAGGGAGAGGTGTCTCGGTCATGTCTGCATGCTTCCCGAACCCGTAGGGTCTACACACTTAAGGTTCGATGACGCTAGGGTTATATGGGAATAGTGTACGTGGTTAACGAAGGTTGTTCGGTGTCCCGGATGAGATCCCAGACTTCATGAGGAGTTCCAGAGGAAAAGATTCATATATAGGAAGTGAGGATTTGGACGTCGGAAGTGTTTCGGGCATCACCGGTAATGTACCGGTACCACCGGAAGGGTTCCGAGGTCCACCGGGAAGGGTCACCAGACCCGAAGGGGTATCTGGGCCTAAAGGTGGATGGGAACCAGCCCATATGTAGGCTGGTGCACCACCACAAGCAGCCCAAGGCACAGGAAGAGGGGAGGTGGGCCAACCCTAGGCGTGGTGGGCTTGCCCACCCTAGGGCACCACTCCCTCCACTCCTGGCCGCTTCCCCTTTGCCCTAGATGGGCTGCCGCACCCATTAGGGCGGAAAACCTTCTCCCTCTCCTATATATAGTGGAGGGTCTTGGGTTGTTGGAGACACGAATTCATCTCTCCGACGGCGCATCCCTACACCACTTCCTCCTCGTCGCCCGCATAGCTTGGCGAAGCCCTGCCGGAGTGCCACGTAGCTCCACGGCCACCACACTATCGTGCTTCTGGAGCTCTCCCTCAACCTCTCCTCCCTCCTTGGTGGATCAAGGCGTTGGAGACGTCACCGGGCTGAACGTGTGTTGAATGCGGAGGTGTTGTGGTTCGGCACATATATTGGTATCCACCGTGATCTGAATCGCTGCGAGTACGACTCCATCGACCGCGTTAATAGTAACGCTTCCGCTTAGCGATATCCAAAGGTATGAAGATGCTTACCCCATTACTCGTTGCTGGTTTCTCCTAGATAGAACCTTTGTGTGGCGTAGGATTTTTATGGAATTACTATGTTACCCAACACCGCCTGCCAGTGGCACACTGGCCAGTACCCCCGACCACCGATTACAACCACTCCGTCCTCTTCGCCCCACATCACCGCCCCACCGCTTCCGTCCTCTTCGCCCTTCCCCGACACCCGCCGCCGGTTCCCCCACCCCGCTAGCGTCAGAGTTGCTTCCACAGACGGTGTAGCTCACGACTCAGACCCACTGTGGGAGTTTATTTGTAGAGCAACCACATATTTAATTAATAGAAAACGTTACATGAACAAACACACGTGAAAACTAAAAGACAGACAAGGAAAAAAGTATTGTCCTGAAAACATTATAAATGGGACCCTAAAAGATAGAATAATACAAAACTATCACTACCGTTTTCTGTAGATACCAAAGCCTACAGCCGCCGCCCGATTCTTGCATCGCCAAGGCGTACACCGGAAGAGAGAGGAGCCACCACCAGTGCCACCTGGCCCGTTCTGTGTACTTGTATCTGCACAGAACTTAAACCAGACTAGGACATGCGCTAGAGGAAAGGCTGATTCGACCGTTTTCGCGAGCCACCCTCCCGTAGGCCAAAAATGGGTGGGTCTTGCACGTGTGGGGCAGTGATGGAGACACCGCGTCCCTTCGGAAACACGCGCCATAAATTCCCTCACCGCTCCCTCTCCCCTCTCACTCCACTCGCTCGTCTTCTCTCACCTCTCTCTGTTGACGGTTCGTCTACTGCCGGCACGACCATAAATCATCGGGTAACATCTTCGGTGGCGGTGGAGGCGGAAGGCTGGCCATCTCCTCTTCGTCGACCATGCTACATCTCGTCTTCCGCGACCGTGCGGCAACCCTTCTTCGTCGATGGCAATGGCGGTAAGACCTTCTCCACCCCTTTCTGCACTCGTATATGCACCGTACATCTAGCCGATCAGAGTAGAAAGATGGTCGTAGGTTGACATGCAGAGCAGATCTACAAGATTTTAGGGTTTGATCTTCATTGTGGTTTTCTATTTGGGGATTTTTTGTGAATTTTCGCTAAGTCTATATTGTAGTAGTGTTTTAGTGTAGACCATGAATTTCCACGGTGGTATGTGTGTGTTTCGTTATAGTACTTTGTCAAATCTATATGGTTTAGTTAGATTGATTTCAGATTTGTGGATTTCTCGGGTTTAGGGGTTAGATTAGGGCTCTGCGGCATAGTTGTATTTGGCATGTGATGAACAATACTGCCAACTGTGTGACAGGGCCATGACTACTGGACCCAAGTTGTATGCACATATCTTTGTTTGCTTGTTCTTTGGTCATGTGGCCCCGGCTCTTCTTGCGTGTTGCACTTCTAATTTCTGAGGCCATTGTGAATTTTTGTGTGCATTTTCGTTGTAGCCGATGATTGTATCCAAGGTTAAGGCAAAGAGGGTGACGGGGACATAGCCCTAGGGTAGGGTCATAGGCCTGACCTATACGTCCTACCCAAGGGCACCTCATTATTAGTTGAAGGACTACAAGGGAAATTCTGACTGGATCGTGACAACATCTAATCCACTTGGTACGGATCCACCCAGACAAGTACATTCCATCCACTCGGATGACAGTCAACCACTCGGCCGTATGACTCACTCGGGTATGAAAATACCAACAGTCAGCAAGGCAGTCGAAGCATACAGGAGGTTCTGTAGTGGGCTAACATTATGGCATCAATGCCTCATCTTGTAACATAAGAGGTGAGGGGGTGGCACACTCTATATAAGCCACCCCTCCACATAGCTAGAGATCAACTTCTTCTCCCCCTGTTGGATCATTCTTTCCCTAGAGCTCTGGCTCTCTCTTTATACCATGTAACTCATGTCCATGGCAGATAAAACAAAGCCTCTCCGGAGCACGATACGTAGGGCTGTTATCTCCACCATGAGAGTGTCACACCCTGTTTTTACTACCACTTTCTCTGTAATGCAAAAATTTGAGCTTGTTAAAACTTTTTCAAAACTAATGATGTGAGTGCCATGATTGTCATTGTATGCTTCTATGTTTGATCATGTGATGATAAAAACCCCATTTCACAATATTGAATTATTTCCAAAAACCTTTACTTTTTCTGATCAAGGTAAAACCCTACTTTGAGTTGCACTACATGCCCTTGATGACAAGGAGTATTTCTACCCAAAGTTGGTGATCTGATTTTAACTTCATTTTTGTGCTCCAAAACCACAAAATAATTATTTTTAGAATTATTCCTAATTAAATTGCATGTCCATTTCTAAGGCCAGAATTGGTATTCCTACTTGGAAAAATACTTTTTCGCTTTAGAAAAATCTGATTAAATTTGGAGATAATCAGAAGGACATATATTTTCCATACATAAGATTTTAAAACCCCTATTTATAATATAATTATTTGAGTAAAACCCTGAAAACCATTTCTGTCTGTTTTGACCTTTTGAAATATTTCCAAAGGAAATATTCTCAATAAAATCCTAGAAAGTTCAAGTGGTATCCCTAAGCCATATTTGGTGTCCACATAAGGTATCACTTTGATCTAAGGTGATTAAGAACCCCAAATAACCCTAAAACCCCTTCTGTCTATATTGAAGTTAGAGCAACTCTACATAGCAAAGTTTGTCCAATGGTCCTGAAACTTTCCAGGAGTCCCAATACCTCAAATGAGGATTCCACACCAAAAATGGGATTTATGGGACTTAGTTTGCCCACACTCTCTTTGGAAGGGACAGATCTGGTCAAATAGTGATGTTTCAAGTTCACAAAGTAAACTTGTCAAATGGAGCTCAAACTTGGTGAAACCCCATGTTTTAGCACCAAACCAAAACATGTTAAGTTGCAGCCAGTGGTGGGGTGCAACCCCCTCAAACCACTGTCGAGCACCTTCTGACAGATGGGTAACATCCCTCTTAGCCTCAGCTAAACCCAACCCCTTTGCTCCAAACTCGTAGATTAGGTGGCCATTATCGATGCCCAACATAGTGTCAACTGGACCCTCACTGGTTGAAAGTGGAAATGCCAAAAAACCCAATTTAAGCTTCAGTTCAAAGCTGACAGCACCAGTATTCCTTGTCTCCCTTGACCAGCCGAAGCTCCCACGGGACCCCAACGGCTAGCCTCACTCCCAGCCAGTGCCAGGATATGCTAGACACTTCCAATGTGCCTCAAAGTGCACCACCATGCAGTGGCATGCCAAAAGTGCGCTTTGGGCGTGCTACAGGAAGCCACCAAGGTGGGGTGACACCCTCGGCCAGTTTCAGCCTCCCCGAGGTGTCCAACCTCTTCCTCGATAACCCCTCTGCGTCGAGCAACCATCAGGGCCCCTCCTCTCCTGCGTTAGAGCTCGTGCGACGCATGCCCGCGCGCACCAGAACCGGCCAAGGTTGCGTGGCCACGGATGCTCGTCTCCTCTCTCTCTCCCTTTGTTGAAGATGGTTCTGGCAGTGCAAAACCACATCCTGAGACCATGGTTTCGACCACAGCTCCGCTCCGCACCCCCATGCATGCCACGGTGAGTCACCGGCGCTCCCGAATCGGCTCACCATCGCGGGCCTATTTATATCCCTTCCCTTCTCTCCAGCACCCCTCAGACAACTTCACCACGACCACTAGCACCTCCCTAGCCACCCCAGCAAGCCAGCAGAGGCCCGGTGCTCGAGATCGACCGAGGCCCCTCCGCCTCGGGGATCTGGTCGATCTCCGGCTACACGACGGCTCCTGCGTCCCTCGACCCACCAATCTGATATGCTCGACCTCAGGAAGCTTTCCCCAAACTTTCCCGAGCATTTCCGTGCCCCTAGCTACCTCCTCGACCACCTCCCAAAACTCCTCCACCGCGGCCTCCTCGTCGCCGGTGAACCCGTGCCTCTCCATCGTCGTTCCGACCACCAGTAGGTAGGCGGCCTCATGCCGAACCCATTTCTGTCCTCATTGGGGGCATGAGAACGTCGGCAGCCTCGCCGGCGTGCTCCTGCTCCTCTCTGGCCAGAGGTAGGAGGTGACCCTTCGACGGCAACAAAAGTCCTTCCCCGGCTAGGAATTATTCTTGCTACTTCTCTTGTTTGCGTCAGTTTTTCCCTTGAAGAGGAAAGGGTGATGCAACACAGGAGCAGTAAGTATTTCCCTCAGTTTGAGAACCAAGGTTTCGATCTAGAAGGAGGGTCTCGTCAAGTCTAGAGTACCTGCGCAAACACAAACGAGCTTGCACCCAACACTTCAAAGGGGTTGTCAATCCCTTTAAGATTGTTTGCACAGTGAGATGTGAAGGCGGAAAGTGCAACGAAGTAAAAAGTGTAAGGCAGAAAATATGGTGTGGAGTAGACCCCGGGGCCATAGTGTTCACTAGAGGCTTCTCTCAAAATAGAAAATATCACGGTGGGTGAACAAATTATTGTCGAGCAATTGATAGAACCGCGCAAAATCATGACGATATCTAAGGCAATGATCATACATATAGGCATCACGTCCGAAACAAGTAGACCGATACTTTCTGCATCTACTACTATTACTCCACACATCGACCGCTATCCAGCATGCATCTAGTGTATTGAGTTCATGACGAACAGAGTAACGCTTTAAGCAAGATGACATGATGTAGATGGATAATCTCAAACCAATGATGAAAACCCCATCTTTTTACCCTTGATGGCAACAACATGATGCGTGCCTCGCTACCCCTTCTGTCACTGGGTGAGGTCACCGCACGGTATGAGTCCAAAACCAAGCAGTTCTCCCATTGCAAGAATCATAGATCTAGTTGGCCAAACAAAACCCACAACTCGAAGAGAATTACAAGGATATGAAATCATGAATAAAAGAGATCAGAAGAAACTCAAATAAGATTCATAGATAATCTGATCATAAATCCATAATTCATCGGATCTCGGCAAACACAACGCAAAACAAGATTACATTGGATAGATCTGCATGAAGATCATGGAGAACTTTGTATAGAAGATCCAAGAGAGAGAAGAAGCCATCTAGTTACTAGCTATGGACCCGTAGGTCTATGGTGAACTATTCACACATCATCGGAGAGGTCATGGTGTTGATGAAGAAGCCCTTCGTATCCGAATCCCCCCTCCGGCAGGGCACCAGAACGTGCCCCAGATGGGACCTTGCGGAGACAGAAGCTTACGGCGGCGGAATAGTACTTTCGACGATCTCCTGATTTTTTGTGGAATTTTTGGGGATACATAGGCGCAAGACCTAGGGCAAAGGGCGTCGAGGGGGGCCACAAGCCTGTGGGCCACGGCCTCCCCCCTGGCGGTGGGGTGAGGGCTTGTGGGGCCCCTGGGGCCCCCCTGCCTTGGCTCTCAAGCCTCCTGATCTTCTTCCGTTACAAAAAAATCTTTTCGGGGATTTTCTTGCGTTTGGACTTCATTTCAAAATCTCCTCTGAAAGGGGTCAAAAACATGGAAAAAACAGGAACTGCCACTTGGCACTGAGTGAATAAGTTAGTCCCAAAAAATATATAAAAGGCATGCAAAACATCCAAAGTTTGACAAGATAATAGCATGAAACCATCAAAAAATTTAGATACGTTGGAGACGTATCAATCATCCCCAAGCTTAAATCATGCTCGTCCTCGAGTAGGGAAGTGATAAAGAATGAATTTTTTATGTGGAATGCTACCTAGCATAGTTGTCCTTTGCAAATTATTTCACGTGACATGAATGTTCAGATCCATAAGATTCGAAACAATAGTTTTCTATTGACATGAAAACAATAATACTTCAAGAAAACTAGCAAGGTAATCATGATCTTTCAAAATAACAAGGCCAAGGAAAGTTATCCCTACAAAATCATATAGTCTGGCTATGCTCCATCATCCTCACACAACTAATGCAAATCATGCACAACCCCGGTATTGGCCAAGTAGTTGTTTTCGCACTCTTACTTTCTCAAACTTTTTATAACTATGAAGCAAAACATGAGCGTGAGCCATGGATATAGCACTATAGGTGGAATAGAGTGTGGTGGTGGTTGTGAGACAAAAAGGAGGAGATGGTCACATTGACTCGGCATATCAAAGCGCTATGGAGATGCCCATTAATAGATATCAATGTGAATGAGTAGGGATTGCCATACAAGAGATGCACTAGAGCTATAAGTATGTGAAAGCTCAAAAGGAAAACTAGTGGGTGTGCATCCAACTTGCTTGCTCACGAAGACCTAGGGCAATTTTGAGGATGCCCATCATTGGAATATACAAGCCAAGTTATATAATGAAGATTCCCACTAGCATATGGTGGTGACAAAGCAAGAAGCTCTCAATCACGAAGGACATGGTGCTATTATGAAGCACAAGTGTGGAAAAAGATAGTAGCATTGTCCCTTCTCTATTTTTCTCTCTCTTTATTTATTTATTTGGGCTCTTAGGCCTCTCTTTTTCTCTTTTTTTGGGTTTTTTGGGCTTTTTTAATTTACTCACATGGGACAATGCTCTAATAATGATGATCATCACACTTTATTTTACTCACAGCTTCAAAGCTCAAAATGATCCTGACTCTATGGGAAATGCCTTCGAGATGTGCAACGATCTAGCATGACGTATGACGTTGAAACATCTTGCTAGCTATCTTACGATCATGCAATGGCAATATGAGAGTGACGGCACAAGTCATGAGACGGAACAGTGGGAGTTGCATGGCAATATATCTCGGAATGGCTATGAAAATGCCATAATAGGTAGTTATGGTGGCTGTTTTGAGGAAGGCATATGGTGGGTTTGTGCACCGGCGAGAATTGTGCGGCACTAAAGAGGCTAGCAATGGTGGAAGCTGAAAGTGCATCTATACCATGGACTCACATTAGTCATGAAGAACTCACATACTTGTTGCGAAAGTATTTATTAGTAATCAAAACAAAGTGCTAAACGCATACTCCTAGGGGGAGGGTCGGTAGGTGTTAACCATCGCGCGATCCCGACCACAACACAAAGGATGACAATCAATAGATCAATTATACTCCGACTTCCTAACATAGCGGTTCACCGTACGTGCATGCTACGGGAATCACTAACTTCAACACAAGTATTTCTAGATTCACAACACCCTACTAACATAGCTCTTAATATTAGCAAATCCAAATCTCAAAACTAATAGAGAGGGATCAAGACTTCTCTTTCTACTCAATGCACATGAAGATGGAGGTTTTTGCATCCTCTTTTGGTACATATCACCTTTGGGACTACTTTCATAGCATAAGCCAACTACCAAGTCACGCACCGCCGTGCTATAAAAGATATAAGTGAAGCACATAGAGGAAAAGTATCTAGCTCAAAAGATATAAGTGAAGCAGTATGAGCTATCTAGCCAAATCACGATGAGTGCATGTCTCTCTCTCTCAAAAAGGTGTGCAGAAAGGATGATTGTGACACAACAAAAAGAAAAGACTCATACGATACAAGACTCTCCAAGCAAAACACATATCATGTGGTGAATAAAAATATATCTCCAAGTAATGTTACCGATGGATTGAAGACGAAAGAGGGGATGCCTTCCCGGACCATCCCTAAGCATAGGCTTTTTGGTGTCCTTGAATTTGGCTTGGGATGCCTTGGGCATCCTCAATCTTGATCTATTTCCACTCCTTATCTCATCGTCCATGAGAACATCACCCAAAACTTGAAAACTTCACAACACAAAACTTAAACAGAAACTCGTGATAACATTAGCACAAGAAAAAAACTACCACTTCTTTTGGTACTGTAGAAAACTTGAATTCCATCTATATTGGTGTTGGGATACTGTATTCTCACTTTTCCATGGCTAGTACCCCCCGATACTAACAATAGTTTCATCAAAACAAGCAACCAACTCAACAAAAACAGAATCTGTCAAAAACAGACCAGTCTGCAGCAATCTGTATACTTCGTATACTTCTGGTACCTCAACAAATCTGAAACATTACGACTGCCTGGGAAAAAGGCATATCAACCAGAATAAAAAAGAATCAACTCAAAAGCTCTTTCTGAATAAAAATGAAAAATCATATCGTGAGCGAAAAGTTTCTGTCTTTTTCCAGCAGGATCAAACAACCATCACCAAGGCTAGTCATAAAGGTTTTGCTTGGCTCAAACACAAAAAGAAACACAAAAAACACAATCACAACAGAATTGTGACCGTGTGGATGCAACAAAACAGAAAGAAAAAGATAAATTCATTGGGTTGCCTCCCAACAAGCGCTATTGTTTTAACGCCCTTAGCTAGGCATAAAAGCGACAGAATCACGTATCGTTGTCTTTGGTGCTCAAACCATAAGTGGCCCTCATCATGGATTCATAAGGCAATCGTATTTTCTTTCTAGGAAAGCGTTCCATGCCCTTCCTTAATGGAAATTGACATCTAATATTCCCTTCCTTCAGATCGATGATAGCACCGATAGTCCTTAGGAAAGGTCTACCAAGATTAATAGGGCATGCAGGATTGTAATCAATGTTAAGCACAATGAAATCCATGGGTACATAGTTCCTATTTTCAATAATAAGAACATCATTGATCCTTCCCATGGGTTTCTTGACAGTAGAATCAGCAAGATGCAAATTAAGAGAACACTCTTCAATCTCATTAAAACCCAGAACATCACATAAACACATTCGAATCGCAGAAACACTAGCACCCAAATCACACAAAGCATTGCATTCATAGTTTTTGATTTTGATTTTGATGTCAGGTTCCCACTCATCATGAAGCTTTCTAGGGATAGAGACTTCCAATTCAAATTTCTCTTCAAGAGATTTTATCATAGCTTCGATGATATGATCGGTAAAGGCCTTGTTTTGGCTATAAGCGTGTGGAGAGTTTAACATGGATTGCATCAAAGAAATGCATTCAATCAAGGAGAAACTATCATAATTGAATTCCTTGAAATCCATTGTAGTAATTTTATTACTACTCAATGTTTTAACATCTTCTACTCCACTTTCAATGCTTTTAGCATCAAGATAGATGGACTCCGAATCATTGGGGCACTTTTCAACCAAAGTGGATTCATATCCAGCCCCATAATCATTAGGTTTGACACAAGAAAACAAAGATTCAATGGGATTCAGACCAATCACTTTAAGATCTTCGTGATTCTCATCACAAGAACACGCCTTTTTAAGCCATTCATGTCTAGCACGAATTTGGGCGGTTCTTTCTTGGCTCTCAATCATGGAAACACGCATAGCTTTCAAAGTTTCATCCATGTTGATTTTGGGAGGAGCACATCTAACTTTCAAACTATAAACATCACTAGACATTCTATCAATGCTCTTAGCCAAATCGTCAATTTTGAGTAGCTTTTCCTCTATGGACGCATTGAAAATCTTTTGAGAGTTGATGAACTCTTTGATATTACTCTCTAGATCAGAGGGTAATCTATTGTAATTTACATGAGTATTGTTGTAGGAGTTGCTAAAATAATTAGAGGAGTTACTAGGAAAAGGCCTAGGAACATAGTTTCCTCTAAAAGCATTGTTGTTGCCAAAGTTATTCCTACCAACAAAATAAACGTCCAAGCTAGCGTTGCTACTCTCAATCAAATAAGACAAGGTCATATCATTAGGATCCAAAGGAGCACTTCTACTAGCAACCAAATTCATTAACTTTTCCATCTTGGCACTCAACGAGTTAATTTCGTCTATAGCATGTACCTTCTTACTAGTAGGTGACCTTTGAGTGTGCCAATAAGAGTAGTTCGTCATGATGTTGTCTAAGAGCTTTGTAGCTTCTACTAACGTGATTTCCATGAACGTTGCACCTGAGGCGGAGTCCAAGATATTTCTAGAAGCGAAATTCAAGCCAGCGTAAAAGATTTGAATAATCATCCAAAGACTCAAGCCATGAGTGGGACAATTTCTAATCATTAATCTCATTCTCTCCCAAGATTGTGCAACATGTTCATGATCAAGTTGCTTGAAATTCGTGATATCATTACGGAGAGAGATAATCTTAGCCGGCGGAAAATACTTGAATATATAAGCATCTTTGCACTTATCCCAAGAATCGATACTATTTTTGGGCAAAGAAGAAAACCAACTTTTTGCGCGATCTCGCAACGAGAAAGGAAAAAAGCTTCAATTTAATCACGTCATTATCCACATCTTTCTTCTTTTGCATGTCGCAAAGTTCAATGAAGGTATTGAATTGGGATGCGGCATCTTCACTAGGAAGGCCGGAGAATTGCTCTTTCATAACAAGATTCAGCAAAGCGCCATTGATTTTGTATGACTCCGCACTAGTGGTGGGATCAATCGGAGTACTAATAAAATCACTATTATTAGTATTCAAGAAGTCACAAAGTTTGGTGTTTTCATTCATGCTGACTTCGGCAAGCAAGCAAGCACACAAGCGAACAAAGAGCAAGCGAGAAAAAGGCGAACGAAAAGGCAAACGGAAAAAGATAAATGAGAAAGGCAAATTGGTGAAGCGGGGGAGAGGAAAACGAGAGGCAACTCGCAAACAAAGTAAATACAAGAGATGAGTTTGCGACACCTACTTGCATGAGTTCTTGACTTGATCTTCCTCCCCGGCAACGGCGTCAGAAATTCTTCTGCTAGGGCAACAAAAGTCCTTCCCCGGCTAGGATTTCTTCTTGCTACTTCTCTTGTTTGCGTTGGTTTTTCCCTTGAAGAGGAAAGGGTGATGCAGCACAGGAGCAGTATGTATTTCACTCAGTTTGAGAACCAAGGTATCGATCCAGAAGGAGGGTCTCGTCAAGTCCAGAGTACCTGTGCAAACACAAATGAGCTTGCACCCAACACTTGAAAGGGGTTGTCAATCCCTTCAAGATTGTTTGCAAAGTGAGATCTGAAGGTGGAAAGTGCAACGAAGTAAGTGTAAGGATGAAAATATGGTGTGGAGTAGACCCGGGGGCCATAGTGTTCACTAGAGGCTTCTCTCAAAATAGCAAATATCATGATGGGTGAACAAATTACTGTCGAGCAATTGATAGGACCGCGCAAAGTCATGACGATATCTAAGGCAATGATCATACATATAGGCATCACGTCCGAAACAAGTAGACTGATACTTTCTGCATCTACTACTATTACTCCACACATCGACCGCTATCCAGCATGCATCTAGTGTATTGAGTTCAAGACGAACAGAGTAACGCTTTAAGCAAGATGACATGATGTAGAGGGATAATCTGAAACCAACGATGAAAACCCCATCTTTTTACCCTTGATGGCAACAACATGATGCATGCCTCACTACCCCTTCTTTCACTGGGTGAGGTAACCGCATGGTATGAACCCAAAACCAAGCACTTCTCCCATTGCAAGAATCATAGATCTAGTTCGCCAAACAAAACCCACAACTCGAAGAGAATTACAAGGATATTAAATCATGCACAAGAGAGATCAAAAGAAACTCAAATAAGATTCATAGATAATCTGATCATAAATCCACAATTCATCAGATCTCGACAAACACACCGCAAAACAAGATTACATCGGATAGATCTCCGTGAAGATCATGGAGAACTTTGTATTGAAAATCCAAGAGAGAGAGGAAGCCATCTAGTTACTAGCTATGGACCCGTAGGTCTATGGTGAACTACTCATGCATCATCGGAGAGGTCATGGTGTTGATGAAGAAGCCCTGTGTATCTGAATCCCCCCTCCGGCAGGGCACCAGAACGTGCCCCAGATGGGATCTTGCGGAGACAGAAGCTTCCGACGGCGGAAAAGTACTTTCGATGATCTCCTGATTTTTTGTGGAATTTTTGGGGATATATAGGCACAAGACCTAGGGGAGAGGGCGTCCAGGGGGCCCACAAGCCTGTGGGCCGCGACCTCCCCCCTGGGCATGGGGTGAGGGCTTGTGGGGCCCCTGGGGCCCCCTGCCTTGGCTCTCAAGCCTCCTGATCTTCTTCCATTATGGAAAAAAATCTTTTTGGGGATTTTCTTCCGTTTGGTCTCCGTTTCAAAATCTCCTCTGAAAGGGGTCAAAAACATGGAAAAAACAGGAACTGGCACTTAGCACTGAGTTAATAAGTTAGTCCCAAAAAATATATAAAAGGCATGCAAAACATCGAAAGTTTGCCAAGATAATAGCATGAAACCATCAAAAATTATAGATACGTTGGAGACGTATCAGACCCCGACAGGTGTGCCCCACCTGTCGGTGGCCCAGCTTGATACGTCCATGTTGCATCATGTTTTCATGTTGATATTTATCGCTTCTTTGGCTGTTATTTCTCATCAAAGTACAATTCTTATGCCTTTTCTCTATTATTTTGCAAGGTTTACATGAAGAGGGAGAATACATGCAACTGGAATTCTGGCCTGAAAGTGGAGCAAAGTTGAGATACCTATTCTTCTCAACTCCAAACGCCGTAAAAATCAACGAGGATTTATTTTCCCGATTTATCAAAAATACTGGGCCGAAGAAGTGCTAGAGGGGCACCAGGGGGTGCCCCCAAGCCTGCACGGCGCGGCCACCCCCCGGGCCGCGCCATGAGGGCTTGTGGGCAACCCACTGGCCCACTGGCCCCCCTCTTTTTCTATATGGAGGGTTTCGTCCAGGAAAAAATCAGGGAGGAGCTTTTTCGTGGTTTCTCTGCCGCCACGAGGCGGAACTTGAGCAGAACCAATCTAGAGCTCCAGCAGGACGATCCTGCCGGGGAAACTTTCCTCCCTAGGGGGAGGGGGATCGTCGCCATCGTCATCACCAACACTCCTCTCATCGAAGGGGAGTCGTCACCATCAACATCTTCATCAGCACCATCTCATCTCCAAACCCTAGTTCATCTCTTGTAACCAATCTCCGTCTCGCGACTCCGATTGGTACTTGTAAGGTTGCTAGTAGTGTTGATTACTCTTTGTAGTTGATGCTAGTTGGTTACTTGGTGGAAGAGTTTATGTTCAGATCTTTGATACTACTCATTACCTCTCTGATCATGATTATGATTATGCTTTGTGGGTAGTTACTTTTGTTCCTGAGGACATGGGATAATTCAGGCTAATAGTAGTCATGTGAATTTGGTATTCGTTCGGTATTTTGATATGTTGTATGTTGTTTTTCCTCTACTAGTGTTATGTGAATGTGGACTACATAACACTTCACCATTATTTGGACCTAGAGGAAGGCATTGGGAAGTAGTGAGTAGATGATGGGTTGCTAGAGTGACAGAATCTTAAACCCTAGTTTATGCGTTGCTTCGTGAGGGGCTGATTTGGATCCACTAGTTTAATGCTATGGTTAGACTTTGTCTTAATTCTTCTTGCGTAGTTGTGTATGCTTGCGAGAGGGGTTAATCATAAGTGGGATTCTTTTCCAAGTAAGGGCAGTACCCAAGCGCTGGTCCACCCACATATCAAACTATCAAAGTAACGAACGTGAATCATATGAACATGATGAAACTAGCATGACAGAAATTCCCGTGTGTCCTCGGGAGTGTTTTTCCTCCTATAAGACTTTGTCGAGGCTTGTCCCTTGCTACAAAAGGGATTGGGCCACTTTGATGCACCGTTGCTACTTTTGTCACTTGTTGCTTGCTACGAATCATCTCACCACACAATCACTTGTTACCGATAATTTAAGTGCTTGCAGATATTTCCTTGCTGAAAACCACTTGTCAGATCCTTCTGCTCCTCGTTGGGTTCGACACTCTTACTTATCGAAAGGACTAAAATTGATCCCCTATACTTGTGGGTCATCAAGACTTTTCTGGCGCCGTTTCCGGGGAGTGAAGCGCCTTTGGTAAGTGGAACTTGGTAAGGAAACATTCATATAGTGTGCTTCGGGGTATTGATACTAATCCTTTGAGGGGCTTGTTCGGGGTATCTTCACTTCGAACGGAAGCACAAAGAGTTGCTCCTCAACCTGCTGCACCTACTGAAAATATTTGCTTTGAATTTCCTTCGGGTATGCTTGAGAAACTGCTCTCTAATCCTTTTACAAGAGATGGAACATCACATCCAGACTTGCATCTAATCTATGTAGATGAAGTTTGTGGTTTATTTAAGCTTGCAGGTGTGCCCGAGGATGAGGTCAAGAAGAAGGTATTTCCTTTATCTTTGAAGGATAAGGCGTTGACATGGTATAGGCTATGTGATGATACTGGATCATGGGACTACAATCGGTTGAAATTGGAATTTCATCAAAAGTTTTATCCTATGGATTTAGTACATCGTGATCGGAATTATATTTATAATTTTGGCCTCGTGACAGAGAAAGTATCGCTCAAGCTTGGGGGAGGCTTAAATAAATGCTATATTAATGCCCCAATCATGAGCTGTCGAGTGAAATTATCATTCAGAACTTCTATGCTCGGCTTTCTCATGATGACCGCACCATGCTTGACACTTCTTGTACCGGTTCTTTTATGAAGGTAAGGAGTCAGGTATGAATTTCACGTTTGATTGCGTTAAATCCTTTGTTGAGGCAAATACTTTTTGTGACTTTAGCGCTAAGTATGGACTTGACTCTGAGATAGTAGCTTCACTGTGTGAATCTTTTGCTGCTCATATTGATCTCCCCAAAGAGAAGTGGTTTAAATATCATCCTCCTTTAGAAGTCAATGTAGTTCAACCCACTCCAGTTGAAGAGAAAGTCATTGCCTATAATGATCCTGTGGTTCCCAGTGCTTACATTGAGAAACCACCTTTTCCTGTTAGGATAAAAGATCATTCTAAAGCTTCAACTATGATACGTAGAGGCTATATTAGAACACCTACACCCCCCGAGAAAATTAGAGTTGAACCTAGTGTTGCTATTATCAAAGATCTTCTGTCTGAAGAAGTTGAGGGACACAATATTCACTTCTGTGAAGATGCTGCTAGAATTGCTAAACCTCACGCTAGAGACAAACATAGGCTTGTTGTTGGCATGCCTATTGTTTCTGTTAAGATAGGAGATTATTGTTATCATGGTCTATGTGACGTGGGTGCTAGTGTTAGTGCAATACCTCAATCCTTATACGATGAAATCAAAGACGAGATTGCACCTGTTGAGATAGAGCCTATTGATGTCACTATTCAGCTTGCCAATAGAGATCTTATCTTCCCTATGGGAATTGTTAGGGATGTTGAAGTCTTGTGTGGTAAAACGAAGTATCCTGCTGATTTCCTCGTTCTTTCTACTGCATAAGATAGGTTTTGTCCCATCATATTTGGCAGACCTTTTCTCAATACCGTCAATGCTCATATTGATTGTGAGAAGCAAATTGTCACTGTTGGCTTTGAATGTATGTCATATGAGTTCAATTTCTCTAAGTTTGGTAGACAACCTCAAGAAAAGGAGTTGCCTAGTAGGGATGAAACTATTGCCTTGGCTTCTATTGCCGTGCCTCCTACTGATCCCTTAGAGCAATACTTGCTTGACCATGAAAATGATATGCATATGGATGAAAGGGATGAGATAGATAGAGTTGTCTTAGAACAATATCCTATCCTTAAGAATATCTTGCATGTTGAACTGCTTGGGGATCCTCCCCCACCAAAGGGAGATCCTGTGTTCGAGCTTAAACAGTTGCCTGATACTCTTAAGTATGCCTACCTTGATGAAAAGGAGATATATCCTGTTATTATTAGTGCTTGCCTCTCAGAGCATGAAGAAAAGAAGTTATTGAAAACTCTAAGGAAGCACCATGCTGCTATTGGATATACTCTTGATGACCTTAAGGGCATTAGTCCTACTCTATGCCAGCACAAGATTAAAACTGATCCTGATTTCAAACCAGTTGTTGATCATCAAAGGAGATTGAATCCTAAGATGAAAGAGGTAGTAAGAAAAGAAATACTAAAGCTCCTAGAAGCAGGTATCATCTATCGTGTTGCTCATAGTGATTGGGTGAGTCGGGTGCATTGTGTCCCTAAGAAGGGAGGCATTACCGTTGTCCCTAATGATAAGGATGAATTGATCCCACAGAGGATTATTACTGGCTATAGGATGGTGATTGATTTTAGGAAATTGAATAAAGCCACTAGGAAAGATCATTACCCTTTGCCTTTTATCGACCAAATGAGAGAAAGGCTGTCTAAGCACACACACTTCTGCTTTCTAGACGGTTATTTTGGTTTCTCCCAAATACCAGTTGCACAATCTGATCAGGAGAAAACCACTTTCACCTGCCCTTTCGGTACATTTGCTTATAGACGTATGACTTTTGGCTTATGTAATGCACCTGCCTCCTTTCAAAGATGTATGATGGCTATATTCCCTGACTTTTGTGAAAAGATTGTTGAGGTTTTCATGGATGACTTCTCCATTTACGGATCTTCCTTTGATGATTGCCTCAGCAACCTTGATCGAGTCTTGCAGAGATGTAAAGACACCAATCTTGTCTTGAATTGGAAGAAGTGCCACTTTATGGTTAATGACGGCATCGTCTTAGGACATAAATTTTCTGAAAGAGGTATTGAAGTCGATAAGGCTAAGGTTGATGGAATCGAGAAAATGCCATACCCCACAGATATCAAAGGGATAAGAAGTTTCCTTGGTCATGCTGGTTTCTATAGAAGGTTCATCAAAGACTTCTCTAACATTTCTAGGCCTCTTACCAATCTCTTGCAAAAGGTTATTCCTTTTGTCTTTGACGAAGATTGTGAGGAAGCCTTCGAAATGCCTAAGAGGGCTTTGATAACTGCACCTATTGTTCAACCACCTGATTGGAACTTACCCTTTGAGATCATGTGTGATGCTAGTGATTATGCTGTTGGTGTTGTTCTAGGGCAAAGATTTGACAAGAAGTTGAATGTTATTCACTACGCTACTAAAACTCTAGACAGTGCCCAAAGAAACTCTGCCACTACGGAGAAGGAGTTTTTAGCAGTCGTGTTTGCATGTGAAAAGTTCAGGTCTTACATAGTTGATTCCAAAGTCACTATTCACACTGATCATGCTACTATTAAGTACCTCATGGAAAAGAAGGACGCTAAACCTAGACTTCTCAGATGGGTTCTCTTGCTACAAGAATTTTATTTGCACCTTGTCGACAGAAAGGGTGATGATAACCCAGTAGCAGATAACTTGTCTAGGTTGGAGAACGTTCTTGATGACCCATAACCTATTGATGATAGCTTTCCCGATGAGCAATTGAATGCCATCAATGCCTCACGTAGTGCACCGTGGTATGCCAATTATGCAAACTATATAGTTGCCAAATACATACCACCTAGTTTCACGTACCAGCAAACGAAGAAATTCTTCTTTGACTTGAGACATTACTTTTGGGATGATCCTCACCTTTATAAGGAAGGAGTATATGGTGTTATTAGACGTTGTGTACCTGAACATGAACAGGGACAGATCCTACAGAAGTGTCACTCCGAGGCCTACGGAGGACACCATGCGGGAGATAGAAGTGCACACAAGGTATTGCAATCTGGTTTCTATTGGCCCAGTCTCTTCAAGGATGCCCGTAAGTTTGTCTTGTCTTGTGACGAATGTCAAAGAATCGGTAATATTAGCAAACTTCAGGAAATGCCTATGAACAATTCACTTGTCATTGAACCAAATGATGTTTGGGGCTTTGATTATATGGGACCTTTTCCAAAATCCAACGGGTATACTCACATCTTGGTTGTTGTTGATTACGTCACTAAGTGGGTAGAAGCTAACCCCACTAGTAGTGCTGATCAAAACACCTCTATCAAGATGTTGAAAGAAGTTATCTTCCCTAGATTTGGAGTCCCTAGATATCTAATGACCGACGGTGGTTCACACTTCATCCATGGTGCTTTCCGTAAAACGCTTGCTAAGTACGATGTCAACCATAGAATTGCGTCTCCCTATCACCCTCAGTCCAGTGGTCAAGTAGAGCTAAGCAATAGAGAAATTAAACTAATTCTGCAAAAGACTATAAACAGGTCTAGAAAGAATTAGTCTAAGAAGCTCGATGATGCACTGTGGGCTTATAGAACTGCCTATAAGAATCCCATGGGCATGTCTCCGTACAAAATGGTGTACGGTAAAGCATGTCATTTACCTCTTGAGCTAGAGCATAAAGCTTATTGGGCAATCAAAGAGATCAACTTTGATTTTAAACTTGCCGGTGAGAAGAGGTTATTTGACATTTGTTCGCTTGATGAGTGGAGAACTCAGGCATATGAGAATGCCAAGTTGTTCAAAGAGAAGGTTAAGAGGTGGCATGATAAGAGGATACAAAAGCGTGAGTTCAATGTAGGTGATTATGTCTTGCTTTATAACTCCCGTTTAAGATTCTTTGCAGGCAAGCTTCTCTCTAAATGGGAAGGTCCCTATGTTGTTGAGGAAGTATATCATTCTGGTGCTATCAAGATCAACAACATGGAAGGTAATTGTCCGAGAGTGGTAAATGGGCAGAGAATCAAGCATTATATCTGAGGTACCCCCATTAATGTTGAAAGCAATATCATCAATACCATAACTCCGGAGGAATACCTAAGGGATGTTTATCAGCCTCTTTGAGACTCCTAAAACGAAGAGGCATGTGATTCGGTAAGAAAACAGAGTCCAAAACTTTTCCAGTAGGAAATTTTCTCCATTTTGGAATATTTGAAAAAATACAAAAAATGAAGTAGTCCAGAAAGTGCGCGAGGAGGCGACAAGCCTGCACGGCGCGGGCCCACCCCCTGGCCGCGCCGTGAGGGCTTGTGGCCACCTCGTGCGCCTCCTGGACTCCGTTTTCGTGTAGGGTGCTCCTTCTGGTCTGAAAAAATCATTATATATACTCCCATTTGGTATGACCTCTGCATCATGCAGATTTCCTCTATTTTTCGTTTCGAGCCTGTTTTCTGCCGCAGATCTAGGTCAAGATGTCTTCTCAGGATTCAGAGGGGGAGAGCTATGTGGCTGATTACCTTGCTAACCCCAAGGTCTATGGGGACTTTGATCCTTATGGTTGGACCTCTGACGAGGAAGAAGATTATGATCCCAAGGGGAAGGAACAAATGAGTTCCGATGAAGAGGAGGGTCCTCTACCTCAACCTGGACGCATGCATGTGGAGTTCAAGAAGTCGAGCCTCCCTGACTCAAGGAAGAAGCCTAAGACCTTGTTTATCCCTTCTCGTTTCTTGCAGGAGAGTAAGCAGGAATTATGCCAAAGGGTGTTGAAGCTTGAAGAGGAAAATGATGATCTGAGGGAGCAGAATTATATGCTCAAGTGGAAATTAAACAAGCTCAAGACCTCTTCCACAGCTCCTCCACCATCACCACCAAAGGAAGACAACTGAGCACTGGTATGGGCAATCCCCTTGGCTTGTGCCAAGCTTGGGGGAGTTGCCCTGGTATCGTATCACCATCACATCTTTTGCCTTTACCTTTGTTTTAGTGTTCCTTTTCAGTTTTCTTTTTCTCTAGTAGTTTTAAAAGTCTTAGTGTCTTAGTTTTGAGTTTAGCTTTGCGTCACCCCCAATGTATTCTTTCTCGTGAGACATATAATAAAGAGTGTCTTAGTTGAAGGGCTTTGCCTCTTGCCATGATCAAAAGAGTAAGAATAGAACAAAATCATGAAAGATCATGTAATGATCTTATGGGAAGTGATGGCTTCACATATAAAAAGAATGAGTATTGAAACTTGTTAAGGGTAGGCAAACGTAGACCTTGGTCATTGTTGCAATTAATAGGAAGTGATAAAGAACGATAGTTCACATATAAATATATCATCTCTGACACCATCTATGATTGTGAACACTCACTAAACTATTACATGCCTAGAAGGAGATGTTGGACAAGGAAGACAGCATAATGAATTGTGTTTGCTTGGCTCCGAACAATTTTATATGATTAGAGATCCCTTCGCATGTGAGGATTGCTTCCACCTCATATTAGCCCAAACTCCCGCACCAAGTAGAGATACTACTTGTGCATCCATAAACCTTCAAACCAGTTTTTCCATGAGTGTCCACCATACCTACCTATGGATTGAATAAGATCCCTCAAGTAAGTTGTCATCGGTGCAAGCAATAAAAATTGCTCTCTAATATGTATGATCTATTAGTGTGTGGAAAATAAGCTTTGTACGAACCTGTGATGAGGAAGACATAAAAGCGACAGACTGCATAATAAAGTTCTTTATCACTGTGGGTAATATAAAGTGACGTTCCTCCACACTAAGAGGACACGCATCCAAACCTCAAAAGCGCATGACAACCTGTGCTTCCCTCTGCTAAGGGACTATATTGTACCTTTACTTTTTGCCCTTGAAAGAGTCATTGTGATCTTCACCAATTCCTTATCTCGCCTTTATCTTGGCTACCGTCGTATGCTTGGGAAAGATCTATATTCATATGTCAACTTGGAGGTAGGCATTCATGAATTATTATTGTTGACATTACCCTTGAGGTAAGCAGTTGGGAGGCAAAACTATAAGCCCCTATCTTTCTCTGTGTCCAGCTGAAACTTTGATCTCATGAATACCATGTGAGTTGTAGCAATTGTAGAGAACAAAAGAATGATTGAGTATGTGGATTTACTTTATAAGCTCTTATTTGACTCTTTTTGATGTTGTGATAAATTGCAATTGCTTCAATGACTAAAGGCTATTGGTTGTTACTTCTCGGTAAGGTTCTTGATCCATGCTTTACTTTGTGAAGGAATTATCACTTTAGCATGAGAGATTATATGTTGTTATTGTCGTTCTGATCATGATCATGATGCATTCATGTTCGTATCTTGTTTTGTTGACACCTCTCTCCATAAACATGTGAACATATTTATTGAGCTAGGTTTTCGCTTGAGGACGAGCGAGGTCTAAGCTTGGGGGAGTTGATACGTCCATTTTGCATCATGTTTTCATGTTGATATTTATAGCTTCTTTGGCTTTTATTACACTTCAAGGTACAATTCTTATGCCTTTTCTCTCTTATTTTGCAAGGTTTCCATGAAGAGGGAGAATACCGGCAACTGGAATTCTGGCCTGAAAGTGGAGCAAAGTTGAGATACCTATTCTGCGCAACTCCAAACGCCGTAAAACTCAACGAGGATTTTTTTTTCCCGATTTATCAAAAATATTGGGCCGAAGAAGTGCCAGAGGGGCACCAGGGGGTGCCCACAAGCCTGCACGAAGCGACCACCCCCCCAGGTCGCGCCATGTGGGCTTGTGGGCATCCCACTGGCCCACTAGCCCCCCTCTTTTGCTATATGGAGGGTTTTGTCCAGGAAAAAAATCAGGGAGGAGCTTTTTCGTAGTTTCGCCGCCGCCACGAGGCGGAACTTGAGAAGAACCAATCTAGAGCTCCGGCAGGACGATCCTGCGAGGGAAACTTCCCTCCCGGAGGGGGAAATCGTCGCCATCGTCATCACCAACACTCCTCTCATTGGAGGAGACTCATCACCATCAACATCTTCATCACCACCATCTCATCTCCAAACCCTAGTTCATCTCTTGTAACAAATCTCCATCTCGCGACTCCGATTGGTACTTGTAAGATTGCTAGTAGTGTTGATTACTCTTTGTAGTTGATGCTAGTTGGATTACTTGGTGGAAGAGTTTATGTTCAGATACTTGATGCTACTAATTACCTCTCTGATCATGATTATGATTATGCTTTGTGAATAGTTACTTTTGTTCCTAAGGACATGGGATAAGTCATGCTAATAGTAGTCATGTGAATTTGGTATTCATTCGGTATTTTGATATGTTGTATGTTGTTTTTCGTCTAGTTGTGTTATGTGAACGTCGACTACATAACACTTCACCATTATTTGGACCTAGAGGAAGGCATTGGGAAGTAGTAAGTAGATGATGGGTTGCTAGAGTGATAGAAGCTTAAACCTAGTTTATGCGTTGCTTCGTGAGGGGCTGATTTGGATCCACTAGTTTAATGCTATGGTTAGACTTTGTCTTAATTCTTCTTTCGTAGTTGTGGATGCTTGCGAGAGGGTTTAATCATAAGTGGGATGCTTGTCCAAGTAAGGGAAGTACCCAAGCGCTGGTCCACCCACATATCAAACTATCAAAGTAACGAACGCGAATCATATGAACATGATGAAACTAGCATGACAGAAATTCCCGTGTGTCCTCGGGAGCGTTTTTCTCCTATAAGACTTTGTCCAGGCTTGTACCTTGGTACAAAAGGGATTGGGCCACTTTGTTGCACCGTTGCTACTTTTGTCACTTGTTTCTCGCTACGAATCATCTCACCACACAATCACTTGTTACCAATAATTTCAGTGCTTACAGATATTTACTTTCTCAAAACCACTTGTGAAATCGTTCTGCTCCTCGTTGGGTTTGACACTCTTACTTATCGAAAGGACTACGATTGATCCCCTATACTTGTGGGTCATCACAGCTCCCTCCCCCATGCTGCCCGCAGCCGCTGACCGCAGGGCCCCACACATCAGGTTCAAACCTAACGGCGCACACGCGTGGGCAGGTTGTCGGCTGGCCTTGGGCCAGCCTAGTTTCAGGCCAAGTCAGGCCAGGGACTTAGCCCATTTTTCTTTCGTTTTAAAATCTGATTTCACAGATTTTTATAAAAATATTTCACCAGTGTAAAAATATAATTTTTCCACTCATATTCTTCTAAAAATATGTAGTATTTAATAAGACCATTTGATGAATTTTTCACCAACTATTCTGTTTTACAATAATAAAAAGAACTAAATTGGAATAGTTTTGCTTGTGTTTGGTTGATTTTAAAAATGTTCCATCATTGGAATGTGAGGAAAATATTTTTCAAAGGACAACTTAGATTTATTAGTAATAAAGAACATTTTTATAATGACTTTGTGATCTGTTTTTGAGTGAGCTATTTCTTATTTATCTTTTTGACGATGATAGAAAATCCGTGTGATGAGGGCATCGGAGCGGAAGACCTCGAAGACCCCGGATACCTAGCTGACCAAGGCAAGCAGCCCTTTGACCATGACTGAGCATATGTTATATTGTATGATATTGTAGCAAAATATTTCCGTTGCATATGATTATAAGTGCCGGTAAATCATTGAAGTGATGTTACCGATGGCTCCTCCGGAGCACATGCGTTAAGCTTGATCCTACCACCTATGAGGATCATGCTATTATCATGTTAACAAGTAAAGTTAGAAGTAGTATTAGCTTGAGCATGTTGATGACATAAATCAAAGGTTTATGAAAACCCTGTCGGGTGCCACTAATGCCCGAGGGTATGATGAGTTAGGTGGCCACTTTCGGAGAAGTGGTGCACCGGGTATTTTGAGTGAGTATGGTTTTGGAAATGGGATTAGATTTATGATGTGTCGACCGTCCCAACCTTACCAGTGCGACCACATTACCCCTTATGGGATGGGGCTATGTTAATTACTCTCGTCGGTGCTAGCAAAGAGCCACATTACTAGTGGGGAGAGTGATGTGTGGTCACTCTCATGATGCGGTCGTGCCAGGTAGGATGACTATGCCCTTTTTATGAGTTCTAGGCACACCGTTGGTCCCTGCATGGTTGATACTGTCCAAAGTCGGTGCTCGTAAGACGTACAACATGTGGGTTGGGTACCAATCGAGTGGACCTCTTTGTCTAGTATCGTCAGGGGAAAGGCATTGATAGGGTACTTACCTCGGGTATGTTATATACCACGAGTCGTGGATGACACGGAATTTTCGTGGATCTCGTGGGTCCACCCTACTACTACTTCTCGAGCTTGCGTTGGTTTTTCCCTTGAAGAGGAAAGGGTGATGCAACAAAGTAGCGATAAGTATTTCCCTCAGTTTGAGAACCAAGATGAGACACCAATGCACCTGTGCAAAAACAAAATAACTTGCACCCAACGCGATAAAGGGGTTGTCAATCCCTTCACGATTACTTGCAAGGTGCTGACAGAGATGAAAGGTAAAAAGGTGCAGCAAAGTATTTTTCGTATTTTTGTAGACCTGAATATATGATGTGTAAAATAGACCCGGGGGCCATAGTGTTCACTAGAGGCTTCTCTCATGATAGAAAGTATTACGATGGGTGTACGAATTACTGTCGAGCAATTGATAGAATTGCGCAAAGTCATGGCGATATCTAAGGCAATGATCATACATATAGGCATCACGTTCGAGACAAGTAGACCGATACAGTCTGCATCTACTACTATTACTCCACACATCGACCGCTATCCAGCATGCATCTAGTGTATTAAGTTCATAACAAACAGAGTAATGCCTTAAGCAAGGTGACATGATGTAGAGGGATAAATTCATGCAATATGATATAAACCCCATATTTTTACCCTTGATGTCAACAACATGATGCATGCCACGCTACCCTTTCTGTCACTGGGTGAGTACACCACACGGTATGAACCCAAAACCAAGCACTTCTCCCATTGCAAGAATTATAGATCAAGTCGGCCAAACGAAACCCATAACTCGAAGAGAATTACAAGGATACGAAATCATGCATATAAGAAATCAGAAGAGACTCAAATAATATTCATAGATAATCTGATCATAAATCCACAATTCATCGGATCTCGACAAACACACCGCAAAAGAAAGTTATGTCGGATAGATGTCCATGAAGATCATGGAGAACTTTGTATTGAAGATCCAAGAGAGAGAAGAAGCCATCTAGCTACTAGCTATGGACCCGAAGGTCTGTGGTGAACTACTCTCGCATCATCGGAGAGGCAATGGTGTTGATGAAGAAGCCCTCCGTGTCCGAATCCCCCTCCGGCAGGGCACCAGAACGGTCCCAGATGGGATCTCGTGGAGACAGAAGCTTGCGGCGGTGGAACTCCCGATCTAGTTTCTTTTTGGGGGTTTCTGTATTTAAGAAATTTATGGCGGTGGAATTACGTCAGTTGGGCCCACGAGGAGGTCACGAGCCTGCTAGGCCCTTCGGGGGGGGGGGGTAGGGCGCGCCTACCGGGCTCGTGACTCCCTCGTGGCTCTTTTGGCCTTCTTCCAAAGCTTCGGGGGTCTCTTTTGGTCCAAAAAAATCATCGCGAAAGTTTTATTCCATTTGGACTCCGATTGATATTCCTATCTGAAAAAGGTCAAAAACAAGGAAAAAAACAGAAACTGGCACTGGGCTTTAGGTCAATAGGTTAGTCCCAAAAATAATATAAAACGGCATATGAATGCAGATAAAACATCCCAAGTTGATAATATAATAGCATGGAACAATAAAAAATTATAGATACGTTGGAGATGTATCACGTACTACCTCCGCAGAGTGTAATCTATTCGAATAGCCGTGTCCACGGTCAAGGACAGTTGGGTAATCCTACTTAAACTACGTCCAGCTGTTTCCGCATAAACCTAGTATGTGTGAGTGGTGATAAAAAGGAGTTATTATGAAAGTAATGATATGACCAAGTTTGGTGACTTGGCATATAGGGTGAATCCGTATGGTTCAGCCCTCGACAGATATATTGATATCTGTAACCTGTTCTTCAAAAGTAATTCGTTAACTTGATGCATATTCATGATCATTCCACCAAGATGAATTCCACCAAAGATGCATCTTATTGTTATCCTTCACTTTCAATGTTTATATCATGGGCTAATTGCGGGTACATTCAAAAGTACTCATTGGCTTGGCAGTGGTTATATTATTGACCAGACATGGAAGGACCGGAGTTTGGAGATGAGTACATCTTCGGAGACGTCCCTACGAACTAGGACGCTTCCGAGTCAGAATGTCTATTGGTGTAGGCTTGATGGCATGGGCACCCGCTTAGCCCCTATAATTTGTGCTATTAGATGTATCAGTATGATTTGGCCTTAGGCCCAACTTTGTGAACTTGTCCATTCGGTCATGTGATGTAATAATTTGGTACTTGGATGTAAGACTCTTATTATTCGGTATCTGTGTGTTCGGTGAGCATTGGTCTGTGAGATCACTGAGCACGTTCATTCGGATCTCGACTTGTAAATCGGGGTCCCCACAGAGAGGCCCGAACACGCTAAAACCACCGTGTCACCCATTAGAATCTCGATAGATCATGCTCCTTATCCTACCCCCTTTCTATTGTCGGATCTTTACCACGACAGTTGATGCCCACCTTGGGGCATATGGCGTCTATCGAGCCATGATACAAATGGTTTTCTTTCTTCAATCTCCGTGTGCCGAGCAACAATCATCAATGAAGAATGTGATCCAGGATGTTCCCCACATCACCCAATCAAAGAGAGACACGATGCTGCTCATACAACGGGATTAGGAAGTTTCATTCCATCCGGTCTCTTGCTTTACAATCTATGTTTAATCTAACTATGGCTGTTTTTCGTTTGTATGTACACGTGCTCATGTGAGTACCGTCCAGTTTCGATCATTCGAAAAGGAAAGAACATACAAACGAGGACGACGACCACTTCATCTTCTTCACATCGACCAGAAAACGTGAGCAAAGCGGTTGCTGCTTCACCGCACACCGTTCGGACGAACGCCGTGGACACAAGCGCTCCATCTCTGCGTCATCGAGATGCATCGGTGACGGTCCGAACAAATTCTTCCCTCGGTCGATGGCATAGCTCCATGTGCGATGAAGCAACATAGCCAACCCCGTGGTGCTTCACCCTCCAGCGGGTGAGCTCGCTGCGCTGGCTTGCGCGACGGAGGTGCTGAAGAACCTCAAGTTTGTTCGCGTGGTGCTCCGTACCGGAGCGCTCGCTTGACGATCGGAACGTCGACGTGGTGCACATCCAGCTCTCCGAGCTGCTCTGCTGCTCCGGCGCCCCGACAGCCTCGTCCTCATCGAGTTCGTCGCGACAAGATGAGGCGGTGTTAGCACTGCATGTTGGTTGGGTAGACCACCTCCATGTATCACTATGCTGGTTGCTGAGGATTGTAAGTCTGTTACAGTTTAATAAAATCTCCCTGTTCTTTGCAAAAAAAAAAGATGAGGCCGGCAAGCCTAACGGCACGACAATAAATTGCATCTGACCCGCCCCATGCATAAAACTTCCTAGCCGGCTTTAAGTTTTGCTTAATTAGTGGTAACGCCTCATGCTTGCAGATTCGGACGTGGGCAACCCATCAATACGTCAAAACGTATTCTTCAGTTTTCATACGTTTGGTGGCCCACACGGGCGGTCTGGCTCCTCCGGTCGCAGTGTCCATTCGCGGCGATTCGTAGGCCCAACCCGGCTGTCGCTGCCGCAAAGGAGAAAAGGAAGAAATATGGGCTGACCATTTTCGTGAGGATCACTCATCCGTCGTCATCTCCGGACAAATAGTTTACTCGAACGGACATTTTGTTCAAACTACTAACACGATGACATGCAGATAAACTTTGCGTTCAGACATCAACATGCCGGTCACCCGACCGTCCCGTGCGTCGTCACTCTGCTGGACACGTCGTCATCACTCGATAGCCTCGCGCACCATCACTCTGCTGCACGCTCCATCATCACTCGACCGCCCCGTGCGCCGTCACTCTGCTGGACGGGTCATCATAATTCGGCAGCTGCACTCATCGCCACTCGTCAAGACACGCCATCTTCACACGACCGCCCCTCGCGTCTTCATTCTGCTGGACGCTCATCATCCTTCTGCAGCTCCGCGTATCGCCACTCGGCAAGACACGCCATCGTCACACGGCCGCCCCTCGCGTCATCACTCTGGTGAACGCTCCATCATCACTCGGCCACCTCGCGTGTCGTCACTGCGCTGGACGCGTCGTCATCACTCCGCAGCTCCGCACATCACCACTCGGCGAGACACGCCATTGTCACTCTGCCGCCTTGCGTGCCGTCACTCTGGTGAACGCTCCATCGTCACTTGGCCATCCCGCGCGCCGTCATCACTCGGCAATTCCGTGCATCACCACTCGGCGAGACACGCCTTCGTCACTTGGCCGCCCGATGCATCGCCACTCAGCCGGACGTCTCTACTTCGCACGACCGCCCCGCGCGACGTCAGACAGCTAAGTCATTCTTCATAGACAGTATTAAATTAAATAGTCATTTCTTTATTACCGAATGTAAGTAAGTAACATATGACGTTTACTCGAAGGCCAAACCACCGAGTGTACTTCTGCACTTGATTGTTTATTTTCATGTCGTAACACTTCACTTCTGCTTTATTTGGGTCCAGAACTCAAACGAGTTCAGCCCGATCCTCCACTCCTTTGGACTCTTGCTTGTTCTGAACCAACAATCACCTAGCACGCCGAGTGGGTGCAAATGAGTGTTATTTACATAGATCACTTCAAGAAACTCAAATTACTTCGAGAATTTTTTATGTTATCTTGTGTTATTTTTCATACACAGGTTACCCAGACGCCTCTGTGTGCCATCCGCTACAACATTCTCGACTCGGCTGCCCCGCGCGCAGTACCTAGGCCGCTCCGCGCACCATCACTCAGCGAGACGCTGCTTCGAACCGTCACTCGACGAGATGCTCCTTCGTCGCTCGGCCGCTCCGCGCGCCGTCACTCAACTGGATGCTCCTTCGTCACTCGGCAACCCCGCACATCGCCACTCGACTGGACGCTCCTTCGTCACTCGGTCGCTCTGTGCACCGTCACTCGGTAAGACACTCCTTTGTCACCCGACCGCTTCATGCGCCGTCACTCAAGCGGATGCTCCTTCGTCACTCGGCAGCTCGGCGCATCGCCACTCGACTGGGCGCTCCTTTGTCACTCGGTAGCTCCACGCACCGTCAATCGAACGGACGCTCCTTCGTCACTTGATCGCCCCGTGCATCACCACTCGACGAGACATGTCGTCATCACTCGGCAGCTCCGCGCATTGCCACTCGACTGGATGCTCCTTCGACACTCGACCGCATCGCGCACCGTCACTCAACTGGACGCTCCTTCGTCACTCGGCGAGACGCTCCTTCGTCACTTGGCCGCTCCGCGCGTCGTCACTCAACTGGACGGTCCTTCGTCCCTCGGCAGCTCCGCGCATCGCCACTCGACTAGACGCTCCTTTGTCACTCGGTCGCTCTGCGCACCGTCACTCGACCGGAAGCACCTTCGTCACTCGATCGCCCCGCGCATCACCACTCGACGAGACACCGTCATCACTCAGCAGCTCCGCGCATCGCCACTCGACTGGATGCTCCTTCGACAATCGATCGCTCCGCACAACGTCACTCAACTGGACGCTCCTTAGTCACTCGACCGCTCTGCACACCGTTACTCATTTGGACGCTCCTTCGTTACTCGGCCACTCCTGTGCTATCAGACAGCTAAGTCATTCTTCATACTCTACATTCAATAAAAATGATTGTTTCCACATCACCGAGTGTCGAGGAAGTTGCACACGGCATTCACTCGGAGGCCACGCCTCTGAGTGTACCTCTGCGCTTGGTTGTTTTTTTATGTGGGAACACTTTACTTCCGCTTCATTTGGGTCCATTACTCAAACAAGTTCAGTTCGATCCTTCACTTGCATAAGTACAGTCGGATCATGCACAAGTATAAGCACCTGGCACACCCACTGGGTGTCTATGGGTGTTATTTATACAAACTATTTTAGAATAGATCAAATTACTTTGATAAAAATTTATGCTGGCTTGTGCTATTTTTCATACACATGTTACGCGATCACTCGACGCATCTGTGTGCCATCTTCATCGCTACTCAGGCTCATTCTCTGCAATAATCATTCATGTGTTTTCACGTGTTTGGAGGCCCCTTCGATTATGTAGTGTACACGGCCGCCCCGTGTATCATCAATGGGTCGGACGCCTCCTCGACATACAATACTTGGCCGCCCCGTGCATTGCCACTCAGTCGGACTCGTCTACCTCACTCGGATGCCCCACACATAGCCACTCCGTGTGGCACGTCTACCTCACTCAGATGCCCCGCGCATCGGCACTCCGTGTGGCACATCTTCATCACTCCGCCGCCCTGCGCGCCACCGCTCGGCTTAGCTGCCATTCTGTATCGCCCAAGTTAAAACTACTTCGAGTACGTACACGCTCCACACTCGGGAACTTAGTTGCAATTCCATATCGCCTAAGTTAAAACTACTCCAAGTATGGACATGATCCACACTTGGGAACTTAGCTGCAATTCCGTATCGCCAAAGTTAAAAACAACTTCGAGTACGGACACGCTCCACACTCGGGAACTTAGCTGCGACTCCATATCACCTAAGTTAAAAATAACTCTGAGTGTGGACATGCTCCATACTCGGGGCCTTAGCCGCGACTCCGTATCGCCTAAGTTAAAAACTACTCCGAGTATGGACATGCTCCACACTCGGGAACTTAGCTGCGACTCCGTATCGCCTAAGCTAAAACTTCTCTGAGTACGGACACGCTCCACATTTGGGAACTTAGCTGCGACTCGTATCGCCTAACCTAAAAACAACCCGAGTGCGGACATGCTCCACACTCGGGACTTAGCTGGGACTCCGTATCGCCGAAGTTAAAAACTACTCCGTGTTGGAGAACGTTGCATGGGAAACAAAAATTCTCCTACGCACGCGGAGACTTATCATGGTGATGTTCATCTACGAGAGGGAGATCGGATCCACATACCCTTATAGATCACTCAGCAGGAAGCGTTAGGAAACACGGTTGATGTAGTGGTACAACTTCGTGATTCCAAGCACCGTCGTCCCACGATCCGTCCAGATCTAGTACTGAACGAATGGCACCTCCGTGTACAGCACACGTATAGTTCGATGACGATCTCCGCCTTCTTGATCCAGCAAGAGAGATGGGGAAGTAGACTACATCTAGCATGGGATCACAACCTTTCCAAGATAAGCATCCAAGAATAATTGCAATGAATAGAACAAATAGTGCAACCAAGTAAAAGGAAGACTCCATATCAATATTTCATTAGAGGAAAACTCACACTAATGGATACAAAGCTTCACCTATACATAAGTGATAGCCCATCTTGCAAACAGCCATACTATATAATAACTTCCCTACTCATGATAAGACACACGACTCTAATAGTAAAAGCAAAGATAAAGATACCAGGGCAACTCCCCCAAGCTTGGAAAAAGCCAAGGGCGTGCATGTTACCCATGATGATTAAGCTTGATCCTTTGACGATCCCTCTTTGGCTTCTTCCTCATCATCAAATTTCCAAGGTAGTGGTTGATACATCTCCAACGTATCTATAATTTTTGATGGTTTCATGCTATTATCTTGTCAAACTTTGGATGTTTTGTATGCCTTTTATATCTTTTTTTGGGACTAACTTATTAACTTAGTGCCAAGTGCCAGTTCCTGTTTTTTCCATGTTTTTGACCCTTTTCAGAGGAGGATTTTAAACGGAGTCCAAACGGAACGAAACTTCCAAAAAGATTTTTTCCAAAACAGAAGAAGATCGGGGAACTTGAGAACCAAGGTAGGAGGCCACCAGGGACCCCACAAGCCCCCTAGCCGCGGCCAGGGGGGTTCACGCCTCCCAGGCTTGTGGGCTCCCTGAGCCACCTCTGCCCTAGGTCTTTCGCCTATATGTATGATCATTGCCTTAGATATCGTCATGACTTTGCGCGGTTCTGTCAATTGCTCGACTGTAATTTGTTCACCCACCGTAATATTTGCTATTTTGAGAGAAGCCTCTAGTGAAAACTATGGCCCCCGGGTCTACACCACACCATATTTTCAGCCTTACTCTTTTACTTCGTCGCACTTCCCGCCTTCAGATCTCACTTTGCAATCAATCTTGAAGGGATTCACAACCCCTTTATAGCGTTGGGTGCAAGCTCTTTTGTGTTTGCGCAGGCACTCTAGACTTGACGAGATTCTCCTACTGGATTGATACCTTGGTTCTCAAACTGAGGGAAATACTTACTGCTCTTGTGCTGCACCACCCTTTCCTCTTCAAGGGAAAAAGCAACGCAAGCCCAGCCTCCGTCAACGTGTCAATTTTTGGCACTGTTGTCTGTTGCCGTAGCAGAAGAATTTCTGGCGCCGTTGCCAGGGAGGATCAAGTAAAGAACTCATCCAAGTAAGTGTCGCAAACTCATCTCTTGCATTTACTTTTTTGCCTCTCATTTTCCTCTCCCCCACTTCTGAAAAACAAAAATTTACAAAAAAATATTTGCCTTTTTTGTTTGCCTTTTTTGTTTGCCTTTTTTGTTTGCCTTTTTCGTTTGGCTTCCCTTTGCTTGTGTGCTATGTGGCTTCAATATGCTTGCATCTTCGCTTGCTAAAAATCTATTGGTATGGATCCTCATCCACTTGCTAATCTCTTTAAGAGATCCAATTATGTTGAACCATTTGCTAGTGAGTTGAGTGCACTAGACTTTCTCTATGTAGTTTTTCTTGAGATGCGTGAATCTGAAAGTCGTGATGAAGAAATTTATATAGTGACTCACGAGGGCTCCTTGAATGAAAATCATGATTGCAATGATTTCATTATAAATTCTATTAATGACAACCATGCTAAAAATATGCAAGACCCTAAGCTTGGGGATGCTAGTTTTGCTATGTCCACAACTTGTTGCAATTATCGTGATTGGGGTGATGATTTTTCTTATGATCTTGAAAAAAAATTTAACCCTTAGGATGATTATGATGTTTGCAATAATATTGAAAGTGGGTTTGGAGAATTCATGACTTTAGTTGATGATAATCCCACTATTTTTGAATAGCGTCAACGTGCATGCATGTGGATCATGAAAAGAATATCCTTTGTGATAGCTATATTGTTGAATTTGATTAGGATCCCACATGTAATTGCTATGAGAGAGGAAAATATTGTGGTAGAAACTTTCATGTTACCAAATTACCTCTCGTTATGTTGAGATTGCTATTGTCTCTTTCTTCTTTCTTGCATTTGGTAACTATTGGTTGTCTTGCCAATTTGTTCTCCAATAAAATGCCTATGCATAGGAAGTATGTTAGACTTAGATGTGATTTTCACATGCTTTATGATGCTCTCGTTGTGCTTCAATTCTTGTCTTTTGTGTGAGCATCATTCATTTATCAATGCCTAGCTAAGGGCGTTAAACAATAGCGCTTGTTGGGAGGCAACCCAATGAATTTATCTTTGCTTTTTTGCTTTCTGTTTTGTTGCGTCCACACCATCATAATTCTGTTATGATTGTGTCTTTTGTGTTTCTTTTTGTGTTTGAGCCAAGTAAAACCTTTATCACTAGTTTGGTGATGGTTGTTTGATCCTACTGGAAAAAGACAGAAACTTTTCGCTCACGAAATTATTTTTCATTTTTATTCAGAAAAGATTTTGAGTTGATTCTTTTTGCTTCTGGTTTATATGCCTTTTTCCCAGGCAGTAGTAATTGTTCAGAATTTTTGAGGTACCAAAAGTATACGAAGTATGCAGATTGCTACAGAATGGTCTGTTTTTGACAGATTCTGTTTTTGTTGAGTTGGTTGCTTGTTTTGATGAAACTATGGATAGTATCGGGGGGGGGGGGGGGGGTACTAGCCACGAAAAAGTGATAATATTGTAATATAACACCAATATAAATATAAATCAAGATTTCTACAGTACCTAAAGAGGTGGTAGTTTGTTTTCTTGTGCTAATGATATCACGAGTTTCTGTTTAAGTTTTGTGTTGTGAGGTTTTCATGTTTTGGGTGATGTTCTCATGGACAAAGGGATAAAGAGTGGAAAGATCTCAAGCTTGGGGATGCCCAAGGCATCCCAAACCAAATTCAAGGACACCAAAAATCTTAAGCTTGGGGGTGCCCCGGGAAGGCATCCCCTCTTTCGTCTTCAATCCATCGGTAACATTACTTGGAGCTATATTTTTATTCACCACATGATATGTCTTTTGCTTGGAGCGTCTTGTATTGTAGGAGTCTTTTCTTTTTGTTGTGTCACAATCATCCTTTCTGCACACCCCTTTTGAGAGAGAGACATGCACTCATTGTGATTTTGCTAGAATGCTCATCGTGCTTCACTTATATCTTTTGAGCTAGATAATTTTGCTCTGTGTGCTTCACTTAGATCTTTTAGAGCACGACGGTGCGTGACTTGGTAGTTGGCTTATGAAAGTAGTCCCAAAGATGATAGGTACCCAAAGAGGATACAAAAACCTCCATCTTCATGTGCATTGAGTAGAAAGAGAAGTCTTGATTCCTCTCAATTAGTTTTGAGACATGGATCTGGTAATATTAAGAGTTATGTTAGTAGGGTGTTGTGAATCTAGAAATACTTGTGTTGAAGTTAGTGATTCCCGTAGCATGCACGTATGGAGAACCGCTATGTTAGGAAGTCGGAGCATAATTAATCTATTGATTTTCATCCTTTGTGTTGCGGTCGGGATCGCGCGATGGTTAAAACCTACCAACCCTTCCCCTAGGAGTATGCGTTTAGCACTTTGTTTTGATTACTAATAAAAACTTTCACAACAAGTATGTGAGTTCTTCATGACTAATGCGAGTCCATGGTATAGATGCACTTTCAGCTTCCACCATTGCTAGCCTCTCTAGTGTCGCGCAACTTTCCCCGATGCAAAAACCCACCATATGCATGCCTTCCTCAAAACAGCCACCATACCTACCTACTATGACATTTTTATAGCCATTCCGAGATATATTGCCATGCAACTCCCACCGTCCCGTCTCATGACTTGTGCCGTCACTCTCATATGGCGATTGCATGATCGTAAGCTAGATCATTGCACATCCCGGTAGACTGCCGGAGGCATTTCCTATAGATTCATTATCGTTCTAAGCTTTGAGCTTTGAGTAAATAAAAGTGTGATCATCATCATTATTAGAGCATTGTCCCGTGTGAGGTAATAAAAAAAAGAGGCCAAAGAGCCCAAACAAAAAAAAGAGATACGGAAAGAGGCCAAAGAACCCAAAAAAAAGAGAGAGAAAAAGAGAGAAGGGACAATTCTACTATCTTTTTTCACACTTGTGCTTCATAATAGCACCATGTTCTTCATGACTGAGAGCCTCTTCTTTCGTCACCACCATATGCTAGTGGGAATCTTTATTGTATAACTTGGCTTGTATATTCCAATGATGGGCTTCCTCAAAATTGCCCTAGGTCTTCGTGAGCAAGCAAGTTGGATGCACACCCTCTCCTTTGAACCTTTCACATACTTATAGCTCTAGTGCATCCTTTGTATGGCAATCCCTACTCGTTCACATTGATATCTATTAATGGGCATCTCCATAGCCCCTTGATACGCCAAGTCAATGTGACCATCTCCTCCTTTTTTGTCTCACAACCACCACCACACTCTATTCCACCTATAGTGCTATATCCATGGCTCACGCGCATGTATTGCGTGATAGTTACAAAAAGTTTGAGAAAGTAAGAGTGTGAAAACAATTACTTGGCCAATACCGGGGTTGTGCATGATTTAAATTAGTTGTGTGAGGATGATGGACCATAGCCAGACTATATGATTTTGTAGGGATAACTTTCCTTGGCCTTGTCATTTTGAAAGTTCATGATTACCTTGCTAGTTTACTTGAAGTATTATTGTTTTCATGTCAATAGCAAACTATTGTTTTGAATCTTACGGATCCAAACATTCATGTCACATGAAAGAAGTTACAAAGGACAACAATGCTAGGTAGCATTCCACATCAAAAATTCAGTCTTTATCACTTCCCTACTCGAGGACGAGTACGAGTTAAGCTTGGGGATGCTTGATACGTCTCCAACGTATCTATAATTTTTGATGGTTCATGCTATTATCTTGTCAAACTTTGGATGTTTTGTATGGCTTTTATATCTTTTTTGGCACTAACTTATTAACTCAGTGCCACGTGCATGTTCCTGTTTTTTGACCCTTTTTAGAGGACGATTTTAAACGGAGTCCAAACGGAACAAAACTTCCAAAAAGATTTTTTCTGAAACAGAAGAAGATCGGGGAACTTGAGAACCAAGGCAGGAGGCCAACAGGGACCCCACAAGCCCCCTAACCACGGCCAGGGGGCCCATGCCTCCCAAGCTTGTGGGCTCCCTGGGCCACCTCTGCCCTAGGTCTTTCGCCTATATATTCCCAAAAATTCCAGAAAAAATCAGGAGATCATCGAAAGTACTTTTCCGCCGCCGCAAGCTTCTGTCTCCGCAAGATCCCATCTGGGGCACGTTTTGGTGCCCTGCCGGAGGGGGGATCCGGATACGGAGGGCTTCTTCATGAACACCATGACCTCTCTGATGATGCGTGAGTAGTTCACCATAGACCTACGGGTCCATAGCTAGTAGCTAGATGGCTTCTTCTCTCTCTTGGATCTTCAATACAAAGTTCTCCATGATCTTCATGGAGATCTATCCGATGTAATATTCTTTTGCGGTGTGTTTGTCAAGATCCGATGAATTGTGGATTTATGATCAGATTATCTATGAATCTTATTTGAGTTTCTTCTTATCTCTCTTATGCATGATTTCATATCCATGTAATTTTCTTCGAGTTCTTGGTTTTGTTTGGCCAGCTTGATCTATGGTTCTTGCAATGGGAGAAGTGCTTGGTTTTGGGTTCATACCGTGCGGTGACCTCTCCCAGTGACAGAAGGGGTAGCAAGGCACGCATCGTGTTGTTGCCATCAAGGGTGAAAAGATAGGGTTTTCATCATTGGTTTGAGATTATCCCTCTATATCATGTCATCTTGCTTAAGGCGTTACTCTGTTCGTCATGAACTCAATACACTAGATGCATGCTGGATAGCGGTCGATGTGTGGAGTAATAGTAGTAGATGCAGAAAGTATCGGTCTACTTGTCTCGGACGTGATGCCTATATGTATGATCATTGCCTTAGATATCGTCATGACTTTGCACGGTTCTATCAATTGCTCTACAGTAATTTGGTCACCCACCGTAATATTTGCTATTCTGAGAGAAGCCTCTAGTGAACACTATGCCCCCCGGGTCTACTCACACCATATTTTCAGCCTTACTCTTTTACTTCGTTGCACTTTCCGCCTTTAGATCTCACTTTGCAATCAATCTTGAAGGGATTGACAACCCCTTTATAGCGTTGGGTGCAAGCTCTTTTATGTTTGCGCAGTTACTCTGGACTTGACGAGATTCTCCTATTGGAGTGATATCTTGGTTCTCAAACTAAGGGAAATACTTACTGCTCATGTGCTGCACCACCCTTTCCTCTTCAAGGGAAAAACCAACGCAAGCCCAGCCTCCGTCAACGTGTTAATTTTTTGCACTGTTGTCTGTTGTCGTAGCAGTGGTTTCCGATCAACAAAAGATGATGTAGTCTCCAAGGTCCGTAAAGTTGCACCAAAGCTCATACGCTTGAATCTAAGTTCATACCCACAATTTTTGTTGTGCAAATCATAGATATGTGCTTGCAAGTGCGAGGTCTTTTTCTGTAGCATGTTGACTTTCTCCCAAAGAAAATTTTCTTCCTTGTGATACTCATTGGTGAGATTCGAAATCATGTTATGATTACCTTCAACTCCTCGCTCCACCATCTTCTTGCACTTGAAAACTTCATGCTCTACTTCTTCAAGCCTTGTCTTTTCATCCCTCTCCTTTTTCGATTCTTCTAGATCTTGCTTGTGGAGCACGCCATCCTTCAACTTGAGAGTTTGGGGATGCATCTTCACCTCAACAAGGTAGGTATTGACAGCGTTGACAAGAAACTTTCCTTGGGAGTACTTGGTGAATCTCTTCCTGTCAATAACAGCTCAAAGAAAAACTCGTCGAGAACACAAGATACGATCCCGGGACGATCCCGAGGGTTATATAGCAAACATTTATCAAACGAAAGGAAGGTAAAAAGTCGAAGCGGAGTCGATGTCGGTCACCGGGTCCCCTAGGGGCCCACCAGGCGCGGCCTAGAAGGAGCCCGCGCCTGGAGTTCCTCTCGTGGCCTCCAGCCCCGGCTGCGACTCTTCTTCGATTCTAATTTTTTCTTATTTTCAATAAATAATTAATATAAAAAATTTCGCGGATGATTTCTTACAAAAATTGACACCTGCTTCAATTCTGACTCTGGTCTAATGGGGTATATGGCTCTAATATGATCTTCCAGAGTGAGCACCCGAACAATATCAGCTTCCATGTTATAAGGATCACCAGATAAATAATGCTTGAGTCCCTGGCCATTCACCACTTGTGGGTTGGTGCCCTGGAAATTATTAATCTTGATACCACCAGACCGATAAACTTCTTCCACAACAAAAGGTCCCTCCCATTTAGAGAGTAATTTTCCTACAAAAAATCTTAAACGAGACCTTTACAATAGCACTTTATCACCAATATTAAATTCTTTTTTGAGAATTCTTTTATCATGACATCTCTTAACTTTTTCTTTAAACAACTTAGCATTTCCATAAGCTTCACTTCTCCATTCATCTAATGAGATCATGTCTTCAGTCTTTTCTCACCGACTAATTTGAAATCACAATTAAGTTCTCGAACATCCCAATAAGCTTTTTGTTCTAGCTCAAGGGGTAAATGACAGGGTTTTCCATAAACCATTTTGTAAGGAGACATGTCCATGGGATTTTTATAAGCAGTTATATATACCCACAAAGCATCACTAAGTTTCATAGAGCAATTCTTTCTATATTTATTAACGCTCTTTTGCAACATTAATTTAGTTTCCTAATTTGTAAGTTCTACTTGACCACTAGTTTGGGGGTGATAAGGTGACGCAACCCTATGATTAACATCATATTTAGCAAGAGCCTTTCTAAAAGCACAGTGAATATAATGAGAACCTCCATTTGTCATTAAATATCTAGGTACACCAAACCTAGGGAAAATTACGTATTTACGCATTTTCAGAGAGGTTTTGTGATCAACACTTTTAGTAGGAATAGCTTCTACCCATTTAGTAACATAATCAACGGCAACATAAATATGAGTACAGCCATGCGAAGGAGGGAAAGGACCTATAAAGTCAAATCCCCAAGAGTCAAAAGGTTCGATAACTAGAGAATAATTCATAGGCATTTCATTGCGTCTATTAATATTACCAACCCTTTGACATTTATCACAAGTTGAAATAAATTTATTTGCATCTTTAAAGAGAGTAGGCCAGTAGAAACCTGATTGTAAAACCTTGTGTGTGGTTCTTTCACCAGCGTGATGCCCTCCGTAATGACTATTGTGACACTTCCTCAATATATCTTCTTGCTCATGCTTAGGTATGTATCTTCTTAAAATACCATCTATGCCTTCTTTATATAAATGTGGGTCATCCCAAAATTAATGCCTCAAATCATAAAATAATTTCTTATTCTGTTGATAAGTAAAACTAGGAGGCAAAAACTTAGAAACAATAAAGTTAATCAGCATACCACAGACTTTCACGTGTGTTAACCTTAATAGCAGCAAGTTGTTCATCACGGAAACTATAATTAACAGGAATAATGTCATCAGGAATATTTTCCATTCTAGATAAATTATCGGCAACAAGATTATGAGCTCCCTTCCTATCAACAATATGAAAATCAAACTCTTGTAACAAGAGCACCCATGTTATAAGCCTAGTCTTAGCATCTTCCTTTTCCATAAGATATTTAATAGCAGCATGATCAGTATTAATAGTGACTTTAGAATCAACAATACACTGCCTAAATTTATCATAAGCAAAAACAACAGCTAAAAACTCTTTCTCATTGGTGGCATAATTTCTTTGAGCACTATCTAAAGTTTTACAAGCATAATGAATAACATTCAACCTCTTATCAACTCTTTGTCCTAAAACTGCACCTACAACAAAATCACTTGCATCACACATAATTTCAAAAGGTAAATTCCAATCACGCAGTTGAACAATAGGGGCAATTATTAAAGCTTTGTTAAGAACTTCGAAGGCTTCTTTACAATCATCATCAAAAACAAAAGGCACATATTTTTGAAGAAGATTGGTAAGAGGTCTTGAAGTCTTAGAAAAGTTTTTAATAAATCTCCTATAGAAACCAATATGACCAAGAAAACTACGTATACCTTTGATGTCCCTAGGATGGGGCATCTTTTCAATAGCATCAATCTTGGCCTTGTCAACTTCAATGCCTCTTTCAGATATTTTATGTCCGAGAACTATTCCTTCATTCACCATAAAGTGGCATTTCTCCCAATTCAAAACAAACTTAGTATCCTCACAACGCTGCAAAACTTTGTGAAGATTATAGAGGCAATTGTCAAAAGAAGTTCCATAGACAGAGAAATCGTCCATGAAGACTTCCACAATTTCCTCAAGAAACCCATGAAAACTAGCAGACATACATCTTTGAAAGGTAGCAGGGGAATTACATAAACCAAAAGGCATGCGTCTATATGCATAAGTACCATAAGGACATGTGAAGGCAGTTTTCTCTTGGTCTTCTTTTTTAACATGGATTTGAGAGAAACCACAATAACCATCCAAATAGCAAAAGTGAGTACTTTTAGAAAACCTTTCTAGCATTTGATCAACATGGATAATGATCCTTCTTAGTAGCTTTGTTTAATTTTCTAAAATCAATGCACATTCTATACCCTACTACAGTTCTTTGAGGAATAAGTTCATTTTTATCATTAGCAACAACACTCATACCTCCTTTCTTGGGAACACAATGAACCGGACTAACCCATCTACTACCAGCAATAGGATACATGATACCTGCCTCAAGAAGCTTTAATATTTCACTTCTCACGACTTCTTTCATTCTTGGATTTAAACGGCATTGATGATCAAACATAGGCTTGGCATCAGGCTCAAGATTAATTGCATGCTGACATAGAACAACACTAATGCCCTTAAGATCATCCAGAGTATAACCAATAGCTTTACGATGTTTCCGAAGTGTTTCCAGTAGACGTTCCTCTTCATGCTCTGAAAGGTTAGCATTGATAATAACATGATATATTTTCTGTTCATCTAAATAAGCATATTTGAGTGTGTTGGGGAGAACTTTAAGATCAAAAACCAGGTCTCCTTTTGGTGGCAAAGGTGGCCCCAAAGATTCAAAAGGTAAATTATGTTTGATAATAGTAGGTTAAATAAGGAAAATATCCTCTAATTCATTTCTTTCCTGCATATACATATCGTTCTCAGGTTCTTCCATGAATTGCTGCAAAAGATCATTAGGTGGTATAGCAATAGAAGCAATTATTTCAACAGCAAGATCCTCATTAGGTAGTTCTTTATCATGACGTTGTCTAGCAATCTTACTAAAATTAAATTCATAATGTTCATCTCCAAATCTAAGAAACACTTTCTCTTTCTTACAATCCATAACAGCACCGCAGGTATTAAGAAAAGGTCTACCAAAGATGACACGACAAGCTTTGTCTTCTACAGAACCAAGTATTAAGAATTCAGTGGGATATTTTACCTTTCCGCATAGGACTTGAACATCTCTCACAATACCAACCGAAGAAATAGTCTTTCTATTAGTGAGATGAATAGTGCGTCAATATCTTCAATTTCACATGGAGTAATTTCATTCATGACTTATTGATAGAGGGAAAAAGGTATATCACTTGCACTTGATCCCAAATCGCAAAGTCCATAATAATTATGATCACCTATCTTCACAGAAACAACAGGTGTGCCAACAATGGGTCTATGATGTTTATTTGGTGCAACTAAGTTAGAAGCAGCCTCACAGAAATATATATCAACACCATCAATATTTTCAGCAACAAGATCCTTAACCATAGAAACCGTGGGTTCTACAATTATTTGATCTTCATATTCCTTAGCTTTCTTACTACTCTTGTTAACAATGCTATTGGCAAAAGAATGTTCTTTTACTCTAATAGGAAAAGGTGCTTCCTCAAAGTGAACAGTTGGTAAAATAGGATCAACATTGTTAACAAGTATTTCATTACCATAAAATTTCTTTTCTTTAATATTATCCTTATATGGTTTGTGATACTTGTCCCACTTAACTTTAGGAATACTAACATGAGAGGCAAAGGTCTTACAAAGTTCAACAATTACTTGAGAATCGAGCCCATGTTTAGAACTAAGTTTATTAAAAATTCCAGTTTCAGCAAAAGACTTGATGCAATCATACTCATATTTTATACCTATCTCTTTACCTTTGTCTGTCTCCCAATCTTCATTATTGCGATGAATTCTTTCAATAAGATCCCATATATTGTCAGTCTTCTTGTGAGTGAAGGAACCATTAGAAGAGGCATCAAGAAGGTCCTTGTCATGACGTGAAAGCCTTGCATAAAAATTATTATTAATAGTTCCCTTGGGGAGATGATGATTGGGGCATTTAAGCATTAATGATTTCAGTATCCCCCAAGCTTGAGCAATGCTCTCTCCATCATGAGGCCAAAAATAATAACCGATCTTGATGTATTTGTTGTGGAACGTCGCATCGGAAACAAAAAATTTCCTACGCGCACGAAGACCTATCATGGTGATGTCCATCTACGAGAGGGGATGAGCGATCTACGTACCCTTGTAGATCGTACAGCAGAAGCGTTAGAGAATGCGGTTGATGTAGTGGAACGTCCTCACGTCCCTCGATCCGCCCCGCGAACAATCCCGCGATCAGTCCCACGATCTAGTACCGAACGGACGGCACCTCCGCGTTCAGCACACGTACATCACGACGATGATCTCGGCCTTCTTGATCCAGCAAGAGAGACGGAGAGGTAGAAGAGTTCTCCGGCAGCGTGACGGCGCTCCGGAAGTTGGTGATGATCTCGTCTCAGCAGGGCTCCGCCCGAGCTCCGCAGAAACGCGATCTAGAGGAAAAACTATGGAGGTATGTGGTCGGGCAGCCGTGAGAAAGTCATCTCAAATCTGCCCTAAAAGCCCCATATATATAGGAGGAGGGAGGGGAACCTTGCCTTGGGGTCCAAGGGACCCTCAAGGGGTCGGCCGAGCCAAGGGGGGGAGGACTCCCCCCCCCCCAAACCGAGTTGGACTTGGTTTGGTGGGAGGAGTCCCCCTCCCTTCCCACTTCCTCCCTCTTTTTTTTCTTTTCCTTTGATTTCCTTCTCTTGGCGCATAGGCCCCCTTGGGGCTGTCCCACCAGCCCACTAAGGGCTGGTGTGTCTCCCCAAAGCCTATGGGCTTCCCCGGGGTGGGTTGCCCCCCCCCCGGTGAACTCCCGGAACCCATTCGTCATTCCCGGTACATTTCCGGTAACTCCGAAAACCTTCCGGTAATCAAATGAGGTCATCCTATATATCAATCTTCGTTTCCGGACCATTCCGGAAACCCTCGTGACGTCCGTGATCTCATCCGGGACTCCGAACAACATTCGGTAACCAACCATATAACTCAAATACGCATAAAACAACGTCGAACCTTAAGTGTGCAGACCCTGCGGGTTCGAGAACTATGTAGACATGACCCGAGAGACTCCTCGGTCAATATCCAATAGCGGGACCTGGATGCCCATATTGGATCCTACATATTCTACGAAGATCTTATCGTTTGAACCTCAGTGCCAAGGATTCGTATAATCCCGTATGTCATTCCCTTTGTCCTTCGGTATGTTACTTGCCCGAGATTCGATCGTCAGTATCCGCATACCTATTTCAATCTCGTTTACCGGCAAGTCTCTTTACTCGTTCCGTAATACAAGATCCCGCAACTTACACTAAGTTACATTGCTTGCAAGGCTTGTGTGTGATGTTGTATTACCGAGTGGGCCCCGAGATACCTCTCCGACACACGGAGTGACAAATCCCAGTCTTGATCCATACTAAATCAACTAACACCTTCGGAGATACCTGTAGAGCATCTTTATAGTCACCCAGTTACGTTGCGACGTTTGATACACACAAAGCATTCCTCCGGTGTCAGTGAGTTATATGATCTCATGGTCATAGGAATAAATACTTGACACGCAGAAAACAGTAGCAACAAAATGACACGATCAACATGATACGTCTATTAGTTTGGGTCTAGTCCATCACGTGATTCTCCCAATGACGTGATCCAGTTATCAAGCAACAACACCTTGTTCATAATCAGAAGACACTGACTATCATCGATCAACTGCCTAGCCAACTAGAGGCATGCTAGGGACGGTGTTTTGTCTATGTATCCACACATGTAAATGAGTCTTCATTCAATACAATTATAGCATGGATAATAAACTATTATCTTGATACAGGAATTATAATAATAACTATACATTTATTATTGCCTCTAGGGCATAATTCCAACAGTCTCCCACTTGCACTAGACTCAATAATCTAGCCCTCACATCACCATGTGAATTACATTGTAATAAATCTAACACCCATACAGTTCTGGTGTCGATCATGTTTTGGCCGTGGAAGAGGTTTTGTCAGCGGGTCTGCTACATACAGATCCGTGTGCACTTTGCATATATTTACATCCTCCTCCTCGACGTAGTCGCGGATGAGGTTGAAGCGTCGTTTGATGTGTCTGGTCTTCTTGTGAAACCTTGGTTCCTTTGCTAAGGCAATGGCACCAGTGTTGTCACAGAACAAGGTTATTGGATCCAGTGCACTTGGCACCACTCCAAGATCCGTCATGAACTGCTTCATCCAGACACCCTCCTTAGCCGCCTCCGAGGCAGCCATGTACTCTGCTTCACATGTAGAATCTGCTACGACGCTTTGCTTGGAACTGCACCAGCTTACTGCACCCCCATTAAGAATAAATACGTATCCGGTTTGTGACTTAGAGTCGTCCGGATCTGTGTCAAAGCTTGCATCGACGTAACCTTTTACGGCGAGCTCTTCGTCACCTCCATACACGAGAAACATCTCCTTAGTCCTTTTCAGGTACTTTAGGATATTCTTGACCGCTGTCCAGTGATCCACTCCTGGATTACTCTGGAACCTACCTACCATACTTATGGCCAGGCTAACATCCGGTCTAGTGCACAACATCGCATACATGATAGAACCTATGGCCGAAGCATAGGGGACGGAGCGCATATGCTCTCTATCTTCATCAGTTGCTGGGCACTGAGTCTTACTCAATCTCGTACCTTGTAACACTGGCAAGAACCCTTTCTTGGACTGTTCCATTTTGAACCTCTTCAAAACTTTATCAAGGTATGTGCTTTGTGAAAGTCCTATCAGGCGCTTTGATCTATCCCTATAGATCTTAATGCCTAGAATGTAAGCAGCTTCTCCTAGGTCCTTCATAGAGAAACTTTTATTCAAGTAACCTTTTATACTCTCCAAAAGCTCTACGTTGTTTCCAATCAGTAATATGTCATCCACATATAATATTAGAAACGCCACAGAGCTCCCACTCACTTTCTTGTAAATACAAGATTCTCCAACCACTTGTATAAACCCAAATGCTTTGATCACCTCATCAAAGCGTTTGTTCCAACTCCGAGATGCTTGTAGCAGTCCATAAATGGATCGCTGGAGCTTGCACACCTTGTCAGCATTTTTAGGATTGACAAAACCTTCGGGTTGCATCATATACAACTCTTCATTAAGGAAACCATTAAGGAACGCCGTTTTGACAGCCATCTGCCAGATTTCATAATCGAAAAATGCAGCTATTGCTAACATGATTCTGACGGACTTAAGCATCGCTACGGGTGAGAAGGTCTCATCGTAGTCAACTCCTGGAACTTGTGAAAAAACCCTTTGCCACAAGTCGAGCTTTATAAACGGTCACATTACCGTCAGCGTCTGTCTTCTTCTTAAAGATCCATTTGTTCTGAATAGCCTTGCGGCCCTCAGGTAGTATCTCCAAAGTCCACACTTTGTTCTCATACATGGATCCTATCTCGGATTTCATGGCTTCTAGCCATTTGTTGGAATCTGGGCCCACCATTGCTTCTTCATAATTTGCAGGTTCATTGTTGTCTAACAACATGATTGATAAGACGGGATTACCGTACCACTCTGGAGCAGCGCGTGATCTCGTCGACCTGCGTGGTTCAACAGAAACTTGAACTGGAGTTTCATGATCATCATCATTAACTTCCTCCTCAACCGGCGTCGCAACGACAGAGGTTTCCCCTTGCCCTGCGCCACCATCCAGAGGGATGAGAGGTTCGACAACCTCGTCAAGTTCTATCTTCCTCCCACTCAATTCTCTCGAGAGAAACTCCTTCTCGAGAAAAGTTCCGTTCTTAGCAACAAACACTTTGCCCTCGGATTTGAGATAGAAGGTGTACCCAACTGTCTCTTTTGGGTAACCTATGAAGACGCACTTTTCCGCTTTGGGTTCCAGTTTTTCAGGCTGAAGCTTTTTGACATAAGCATCACATCCCCAAACTTTAAGAAACGACAACTTTGGCCTTTTGCCATACCACAGTTCGTATGGTGTCGTCTCAACGGATTTTGATGGTGCCCTATTTAAAGTGAATGCAGCTGTTTCTAATGCATAACCCCAAAATGATAACGGCAAATCAGTAAGAGACATCATAGATCGCACCATCTCTAACAAAGTATGATTGCGACCTTCGGACACACCATTACGCTGTGGTGTTCCAGGCGGTGTTAACTGCGAAACAATTCCACATTGTCTTAAGTGAGTACCAAACTCGAAACTCAGATATTCACCCCCACGATCAGACCGTAGGAACTTGATCTTCTTGTTACGATGATTTTCCACTTCACTCTGAAATTGTTTGAACTTTTCAAATGTTTCAGACTTGTGCTTCATCAAGTAGACATAACCATATCTACTTAAATCATTAGTGAAGGTGAGAAAATAAAGATATCCGCCGCGTGCCTCCACGCTCAATGGACCACACACATCGGTATGTATGACTTCCAACAAGTCACTTGCACGCTCCATTGTTCCGGAGAACGGAGTCTTAGTCATCTTGCCCATGAGGCATGGTTCGCACGTGTCAAGTGAATCAAAGTCAAGTGACTCCAAAAGTCCATCAGCATGGAGTTTCTTCATGCGCTTTACACCAATATGACCCAAGCGGCAGTGCCACAAAAATATGGCGCTATCATTGTTTACTCTAACTCTTTTGGTCTCAATGTTATGTATATGCGTATCGCTATCAAGATTCAATATGAACAATCCTCTCACATTCGATGCATGACCATAAAAGATGTTACTCATAGACATAGAACAACCATTATTCTCAGACTTAAAAGAGTAACCGTCTCGCAATAAACAAGATCCAGATATAATGTTCATGCTCAACGCAGGCACTAAATAACAATGATTTAAGTTCATCACTAATCCCGATGGTAGTTGAAGTGACACTGTGCCGACGGCGATTGCATCAACCTTGGAACCGTTTCCTACGCGCATCGTCACTTCGTCTTTCGCCAGCCTTCGTCTATTCCGCAGTTCCTGCTTCGAGTTGCAAATGTGAGCAACAGAACCGGTATCAAATACCCAGGCACTACTATGAGAGCCGGTTAAGTACACATCAATAACATGTATATCAAATATACCTGATTTTTCTTTGCCCGCCTTCTTATCTGCCAGATACTTTGGGCAATTGCGCTTCCAGTGACCCGTACCCTTGCAATAGAAGCACTCTGTTTCAGGCTTAGGTCCAGCCTTGGGTTTCTTCGGCGGATTGGCAACAGGCTTGCCGCTCTTCTTCGAATTTCCCTTCTTGACTTTGCCGTTTCTCTTGAAACTAGTGGTCTTGCTCACCATCAACACTTGATGCTCTTTACGGAGTTCAGACCCTGCGACTTTCAGCATCGCAAACAACTCGCCGGGAGACTTGTTCATCCCTTGCATGTTGTAGTTCAACACAAAGCCTTTATAGCTTGGCGGCAGTGATTGAAGGATTCTGTCAGTGATAGCTTCTTGCGGGAGTTCAATCCCCAGTTCAGCTAGACGGTTTGAGTACCCAGCCATTTTGAGCACATGTTCACTGACAGACGAGTTTTCCTCCATCTTGCAAGCATAGAATTTATCGGAGGTCTCATACCTCTCGATCCGGGCGTTCTTCTGAAAGATAAACTTCAACTCCTGGAACATCTCAAATGCTCCATGACGCTCAAAGCAACGTTGAAGTCCCGGTTCCAAGCCATACAAGACTGCACATTGAACTATTGAGTAGTCCTCCTTACGTGCTAACGAAGCGTTCTTAACATCCTGATCAGCCGTAGCGGGTGGTTCATCTCCTAGCGCAGCATTAAGGACATAATCCTTCTTTCCAGCTTGTAAGATTAGCTTAAGATTACGAGCCCAGTCTACAAAGTTGCTTCCATCATCTTTCAACTTAGCTTTCTCTAGGAACGTATTAAAATTCAGAATGCTACCGTCGTTCTAAGCAAAATAAGGTGCATAAAAGGATTAACATCACATGCAATTCATAAGTGACATGATATGGCCATCATCACGTGCTTCTTGATCTCCATCACCAAAGCACCGGCACGATCTTCTTGTCACCGGCGCCACACCATGATCATCCATCAACGTGTTGCCATCGTGGTTGTCGTGCTACTTATGCTATTACTACTAAAGCTACATCCTAGCAAAATAGTAAACGCATCTGCAAGCACATATGTTAGTATAAAGACAACCCTATGGCTCCTGCCGGTTGCCGTATCATCGACGTGCAAGTCGATATTTCTATTACAACATGATCATCTCATACATCCAATATATCCCATCACATTGTTGGCCATATCACATCACAATCATACCCTGCAAAAACAAGTTAGACGTCCTCTAATTTTGTTGTTGCATGTTTTACGTGGTGACCAAGGGTATCTAGTAGGATCGCATCTTACTTACGCAAACACCACAACGGAGATATATGAGTTTCTATTTAACCTCATCCAAGGACCTCCTCGGTCAAATCCGAATCAACTAAAGTTGGAGAAACCGTCACTTGCCAGTCATCTTTGAGCAAAGGGGGTTACTCGTAACGATGAAACCAGTCTCTCGTAAGCGTACGAGTAATGTCGGTCCAAGCCGCTTCAATCCAACAATACCGCGGAATCAAGAAAAGACTAAGGAGGGCAGCAAAACGCACATCACCGCCCACGAAAACTTTTTGTGTTCTACTCGAGAAGACATCTACGCATGAACCTAGCTCTGATACCACTGTTGTGGAATGTCGCATGGGAAACAAAAATTTTCCTACGCGCACGAAGACCTATCATGGTGATGTCCATCTATGAGAGGAGATGAGCGATCTACGTACCCTTGTAGATCGTACAGCAGAAGCGTTAGAGAACGTGGTTGATGTAGTGGAACGTCCTCACGTCCCTCGATCCGCCCCGCGAACAATCCCGCGATCAGTCCCACGATCTAGTACCGAACGGACGGCACCTCCGCGTTCAGCACACGTACAGCTCGACGATGATCTCGGCCTTCTTGATCCAGCAAGAGAGACGGAGAGGTAGAATAGTTCTCCGGCAGCGTGACGGCGCTCCGGAGGTTGGTGATGATCTCGTCTCAGCAGGGCTCCGCCCGAGCTCCGCAGAAATGCGATCTAGAGGAAAAACTATGGAGGTATGTGGTCGGGCAGCCGTGAGAAAGTCGTCTCAAATCTGCCCTAAAAGCCCCATATATATAGGAGGAGGGAGGGGAACCTTGCCTTGGGGTCCAAGGGACCCTCAAGGGGTCGGCCGAGCCAAGGGGGGGAGGACTCCCCCCCCCCAAACCGAGTTGGACTTGGTTTGGTGGGAGGAGTCCCCCTCCCTTCCCACTTCCTCCCTCTTTTTTTTTCTTTGCCTTTGATTTCCTTCTCTTGGCGCATAGGCCCCCTTGGGGCTGTCCCACCAGCCCACTAAGGGCTGTTGTGTCTCCCCAAAGCCTATGGGCTTCCCCGGGGTGGGTTGCCCCCCCCCCCGGTGAACTCCCGGAACCCATTCGTCTTTCCCGGTACATTCCCGGTAACTCCGAAAACCTTCCGGTAATCAAATGAGGTCATCCTATATATCAATCTTCGTTTCCGGACCATTCCGGAAACCCTCGTGGCGTCCGTGATCTCATCCGGGACTCCGAACAACATTCGGTAACCAACCATATAACTCAAATACGCATAAAACAACGTCGAACCTTAAGTGTGCAGACCCTGCGGGTTCGAGAACTATGTAGACATGACCCGAGAGACTCCTCGGTCAATATCCAATAGCGGGACCTGGATGCCCATATTGGATCCTACATATTCTACGAAGATCTTATCGTTTGAACCTCAGTGCCAAGGATTCGTATAATCACGTATGTCATTCCCTTTGTCCTTCGGTATGTTACTTGCCCGAGATTCGATCGTCAGTATCCGCATGCCTATTTCAATCTCGTTTACCGGCAAGTCTCTTTACTCGTTCCGTAATACAAGATCCCGCAACTTACACTAAGTTACATTGCTTGCAAGGGTTGTGTGTGATGTTGTATTACCGAGTGGGCCCCGAGATACCTCTCCGTCACACGGAGTGACAAATCCTAGTCTTGATCCATACTAAATCAACTAACACCTTCGAAGATACCTATAGAGCATCTTTATAGTCACCCAGTTACGTTGCAACGTTTGATACACACGATCAACATGCTACGTCTATTAGTTTGGGTCTAGTCCATCACGTGATTCTCCCAATGACGTGATCCAGTTATCAAGCAACAACACCTTGTTCATAATCAGAAGACACTGACTATCAGCGATCAACTGGCTAGCCAACTAGAGGCATGCTAGGGACGATGTTTTCTCTATGTATCCACACATGTAAATGAGTCTTCATTCAATACAATTATAGCATGGATAATAAACTATTATATTGATACAGGAATTATAATAATAACTATACATTTATTATTGCCTCTAGGGCATAATTCCAACAGTATTTCATGAAGAGGATAAAACTTGAAATAAAAGAGAGATACAAGCTCCTTCCAATCCAGCAAATGTGAATCATCCAATAACTTATACCATTCATAAGCTCTTTCTTTCAGTGATATAGAAAATAATTTCCTCATGATGAATTACTTTGAGACACCTGCAATATCAAATAATCCACATAATTCTTTGATATAAAGCTAGTTCTCACCAGGATGGATAGTTCCATAACCACCATAACGGTTATCCATAACACGATCAACAATGCCAATATGTATTTCAAATGAGGCAATTTCAGTAATTAGGGAGTTTCTCTCCACCGAGAGAGTGATGTGAGAGTCATTCCTAAACATATAACCAGTAGTAAAGGATTCCATGATCGAACTAAACAAAAAAACAAAAATAAAAACAACACCTATGGCGAAAGATTTCCTTACCAATAGCGCTACACTCCCCGGCAATGGTGCCACAAAATAGTCTTGATGACCCACAAGTATAGGGGGTCTATATATCGTAGCTTTTTCAATAAGTAAGAGTGTGGAACCCAACGAGGAGTAGAAGGTATTGATAAACAAACTTGAGTAAGGTTTCACTATAAACACTGAAAGGTAAATATTTAGGGGTTTTGTAATAAGGAATAAAATAGTAGCAAGTAAATAACAATGCAAGTAAATGGTTGCTGCAAGTGGCCCAATCCTTTTAGCACAAAGGACAAGCCGGTGGTACTTCTTATAATAGTGAAAACGTTCCTGAGGACACACGGGAGGTTTCGTCAATTTACTTTCATCACACATCGTTGATTAATCTTTATCGTTTTATGTGGGTAGACCTATGCTAGTGCACCGTCCTATCAAATTCTAATGCACACTTTCGATTTAACTACTTGCAAGCATCCGCAAATACAAGACGGTAATTATGATATAAATCTAACCGTAGCAATAAACTCGTGGTATCTACTAATGCCTTATGTAAAGTGTTGCAAACTGGGGTTTAGGTTTCTGTCACTCCGACAACCCTCAATAAGCAATCCAATACACAATGCATTCCTCTAGGCCCATAAAGGTGAAGTGTTATGTAGTCGACGTTCACATAAAACCACTAGAGAAATAACAACATAACTTAAATATCAAACCGGTAAATATTACTCAACGAAACATGACTATTTATAACAAGACTTCTCCCATGTAGTGAAGAACTAAATGATCTACTCACAACACACCATATGAATCATAATCAGAAGTGTAATATGGATGAATAACAATCTGGTCATAAAGTAATGACACTGATGATTCTCACAAGCATCAACTATGGAGGAGTAACTCACAACGGGAGAGAGATCTAATGCAATACAATAATATGAAACCATAATTGTTACAACAAGGTGAGGATGGATGATGAGGGTGATGGTGCTGATGATGATGATGACGATGATGATCCCGATGATGCCCGACGTGATGATGGTGACGATGTTGGAATATGCCCTAGAGGCAATGATAAATAGTTATTATTATATTTCATGTTTAAAGATAATCTTTTATTATCCATGCTATAATTGTATTGGATGAAAACATAGATACATATGTGGATAAATAGACACAAACAATGTCCCTAGAAAGCCTCTAGTTGGCTAGCCAGTTGATCAAGGATAGTCAAGGTTTTATGACTATGTGCAAAGTGTTGTTGCTTGATAACTGGATCACATAATTAGGGGAATCATGTGATGTACTAGACCCAAACTATGAACGTAGCATATTGATCATGTCATTTTATTGCTATTGTTTTTTGCGTGTCAAGTATTTGTTCCTATGACCATGAGATCATATAATCTACTAGCACCGAAGGTATGCCTTGTGTGTATCAAAAGTCACGACATAACTGGGTGACTATAAAGGTGCCCTACAGGTATCTCCGAAGGTGTCCGTTGGGTTAGTATGGATCAAGAGTGGGATTTGTCAATCCGTGTGCCGGAGAGGTATCTCGGGGCCCTCTCGGTAATATAACATCACACACAAGCCTTGAAAGCAATGTGACTAAGTGTAAGTCACGGGATCTTGTATTACGGAACGAGAAAAGAGACTTGCCGGTAACGAGATTGAAATAGGTATACGGATAGTGACGATCGAATCTCGGGCAACTAACATACCGAAGGACAAAGGGAATGACATACGGGATTGCCTGAATCCTTGACACTGAGGTTCAACCGATAAGTTATTCGGAGAATATGTAGGATCCAATATGGGCAATTAGGTCCCGCTATTGGATATTGACCGAGGAGTACCTCGGGGCATGTCTGCATAGTTCTCGAACCCGCAGGGTCTGCACACTTAAGGTTCTGCGATGTTTTAGTATAGTTGAGTTATATGTGTGGTTACCAAATGTTGTTTGGAGTCCCGGATAAGATCTCAGACGTCACGAGGGTTTCAAGAATTGTCCGGAGACAAAGATTGATATATAGGATGACCTCATTTCATTACCGAAAAGTTTTCGGGCATTACCGGGAATGTACCGGAAGTGACGAATGGGTTCCAGATGTTCACTTGGGGGGGAAGCCCACCTGGGGGAAGCCCATAGGCCTTAGGGGTTCCGCACCAGCCCTTAGTGGGCTGGTAGGACAGCCCAAGGGGCCCTATGCGCAGGAGATAAGAAATCAAAGGAAAAAGAAGAAGAAAAAAGAGGTGGGAAGGAAGGAAAGGACTCCACCTTCCAATCCTAGTTGGACTAGGATTGGAGGTGGACTCCTCCACCTCCTTGGCCGGTGGGCTCTTGGGGTGTTGGACCCCAAGGCAATTCTCCCCACTCCTCCTCTTATATATAGTGAAGGTCTAGGGCTGATTTGAGACAACTTTGCCATGGCAGCCCGACCACAAAATGTCACGGTTTTTCCTCTAGATCGTATTTCTGCGGAGCTCGGGCGGAGCCCTGCAGGAGTAGATCCTTCACCACCACCGGAGCGCCGTCACGCTGCCGGAGAACTCATCTACTTCTCCTTCTTAATTGGTGGATCAAGAAGGCCAAGATCATCGTCGAGCTGTACGTGTGCTGAACGTGGAGGTGCCGTCCGTTCGACACTAGATCGGAGTGGATCGTGGGACGGATCGCGGGACGGTTCGCGGGGCGGATCGAGGGACGTGAGGACATTCCGCTACATCAACCACGTTTCTTAACGCTTCCTGTTGTGCGATCTACAAGGCTATGCAGATCCAAATCTCCTCTCGTAGATGGACATCACCATGATAGGTCTTCGTGCGCGTAGGAAAAATTTTATTTCCCATGCGACATTCTCCAATGGTGGCATCATGAGCTAGGTTCATGCGTAGATGTTATCTCGAGTAGAACACAAAGGGTTTTGTGGACGGTGATGTTCGATTTGCTGCCCTCCTTAGTCTTTTCTCGATTCAGCGGTATTGTTGGATTGAAGCGGCCCGGACCGACATTATTCGTACGCTTACGAAAGACTAGTTTCATCGCTTGACATGCAACCTCGTTGCATAAATATGACTGGCGGGTGTTTGTTTCTTCAACTTTAGTTGAATTGGTTTTGAACGAGGCGGTCCATGGAGAGGTTAAATAGCAATTTGCACATCTCCATTGTGGTTTTTGCGTAAGTAAGATGCAATCTACTAGATACCCATAGCAACCACGCAAAACATGCAACAACAATTAGAGACGTCTAACTTGTTTTTGCAGGGTATGCTTGTGATATGATATGGCCAAAGACGTGATATGATATATTGGATGTATGAGATGATCATGTTGTAATAGTTAATATCGACTTGCACGTCGATGGTACGGCAACCGGCGGGAGCCATAGGGTTGTCTTTTAAACTAACGTTTGTGCTTGCAGATGCGTTTACTATATTTCTAGGATGTAGCTTTAGTAGTAATAGCATGAATAGCACGACAACCCCGATGGCGACACGTTGATGGAGATCATGGTGTGGCACCGGTAACAAGAAGATTGTGCCGGTGCTTTGGTGATGGAGATCAAGAAGCATATGATCATGGCCATATCATGTCACTTATGAATTGCATGTGACGTTAATCCTTTTATGCACCTTATTTTGCTTAGAACGACGGTAGCTGCTGTCCCACAAGCGTATGGGATCGCAGCAGTTTTTGAGGGTAGAGTATTCAACCCAAATTTATTGATTCGCTCACAAGGGGAAACTAAAGAATATTCTCAAGTATTAGCAGCCGAGTTGTCAATTCAACCACACCTGAAAATTAGTGTCTGCAAGCAAAGTATCAGTAGCAAGGTAGTATGATATCAACCGCACCAGAAAAAGCTTTGACAATCCCTGGCAACGGCACCAGAAAAAGCCTTGTTGACGGGATGTTAGCGCCAACAAAGTCTTTCAACAAGTAACAGTAGAGTAGCAAGGAACAATAGTAGCAGCAACATTAAAGTAACAAGTAACAGCAGCAAAGTGACAGCATCAGCAAAGTGGCCCAATCCCTCTTGTAGCAAGGGACAAGCCTAGGCAAAGTAACATAGCGAGAACCAGTAGTAAAAGACTCGTAGGCAGTGGATCGGTGATGGATGAGTATGACGGATGTGATTCATCATGTAACAGCTATAACACGGAGAGATATGTGACTAGCTCCCGTTCATCGATCTAATGTAGGCATGTATTCCGTATGTAGTCATACGTGCTTAGGGAAAGAACTTGCATGACATTTATTGTCCATCCCTCCCGTGGCAGCGGGGTCCTAATGGAAACTACGGGATATTAAGGTTCTCCTTTTAATAAATAACTCGACCAACGCATTAACACTTGGTGAATACATGAACTCCTCATACTATGGTCATCTCCGGGAGTGGTTCCGGCTATTGCCACTCCGGGGTTGCCGGGTCATAACACATAGTAGGTGACTACAACTTGCAAGATAGGATCTAAAACACACATATATTGGCGACAACATAATAGGTTCAGATCTGAAATCGTGGCACTCGGGCCCTAGTGACAAGCATTAAGCATAGCCAAGTAGTAGCAACATCAATCTAGAACATAGTGGATACTAGGGATCAATCCCCGTCAAGAACTAACTCGATTACATGATAGATCTCATCCAACTCATCACCGTCCAGCAATCCTACAATGAGATTACTCACAAACGATGAAGAGCATCATGGAATTGTCGATGGAGAAAGGTTGATGATGAGGATGGCGATGATTTCCCCTCTCCGGAGCCTGAAACGGACTCCAGATCTGCCCTCCACATGAAGAACAGGATGTGGCGGCGCCTCCGTATCGCAAAACGCGATGAAACCTTCTCTCTGATTTTTTTTTCCACGCAAAACGGAAGATATAGGACTGAGATTGGGGGCGGTGGTGCCACGTGGGCCCCACAAGCCCTCATGGCGCGGCCATAGGGGGTGGTCGCGGCCCAGGGGCTTGTGGCCCACTGGCACGCCCCCTCACGTGGATCTTTGCGCAGGTATTTTTCTTTTACTCTAGAAAAAATCTCTGTAAATTTTCACGACGTTCCGAGAACATTCATTTCTGCACAAATACAACACCATGGCAATTCTGTTGAAAACAGCGTCCGTCCGGGTTAGTTCCATTCAAATCATAAAAATTAGAGTCCAAAACAAGGGCAAAAGAGTTCGGAAAAGTAGATACGACGGAGACGTCTCAACTCCCCCAAGCTTAAAGCCTTGCTTGTCCTGAAGCAACTCGGTTGACAAACTGAGAGAGACAAAAGAAAAACTTTGACGAACTCTGTTTGATCTTGTTGTTGCAACTATGTCTAACTCATAACCAGAATTTCAGCAACATCACAAGCAAACCACATAAGCGAATGACATCTAGGTCTCATGGTAAACTCATATCAATGGCATAATCAACTAGCGAGCAAATAATAGTAAGCCTCAAATGTCAACACTTCAATCAAAACAACATGAAGCAATACGAATAGATGGTATCTCGCTAGCTCTTTCTGAGACCACAAAACATAAATGCAGAGCACCTTCGAAGACCAAGGGCTGACTAAACATTGTAATTCCACGCAATGAAGATCCATTCATAGTCACACTCAACACAGTTAAAAGAAAAGCATAAAAATGACAGAGGTGCTCTCTAATTGGTTCTTTTGTAAGAGGAGGATGACTCAACAGGAACATAAATAGACAGGCCATTCGCAGAGGGAAGCATTGATTTGCAGAGGTACCAGAGCTCAAGCTTTGAAAACAGAGATAATAATTTTGGGTGGCATTCTTTCATTGTCAACACAATGACTAAGAGTTCTCAATATCTTCCATGCTACACATGTTATAGGCGGTTCCCAAACAGAAAAGTAAAGTTTTGACTGCCCCACCACCAATCAATCACACTCCACGGCTAGCCGAATCCTCGGGTACCGTCCATACCAACATCAATCCGGGGGGAGTTTTGTTTGCAATTATCTTTTCGATTTGAGCATGAAACTGGGAATTCCAATTACCGGCCCCTTTCTCGTGAATGATAGTGAATAAACACATATCGAGGATAACACGCCTAGCATGGAAGATACCAATAGCCCCCTGTCACCACATGAGCGGTTCGGTCATGCAAAACATATTATTTCTTGAAGATTTAGAGAGTGGCACATGCAAATTTACTTGGAATGGCAGGTAGATGCCGCACATAGGTAGGTATGGTGGACTCATATGGCACAAATTTGGGTTTATGGAGGTGGATGCACAAGCAGTATTCCCGCTTAGTACAAGTGAAGGCTAGCAAAAGGCTGGGAAGCGACCAACTAGAGAGCGACAACGGTCATCAAAATGCGTTGAGAGTAACTAACATTGAGTGCAAGCATGAGTAGGACATAAATCACCATGAACATGAACATCATAGAGGCTATGTTGATTTTGTTTCAACTAAATGCGTGACCATGCGCCAAGTCAAGCCACTTGAAACATTCAAAGGAGGATACCATCCTATCATACTACACCATAGTCATCTCAACATTCATGTTGGCAACCAAGACAGACCATTATAAGCTCCTAGCTAAGTAAGCATGGCATAAGCAACTATGATCTCTAAGTTGTCATTGCAAACATGTTTCTCTCACAACAAAGCTGAATCAGGCATGATGAGCTAGTCATATTCACAAAAACAAAATAGATCGAGTTCATACCAGCTTTTCCAGGCTCAGTCACTTCATCATATATCGTCATTATTGCCTTTCACTTGCACGACCGAACGATGTGAACAATAATAAGCGTGCTCGTGCATTGGACTACGCCGGAATCTGCAGGCAAACACAAAGGAGAAGACAAAGTAATATGGCTCTTTGAAAAATAAACATGTATGCATGCAAGAGCCACTAAACATTGTAACCAATATCTTCTACCTTGACCCAAAGAAAAAGAAAAGTATCTACACGGGAAAGAAAACGAGACAGACACACGAAAAGAAAACGAGAAAATGAAAAGGAAAATCTTTTTGGGTTTTCTCAAACTAGACAGACACACGAAAAGAAAACGAGAAAATGAAAATAAACTAGCATGGATGATACAGTGGCAAAGTGTGAACACCGGCTAACAAAGGGTAAGCATAAGAAAGAATGTAAAGTCGGTGAGAACACGTACTCCCCCAAGCTTAGGCTTTTGGCCTAACTTGGTCTACTCCCAAGGACGGTCCTGGCGAAACCCAAAATCATAATCGGGGTTATATGGGAGCGCTGTAGCCACTGCCTGGATAGCTGCCTCACGGAGACGAGGAGCCGTCGCCTCCCTCTCATACTCCTCTACCTCTCCTCTGGTTATGTAATATCTCTATTTTACCTGAAAGTCAAAGAAAGCAGGAGCAGGAAGGGTAATATGGAAAACACGCTGCCGGTTAAATATCAATCGATATAGGAGGGATTCATAATCCCTCTCAAGGAACTGGTAGCGTGTCATAGCGACGCGATCAAGGAAAGCTGTATGGAGCGGGGGGTCTCCTGAGCGGATGGGTACTCCAAGAAAATTTGCTATGCGAGTGGCATAGATGCCGCCAAAGAAATCCCCATCAATAGCATTCTTATTCAGCCTCCTTGCTATAATAGCTCCCATGTTGAACCTTTTGTCACCCGTCACTGCGCTCTTAAGGATACTAAGGTTGGGTGCGCAGAGGTGACAATGCTCAATATTGCCATTAATGCATCTGCCTATGAAGAGGGAAAAGTAATGCAAGGCAGGAAAATGAATACTCCCCATGGTAGTTTGCGTAATGTCTTTAGTTTCTCCAACCGTAATACCAGCGCAAAAATCTCTAACCAAAGGTTTAGGAGGATCATTGAGGTTACCCCAAATAGGTATTTTGCAAATTCTACTGAAATCCTCTAAATCCATGGTATATGATTTATCATAGAGATCAAACAGTACCGATGGCTCACGGCCAGCTGAAAATTTGAATCTACAAACAAAAGAGGTAGTGAGAGCAACATACTGTTCACATTTATCGGAGATGAATTCTTCGAGTCCGACGTTGCGAACAAGTGCATGAAACTCATCTTTGAAACCTGCCTCAATCATAAATTCATCATAAGGCCATTCACAAGGTTGTACCTGCGCGTCCCTAGGTTGGTAAGGATCAGGCTCCCGAATTGCAAGACGGGGACCTCTCTTGCGTGAGGAACCACCATGATAGTTTCTCTTGAACATCTTCCTTTTCTGAAATTTTCAGTGACCCAAAGGAAAGGTGAAAAAGGTTCAACTAAACTAGTAGAAACTACTCCAACAAGTGCCTAGAGACCATATTACGCATCAAAACTACTTGGGACCAGCTGGAATTAGCATGCAAAGCTCAAGAACATGGTCACCAAGGCAGCAAAAATACGCGGAGTATAAGGCACTAGAGCAAAAACTAATTGGACCAATGGAGGAGTCACTTACCAAGGAGTAATTTCCCCAAAACAGTTCGGAGAACGGTGATTTGAGCAAAGAGATCGAAAATCCTAGCAAGAGGAGCAAGAGCACGGGTTTGAGCTGCGAAACGATTTTTTCTGGAGGTAGGAGAACTGGATGAGAGCAAGAACGAGTCGAGGGGGTACCTGTGGGCCCCACAAGCCTGGGTGGCGCGGCCAGGGGGTACCGCGCCCCTAGGGCTTCTGGCCCACTGGTGTGTCCCCAGACAAACTCTTTGTCCCAGTATTTTTCAAAAAATCCAAAAAAAATCATACTAGATGTTCACAGCGTTCGGAGAACTTTTATTTTCGGTGTACTTTTCTACCAGACGCTAAAACAGAAAACAGGGAAAACTAAACGAAATCTATCACTTTTCTTCTAAGCAACCTAGAGTGAAAGCTTGGAACAGAGGTTTGCGACTCCTCGATTCATCCATCTGATGGTAAACAAAAGAAATCCGTCAATGGGCTTGATCAAATCCCCTCGACAAAACTTTTCTCGAATCGCAAAAAGAAGACGGAGAATTTTTCGAATAGTCACTAAGTCACCTCAATGGGGATGTGTATCTGCCCAACAAGCAAATCATACTTCATCTTGACACGAGGAATAGGGCATTCAAAACTCCCAATAAGAATCGATGATGTTTTTTCGATAGCATTGAACCAATGTACCCGATATTGTTTCTTCGGAAGTGCACCGTATTCTCATTACTGTTGACATGGAAAGTGACATTGCCTTTGTTGCAATCTATAACAGCCCCTGCAGTGTTTAAAAAGGGTCTTCCGAGGATGACAACCATGGCATCTTCCTCGGGAATATCCAAGATAACAAAGTCTGTTAAGATAGTGGTGTTAGCAACCACAACAGGCACATCCTCGCAAATGCCGATAGGGAAAGCAGTTGATTTGTTGGCCATTTGCAGAGAGATTTCAGTTGATGTCAACTTATCCAGTTCAAGTCTACGATAAAGAGAGAGAGGCATAACACTAACACCGGCTCCAAGATCGCACAACGCAGTTCTAACGTAGTTGCCTTTAATGGAGCAAGGCATAGTGGGCACAACGGGGTCACCTAGTTTCTTCGGAGTTCCACCCTAGAAGGTATAGTTGGCAAGCATGGCGGAGATCTCAACCTCAGGTATCCTCCTCTTATTAGTCACAATATCTTTCGTGTACTTAGCATACGGAGACATCGTGAGCATATTTGTCAAACGCATCTGCAGAAAGACGGGTCTGATCATTTCAACAAAGCGCTCAAAATCCTCATTATCCTTTTTCTTGGATGGTTTGGGAGGAAAGGGCATAAGTTTCTGAACCCACGGTTACCTTTCTTTACCGTGCTTCCTAGCAGTGAAGTCATTCTTATCGTATCTCTGATTCTTAGGTTGTGGGTTATCAAGATCAACACTAGGTTCAATCTCCACATCCTTAACATTGCTAGGTTGAGCATCTTCATGAACATCACTATTGATATTATCATTAAGCTCATGTTCATCACCAAATTGTGTTTCAGCATCAGAGATAGAGGCATCATTTGGACTCTCGGGTGTAGCAGCAACAGGGTTGCTAGTGCGCAGGTTCCTATCATCTTTCTTCTTCTTTCTACGATGACTAGGTGCATCATTGCTAACTCGTTGAGACTCTTGGTCAACTCTCTTCGGATGACCCTCAGGATACACAGGTTCCTGGGTCGTTCTACCGCCACTAGTAACGACTCTGACGGCATTCTCATTCAACTCATTAAGCAAGTCATTCCGAGCTTTAAGTACTTGTTCTACCTAGGTAGTAACCATGGAAGCATGTTTACTCAGAAGCTTAAGATCATTGACATTTCTGTCCACACAAGCACTTAAATGACTAAGCATACGAGCATTCTTTTCCAATTGTCTGCTAACATAATCATTGAAACTTTGTTGTTTGGCAACGAAGTTATCAAATTCATCCATGCATAAGCTAGCAGGTTTATCAAAAGGAATATCACTCTCATCAGATCTACCCAGAGAATTTACTTCTACTACCTGTATCGGGTTATCGAGACCATGGATCTCTTCGATAGGTGGTAGATTTTTGACATCTTCACGTTTAATCCCTTTCTCTCGCATAGATTTCTTGGCTTCTTGCATATCTTCGGGACTGAGGAATAGAATACCTCTTTTCTTCGGAGTTGGCGTAGGAGGTGGTTCGGGAATAGTCCAAGCATTGTCATTGCACAAGATGTTATTCAGTAGAATCTCAGCTTGTTCTACGGTTCGTTCCCTAAAAACACTACCAGCACAACTATCTAGGTGGTCTTTGGAAGCATCAGTAAGTCCATTATAGAAGATATCAAGTATCTCATTCTTCTCAAGAGGGTGATCAAGAAAAGCATTCAGTAGCTGGATAAGCCTCCCCCAAGCTTGTGGGAGACTCTCTTCTTCAGCTTGAGCAAAGTTGTATATTTCCTGCAAGGCAGCTTGCTTATTATGGGCAGAGAAATATTTTTCAGAGAAGTAGTAGACCATATCCTGGGGGCTACGCACACAACCAGGAGCAAGAGAAGTGAACCAGGTCTTAGCATCATCCTTTAGCGAGAAAGGAAACAGGTTGAGCATCTAGTAGTGGCGGATATTTTCCTCACTAGTGAATAGGGTGGCTATATCGTGAAGTTTGGTAAGATGGGCTACAACCGTTTCAGACTCATAACCGTGAAAAGGATCAGATTGGACCAGAGTGATTAACTCAGGGTCGACAGAGAATTCATAATCCTTATCGGTCACAAAGATAGGTGAAGTGGCAAACTTCGGGTCATATTTCATCCTAGCGTTCAGAGATTTTTCTTTCCACTTGCGGAGAAGTTTCTCAACATCATAGCTGTCCTTACACGCAATAAAATCCTGAGCTATCTCTCCCTCCATAACATAGCGCGTATCAGGCATAACAGGCAATTCAGGCATAGTAGCAGGTTCTACTTCAATAGTATCAGCACTTTCAGAAGTATCATCACATCTAGCAGCAGCTCTAGCAATATGTGCATCAAGGAATGCACCAAGTGGCAAAGCAGTATCAGGCATAGTAGGCATAGTATCAAGCATAGCATCATCAGGTATAGTATCAAGCATAGCATCATCAGGCATAATATCAAGCATAGAATCATCAGGCATAGTATCAAGCATAGCATCATAAGCATCATGGGCAGCAGAAGTAGCATCATCAAGCACACGCGGCATATCAAGATTTCTAGCAGGAGGCGAAGTCGCAAACTTACTCAAAACTGAAGGTGAATCAAGTGCACAGCTAGATGGAAATTCCTTACCTCTCCTCGTAGTGGAAGGTAGGATTTTAGTTCTTGGATCTTTCGGATTCCTCATAGTGATCAGCAGACGTCAATCCCAAGTGACTCAGAGAATATAGCTGTGCTTTCCCAGCAACGACGCCAGAAAAAGCCTTGATGTCCCACAAGCGTATGGGATTGCAACAGTTTTCGAGGGTAGAGTATTCAACCTAAATTTATAGATTCTCTCACAAGGGGAAGCTAAAGAATATTCTCAATTATTAGCAGCTGAGTTGTCAATTCAACCACACCTAAAAGATTAGTGTCTGCAAGCAAAGTATCAGTAGCAAGGTAGTATGATAGCAACGGCACCAGAAAAAGCTTTGACAATCCCCGACAACGGCGCCAGACAAAGCCTTGTTGACGGGATGTTAGCGCCAACAAAGTCTTGCAACAAGTAACAGCGGAGTAGCAAGGAACAGTAGTAGCAGCAGCAGCAAAGTAACAAGTAACAACACCAAAGTGGCCCAATCCCTCTTGTAGCAAGGGACTAGCCTAGGCAAAGTAACGTAGCGAGAACCAGTAGTAAAAGACTCGTAGGCAGTGGATCGGTGATGGATGAGTATGACGGATGTGATTCATCATGTAACAATTATAACACGGAGAGATATGTGACTAGCTCCCGTTCATCGATCTAATGTAGGCATGTATTCCGTATGTAGTCATACGTGCTTAGGGAAAAGAACTTGCATGACATCTATTGTCCATCTCTCCCATGGCAGCGGGGTCCTAATGGAAACTACGGGATATTAAGGTTCTCCTTTTAATAAAGAACCGGACCAACGCATTAACACTTGGTGAATACATGAACTCCTCATACCATGGTCATCTCCGGGAGTGGTTCTGGCTATTGTCACTCCGGGGTTGCCGGGTCATAACACATAGTAGGTGACTACAACTTGCAACATAGGATCTAAAACACACATATATTGGCGACAACATAATAGGTTCAGATCTGAAATCATGGCACTCGGGCCCTAGTGACAAGCATTAAGCATAGCCAAGTAGTAGCAACATAAATCTAGAACATAGTGGATACTAGGGATCAATCCCCGTCAAGAACTAACTCGATTACATGATAGATCTCATCCAACTCATCATTGTCCAGCAAGCCTACGATGAGATTACTCACGAACAATGAAGAGCATCATGGAATTGTCGATGGAGAAAGGTTGATGATGACGATGGCGATGATTTCCCCTCTCCGGAGCCCGAAACGGACTCCAGATCTGCCCTCCAGATCAAGAACAAGATGTGGCGGCGCCTCCGTATCGCAAAATGCGATGAAACCTTCTCTCTGATTTTTTTCCAGGCGAAACTGAAGATATAGGACTGAGATTGGGGGCGGTGGTGCCATGTGGGCCCCACAAGCCCTCATGGCGCGGCCCTAAGGGTGGCCGCGGCCCAGGGGCTTGTGGCCCACTGGCACGCCCCCTCACGTGGATCTTTGCGCAGGTATTTTTCTTTTATTCCAAAAAAAATCTCCGTAAATTTTCAGGACGTTCCGAGAACTTTCATTTCTGCACAAAATCAACACCCTCGCAATTCTGCTGAAAACAGCGTCAGTCCGGGTTAGTTCCATTCAAATCATGCAAATTAGAGTCCAAAACAAGGGCAAAAGTGTTCAGAAAAGTAGATACGATGGAGACGTATCAGTAGCATTATCAGGTGATCTCTCACTAAAATTTCAAGACAAAATTGTGTTCTCCCCGACTGTGCACCGTTGCTACAGTTCGTCGTTTCGAGACACCACGTGATGATCGGGTGTGATAGACTCAATGTTCACATACAACGGGTGCAAAACAGTTGCACACGCGGAACACTCGGGTTAAGCTTGACGAGCCTAGCATGTGCAGACATGGCCTCGGAACACATGAGACCAAAAGGTCGATCATGAATCATATAGTTGATATGATTAGCATAGGGATGCTTACCACTGAAACTATCCTCAACTCACGTGATGATCGGACTTGAGCTAGTGGAATTGGATCATGAACCACTCGAATGACTAGAGAGATGTACTTTTTGAGTGGGAGTTTAGCAAGTAATTTGATTAGTTAAACTCTAATTATCTTGAACATAGTCTAAGTCCACTTTGAAAATATTGGTGTTGTAGATCAATGGCTCATGCGACAGTCACCCCGAATTTTAATACATTCCTAGAGAAAGCTAAGTTGAAAGATGATGGAAGCAACTTTGTAATCTTAAGTTGCTCCTGCAAGCTGGGAAGAAGGATTACGTCCTTAATGCTGCGCTAGGAGATGAACCACCCACCGCGGCTGACCAAGATGTTAAGAATGCTTGGTTAACACGCAAGGAGGACTACTCAATAGTTCAATCTGCAGTCTTGTATGGCTTAGAGCCGGGACTTCAACGTTTCTTTGAGCGTCATGGGGCATATGAGATGTTCCAGGAGTTGAAGTTTATCTTTCAGAAGAACGCCCGGATCGAGAGGTATGAGACCTCCGATAAATTATATGCTTGCAAGATGGAGGAGAATTCGTCTGTCAGTGAACATGTGCTCAAAATGTCTAGCTGAGCTGGGGATTGAACTCCCGTAAGAGGCTATCACTGACAGAATTCTTCAATCACTGCCACCAAGCTATAAGGGCTTTGTGTTGAACTTTCACATGCAAGGGATGAACAAGTCACCCGGCGAGTTATTCGCGATGCTGAAAGTCGCAGAGTCAGAACTCCGTAAAGAGCATCAAGTGTTGATGGTGAATAAGACCACTAGTTTCAAGAGAAACGACAAAAGAAAGAAGGGTAATTCAAAGAAGAGCAGCAAGCCTATTGCCATTCCGACGAAGAGACCCAAAGCTTGACCTAAGCCTTAAACGGAGTGCTAATATTGCTAGGGTATGGGTCACTAGAAGCGCAACTGCCCCAAGTATCTGGCTGATAAGAAAGCGGCCAAGGAAAAATCAGGTATATTCGATATACATGTTCTTGATGTGTACTTAACCAGCTCTCGTAATGGTGCCTGGGTATTCGATGCCGGTTCTGTTGCTCATATTTGCAACTCGAAACAGGAACTGCGGAATAAGCAAAGGCTAGCGAAGGATGAAGTGACGATGCGCCTCGAAAATGGTTCCAAGGTTGACGCAATCGCCGTCGGCACAGTTTCACTTCAGTTACCATCAGGATTAGTTATGAACTTAAATAAATGTTATTTAGTGCCTGCATTAAGCATCAACATTATATCTGTATCTTGTTTATTGCGAGACGGTTACTCGTTTAAGTCATAGAATAATGGTTGTTCTATTTCTATGAGTAATATCTTTTATGGTCATGCACCCAATGTGAGAGGATTGTTCATATTGAATCTTGATAGTAATAATACACATATACATAACACTGAGACCAAAAGAGTTAGAGTTAACAATGATAGCACCATGTTTTTATGGCACTGCAGCTTAGGTCATATTGGTGTAAAGCGCATGAAGAAACTCCATACCGATGGACTTTTGGAGTCACTTGACTTTGATTCACTTGACACGTGCGAACCATGCCTCATGGGCAAGATGACTAAAACTCCGTTCTCCGGAACAATGGAGTGTGCAAGTGACTTGTTGGAAATCATACATACTGATGTGTGTGGTCCGATGAGTGTGGAGGCATGCGGCGGATATCGTTACTTTCTCACCTTCACTGACGATTTGAGTAGATATGGTTATGTCTACTTGATGAAGCACAAGTCCGAGACATTTGAAAAGTTCAAACAATTTCAGAGTGAAGTCGAAAATCATCGTAACAAGAAGATCAAGTTCCTACGGTCTGATCGTGGGGGTGAGTATCTGAGTTTCGAGATTTTTACTCACTTAAGACAATGTGGAATTGTTTCACAGTTGACACCGCCTGGAACACCACAGCGTAATGGTGTGTCCGAACGTCGTAATCGTACTTTATTGGAGATGGTGCGATCTATGATGTCTCTTACCAATTTGCCGTTATCATTTTGGGGTTATGCATTAGAAACAGCTGCATTCACTTTAAATAGGGCACCATCAAAATCCGTTGAGATGACACCATACGAACTGTGGTATGGCAAAAGACCAAAGTTGTCGTTTCTTAAAGTTTGGGGATGTGATGCTTATGTCAAAAAGCTTCAGCCTGAAAAGCTGGAACCTAAAGCGGAAAAGTGCGTCTTCATAGGTTACCCAAAGGAGACAGTTGGGTATACCTTCTATCTCAAATCCGAGGGCAAAGTGCTTGTTGCTAAAAACGGAGCTTTTCTTGAGAAGGAGTTTCTCTCGAAAGAATTGAGTGGGAGGAAGATAGAACTTGATGAGGTTGTCGAACCTCTAATTCCTCTTGATGGTGGCGCAGGGCAAGGGGAAACCCCTGTTGCTGCGGCACAGTTTGAGGAACGAGTTGATGATGATGATCGTGAAACTTCGGATCAAGTTACTGTCGGACCTTGCAGGTCGACTAGATCACGTACTGCTCGAGAGTGGTACGGTAATCCTGTCTTGACGATTATGTTGTTGGATAACAATGAACCTGCTAATTATGAAGAAGCAATGGTGGGCCCGGATTCCAACAAATGGCTGGAGGCCATGAAGTCCGAGATAGGATCCATGTACGAGAACAAAGTGTGGACTTTAGAAGTACTACCTGAAGGCCGCAAGGCTATTCGGAACAAATGGATCTATAAGAAGAAGGCAGACGCAGACGGTAATGTAATCGTTTATAAAGCTCGACTTGTGGCAAAGGGTTTTTCACAAGTTCAAGGAATTGACTACGATGAGACTTTCTCACCGGTAGCGATGCTTAAGTCTGTGTGTATCATGTTAGCAATAGTTTCCTTTTACAATTATGAAATCTGGCAGATGCATGTCAAAACGGCGTTCCTTAACAGTTTTCTTAAGGAAGAGTTGTATATGATGCAACCCGAAGGTTTTGTCGATCCTAAGAATGCTAACAAAGTATGCAAGCTCCAGCGATCCATTTATGGACTGGTGCAGGTATCTCGGGGTTGGAATAAGCGCTTTGATGAGGTGATCAAAGCATTTGGGTTTATACAAGTGGTTGGAGAATCTTGTATTTACAAGAAAGTGAGTGGGAGCTTGATGACCCACAAGTATAGGGGATCAATCGTAGTCCTTTTGATAAGTAAGAGTGTCGAACCCAACGAGGAGCAGAAGGATCTAACAAGTGGTTTTCAGCAAGGAAAAATCTGCAGGCACTGAAATTGTCGGTAACAAGTGATTGTGTGGTGAGATGATTCGTAGCAAGCAACAAGTAACAAAAGTAGAAACGGTGCAGCAAAGTGGCCCGATCCCTTTTGTATCAAGGGACAAGCCTGGACAAAGTCTTATAAGAGGAAAAACGCTCCCGAGGACACACGGGAATTTCTCTCATGCTAGTTTCATCAAGTTCATATGATTCGCGTTCATTACTTTGATAGTTTGATATGTGGGTGGACCGGCGCTTGGGTACTGCCCTTACTTGGACAAGCATCCCACTTATGATTAACCCCTCTCGCAAGCATCCGCAACTATGAAAGAAGAATTAAGACAAAGTCTAAGCATATCATTAAACTAGTGGATCCAAATCAGCCACTTACGAAGCAACGCATAAACTAGGGTTTAAGCTTCTGTCACTCAAGCAACCCATCATCTACTTACTACTTCCCAATGCCTTCCTCTAGGCCCAAATAATGGTGAAGTGTTATGTAGTCGACGTTCACATAACACCACTAGAGGAAAAACAACATACAACATATCAAAATACCGAACGAATACCAAATTCACATGACTATTATTAGCATGACTTATCCCATGTCCTCAGGAACAAAAGTAACTACTCACAAAGCATAATCATAATCATGATCAGAGGTGTAATGAGTAGCATCAAGGATCTGAACATAAACTCTTCCACCAAGTAATCCAACTAGCATCAACTACAAAGTGTAATCAACACTACTAGCAACCTTACAAGTACAAATCGGAGTCGCGAGATGGAGATTGGTTACAAGAGGTGAACTAGGGTTTGCAGATGAGATGGTGCTGATGAAGATGTTGATGGTGACGAGTCCCCTCCGATGAGAGGAGTGTTGGTGATGACGATGGCGACGATTTCCCCCTTCAGGAGGGAAGTTTCCCCGGCAGGATCGTCCTACCGGAGCTCTAGATTGGTTCTGCTCAAGTCCCACCTCGTGGCGGCGGCGAAACCATGAAAAAGCTCCCTTCTGGTTTTTTCCTGGATGAAACCCTCCATATAGCAAACGAGCGGCGCAAGTGGGCCAGCAGGGTGCCCACAAGCCCCCATGGCGCGGCCTGGGGGGTGGCCACGCCGTGTAGGATTGTGGCCACCCCCTGGCGCCCCTCTGGCACTTCTTCGGCCCAGTATTTTTTATAAATTGGGAAAAAAAATCTCCGTTGATTTTCACGGTGTTTGGAGTTGCGCAGAATAGGTATCTCAACTTTGCTCCACTTTCAGGCCAGAATTCCAGTTGCCGGTATTCTCCCTCTACATGTAAACCTTGCAAAATAAGAGAGAAAAGGCATAAGAATAGTACCGTGAAGTGAAATAACAGCTAAAGAAGCGATAAATATCAACGTGAAAACACGATGAAAATGGGCGTATCAAAGCTCTGTGGCGTTTCTAATATTATATGTGGATGACATATTGCTGATTGGAAACAACGTGGAGCTTTTTGGAGAGCATAAAAGGTTACTTGAATAAAAGTTTCTCTATGAAGGACCTAGGAGAAGCTGCTTACATTCTAGGCATTAAGATCTATAGGGATAGATCGAAACGCCTGATAGGACTTTCACAAAGCACATACCTTGATAAAGTTTTGAAGAAGTTCAAAATGGATCAGTCCAAGAAAGGGTTCTTGCCAGTGTTACAAGGTATAAAATTGAGTAAGACTCAGTGCCCAGCAACTGAGGAAGATAGAAAGACAATGAGTTCCCTCCCCTACGCTTTAGCCTTAGGTTCTATCATGTATGCAATGTTGTGCACTAGACCAGACGTCAGCTTGGCCATAAGTATGGCAGGCAGGTTTCAGAGTAATCCAGGAGTGGATCACTGGACGATGGTCAAGAATATTCTGAAGTACTTGAAAAGGACTAAGGAAATGTTTCTCGTCTATGGAGGGGACAAGGAGCTCGTCGTAAAAGGTTACGTCTATGCAAGTTTTGACACCGATCTGGATGACTCTAAGTCTCAAACCGGATACGTATTTATTCTTAATGAGGGTGCGGTAAGCTGGTGCAGTTCCAAGCAGAGCGTCGTAGCAGATTCTACATGTGAAGCGGAGTACATGGCTGCCTTGGAGGCCGCTAAAGAGGGTGTCTGGATGAAGCAGTTCATGACAGATCTTGGAGTTCTGCCAAGTGCACTGGATCCATTGACTCTGTCATGTGACAACACTGGTGCCATTGCCTTAGCAAAGGAACCAAGGTTTCACAAGAAGACCAGACACATCAAACGACGCTTCAACCTCATCCACGACTACGTCGAAGGAGAGGACGTGAATATTTGCAAAGTGCACACGGATCTGAATGTAGCAGACCCGCTGACTAAGCCTCTTCCACGGGCAAAACATGATCATCACCAGAACTGTATGGCTGTTCGATTTATTACAATGTAAATTGCATGGCCATGTGAGGACTAGATTATTGACTCTAGTGCAAGTGGGAGACTGTTGGAAATATGCCCTAGAGGCAATGATAAAAAGTTATTATTATATTTCCTGTTTAAAGATAATCGTTTATTATCCATGCTATAATTGTATTGAATGAAAACATAGATACATGTGTGGATAAATAGACACAAACAATGTCCCAAGCAAGCCTCTAGTTGGCTAGCCGGTTGATCAAGGATAGTCAAGGTTTTATGACTATGTGCAAAGTGTTGTTACTTGATAACTGGATCACATCATTAGTGGAATCATGTGATGGAGTAGACCCAATCTATGAACGTAGCATATTGATCGTGTCATTTTATTGCTATTGTTTTCTGAGTGTCAAGTATTTGTTCCTATGACCATGAGATCATATAATCCACTGGCACCATAGGTATGCCTTGTGTGTATCAAACGTCACAACGTAACTGGGTGACTATAAGGGTGCTCTACAGGTATCTCCGAAGGTGTCCGTTGGGTTAGTATGGATCAACACTGGGATTTGTCACTCCGTGTGACGGAGAGGTATCTCGGGGCCCTCTCGGTAATACAACATCACACACAAGCCTTGCAAGCAACGTGACTAAGTGTAAGTCACGGGATCTTGTATTACGGAACGAGAAAAGAGACTTTCTGGTAACGAGATTGAAATAGGTATACGGATACTGACGATCGAATCTCGGGCAAGTAACATACCGAAGGACAAAGGGAATGACATACGGGATTGCCAGAATCCTTGACACAGAGGTTCAACCGATAAGTTATTCGGAGAATATGTAAGATCCAATATGGGCATCCAGGTCCCGCTATGGGATATTGTATGAGGAGTACCTCGGGGCATGTCTGCATAGTTCTCGAACCCGCGGGGTCTGCACACTTAAGGTTCGGCGATGTTTTAGTATAGTTGAGTTATATGTGTGGTTACCGAATGTTTTTCGGAGTCCCGGATGAGATCACAGACATCACGAGGGTTTCCGGAATGGTCCGGAGACGAAGATTGATATATAGGATGACCTCATTTGATTACCGGAAAGTTTTCGAGCATTACCGGGAATGTACCGGGAGTGACGAATGGGTTGCAGATGTTCACCGGGGGGCAGCCCACCCGGGGGAAGCCCACAGGCCTTATGGGTGCCGCACCAGCCCTTAGTGGGGTGGTGGGACAGCCCAAGAGGCCCTATGTGCAGGAGAGAAGAAATCAAAGGAAACATAAGAAGAAAAAGAGGTGGGAAGGAAGGGAAGGACTCCACCTTCCAATCCTAGTTGGACTAGGATTGGAGGTGGACTCCTCCACCTCCTTGGCCGGCAGGCTCTTGGGGTCTTGAACCCCAAGGCAAGTCTCCCCACCCCTCCTCCTATATATAGTGAAGGTTTGGGGCTGATTAGAGACAACTTTGCCACGGCAGCCCGACCACAAAACATCACGGTTTTTCCTCTAGATCGCATTTCTGCGGAGCTCGGGCGGAGCCCTGCAGGAGTAGATCCTTCACCACCATCAGAGCGCCGTCACGCTGCCAGAGAACTCATCTAATTCTCCGTCTTACTTGCTGGATCAAGAAGGCCGAGATCATCGTCGAGTTGTACGTGTGCGGAACGCGGAGGTGCCATCCGTTCGGCACTAGATCGGAGCTGATCGTGGGATGGTTCGCGGGGCGGATCGAGAGACGTGAGGACGTTCCACTATATCAACCGCGTTTCTTAACGCTTCCTGCTGTGTGATCTACAAGGGTACGTAGATCGAAATCTCCTCTCGTATATGGACATCACCATGATAGGTCTTCGTGCGCGTAGGAAAATTTTTGTTTCCCATGCGACATTCTCCAACAGACGGTGGCGACGATTTCCCCCTCCGGGAGGGAATTTCCCCGGCAGAATCTCCCCACCGGGAAGGTGTTTTCTCTCTGTGTTGTTTCCGTCATGAAGAGGCGGCGGAAAACTTCTACGAAGTGGCTCCCCGATCTAATTAGGTCAAGAGGGGTAAGTACGCCGAAGGGATTCCGAAGGGGGTGTGTGGGTCCCCAAGGGCCCACCAGGCGTGGCCTGAGGGGAGCTCACGCGTGGGGGTCATTTGGGTGACCCCTCGTGCCCCTCTGGCAGCTCTTTGGGCTCACCTGGTGATTTCCGATGAATCTTCGTTTTCTGATTTTTCCCGAATTTTTGATGTCCCGAAGATACTCCATCTGACAGGTACTTTTCGAGCATAATTCTGAGTCTGATGATTGATTCCAAAACTGTAAAACACAAAGTAAACAAGGAAACAACATAAGTATAGTGCTCCAATATGAAAAATATTGTTGAATGAAGGAGAATTATCATAAAGAATAGTGATGCAAAATGGACGTATCAAGCACTCATCTTCTCAAAGCACTTCCATAGGTCAGCCTCCACGGCATAGAGCATTCCACTATGTACAAGAGCAGAGTCATCCACCTTGGACTGATAGACATTCGTTTCGTCTTGAGAGGCAGAATTTGCAGGCTTATAACCTATTGCGGCGTCAAGAATATAGGCCATCTTGTGGGGAGCGAGGAGAATCATCAAGGTGCGAAACCAGGACATGAAGTTTGAACCATTGGTCTTAAGCTTTTCTTTCTCAAGGAACGGGCCTAGGTTGAAGGTGCAACAAAAAATCTACAAATGGTATTTGCAAAAACATCAAGACTATGTTCATAATTTTGGGTTCATGTTTGAAATAAAATAAACTACACGAACTCCCAATTAAACGAACGTCCCTCTCTTTGTTTCAGTGATTACACGATCATCATCCACTATACCACCCCCAATCGTCTCGGTCGATAGCATAGCTTCAAAGGTAGACACCACCATGTCAATCACATCGTTCATGTGAATCATGCTTAACTTTCGGTTACTTGTGTTCCGAGGCCATGCATGTACATGCTAGGCTCATCAAATTAACCTTAGTGTATTCGCAGTACATACATGGCTTACACCCACCGTATGTGAACTTAGAAATGAATAGCACCCGATCGTCACGGCCTGCCTCATAACGAAGAACTTTGTTGGTGGTGCACAGTAAGGGAGAACACTAATATTGGTATTAATCCGAGGGACCATCATATATAGCTACCCCAGTATATATATAATATATATAACACAAACAATACAAGATGCACACATAACATCAAAATGTAATGCGATGTGATATGGCCTTTGCATCTCCACGCCGACAGTTTTAACAATTCATAAAGCTCACCTCGTCCATATCACATGCCCCTACATAATAAAGTTAGATGCCTCTACTTTATATTTTGTATGTTTTACGTGGCTTATGGGGATTTCGTGAAAGAATCGTTTCTTACCTACGAACCTGCAACCACAACACCGATCAAACAATCGTCTCTATCACACCCCTTTCCGGGGCCTCCATTGGAAGTGCCAAGCCATCTTTTGAGAGAGAGACTCACACCTGCCAACCACATATATGGTACAAGCCATATGTGAGTTGTGGAACCAGTCTCGCATAACCTTACGCGTAAAGTCGGTCCGGGCCGCTTCATCAACTCAATGCCGGTGACATAAGCAAGTCCACGCGAGAGGGTAATGATACGTTGCAAACGTATCTATAATTTTTGTTGCCCCATGCTTGTTTTCTATCCAATGCCTTCATGTTTTCCACGTGTTTTCACATGTTTTCCGAATGTTTTCATGCACTAACCTATTAACAAGATGCCCCAGGCGAGTTGTTGTTTTCTGTTGTTTTTATATTTCAGAAAAGCTACTAAGGAAATATTCTCGGAATGGGCTGAAAATCCACGGAGATCATTTTTTACCCGGAACGAAGACCGACATTGAAGGAGACCCGGAGGGGAGCCACGGGGCCACCAGGGGGGTGCCAGGAGCGACCCCACCCTAGGTTGCGCCTGGTGGGCCCTGGCCACTGCCTCCTGTCGCCTCATCGCCTATAAGATGCCCTTAACCCTAAAAATTTTGGGGGCTAAGTTATTTTCCACGAAATATACAAAGAGGCGTTGTCACCTCAAAGTCCACTAGGGCTTCTACAGCCCTGTTTCGACACCATGCTGGAGGGGGAGATCATCGCTGGAGGCCTATTCATCACCATGATTGCCTCCAAGATGATGCGTGAGTAGTTCATCTCAGGACTAAGGGTCCAAGGTAGTAGCTAGTTGGTAGTCTCTCTCTATTATGCCTCATTGTTTAGAGTCTCGTGAGCTTCCTCACGTGATCGAGACCACCGTTATGTAATTGTGCATGTTATGTTTGGTGAGATCCGATGAACGATGAGATTATGATTATTTTGTTCATGTATGATGACCCACAAGCGTAGGGGATTGCAACAATCTTCAAGGGTAAATATAGCCCAATTTATTGATTCAACACAAGGGGACCAAAGAATATTTATGAGCCTTAACAACTGAGTTGTCAATTCAGCTGCACCTGAAAAGTATCTTGCTTGACACAATTTATTAGAAGTAACAGTGATATAGTTGCAGCAGTAGTTTGAAAGTAACAATAGCAATAAAACAACAATAGTAACAGCAAAGGTAAACGAAATAACTAGAAGTGCTAAAACACCTTTGTAAGTGCATCTAGTGCCCCTTAGTGATTTTGGTGGTTTGAAGACTTATAGGTTAAGTAACTAATGTGTTTTTGAGTGTACACAGGATCTATAAGTCATTGAGGAGTTTGAGATATTTGAAGAATATCGACCCCTAAAAATATATGTCTTCGGTTGAAGAAATAGGTCTGAAGCTGAAGAAATGAATCGCGAAGAATTTGCGATGAAATTGATATTCCTCATGAAGATATTGATATTGAGAAGATCGGTGGTTCCTGAAGAAAATCGTTCTGAAGAAATTGAAGCATGAAGATTTTCATTTTCTGTTTTACTTTCTTCGCATTTGATGAATAGGAACACCGTACTGTTAAAGGGGGTCAAAGTAACACTATGGAATGGATTTCCTCATGATGCTCAACCCAAGCCAAATCCTACCAAAAGCCTCAAGTGAGGAATATGAGTGACATGAGGACTCTCACAGTTGAGAGTCCCGACCGTTTCTATAAGCCACGCCAAGTCACTGATCTTATCCACTCCAACGGTCATATTATTTAAGGGCATTAATGTCAAATCATGTCGGGATGCTCCCAGGCTATAAATAGCCACCCCCCACAACCACTAGCTGGTTGGCTGCTCCGTTAGAAACTGACACTTGTCATAAGAGCAACCCAATTCCTCAGAGCTTTCGAGAGTAAATCATCAGTGAGGAAATACACCACCCACCGAAACCACAAACCATATCTAGTGATTGAGCATCACTGAAGAAGTTGTTCCTGTGTGGGACTGAAGCCTTTTACCTTTGAGGACTGTGTATCCTCCAGACGGTTAGGTGTCATGGTCTAGAGCAATCCAGCAGTCAATTGTGGATCGCCGGGTGACCGAGTTTGTGAGGGTTTGGAAGTCTGCCCTGAAGACTTACCACGAGTGTTGGGCGAGGACTGTGTGTCCTTAGCTCAAGGAGAATACGGTAGGGACTGTGTGTCCCGGGACTGGGTGTCCTTTGGTTTAAATACCAAGACGCTCCAAACCAGATGTACAACTGTCACAGCAGTTGGAACTGGGTCATCAACAACAGTCTTCACCAAGAATCGGGTTCTAATTCCTCAACTCTTTTACATTCTCTGTCTTATGTGTTGATGACTTTCACTGTGACTGTTTGAAGAATTTGCTGAAGACTTTCTCTGAATTTCCTCAACCCCAAATTCTTCACTTGAGTAAATCATCATCTGTATTCTGCGTGCCTGCTTGCTGTGCAATCTGTTTTCATAATCTTCACTCTGTAATACTGCTATTGTGAACGATTGCACAACTGATCCTTAACTGTTTCCGCTGTAAGTTAGTCATCAGTGAGGAATTTCCTCAAAAGGAATTTCCTCAGTGATGAAATTCTAAAAATCTCCTATTCACCCCCCCTCTAGTCGATATAACGCACTTTCAATTGGTATCAGAGCAAGGTACTCCCTTGTTCTGTGTGATTTTGGTTTAACCACCTGGAGTTTTAGTTATGTCGACTGCAGGCATGTTCAAGGTGACTGCACCATGTCCCACCTACGAAGGGAAGAACTTTCCTTTCTGGAAGAACAAAATGCAACTGCATCTGCAAGCAATTGACAATGATCTCTGGTATATTGTGGAAAATGGCGTTCCCCTCGTTTCTGCTAGTGTCACTGCAGCTGATGTGAAGAGATTTAAGCAACTCGATTCTCAAGCGAAGAACATAATTTGTGGCTATTTGAGCCCAGGTCAGTTTGGAAGAGTAAGTGCTTTGGGATCTGCAACACTGATCTGGGAGAGATTGTGCAAGGTAAATGAAGGGGTATCAACCCAGCGTGACTCTCGTGTTGATATTCTTCGCAATCTCTTCAATCGCTTCAAGAGACATGACAATGGATGCTGCCAAGACACCTTTGATCGCCTCACTGATATATCCAATGAACTGCAAGCACTGGGAGCTCGAGACATCACTGATCATGAAGTTGTGAAGAAACTGCTGAGATCCTTGGATCCTTCATTTGACACTCTAGTTCTGATGATTCAAGAAAGACCAAACTACAAGATGCTAGATCCAGCTGATATTCTTGAAAGGCTAAATACTCATGAATTCCAGCAAGAAGAAAAAAGAGATCTATATGGACCAAGCTATTCCAGACCACGAGCACTGAAGGCTAGAGCAATTTCCTCATCTGAAGAAGAAATAGATGACAGCAGTTGTGACCCTGAAGAATTTGGAGAGGAGCTTGCAATGCTTGTGAGGAAATTCCACAGATTTACACGACGAGGACAGTTCGGTAAATCATCAAGAAGAGACATGAGGAAATCAGAATCTGCATCTGAGGACTACAAGAAACGGACATGTCACAAGTGCAAGAAATCAGGCCATTACATTGCTGATTGTCCTCGCTGGGGAAAGGAATCAAACAAAAAGAAATACAAGGATGACAGTTCTGATGACTCAAAGAAAAAGAAGAAATCTTTAAAATCCTCATCTTCAAAGTCCTCCTCACACAAGAAGACTAGCTTCAGAAAGGCTCGGGCACTTATTGGCAAGGAAATGGATTCTGAGGCAGAATCAGAAGAATGTGATGATGAAGAAGGCTCTGGAGAAGATTCAGAATCTGGACAGGCTAGTCTTGCACTAGCAACCAATTTCGTCAGCAAGTCAATCTCCAATCTTGAAGAAAATGAGTGCACCATCCATACTGATGACTATGCTGATGACTTCGCTCCAACGTATTGCTTCATGGCAAAAGGTTCAAAGGTATCACATAATGCCTCCTCCTCTGATTCAAGTGACTGTGAACATGATTATTACAAAAAACCCAGTTACAGTAAACTTGCCATCATTGCCACTAAACAACAAACTGCTCTGGAAAAGCTTCAAAAACTGCTAGACAAAAGTGATGATCTGTTGAATGAAGAAATGAATCTTAATCAAATCCTCGCTGATGACATGAAAAATCTTCAGTCTAGATTTGATATTCTTCAGGATCGTTATGATACACTCCTCACTGATCATGAGAAGCTTTCCTACGAATTTCTTCAAAGGAAGCTTGATCTTGAGAAGTTGAGGATGTCTTATGATGATCTTCGTATGGAAAATGATTCATTACTAGCTCAACAGATCAGCGCTAGTCAAGTTGAATTTATTCCTCCATGTCTTAAATGCATTGATCGTGAAACTGCTAATTCTTCACCAGAATCTTCAAATGCTACCACTGCTACAGATTCTTCAACTGCACCTGTTGTGTCAATTTCCTCACTTGAGGAAAACACAAATGTCACTGATGAAAATGCAGGGTTGAAGGAATTGTACGTGACAGACATGTACAAAAGCCTCAAAGGACATCAAATCCTTTGTGATGTGCTCAAAAAGCAGATCCTGAACAGGAACCCGAGGAAAGAAGCAATTGCCTTTGAGAGGAAATTGAATGCTGATGGATCTTATTGGAAACCTGAGCAGTATCCCAAAACCTCATGGGTTGCTGCTATTGGGCCTCCTTTTGATCCATCTAATCTAACTGGCTTCTCATGTGAATTATCCTATTCCTCGGATGAGTCATTTGATTCCAACTATAAACTGTTCAAAAATCAATCTGGTGAAGTATTTGCTCGATATGTTGGAACTAACTGCAGGAATGGCCCTCCTCTGAGGAAAATCTGGGTTCCCAAAAGTCGTCTTGAAAATCTTCAAGTGAATGTCCTCATGACATCACCTCTGAAGAATCTGAACCCCAGATTAAATTCCTCAGAAGGACCAAAGTCTTCAAGAGGATCAAAATCCTCAACTAGTCAAAACTATGCCCATACCCGTGCTTATGCGTCTAACATGCAGGGAAACTACAAGGAGTATGATTATGAGCGCTATTCTTCAAATCATTATGTTCATAAATCCTCAAACCAGTTCTCTGCATACTCATATGAGTACTTTAACCCCCCTAATGTTAAGAGAAGTGCGTTAGCTTCAATGCAACCTTTCTCATATGGTGCTCGCAGGATGTTGAACGCTTTGCCACCCCTTCAGATGTGGGTGGTGAAGAAATCAGACTAATCACTTCTGCAGGCTAGGTCTCCAGATGAAAATCATCATCTGAAGAATTTGCTGGAGACCTGAGGAAATGCTTGATAGGACGCAAGCTAATGATTGATGAAATAGAAATATTTCACACGTCCTTACATTTCTGTTATGATGAATTTCTAAACTGATGAAATTAGTATCATATTCTTCAAACTTGAAGCATATGAGATGGTAAGCTGTACTAATTCATCTGCAGGATGACAAACCCAAAAATACTGAGTGGGTTCTCGATAGTGGCTGCACACATCACATGACTGGTGATAAAAGCCTACTGATGAATATGCCACTAACTCCATCACCTCTGAAGCAAATCACATATGCTGATAAAGGTAAAAGCAAGGTATTGGGACTTGGCAAAGTAGCTATTTCCAAGGATAGGCATATGGACAAAGTGATGCTTGTTGAATCCCTTGGTTTTAACCTCATGTCAGTCTCGATGCTTTGTGATCTTGATATGATTGTTATCTTTGGTAGATATAGATGTGTAGTCATAATGGAATCTGACAGATCCAAAGTCTTCGAAGGTGTAAGAAGAGGGGATTTGTACATTGTTGACTTCTCTACAGGTCCTCAACCAGCCACTTGCTTACTAGCAAAAACCTCAGAAGGATGGTTGTGGCACAGAAGACTAGGTCATGCAGGCATGAGGAATTTGCACACACTTTCAAAGAAGAAGCACGTCATTGGCATCGAATCTGTAAAATTCCTCAAGGATCATCTCTGCGGTGCTTGTGAATCTGGGAAAATGACCAGATCCAAGCATCCCTCCAAAACCATCATGACCACTACCCGTCCATTTGAATTGCTTCATATGGATTTGTTTGGACCTACTCACTATGCAACACTAACCAATGCAGCATCTCTGTATGGCTTTGTCATAGTTGATGATTATTCCAGATACACTTGGGTGCATATCATAGTGTATAAAACTGAAGTGCAGGAAATCTTCAAACGATTTTCTTCAAGGGCCTCGACGAACTTCAGCATCAAGATCAAACATATTAGGAGTGATAATGGAACCGAGTTCAAAAACACTGGTCTTGATGATTATCTTGATGAACTTGGTATTACTCACGAATTGTCTGCTCCTTATACTCCTCAGCAGAATGGTGTTGTCGAAAGAAAGAACAGGACTCTGGTTGAAATGGCAAGAACTATGCTTGAAGAATATCAGACTCCTCGTCGCTTCTGGCCTGAAGCAATCAACACTGCATGCCATATCATCAACAGGGTATATCTTCACAAATTCCTCAAGAAAACCTCATATGAACTCCTCACTGAGAAGAAACCCAATGTAAGTTATTTCAAAGTCTTCGGTGCAAAATGCTGGATTAGAGATCCTCACCATAGCTCAAAATTTGCACCTAAGGCACATGAAGGTTTTATGCTCGGTTATGGAAAGGACTCGCACACCTACAAAGTCTTCAACAACTATCACAACAAAGTTGTTGAGACTGTAGATGTGCGGTTCGATGAAACTAATGGCCCGCAAAGAGAGCAATTGCCTTCTGCTCCAGATAAACTGTCCCCTGAGGAAGCGATAAAGCTTAAGCCTACTGAAGACATTGTTCCCACTAAGGAAATTGAAGAAGAAATAATCCCTATCGCTGACAGAAACCAAGAAGATGCTCCTGAGGAAATTGCAACAACACCACTTCCTCAGCCCAGACAAAATCCTCAACCAGCTCATCCGAGGATTGCAAATGAAGTAGAACTTGACAAAATCCTCAACGACATCAACGCGCCAGGTCCTCTCACTCGCTCAAAAGCTTCACACTTAGTTAACTTTTGTGGGCATTTCTCTTTTGTATCTATCACAGAACCCTCAAAAGTAGCTGAGGCTTTTCTGGAACCGGAGTGGATCCAAGCCATGCAAGACGAACTTCTTCAATTCAAGCTGAATGACGTATGGGAGCTCGTCAAACGACCCGATCCTCGCAAGCATAACATCATCGGCACCAAGTGGATTTTCCGAAACAAGCAAGATGAGGACGGTCAAGTGGTGAGGAACAAGGCACGACTTGTAGCGCAAGGCTACACCCAGGTTGAAGGAATAGATTTCGATGAAACTTTTGCACCTGTTGCTAGACTTGAAGCTATTCGAATTTTACTTGCTTATGCTAATCATCATAACATCATCTTATATCAAATGGATGTGAAAAGTGCATTCCTCAATGGTAAGCTTGAGGAAGAAGTATATGTTGCTCAGCCCCCAGGTTTTGAGGATCCAAAGAATCCAGACAAAGTCTTCAGACTCAAAAAGGCTCTGTATGGCCTCAAGCAAGCCCCTCGGGCATGGTATGATACATTGAAGGAATTCCTCATGAAGAAAGGCTTCAAACCTGGTTCACTCGATCCAACTCTTTTCACAAAATCTTATGATAATGAACTGTTTGTATGTCAAATTTATGTTGATGATATCATATTTGGTTGTACTGACAAAAGATACAGTGATGAATTTGCCTATATGATGAGTGAAGAATATCAGATGTCTATGATGGGGGAGCTGAAATTCTTCTTAGGTCTTCAAATTCGTCAACAAAACAATGGAATCTTCATATCACAGGAGAAATACCTCAAGGATGTTCTGAGGAAATTCGACATGCATGAATGCAAAGGTGCCAAGACTCCAATGCCTACCAACGGTCACCTCGGCACTGATGAAAATGGTAAAGATTTCGATGAGCAGGTATACCGTTCTATGATTGGCTCTTTATTTTATCTATGTGCATCTAGGCCAGACATAATGCTTAGTGTTTGCATGTGTGCACGTTTTCAAGAAAAACCGAAGGAATCACACCATAAGGTTGTGAAACATATTCTTCGATACTTAGCTCACACACCAACACTAGGATTATGGTATCCCAAGGGCTCCAATCTTCATCTGGTAGGGTATTCTAATTCAGACTATGCTGGTGACCGTGTGGATCGCAAGTCAACATCTGGCACATGCCATTTCCTCGGAAGATCACTTGTTTGCTGGTCCTCAAAGAAGCAGAACTGCGTATCACTCTCCACTGCCGAAGCTGAGTACATTGCTGCTGGTTCTTGCTGTGCTCAATTACTATGGATGAAGCGAACCCTCAAGGACTATGGCATCAACATGAAGAATGTGCCTCTCTACTGTGACAATGAGAGTGCTATCAAGATTGCCTACAACCCAGTACAGCACTCGAAGACCAAGCACATCCAGATTCGTCATCATTTTCTTCGGGACCATGTCCTCAAGGGCAATATCCTCATCGACCATGTGAAGACTGATGATCAACTGGCTGATATCTTCACTAAGCCCTTGGATGAGAAAAGGTTTTGCAAGTTGCGGTGTGAGCTAAATATCTTAGAGTCTTCAAATGTTTTGTAAAAACATGCACACATCCTAACACTTATGCAAAGTTGATGACTTAGATGTGCAACACATGATGAAACGATTTTCTTCAACCAATGAAGAAAATCACTCTGAATGTGAAGAAATTAACGAAGAAATTGATTCTCAGGGCCCTACGACAATTCTACGCGGCGTATGTAATCAACATTCTTATATGGTGGGCAACGCCACCGCCCAATGTGAAATTCCTCAAGTTGATTTTCTTCAAATGATCAAATTCCTCACAATACATTTTTCATCAAAACAGCTGTTCTTAATTGTGATGATCTATTGCAAAATCTTCAAAAACACTTGATGACTTTCATTTGCCTAGGTAGACTGTGATTTCTAGTCCTCAACAGCATTCACTTATTGCTATTTCTTCAAGTTGATGTTTCTGCTAAGTGAATGTGATCAGACCCTATTTTCCCTCTATGCTATACTTATCCAGTCTATTCAATTCTTCATATGCGTTCTACTTGAAACTTTGTTCAAAATCCTCACTGCATCCTTGTCAGCTGATGATTTTGTAATGAAAATCCTCAAATCTTCGAAAAATTATTTTCTTCAAATGAACAGTAACTGAACCCCCACTTCCCACGATTGGATAGCCACAATCTCCACTATCTCCACCGCATCGTATGGGAGCTACACGTGTCCTGCGGAGACGTAGAGGCAAGGGCTATTCGGTCCGAAACTTTCGCGCCAAACAGTAACTTTCGGGCTATAAATATGTCCTTAACCCCCTCGGTATCATCTTCTTCACCTCATCGCTCTCCTGCCATAGCACACCGAACCCTAGCGCCACCGCTGGTAGTCTTGTTGCCGGCAAGGAAGAGCTTCACTGCCTCAACCTTCTCGCCGCCAGGATCACGCCGGAGACGGAACATCTACGTCCGCCGCCGCCGTAGACGTCCTCTGCTGCCAAGTTAGGGTGCATTGGACACTTGACCGAAGAACCTCTCCAACACCACCTTTCTGTGTTCTTCATTCGCACCTTCCAGGGTAATTATATCCCATTTTTACACCAGATTAGATCTAAAATTTTACCTCTCCCTTGTGAAATCTGTTTTTCCTCAAGATACGATGCGCACATGATTCCTCAAACACTATCCATCACCACAATCATTGATGAACTAGCTAAGCATCTAAGATTTTCACGAGATTCCTCAATTGTGCGAATTTTCGGATCTGTACAACTCTGGAACCCAAGAACAGAATGCTTAAGCAAATTCCTCAACCACTGGTTATATTCCTCAAACTGTCAAACTTTTCCATTTTCTTCAAATCTGAGAACGCATATGACCTCTCCAAATTCCTCGCAACTATACTCTGTTCATAGGTACACACATGTCAGCTGATGAATCTCTCGGTTCTCATCACATTAACTCATTTGCGGCGTTTCTGGAAGAAACTCTTCAAGGCTCATCAAAATCCTCAAGAGTTCAAAATCCTCAGATAGTTCCTCGTCTGAAGAAAATGGAGGAAGAAAGGAAACAGAGGGGAGGAAAGAAACTGGAGCAGAACACAGCTGTGGACATTCCTGATGACATATACCTGGACTATTGCACGCGTGATGATGAACCTGAGACTATGCCTAAAAGAAAGATTAGGCTGCAGAAAATTGAACGCAGATGGGCAAAGGAGTGGAAGGAGTACAGGTTTGTGACTCCAAAGTATGCGAAGAAATTCGCCTTGAAGCCTCCTGGCAAAAGGGCCCCACTTGAGGATCATCAAGTTGCTCATCCCTCAAGTCTTATGACACTTGATGACTACCCAGAGGAAAAAGAAAGGCATCTGGCCAAGCTCAAGAAGCAAGCAGAAACACAAGTGAAGAAATTTCATGAATCTTCAGCTGCTGCCTCCGGTGCTGCTCATTCCTCAGCAGCAGAAACCTCAGGCTCCGAGATTCCTCAACCAAAGTCTGTGCCAGCAAAGGCAAAAGCTTCAAAACCCCAAGAAAGGTTTGCACAGGCTTCAATCACCAAACCCTCAGCTCCAAAACCCTCGGTTCCAAAACCGTCCACACCAAAACCATCAGCGCCAAAACCCTCAGCACCAATCGCATCTACACCAAAGTCCTCAGCTCCACCTCCAAAGCCAGTACAGAAGAAAGTCGTGAAGACTACGACTGCCAGCTCCAACTCCTCACTCCCAGCTGCAACTAGCTCGGAGACAAAGTCTTCAACTCCCCATGTGAAGACTTTGGCTACTACTGAACCTGCACCTCTGCCCAGCCCAAGCAAAATCATCACAGTCCCGTCTGCATCAGAGGGAAGTGAAGAATATGATGATGAAACTCTGGAAGCCATCATCAGGAACAAACAAGAAAGAGTAGCACAAGCATCAGGCAGTGCTATTCCTCTGGCGATGGACCCCAAGGTCCTCCTCGATTTCATCAATGTGTGGTATGAAGATCCAAACACACCCATTGATGATTTGAAACTTCCTCCTGGTGTCAGCCACATGGTGGCTACTTTCATAAACGAAGCCAAGTGGAAGGAACAGAAGGCCAAGCAGGCAAAGATTGCAAAGGACAGAAAGGAGAAATTCCTCAGGCAGAATGTTCTCAAACTGACGCCTGAAGCATTGGTGTCCACCCAGGCAGAACTGCAAGTCTTGACTGACAAGTGTGAGAAACTGTCAGATCGAACAAGCATCAAAAGCAATTTCATCAAGCTAGCCACTAGTGTTGTTGATGACTACAACAGACGTCACCCTCCACCAGCACCAACTCCTCAGCCCCTGGTTGAACAGCCAAAAGATGCATCTCCTGTTGAGGAGGAAATTCCTCAAGCTGAGGAACAATACCAAGAGCGCCGTGCTGATGAGCCGGCCATTGAAGAAATCATCACTGAGACCGCTCCTGATGAAACTGCTACCGATCCAGCTGCTTCACCAAAGCAGGCTGATGACTATGTTCCAGCTGGTTCCTCACTGCCAGTTGAAGAATCTGTTAAGAATACACCTTCCCCAAAAACATCAAAGGTGAAGAAGTTAATCCCGTCTGCATCAGACGCGAAAAAGACAAGGGCTGCTGAGAAGGAAGCGAAGAAGAGAAAAGCTTCCTCAGCAGAAGAAAAGATTGAGGCAAAACGCCTCAAGGAAATTGAAGAATCTGCCCCACTGGACCCGGTGCCTCTTAATGTTGCACCCTCATTTGAAATGGTCGTCGTTGGTGACCACACTACGAGGGCAGATGAGGAAATGAAGGATGCTGCCTCTGAGGAGCATACTGATGAGGAAATACAGATTGATGAAAGTCCTCAACCTCATATTCCTCAGAAAGAGACTACTGAAGCCTCAGCTGCAGCAGTTGATGAATCTGCTTCTGCCATAAAGTCAGCTGATGAAAATCAAGCTAAAGAAAATGTCCAGTCTGGGCAGGCTCCTCCCACTGAACAAACTGATCAAACTCCTCAAGCTGAGAAGGATGAAGAAATTCCTCAGCCTGAGGAAACTGCTAAAGAAAATGTTCCCGCCCTTGACAATGAATTCATTGTCCTCAACCCAGAATCTGCCATGGTTGTTTCCCCTCCCATTCCTCAGCACAATCTCAATCCAGTTCAGCGCCTGTCATTCTCGAAGAGGCCCAAGTTTCAGAAAGAGAATTTCTTTGAGGAACGTATGTATTTCATCGGAGAGAATCCTTATGACAAGCCTCAAATGAGGCATCTAAAGTTTTGGACAAGGACGCAGATGAACTACTATGCTTCTGTGCTCTGTGGCTGCAACAAGATATTCTAGCACAGGCACATTCCTCATGCTGACCTTGAAGAAATTCCCTGCATGGAACCAGTCCTGAGTGTACTACATGATGCAGGTTTGCTCCCTATGTGCTCTGACATATCAGATTGGAATAGTGAGCTAATTCTTCAGTTCTATTCAACTCTGCACATCTCGGGCAATGCTGATGACATCAACACTTGGGTGTTCGACTGGATGACCCAAAATACTCACTACAAGGCTCCAGCGTCTGAACTCCTCAGAGAACTGCCCATACCAATTCCTTCAGAAGGGGCAGTGAAGCTTTATGGTGAGCGTGAGCTGCCAAATGGAATGATGGAAGTCCTCATGAAGCCTTTGGCTGCAGGAAAACCCTCAAGAACCACATTCCTCGTCCATGAGCTAAAGTACACACCACGGTCTGTCTACCGCATTCTCTGAAGTGTGCTAGCGCCAATCAAAGGCCATGATGATGACGAAGATGTCGTCGGCCTCATGAAGAATATCCTCTTCAACATCATTCACGGTATCCCCATGAATATCCATGATTTCTTCTTGAGGACTTTGGCTGACAATGCAATGTGCCCCTATGATCACAAAATCTATGCACCATGGATCATGAGATTCCTCAGGACAAGGACAGGCATCAACTTTCACGCAGATTTCCAGAACCATGTTGGTTATATGCCTCCTATCCGGGTCAACAAGAAGACTTTCGAGCCCATTGAGGGAAAAGGAAAGTCTGTGATTGATGAAGGAAGGAGGCCCCTTGATGGCCAGTTCAAAGAACCAGATGCATATTCCTCATGGGACGACACTGAGACTCGTCCGCCAAGCCCAGTTCCTCCTCGCGTGCTAACCACCAGAGAACTTCTTCTCAGTCTTCATCAGAAGGTGGATCACAACCACAAATGGGTCAAACGCCAGTTTGGTGCCATTGTGAAAACCCTCACTGAGACACAGAACAGTGTGAAGCTTAATCATCACTATCTGCATGAGGTTTTTGATCGCACCTGGGCTACTCATGCACATCTAAAGACCCAGACTGAACTTGAAGAATTGAACTTCGAGCAGGACATTGACTGGTCGTGGCCTCCCAAGAATAAGTTCAGGCCCATTCCAGTGCCAGATCTTGAAGACAGTTCCTTCTCGTCCTTCCGCACCGCCGAATCTGATGAGGAACAACTTGACACCGCCACAGGCCCAAGGAAGAAGACTACACCCAAGAAGCGCCAAGGATCTTCATCAACTGCCAAGCAATGAAGTCTTCACGGGCGTTAGTCCTCAGTTTGTCCCTTTTTGTCACTTGATGACAAAGGGGGAGAAACTTGAGAGTTAGTCTTCAAACGGGAATTATTTTTGGGGCTTATGAACTATATTTAAGTTACAAACTCTTGGCTCTTCTGAAGTTTTTATGTAATGAGTTGTAACTTAAGCCCGATGGTACTCTGATGCTTTTTGAACGTTTTTCTTCGCATGCTTATTCCTCAAGTTTTAATGCACGCATGCTGGAATTCGTCAGATACCATTTGCCATCATGCATCTTCATTTTCTTCATATAAAATGTTATATGTATGCATGATTTACAAGATTCAGGGGGAGATCTCCATGATATAAATCATCAATGTGCATAAGCTATAAAAGCAAAATCCTCAAGGTATGCACATCTTCAGGGGGAGTCTCTGTGAATCTTGTTTTTTCAAATTCCTCAAATGAGTATTTACACTTCATATTTTTGATCCCTGTTGAAGACTTAACCTAATTGTCATCAACCACCAAAAAGGGGGAGATTGTAAGTGCATCTAGTGCCCCTTAGTGATTTTGGTGGTTTGAAGACTTATAGGTTAAGTAACTAATGTGTTTTTGAGTGTACACAGGATCTATAAGTCATTGAGGAGTTTGAGATATTTGAAGAATATCGACCCCTAAAAATATATGTCTTCGGTTGAAGAAATAGGTCTGAAGCTGAAGAAATGAATCGCGAAGAATTTGCGATGAAATTGATATTCCTCATGAAGATATTGATATTGAGAAGATCGGTGGTTCCTGAAGAAAATCGTTCTGAAGAAATTGAAGCGTGAAGATTTTCGTTTTCTGTTTTACTTTCTTCGCATTTGATGAATAGGAACACCGTACTGTTAAAGGGGGTCAAAGTAACACTATGGAATGGATTTCCTCATGATGCTCAACCCGAGCCAAATCCTACCAAAAGCCTCAAGTGAGGAATATGAGTGACATGAGGACTCTCACTGTTGAGAGTCCCGACCGTTACGATAAGCCACGCCAAGTCACTGATCTTATCCACTCCAACGGTCATATTATTTAAGGGCATTAATGTCAAATCATGTCGGGATGCTCCCAGGCTATAAATAGCCACCCCCCACAACCACTAGCTGGTTGGCTGCTCCGTTAGAAACTGACACTTGTCATAAGAGCAACCCAATTCCTCAGAGCTTTCGAGAGTAAATCATCAGTGAGGAAATACACCACCCACCGAAACCACAAACCATATCTAGTGATTGAGCATCACTGAAGAAGTTGTTCCTGTGTGGGACTAAAGCCTTTTACCTTTGAGGACTGTGCATCCTCCAGACGGTTAGGCGTCATGGTCTAGAGCAATCCAGCAGTCAATTGTGGATCGCCGGGTGACCGAGTTTGTGAGGGTTTGGAAGTCTGCCCTGAAGACTTACCACGAGTGTTGGGCGAGGACTGTGTGTCCTTAGCTCAAGGAGAATACGGTAGGGACTGTGTGTCCCGGGACTGGGTGTCCTTTGGTTTAAATACCAAGCCGCTCCAAACCAGATGTACAACTGTCACAGCAGTTGGAACTGGGTCATCAACAACAGTCTTCACCAAGAATCGGGTTCTAATTCCTCAACTCTTTTACATTCTCTGTCTTATGTGTTGATGACTTTCACTGTGACTGTTTGAAGAATTTGCTGAAGACTTTCTCTGAATTTCCTCAACCCCAAATTCTTCACTTGAGTAAATCATCATCTGTATTCTGCGTGCCTGCTTGCTGTGCAATCTGTTTTCATAATCTTCACTCTGTAATACTGCTATTGTGAACGATTGCACAACTGATCCTTAACTGTTTCCGCTGTAAGTTAGTCATCAGTGAGGAATTTCCTCAAAAGGAATTTCCTCAGTGATGAAATTCTAAAAACCTCCTATTCACCCCCCCCCCTCTAGTCGATATAACGCACTTTCAACCTTAGGTATAGGGATAGATGTACGGACGTTGCATGAATGAGATTAACCATGTAATAGAGGCAACTAAAGGGCAGCACAAATATATAAGAGATTATCCAAGTCACTAACCGTCATAGGCATGTTTCCCTAAAATTGTCGTACGTGCTTGCAATATGAACTTGCACGACGTCTTTTGTCGTATCATCTCATTGCTGCGGGGCCGATATGGAACTAAAGGTAATTAAGGCACTTGTTCTACCAAGCACCGGAGCATAGCATTAACATATAGTGTAAAAATGTGATCCTCAAACTAAAATCCATCCCCTCTGATATCCAAAGTTGTCACCTTTGGGGTCTCAGGTTCCGGACAATAGTAAGTGTATACAACTCGTAGATACGATCCAAAGCAACATTATATTCATGAAAACATAACATGTTCAGATCTGAAATCATGGCACTCGGGCCCTAAGTGACAAGCATAAAGCACTCCAAGTTGCAACAATGATAATTAACAATAACGATGGATACTAGGCATCATGTCCTAACAATCTCGTGATCTATTACATGACTAATCACATCCAATCCCTACCATCCCCTTTGCCTACAACAGGGAATTACTCACACATCAAAGGGGGGGTCATGGATGGTTGATGGAGAGGTCTTGGCGATGACAATGGCGACGATCTCCCCTCCAATCCCCGTCCCGGTAGGGTGCCAGAACAAGAACTTCTGTCTCCCGAACTAGGGTTTCTGGTGTCGGCGGAGCTGCGGAACGTATTTGGGAAAATCCTTCGAGGGTTCTCTGTTTCGGGGGACGAAGTGACCTAAATATCGAAGGGGAGCCCGAGAGGTGGTCCAGGTCACCTAGGGGCCCACCAGGCGCGGCCACGGGGGGCGCACCTGGCACCCCCTCGTGGCCCAGTGACCCCCCCCCCTCCCCCGCCCCTCGAGTTGTCATTCGGGCTTCGGGAGTCTTCGTGAAAATATAATTTTGGTGAATTTTATGGAATTTTACGGGAATGTTGATTTCTGCACATAATCAAACACCAAGGGTTATTCTACCAAAAACAGCGTTAGGCCGTGTTAGTTTGATCCAAATCATGCAAGTTAGAGGAGAAACAACAAGCAAGTGTTTGGAAAAGTAGATACGTTTGCAATGTATCAATTCATACTGAGATGCTTCACTTATATCTTTAGAGAGTTTTAATGTTGCCTTGCAATACTCTCCGGTTTTTATGATTACCTTGGCCACGTAGTTGTTTCCAACTCCAAGAGAGGGTTTATATGCTAGATAGTGGGTTCATGCCTCCCTTCACCACTGCTCGAGTGACAGAAACATGCATGGTGGAGGATGTGTTGTTGCCACTAGGGAGAAAACAACGGTGTTCTCACCTACGGGTGAGGATTATTGCTTACATTACGTATTGTTCTTAATGCATTTGTCTATTGCACACAAGCAATCACTTTGTTGATGCAACTAAGTGATTTGTTGGATAGCTTTCTCAAGGTGGACTTTTAGATATGGATGCATGTTCGATAGTGGTCCATATGCTTTGATGTAATGCCTACAATGTTTGAACCCGTGAACTATATCTCGTCATAATAGTATTGTTATACGTTCATGATTTTTCAAGTGCCCAGTGATACCTGCAAGTGCACATGTTCGTTATTGCACAATTCATGGAAGTATGATCTCTCGATTTACATCGTTCCCACGGAGAGCTGATTGGATGAATAGTTCCTTAAGGTTGCCTTTGTCACACACAAGGCATCACTCTTGTGTGAATTGACTTGTTGTAATATTAATTTACTTAAACCTGTGGAAAACAGAGGCTTGGTTGTACGTAAACAAGGATGAATAAAGTTACTACAACTAAATAACATAAAACAGAAAAAAAATGTTGCAAGGTGTTGTTGTACTGCTTATGGATGAGGTAGGCACGGAGAGACTTTTGGTTCATGGTTCTTGTGAGTGTGCCTGATGGATTTGATGGATATGTGATATATATTCTCATCTATTGAATGGTTGGCACGCGAGTCACCCTATAGTTAAACATTCCCATGCATGGGTTTGTTTATCACAATTGTCCTATATTCATGTACCATTGCCATGGCCAGTTTAGCTAATTAAAACCAATAGGTTATACCAATGCATTAAGTTAAGTGGCTTCTCGTGATCCTCGTGCTGCCTTCACTTCTCCGGGATATCTCCACCTGTCACTTAGGAGGTCGCGGAGTTGCTCAAACAACAAGTGCTTGTTTGTGTAGATCTTGGAATAGCATCGTGTTACCTGGGCCCTAGATAACAAGCATTATGAATACCACAAATATACAATCCTATAGACAATATTGAAAAGACTTTCACAAATAAGATAGAATAGAATGTCACGAACACATATCACCAATCCCCTACATCTCTCATGCCTTAGGGCGTTTACTCATGCATGAGAGACATAGCAATCATAAACTCAATGAATAAAAGTGAAAGGTTCATCTCTGGATTATCGTAGGAAACCTCAATAATTCTTAGATCAACAAACACTCAACCAGGAGTTCAATCTAACTTGTAATTCACAACCCTAATCTATTACAAAGGGGTTGATTATCTCTCTATGTGGTGGAATGGATGGTGTGTAGGTGGTGTTAAAGAAGATGATCTCCGAGAGAATCCTGTTGATGCCCTCTTCTCCGGATCTCCTCTTTCTCCCTTCTGGTTCTCTTGGCTGCTGTTGTGTGTGTTTTTCGACTATGCCCGCTTCACGAAAGTTGATCCTTTTAATGTGTTGAACGCGGTGGCGACTGGTACGATGGGCGGTACGGTCGATGGTGACCGTACCATAGTCGTTAAACCGTGTACGACTTGCTCTTCAATTCCTGTTTTCCAGGATTGATTGTTTTCGTCCCAATTATCATTAATGTGCATCATTTCCTTCCCAGTTCGTATGGATCCTGAAATCATCATGAGAAAAAGGAATGTATCCAAACATTGCCATGTTTGGGTAAGTGTAGGGGTGAAAACCAAATAAAACCAATGAAAACATGGGGAAGAGGCTAATGAAAATCACATCAAAATAGAGCCATATCACAGCTGTAATTTGTTCACCCAACATGTTTGTTCTCTTTGGAGAGACACCACTAGTAAAACCATGGCGTCGGTCCTATTTTCCTCATAGATACAACCTTCTTTAAAGCAATTTATTCATTGTTTCCTTGTTGTACCATTTTTACTTTCATTACTTCCAACCATTTGATACGTTTAATTCTCTAGTTTCAGCAAGACCGAAAAACTAACAACCTTCCGGAAAGTTGGGGAAAAAGAGAGTTTGTGTTTTGTGCAAGTTCCACGCTTGTTGACGCGTCAGACAACAAGCAACCTTCTCCAAGTCTTCGAAGTCCCACTGGTCGATAAACCATGGTTCCTTAATTGGGGGAAATTCTGCTAAGACTACATCATACCTTCAACTTGGACTATGTGATACGTTGCAAACGTATCTATAATTTTTGATGCTTCATGCTTGTTTTCCATCCAATGCCTATATGTTTTCCACTTGTTTCCCTTTGTTTTCCGGATGTTTTCATGCACTAACCTATTAACAGGATGCCAGAGGCCAGTTGCTCTTTTCTACTATTTTTGTATTTCATAAAATCTCTTAAGGAAATATTCTCGGAAAGTGTCGAAACTCCATGGGGATCAATTTTTACCCGTAACAAAGACAGAGACCAAAGGGGACTCGGAGGGGGGCCAGGGGGCAGCCAGAGGGGCACTAGACGCGACCTCCCCCTATCCCACACGTGGTGGGCCCCTGGGAGCTCTGGCCACCGCGTCCTGGCACCCCTTCACCTATAAGATGCCCTTAACCCTAAAAAGTTCAGGGATGAAGTTATTTTCCACAAAAAAACATAGAGGCCCCATCACCTCGGAAGTCCAATCTAGGGCTTCTGCAGCCCTGTTCGGGCACCCTGTCGGAGGGGGAGATCATCGTCGGAGGCCTCTCCATCACCATGATTGCCTCCACGACAATGCGTGAGTAGTTCATCTCGGGACTACGGGTCCATGGAAGTAGCTAGTTGGTGGTCTCTCTCTATTATGCCTCCATGTTTAAAGTCTCATGAGATCCCTCACATGATCGATACCGCCGTTATGTAATTGTGCATGTTGTGTTTGTTGGGATCCGATGAACCATGATATTATGATATTTTGTTCATGTCATAACTGAGATTCTTCACTTATATCTATAGAGAGTTCTAATGCTGTCTTGCAATACTCTCTGGTGTTTATGATAACCTTGGCCACGTAGTTGTTTTTACCTCCAAGAGAGGGTTTATATGCTAGATAGTGGGTTTATGCGTCCTTGTTTCCTACGCTCGAGTGACAAAAACGTGCGGGGGAGGATGTGATGTTGCCACTAGGGAGAAAACAGCGATGCTCTTGTCTAGACACGAGAACCATTGCTTACATTACGTGCAATTGTCTGTTGCACACAAGAATCACTTCGTTGATGCAACTTAATACCAAGCGATGTGCTAGATAGCTTTCTTGAGGTGGACTATTAGATATGGATACATGATGGATAGCGGTACACATGCCTTGACGTAATGCCTACAGTGTTAGAACCCATGAACTGCATCTCATCATAATAGTATTGTTATACCTTCATGATTAGTCAATTGTCTAGCTGTAATTTGTTTACCCTGCATGCATGTTTGTTTTCTTTGGAGACACACCACTAGTGAAACCATGGCCCACGGTCCTATTTTCCTCGTTGTTACAACCTTCATTTAATTTCTTTCATCATTGTTTCATTGCTGTTTTGTTTTCACATTAATCACTTCCAAACATTCGATAAGTTTAATTCTCAAGTTTCAGCAAGACCGGAAGATTGACAACCTTTCGGGAAGTTGGGGCAAGAGAGAGTTTGTGTGTTGTGAGCAGGTTCCATGTTTGTTGATGCTCCAGACAACAAGCAACCTTCTTCAAGACTCCAAAGTCCTACTAGATTGATAACCCTGGTTCCATAATGAGGGGAAATTTCCACTAGACTACATCATACCTTCCTCTTGGGGTTCCCAACACGGCGTGTGATCTTCTACACTATCAAGGAAATTTCTTGCGTCGTTGTCGGGGATTTCGATGTCATCATCAGCAAGAACTCTCACTTCAGCTACACGCTAGCAAGGAAATGTTTGGCGCCATTAACGGGTACTTTAAGCTTTCTGCAAGGGGAGTCTCACACTTGCACTTTCTTTCTTATGTTTTTTTCTTGCTTAGTTTACTTTATTTTAGTCTTGTTTTCTCTTTATCAAAAACCCAGAAAAAATAGTTCTCTAGTTTCTAGTCTTTTACTTGCTTTAATGTTTTTTCTATGGATGAACTTACTAGAGCCTCCATGTTAATGGAGGCTATATAATTATATATAAAGTATAGAGAATCAAAAGAAGGAAAAATATTGAGGGGTATGTTAAAGAAGTTGAATGAGATTGCTGAACTTTTGCTTGAACTTCATGATATAAATTGTTGCTCTGAACAACATGATAGACATTTCAAATTCAAATGTCGCTTTAGTAAAGAACCTTTAATTGCAACCTGTCATTCGATTAATTATATTCATCTTGGAGCTGAACAAGTAGACCAATTTATTACATTTATGGCAGCTTCTGAGATAGATTCCTTCATGGCTGAGAATTATGAAACTTGCATTGCTTCAAAAGGACTTAAGTTTACAAGCTCTTACATTCTTAATTATTGTCTAGAAAATTTCAGCAATAATGAGTATATCATTGATTATAAAGAGAGACTCCTTTCCTCATAAGAGGATACTCACATTTTGCAGGAGCCAATGGAAGAAGAAATTGCTGAAACTGGAAGCTCATTGGATGAAAAATAGGAGGAGAGTGATGATCAAAAGCAGGAAGAATGGAGCCCATGCCCACCTTCTAATGAGAGTAACTCTTCAACTCATACTTTATTTGATTGACCTCCATGCTTACCTAAGGAGGATGACTGCTATATTGACAAATGTGATGATCATATGGATTATTATGAAATACCCATGATTGATGAACTAGATACTTGCTACAGAGGTAACATCCTCCAAGAAACAACTTGATACTTTGCCTACTCTTATTTATGATAATCCTTGCTATTTTGATAAGTCTTATGATAATCCTCTATTTGTGCCTACTATTGATATTCATGATATTGAGGAAGTTTGCTTAGACAATTTGTATGATAATGCTTTAGATGATGGTCCTATGTTGCTTGATGATATAAAATATAATTTCACTAAAAGTGGGATTAGGGAGGTCTTTACTTTAGCAAGAAGGATTCCCATGCCTTTGGAGAGTGATCAATCATCTTGTTGTAATATTGCTAAAAGTGGGTTGGAAGAGGTCATGACTTTAAATATTGATCCCACTTTTTTGGAGCTTGATATAAATTATGTGCTTGTAGATCATGAAAAACATGATTTGTGTGATAGTTATATTGTTGAGTTTGTCCACGATGCTACTGAAAATTACTATGAGAGAGGAAAATATGGTTGTACAAATTTTCATGTTACAAAAACACCTCTCTTTATGTTGAAAGTTTTGAAGTTGCTTTTGTTTTATCTTCCTATGCTTGCTGTTATGTGCTTCTTTGATTTATTTCTTTACAAGATTCATATGCATAGGAAGTGGGTTAGACTTAAATGTGTTTCATATTTTCATCTTGATGCTCTCTTGTACTTCAACTCTTATTTCTTATGTGAGCATCTTTGCAATCACTGAGCCCATCTTAATGACTATAAAGAAAGAGCTCTTGGGAGACCACCCTTGTTATTTTTGCATTCAGTTTTCCTTTTCATTTTGAAGTTGTTATATCTGCAGCAACCTCTCCTTATCCTTTTTATTTCATTTTTGTGCCAATATTAGCCTCTAATAGAGAGGAAGTATGATTTGGGGAAGTTGCTATCCTGAAACAGATTTCTCTGCTGCCACCAAAAAGAATAATTCTCTCAGCAAGAACGTCTGATTGCTTTGAAAAAAATAGACGAATGCCCCAGGTTGTTATCTAACTTTCATTAGTTTCACAATTTTTGATTTGAGCAACAGAATATTTTCGAAAAAAAATCATCTTTACTAGTTGTTCTGTTTTCATAGATTTCTGTCAATATTTGCATTTGCATCTTAATCTCTTTCTTTTGGTGTTATTTTGAGGGGAAGATATTTAAAAGAAGTTGTGACATTAGCTAATGTTTCAAATGGGTGGTAGACTTGTGTTGAAACTAAACCAAGTGGATTTATTATTTTGATTACACTAGCGTTTCTAATGAAGATTGTGAGAAGTTTTATATGGAGGAAGTTTTCAAGTGTAGTGAGAGAAGGATGATATGAGAAGATGAAGGATGGACAAAAGCTCAAGCTTGGGGATGCCCATGTCACCCCAGGACATATTGAAGAAGTACAAGCATCAAAGCTTGGGGATGCCCAAGGCACCCCTTCTTCATCAATAAAAATATCAGGTCATGTTACTAGACACTATATTTTTATTGCTTCATATGATATGTGTTATTCTTGGAACGTCAGTTATTTTTTGCTTCCAGTTTGTTTTGTTTTGTTTGATGTAGTTTATGGTTGGATCCTAACATATTTTGTTTGGAGAGAGACACGCTCCATTTTCATTGTCTAGAACACTCTAGTTTTCACTCTTATTGTTCTCTAAGTGTTCACTTTTTGCTAGTACTGTGTTTACCTCTTGTTTTCCACTCACATTTTCTTCAGAGATTGTTGGTTTGCTTCAGTTATATATGATTAGCTCTCTGATCTTTGATGATTATTACTTATAAGAGTTGTTTCAAACAAGTTGATTGGTGTTGGAGAAGAGTAAAATATTTCATGCTTATAGTGGTGCAATAGGAATCTTGTTTAGACTATGACTTAGACTTTAGCATGTCATGTTAGTTGTTAATTTAATTATGTTCTTAGTTGTTTATGATGTAGCATGACTAGTCTCAAATAGCTGAGAGTGCTTAATGTGCCATTGAAAGAAATCATGTGTTGCTTTTATCGTATCGAAGCATCGTATTGTGGTATTCTCCTTTGATGCTTTATTTGGGTTGACTTGGCACATGCTCACACCATGTTATGACTACAAACCAATCACCTCTAGCCTCTATGATCACTTAGTTTTTGACTTGTGATATCACTTTCTGCTTTGGTTAATAATGTTTTGTCGCTATGCATGATTATGGCCGTTATTGCTCTCTTAGTTGCTCGCTCCCAGCCTTTTGCTAGCCTTTACCTTGTACTGAGTATGAGCTCTACTCGTGCATCCAACTCCCAAACAACCAAAGTTTGCCAAATGTGTCCACCATACCTACCTATATGTGGTATTTCACCGCCACTCCAAGTAAATTTCTTGTGTACTACCTTTAAACCTTCAAAAGTATTAACCATGTTTTGTGTTCGTGTTTTAGCTCATGAGGAAGTAGTTTAAAGTTTATCATTTCTTATGTCAAGCAAGGTCCTTCTCTCTTATTTCACCCGATGAGTATGAAATTTGTGCTCATCTAAATTTGTCGAGAGCTGGTGCCAAATAATATGAACTCAAATAATGAAAAAAGGCACTTCCCGATGGATTGATGATCGTTGGTCGGCACTCGAGGATTAAGCTAGCCATGGATTGTGTAAGAAAAGGTGGGGGGAAGTGCCAACTATAAGGAAAAAGGAAAATTTGCTAACGGAAACCGCTTTCAAAAGTCTAAAAACTTTGCTTGACATGGGTTATGATAACTTTTCATTACCATTCATTGACATAGACATACACCTATCTCAAAACTATATTTCCAATGCCTCTGTTTTATTTAAATAAAAAGCTCTAGCACATGAGTAATCCCTCCTTCCCTCTGCGAAGGGCCTTTCTTTTACTTTTATGTTGAGTCTTCATCTTCCAACTTTATGCACCAATTAGGAGAGCATAGTTGTCATTCTGAGTATAATGTGCATAGTCCCAAAATTTATTATTGATTGATTCATGATTATGGTATTGCTTGTTCTTAAATTATTTGTAACTAGTCACCATTTTAACTTTGAAGGCGTCCTCGCATTTATGTTTTTCTATTCCACGAAGGACAAGTTGAATACCACTTTGCTATGTTTTCTCTATGCTCGAAACAAATGTATCACTTTCAATGCATTATCATTCATGATCTTTTATTTGTGTTACTTTTCGTGTTGCAACATAGTTTCTAAGTTTACATTGTTGGAATTATATCCATCATGCCTATGTTTAGAGTACTTCGATCTCAGCTTGCAATGATTTTAGATAACATTGATCAACATTGTGTTGGCTTCATGTCACCTCAAAAAGTATTTTCTTATCACTTACCTACACAAGGACGAGCAAGAGTTAAGCTTGGGGACGCTGATACATTGCAAACGTATCTATAATTTTTTATGCTCCATGCTTGTTTTCCATCCAATGCCTATATGTTTTCCACATGTTTTCCTTCGTTTTTCGGATGTTTTCATGCACTAACCTATTAACGAGATGCCAGAGGCCAGTTGTTGTTTTTTACTATTTTTGTATTTCAGAAAATCTCTTAAGCAAATATTCTTGGAAAGTGCTGAAAATCCACGGAGATCAATTTTTACCCAGAATGAAGACATACACCGAAGGGGGCCTGGAGGGGGCGAGGGGAAGCAAGAGGGGCACGAGGCACGGCCTCGCCCTAGCCCGCGCCTGGTGCGCCACTGGGAGCCCTGGCCACCGCCTCCCGGCACCCCCTCGCCTATAAGATGCCCTTAACCCTAAAAAGTTTGGGGACAGAGTTATTTTCCACAAAAATCACAAAGAGGCGTCGTCACCTCGGAAGTCCAGTCTAGGGCTTCTGCAGCCCTGTTCCGGCACCCTGCCAGAGAGGGAGATCATCGCCGGAGGCCTCTTCATCACCATGATTGCCTCCACGATGATGCGTGAGTAGTTCATCTCGGGACTACGGGTCCATGGCGGTAGCTATTTGGTGGTCTCTCTCCGTTATGCCTCCATGTTTAGAGTCTCGTGAGCTGCCTCACATAATCGAGACCACCGTTATGTAATTGTGCATGTTGTCTTTTCTTGGATCCAATGAACCATGAGATTATGATATTTTGTTCATGTCATTACTAAGATTCTTCACTTATGTCTATAGATAGTTTAAATGTTGTCTTGCAATACTCTCCGGTGTTTATGATTACCTTGGCCACGTAGTTATTTTCACCTCCAAGAGAGCGTTTATATGCTAGATAGTGGGTTGATGCCTCCTTGTTGCCTGCGCTCGAGTGACAGAAACGTGCCAGGGGAGGATGTGTTGTTGCCACTAGGGAGAAAACGTCGGTGCTCTTGTCTACGGACGAGAACCATTTCTTACATTACGTACTTTACTTAATGCAATTGTCTGTTGCGTACAAGCAATCACTTCGTTGCTGCAACTTAATACGAAGGGATTTGCTGGATAGCTTTCTTGAGGTGGACTTTATATATGGAGGCATGCTGGATAGCGGTCCATATGCCTTGATGGAATGCCTGCAATTTTAGAACCCATGAATTGCATCCCATCATAATAGTATTGTTATACCTTCATGATTTGTCAATTGCCTAGATGTAATTTGTTTTATTTGGAGAGACGCCACTAGTGAAACCATGGTCCACGTTCCTATTTTCCTCATTGTTACAACCTTCGTTTAATTGCTTTCATCATTGTTTCTTTGATGTTCCTTTTTCACATTAATCACTTACAAACATTCAATAAGTTTAATTCTCAAGGTTCAGCAAGACCGAAAGATTGTCAACCTTTTGGGAAGCTGGGGGCAAGAGAGAGTTTGTGTGTTGTGAGCAGATTCCACGTTTGTTGACGCGCCAGACAACAAGCGACCTTCTTTAAGACTTCGAAGTCCTACTGGATTGATATCCCTAGTTCCATAACCCTGATTCTAGATAACAAACATCATACCTTCCTGTTGAAGTTCCCAACGGGGCGTGTTATCTTCTACGCCATCGGTATCCCAACGGGCTTGCGATCGTCTACCAAGCCATCAAGAATTTCTGGTACCGTTGTCGGGGACTTCAAGCTTGCTGCAAGGGGAGCCTCACACTTCCACTTTCTTTCTTTTGTTTTTTTCTTGCCTGGTTTACCCTATTTTAGTCTTGTTTGCTCTTTATCAAAAACCCCAAAAAATAGCTCTCTAGTTTCTAGTCTTTTATTTGCGTTGTTAGTTTGTTTTGTTTTATCTTGCAAGTATGGTTACCAATGATACCAGTAAGCTTTGTGACTTTACTAGTACCAATTATAATGATTTCATATGCACACCAATTGCTCCACCTGCTGCTACAGCAGATTCTTATGAAATTAAACCCACATTGTTGAATCTTATCATGAAAGATCATTTTTTGGTATTGGAGAAGATGATGCCTCTCATTTAAATAACTTTATTGAGTTATGTGACATGCAAAAATATAAATAGGTAGATGGTTATATTGTGAAATTAAGATTGTTCCCTTTCGCATTAAGATGAAGAGCTAAGGAATGATTATTGTCTTTGCCTAAAAATAGTATTGATTCTTGGACTAAATGCAAAGATGCTTTTATTGGGAAGTATTATCCACCTACAACAATTGTACAATTGAGGAGTAACATTATCAACTTTAGACAAAATGATACTGAACATGTTGCTCAAGCTTGGGAAAGAATGAAGTCTATGGTTAAGAATTGTCCCACACATGGATTAACTACGTGGATGTTTGTCCAAACTTTTTATGCAGGATTAAATTTTTCTTCAAGAAGCTTATTAGATTTAGCTACAGGAGGAACCTTCATGAACCTCACATTACGTGCAGCAAACAAGTTGTTGGATGATCTAATGACAAACTATTCCCAACAGCACATAGAAAGAGCTCCAACAGGTAAAAAGGTAAATTATGTTGAGGAGGTCTATTCTTCTTTGAGTGATAAAATTGATATGATTGCTTCTTTGCTTGCTAAACAAGTGCCTATATATCCTAATAATGTTCCCTTGAAATCTATGGTTGCTAATGAAAACGATCAAATTGATGTGAATTTTATTGCTAGAAGCAACTTCAACAATAGTGCTTACAAAAGCAATTTTGGTGGTAAGAGTTATAGTCCATATCCTAATAACAATGCAAATTCATATGGAAATTCTTAGGGCAATGCTTACAGCAATCCTAAAAGTTCCACCTCTGATCTTGAAACATGCTTACAGAATTTATCTCTTCACAAAAAGATTTCAATAAAACTGTTGATGAAAGGCTTGCAAAACTAGATAATCTTGTGCTGAAAGTTGATAATCTTGCTCATGATGTAGAAATTTTAAAAATTAGGACTACACCTCTTGAAGCCAAGAAAACTGAACCTATTAATGTTATACAAGTTCAAATAAATGATAACATAACCTATTAATCTTGCTATGACCGCATGCTGGCACCAGCTCAGTCCTGGCGCATCCTCTTCTGCTCCCACGGGTGATCGGTCTATGTGGAAGTTAATATGGAAAATCGAAGCTCCCCCAAAGATGCGCCACTTCGCGTGGCAAGTGATCTCTGGGTCCCTTCCAACTTCGGCAGAGATGCATCGGCGACACATGACTACCCAGCCTACATGCATTTTATGTAATCGTGATGTGGAATCATCATTTCATGCTCTTCTGGTTTGCCCGAACGCCGCGATTTTATGGGACTCAATGCAGGCAGTCTGGCCATTACCTCCTCGTATGGACATCACATGTACTGGTAAGGAATGGTTGTTTCATCCACTGGTGGAGGCACCGGAGTCCAATCGAAGCAGAATTGTTATGGTCCTATGGAGGACATGGTACTTACAGAATGAAGTTTTCCACGGCAAACCGGTACCCCCGCTTGATAGCTCTTGTTCTTTCCTTGAAAGCTACTATAATTCTTACAAGAACATATCTCTGAGCGTCGAGGATATGGTGAAAGGCAAATCTCGAGTGATGGAGCTAACCCCTCCAAAACCTTCATCCATGAGTACTGTGGCTAAGAAGTGGCCAGCCCCGGGAGCTAATATGGTAGGCTTATCTACCGATGGCTCGTTCAACCTTGATGATGGCACTGCCGGTTCGCGGATGATCCTCAGGGATAACAAAGGGGATGTCATCTTTGCATCTTACCGCAAATTGTTCCAATGCAACGATGCACTCGAGGCGGAACTACAAGCAATAAAAGAAGGGCTACAACTGGCTTTCATTCATGCTTCATTACCTGTGGTGCTGCAATCTGATTCTGCTGTTGCTCTAAAGATGATTGCTACTGGTAATTTTGATAGATCACCTTTATGGTGTCCTAGTGATAGAAATTAAGAGTTTACTTTTGAATAAGGAGGTTTCTTTCCAAGATTAGTCGAGAACAAAATAGAGTTGCATATTGCTTAGCGAACTTTGGTCGTAGTGGTGATAGCACTGGATGTTGGTTGGGTAGACCACCTCCATGTATCACTATGCTGGTTGCTGAGGATTGTAAGTCTGTTACAGTTTAATAAAATCTCCCTGTTCTTCGCAAAAAAAAAAATCGTGCTAGAAGAGAAAGAGAAGAAGCTGAAATTGCTGAAAAATCTGCTAAAAGAGAGCGTGTTAAAATTTGTACCATCCAAACATTTGAATAAGTTAAAACTTTCAGTACCATGAGTATCCTAATGCCCCTGAACATGTTGATGTCAAAACAAATGGGATCGGAGAGGTCATGACTTTAGGTAGAAGGAGTCCCAAAAATTTGGAGAGTGAAATTTTTTTCTAGTGAGAAAATTGTTGAAAGTGGGCTTGATGATAATATGTCTTTAGGAGAAATTATTCCCACTACATTTGATGATGATAACTTTTGATAATTGCACCATCTCTTATGTTATAAAGTTCTTACAAAAATTATCTAAAGATCCTAATGCGGATGGTAGCCCAACTCGGAGGAAGAAGTATCTCACAAGGCAGGAATAGTTTAAGGAAACCGTATCAGGTCGTATTAGAAATGAACAACATTTGAACATGTCACAAGATCATTTACGCCAACACCTCGACTTGTATGCTGCATATTTTAATCAGCAGCCTTACAAAATTGTACGAACCACTAGTCTCATTGAGAAGAAACACACAAGAAGCATACCCACCTTTGCGCCACCAAACAAGCCTCCAAAAGCAAGTACAAGCCACTGCTGCTACCAGTGACGGCTGAATGCTTTTGATGGCTGTCTAGTGGAGACAACGGTTTACCACCTCCTAAGCAGTGTCCAAAACATCATCATTGACCAAAAATTGAACCATAACTTGGCCTCATAAAAAGAAGCACACAATGTTGACAGGGAGATGATTCTTGCAAGATCAAAAGAAATGCACAAGCAATGTGGTTGTACAATGCTCAAGGTACTATAAAGTCACCTCCTTGCACTCTCGTTGTGCCGAATTCTAAACGTCGGAAATGTGCAAACCATAACGAAATCGTAAATTGGCCTAATACAGAAACAAACACACAAAGAACTCAAGGAGATGATTTTTTTTTCAGTACCAAGAGAAATGCACAAAAATTAGAAGGGCACGCGTGTAGCCTGCATTTAATTTTCAGCTTGTACATTGCACAAATTCCTGTAGAATCACCTCCTTGTACTTTTGTTGTGCGACAATATAATCATCGGCCATAGAAAATCAAACTCTAAGACATGACAATGTGCAAATCAACATGCAATCACAGTACATTGGAGCCTCAGTGATCCGAGCACATCTAATATTTTCCAAGCGTTGGAACTAAAGGACCAAGAGAAAATGACAAACAACAGTTGAACAAATCACAAGGTCATTTAGACCACCGCTCGCAACTGAATCCTACGAATTTTCCTCATCGGCCATAAAAAATTGGTCTGAGTGAGAAGAAGGGACGAACAAACACATCCAGCTTTTCAGCACCAGACCAGGCAACAAAAGGAAGAAGCCACGTATATTTGTGACAGGTTCATACTTTTGGTGGTTGTGTGGTGTAGACAGTGCCTCATTACATCATCATAGACCAAAATGTAGAAACTGCCTCATAAATAAATGTCAACACAAGGAAAAAAGAGTGCCGACAAGACCATGTGGTAATACCAACACTGTATACAGCACAAGGTCTTGTTGGTACTCTTTTTTTCCTTCATCACGGCATACTAACAAATCATCGGCACCAAACCAATATAAGCACACACTTGAAATAATGGGGATAATCGTTTAAATTCTCATACATAGTTGCCAAAACAAGGAAAAGATAGCATCGACAATACCATGTAGTAATACAAATACGCATGTATAAACTTCAAGGTATTGTTGGACTCTCCTTTTCTTCGGCACGGCACAATATCAAATCATCGGCTACAAACAATGGAGACACATCATAAGAGCCGGCAAATTACAAGGCCTCGGTAAATCAGAGCACAACAAATTGTTAGAGCTGGGGCCATGGAACCAAATAAATATGCACACCAAATTGTACATAGCACTTTGGTTCAGTAGCCATCAGCTCTAAAATGTTGATGTCCAACTGTTCATCATTGGACTAATATAACTACGCGAGGGTGAGCGCAAAAAACACATGAGTCACAGTCGTCAACATGATAAAATCCCCAAATCTAAGAGCCATATAACTAAAACATGCAGATTGGATGAAAAGTTAGATCGCAACCGACACAAATCATCGTGTATCTACGTCAAATAAATGTAGCACAGTACCAAATCACGAAAAACGCAGTAATATTAAACAGTACACGCAGATCGAACCCTAGAACAATGTTGATCTTCTCTGCATGTCTATCTACGGCAAACAAACTACATTAATCTAAATAAAGATCTACGCTACTTCCTCCATCACGGTTTAGAAGGCACGGTTTCGTTTACATGCATTTTCAGAATAGTAGAGGATTAAGGCGCGTGATATTTATTACTTGGTCAATTAGGAGTACTAGTAGGCTGCATGCACTCCTAGTTTAGTGGTTTTGTGAGTTATTGTGTATTATTTTTTTAAATAATTAGGCGTCGTGTGGTTATTGGTGAGCACTTGCAATAATAATTTAGAGCCAATCAAGATTCATATTGGTCCCAGAGGCTACTCATGCACGTCTTCTAAACCATGACGGATGGAGTACATGGCATGATGGAATGGGTTGGAAAAGCTCTTACCGCCATTGGAGAAGCCGGCGACGAAGAAGGGATGCGGCGCGGTCGACGAGGGCGAGATGAAGCAGCACGGTCGAGGACGAATGAATGCTTAGCCTTCCCCTTCCGCCGCAATCCAAGATGTGAGCCGCCATGTTCCCGTCATGTTGGGGGTAGGGGAACCACCGACGGTAAGAGGTGAGAGAAGAGGAGCAAATGGAGTGAGTGGGGAGAGACACTAGTGGGGATTTACGGCACGTGTTCCTGAAGGGAAGGGTCGTCTCCCACGTGTACGCGCGCGTGCGCGCTTGCGCTCTGCTCGGCCTACCCCGTGAAAAACTACTGATTCGACCGTTTCCATAGATACTAGCCCAAAGTGCTTTAAAGTTCCTACGGGCCCAAAATTTCGGTCGCATGTAACCAAACAGTAGGCTGACTTTGCAGCTCGCGGGCCTGGTGTTTAAAAAATGCAGCCTACCAAACGTTTTCTAGGTGCATCGCGGCGGCCAAGCATCCGGTCACATGGAATCCTCGTCGATGTACTCGGGTGGGGTGGTCTTGATATGTTGGACTGCCCATGTGTCAACCTCACACTTTTCTCGTTCGGATCAACCTCCAAGCTCCACCAAGGTGATGGCTCGACAGAGAACCCTATCAGGCTAGCTAGCAAGGGATTTGCAACGCTCCCACTCGACTTGCATCGATTGTTGCACGACGGTGATCGCCGACCATGCCTAAACACTCGGGATCCTTCTCGGAGGGAGAGGTGGCGATAGTGCGCGGTGTCACCGGAGAGGACATGTAGGCTGCGCAGATGCTCCTGCCCGAGAGTGGCTCCATGCCCACGAATCAGTCCACATTTGTACAAATGTTATGAATAGCTCCTGGCCCTGGGACTTATCAAACCGGGCAACGGGTTCCGCTGGAGAGCTCCTCCCCCAATTCCGCTGCCCTCACGGCGGTCGGAGCCCAATTCCACCCACCTAGCCCCCACCCTTGCTCTTCTGAAGCCTCCATGCTCGATCTGCTAGCTGGGTCGCCGGCCTCTGCCGCTTCTCTGGCTGCGCGTGGAGGGCCCGAGACGGAGGTGGCACGCAAATCTATGGAGTTCAATGCTCCCCACTCTTCTTTGGATGGCATTCATGGATCTATCCCGATGGAGCCAGGTACGCCTTGCCCGGAGCGGCCAGGCCTTCGCCTCGGAGGGCCGGATGCGGTCACTGCGGCATCTCTGCTGCCCTCGGCTGGCGTTGCCCAGGCCCGCCCCCGACTCCGCTCAATTATCGTCGCCCCTGACGCGCTGCAGCTCGACGCATCAGTGCGCCGGTCTTTGGCTGCCGCGCTTGCCTCCTCGGTTGTGGCCGCCCCTGCCGCCCCTGCAACCTCTGAGGCCTCTCTCCATCTATGGCAAGAGGTGCGCCCGAAACATTGGTGGAGGATTTAGCCCTTGCCGCTTGTGGATGACCCTCGCAAACACTTTGCCTCCGCTGCTCTGCGGCAATCTTCTGCCTTCAAGGCCAGATTCGCTGGTAAATGCTACCGCTGTCTCTCGGAGCGCCAACTCCTCAAGAACTGTTACGAGCGCGTCCGCTGCATCCGTTGCAAGGAGCCAAGCCACATTGCCCGCTTCTGCCATTTGCGTGTGACTGCTTCCTGATACGTCTCAAACATATCTATAATTTTTTATCTTTTGACGCAGTTATCTTGCCTTCTTTGTATGTTTATATACCTTTTTATATCTTTTTGGGACTAACTTATTAATTCCGTGCCAAGTGCCAGTTCCTGTTTTTTCCGTGTTATTGACTCTTTTCAGATCTGATTTTGGAACGGAGTCCAAACGGAAGAAAAACCCCGAAATGATTTTTTCCCGAACGGAAGAAGTCCAGGGGGCTTTAGGGCCAAGCCAGGTGGGCTTCAGGGAGCCCACAAGCCCCCACTCCGCCACCAGGGGGAGGCGGCGGTGGGCAGGCTTGTGTCCTCCCTCGCCGCCCCCTGACCTAGATCTTTGGCCTATAAATTCCCAAATATTCCGCAAAAAATCAGGGGAGCCTCGAAAATACTTTTCCGCCGCCGCAAGCTCCCGTTTCTGCGAGATCGCATCTGGAGACCCTTCCCGGCGCCCTGCCGGACGGGACTTTGGAGTTGGAGGGCTTCTTCATCATCATCATCGCCCCGCCAATGACTCATGAGTAGTTCACTTAAGACCTACGGGTCCGTAGTTAGCAGCTAGATGGCTTCTTCTCTCTCTTGGATCTCCAATACAAAGTTCTCCATGATCTTCATGGAGATCTATCCGATGTAATCTTCTTTGGCAGTGTGTTTGTCGAGATCCGATGAATTGTGGACTTGTGATCAGATTAATTATGATATATATTTGAGTCTTTGTTGATTTCTTATATGCATGATTTGATATCCTTGTAAGTCTATCCGAGTCTTGGGTTTTGTTTGGCCAACTAGATCTATGATTCTTGCAATGAGAGAAGTGCTTGGTTTTGGGTTCTGCCATGTGGTGACCTTTCCCAGTGACAGTAGGGGCAGCAAGGCACACATCAAGCAGTTGCCATCAAGGGTAAAAAGATGGGGGTTTTATCATTGGTTTGAGAGTATCCCTCTACATCATGTCATCTTGCTTAAGGCGTTACTCTGTTTTTATGGACTTAATACACTAGATGCATGCTGGATAGCGGTCGATGTGTGGAGTAATAGTAGTAGATGCAAAAGGTATCGTTCTACTTGTTTCGGACGTGATGCCTATAGAAATAATCATTGCATAGATATCGTCACGACTCTGCACAATTCTATCAATTGCTCGACTATAATTTTTTCACCCACCGTCTACTTGCTTTCATGAGAGAAGCCACTAGTAAACACTACGGCCCCCGGGTCTATTCACATCCATCGTTTACAACTCCGCTTTTACTTTGCTTTGTTACTTTGTTGCTTTCAGTTCTCACTTGACAAACAATCTATAAGGGATTGACAACCCCTTCACAGCGTTGGGTGCAAGCTTTTGTGTTTGTGCAAGATCTTGAGATACTCCTCCGCCGGCTTGATACCTTAGTTCTCAAACTGAGGGAAATACTTACCTCCGCTGTGCTACATCATCCTCTCCGCTTCGAGGGAACACCAACGCAAAAGGATTCCTGGTGCCGTCAACGTGCCCATTTCTGGCGCCACCGGGAGGTCTTTTGTGCAGTAGCATAACGGACATCAGAAGCATTTCTGGCGCCGTTGCCGGGGATCTTTTTGAGGTAGCAGAAGCTTTTCTGGCGCCGTTGCTGGGGAGGAGAAATCAAGATCTATCCAAGTAGGTCTCACAAACTCTTCTCTTGCATTTACTTTTGTTGCCAGTTGCCTCTCGTTTTCCTCTCCCCCACTTCACATTTGCCGTTTTCATTCGCCTTTCGCTTTCGCTGTCTTCTTTTGCCCGTTTCACTCTCTCTTCCTGCTCGTTTGTGTGTGAGATAGTCCATCAATGGCTAGACCCACCACTCCAAATGACACCCCTGAAAATGAAGTTCTCAATTTCAGGCAGCATGAGGAAGAAAATTTGAAGGACGCTTGGTACAGGATTTGCAATGCTCAAAGTAGATCTACTCGTAAGAAATCCACTACCGTCCTCCTTCGCAATTTCTATGTTGGAATTTCTCCTTGGAATAGGTATATCCTTGATACCATTGTAGGCGGGAACTTTTTGGGGAGCCATACTGTTGACTCCTATAGAGCTACCATTAATTTGGTAGGCTCACCCCCGCTCATGGTTAATGGAACTATCTTGACCTTGGAACACGTGATGCAAAGGCTTGACGCTATTGAAAACAAAATTGCCACAGTTGAACTTATTGATGGTTTGGATAGAAAGATCCACAATCAAATCTATCAGTACGGATCCAAAGTGGGAAAAATTTTGAAAAAATTAAAGGAGAAGGAACTTATAGTTAATGATTCTTCTAGAATTGGCAAATTAGAAGATGGCATAACCAACTTGGGTTCCGCTTTTTCCGCTGTGCAAAATACTCCAAATCTTACTCTCAAAAAGACTGTCAAGCCTGTTTTTGTTCCTAGAGCTAGTGGTGAGTCATCTAATAAAGATGAAAATCTTAAAATGATAAATGATCACGCTACCTATGGTTTGAGCACCAAAGATGACTATACGTGATTCCATCATTTTCGCCTAGCTAAGGGCGTTAAACAAAAGCGCTTGTTGGGAGGCAACCCAACGAATCTATCCTTTTTCTTTCTGTTTTGTGTTTTCCACACTTTCATAATTCTGTTATGATTGTGTTTTTTGTGTTTCTTTTTTGCGTTTGTGCCAAGCAAAACCGTTATGATTGGTCTTGAGGATGATCGTTTGGTCATGCTGGAAAAGATAGAAACTTTCTGCTCACGAAAAGAATTTTCATTTTTTTTATGTAAGAGATTTTGAGTTGATTCTTTTTGCTGCTGATTACTACGCAAATTCTTTAGACTGTCGTAATTTTTAAGAATTTGTAAAGTACCAGAGGTATACGAAACATACAGATTGCTACAGACTGGTCTGGTGTTAACAGATTCTGTTTTTGTTGTGCTTGTTGCTTCATTTGATGAAACTATGGATAGTATCGGGGGGTGCTAGCCATGGAAGATTGAAAGTACAGTAACCCAACATCAGCACAAGTAGAATTTAAGTTTGATACAGTACCTAAGGAAGTGGTGGTTTGCTTTCTTGTACTAATGTTATCACGAGTTTCTGTTTAAGTTTCGTGTTGTGAAGTTTTCAAGTTTTGGGTGAAGTTCTTATGGACAAAGAGATAAAGAGTGGCAAGAGCTCGAGCTTGGGGATGCCCAAGGCACCCCAAGAGATTCAAGGATGCTGTAAAAGCCTAATCTTGGGGATGCCCCGGGAAGGCATCCCCTCTCTCGTCTTCAATCCATCGGTAACGTTACTTAGGGCTATATTTTTATTCACCACATGTTATGTGTTTTTCCTTCGATCGTCTTGTATCGTAGGAATCTTTTATTTTTGTTGTGTCACAATCATCCTTGCTGCACACCTAGAGAGAGAGACATGCACACACCGTGATTTTGTCGAGCTTCACTTATATCTTTTGGTAGACAATTCAGCTCACATGTGCTTCACTTATATCTTTTGAGCTAGATACTTTTGCTTTATGTGCTTCACTTATACCTTTTAGAGCACAGCGGTGCGTGGCTTGGTAGTTGATCTATGCTTTGAAAGTAGTCTCAAAAATGGGTAGTTATCCAAAGGGATACAAAAACATCCACCTTCATGTGCATTGACTAGTTAGAGAAGTTTGATTCATCTAAATTAGTTTTGAGTTGTGGTTATGGTAATATTGAAGTCATGCTAGTAAGGTGTTGTGGATCTAGAGATACTTGTGTTGAAGTTAGTGATTCCCGTAGCATGCACGTATGGTGAGCCGCTATGTGATGAAATCTGAGCATGATTAGTATATTGATTGTCATCCTTTGCGTGGCGGTCGGGATCGCGCGATGGTTTATACCTACCAACCCTTCCCCTAGGAGTATGCGTTGAATGCTTTGTTTCGATTACTAATAAAACTTTTGCAAGAAGTATATAAGTTATTCATGACTAATGTTGAGTCCATGGTTTAGATGCACTTTCACCTTTCACCATCACTATCTTCTTAGTGTCGTGCAACTTCCGTCGGTGCACAAAACCCACCATTAGCCTCCCTCAAAACAGCCACCATACCTACCTACTATGGCTTTTTTAAAGTCATTCCGACATATATTTCCATGCAACTACCACCATGACATGTGCCACCACATCTACTTTGCCTTTGCACGATCATAAGATAGCTAGCATGTTGTTTCCATTGATGTCTATGCCATGCTAGATCATTGCCACGCTACACTACCAAAGGCATTCCATATAGAGTCATCATTACTCTAAGTTTTAGGTTGAAAGTGTGATGATCATCATTAATGGAGCATTGTCCCATGGAGGAAATAAAATAGGCCAAAGAAGCCCACAAAAAAAAGAGGCCAAAGAGCCCATCAAATAAAAAAATGAATGAGAGAAAAAGAGAGAAGGGACAATGCTACCACTTTTTCCACACTTGTGCATATTGAGCACCATGATCTTCATGATTGAGAGTCTCTCGTTTTGTCACCACCATATAGCTAGTGGGAAATTTTTATTATATAACTTGGCTTGTATATTCCAATGATAGGCTTCCTCAAAATTACCTTAGGTCTTCGTGAGCAAGCAAGTTGGATGCACACCCACTAGTTTACTTTAAGAGCTTTCACATACTTGCAGCTCTAGTGCATCATTTGTATGGCAATCCCTACTCATTCACATTGATATCTATTGATGAGCATCTCCACAGCTCATTGATATGCCTAGTTAATGTGACTATCTTCTCCTTTTTGTCTTGCACCTCCACCACATTCCACACCATCTATAGTGCTGTAACCATGGCTCACGCTCATGTATTGCATGAGAGTTGAAAATGTTTGAGAAAGTAAAGGTGTGAAACAATTACTTGGCGAATACCGGGGTTCTGCATGATTTAAATTCGTTGTGCAATGATGATAGAGCATAGCTAGATTATATGCTTTTATAGGGATAACTTTCTTTTGGCCTTGCTATTTTGAAAGTTCATGATTACTTTGCTAGTTTGCTAGAATTATTATTGTTTCCACGTCAATAGCAAACTATTGTTTTGAATCTAATGGATCTGAACATTCACGTCACATAAGAGGAATTACAAAGGACACCTATGCTAGGTAGCATGAAAGCATCAAAAATTCATTCTTATCACTTCCCTACTCGAGGACGAGCAGGAGTTAAGCTTGGGGATGCTTCATACGTCTCAAACGTATCTATAATTTTTGATGTTTTCACGATGTTATCTTGCCTTCTTTGTATGTTTTATGTACCTTTTTATATCATTTTGGGACTAACTTATTAATGCAGTGCCAAGTGCCAGTTCCTATTTTTTCCGTGTTTTTGACTTTTCAGATTTGATTTTCGAACGGAGTTCAAACGGAAGAAAAACCCCGAAATGATTTTTTTCCCGAATGGAAGAAGTCCACGGGACTTTTGGGCCAAGCCAGGTGGGCTCCAGGGAACCCACAAGCCCCCACTCCACCATCAAGGGGGAGGCGGCGGTGGGCAGGCTTGTGGCCTCCCTGGCCGCCCCCTGACCTAGATCTTTGGCCTATAATTTCCCAAATATTCCACAAAAAATCATGGGAGCCTCGAAAATACTTTTCCGCTGCCGCAAGCTCCCGTTTCCGCGAGATCTCATCTGGAGACCCTTCCCGGCGCCCTGGCGGAGGGGACTTTGGAGTTGGAGGGCTTCTTCATCATCATCATCGCCCCTCCAATGACTCATGTGTAGTTCACTTCAGACCTACGGGTCCATAGTTAGTAGCTAGATGGCTTCTTCTCTCTGTTGGATCTTCAATACAAAGTTCTCCATGATCTTCATGGAGATCTATCCGATGTAATCTTCTTTGGTGGTGTGTTTGTCGAGATCCGATGAATTGTGGACTTTTGATCAGATTATCTATGATATATATTTGAGTCTTTGCTGATTTCTTATATGCATGATTTGATATCCTTGTAAGTCTCTCCGAGTCTTGGGTTTTGTTTGGCCAACTAGATCTATGATTCTTGTAATGGGAGAAGTGCTTGGTTTTGGGTTCTTCCATGTGGTGACGTTTCCCAGTGACAGTAGGGGCAGCAAGGCACACATCAAGTAGTTGCCATCAAGGGTAAAAAGATGGGGGTTTTATCATTGGTTTGAGATTATCCCTCTACATCATGTCATCTTGCTTAAGGCGTTACACTGTTCTTATGGACTTAATACACTAGATGCATGCTGGATATAGGTCGACGTGTGGAGTAATAGTAGTAGATGCAAAAAGTATCGGTCTACTTGTTTCGAACGTGATGCCTATAGAAATAATCATTGCATAGATATCGTCACGACTCTGCACAGTTCTCTCAATTGCTCGACAGTAATTTTTTCACCCACCGTCTACTTGCTTTCATGAGAGAAGCCACTAGTAAACACTACGGCCCCCGGGTCTATTCACATCCATCGTTTACAACTCCGCTTTTACTTTCCTTTGTTACTTTGTTGCTTTCAGTTCTCACTTGACAAACAATCTATAAGGGATTGACAACCCCTTCACAGCGTTGGGTGCAAGCTTTTGTGTTTGTGCAAGATCTTGAGATACTCCTCCACCGGATTGATACCTTAGTTCTCAAACTGAGGGAAATACTTACCTCCGCTGTGCTACATCATCCTCTCCGCTTCGAGGGAACACCAACGCAGAAGGATTCCTGGTGCCGTCAACGTGCCCATTTCTGGCGCCACCGGAAGGTCTTTTGTGCAGTAGCATAACGGACATCAGAAGCATTTCTGGTGCCGTTGCCGGAGATCTTTTTGAGGTAGCACTTCCTCTCAAGCTCTCCCGCCCGCACGCCCAGCAGATGAACCCCGTCTCTTCCGCCCCGCTCAACCACAACCACCCCCGTGCCTCGCACCTGTTGGCCTCTGCTTCGTTCGGCCCCTTCCATTGTCGTGCCTCCCCCGCTGAGCATGGAGTATGTTCCCGGCGCCGCCTCGCGCCGCCCGGAGCGCTCGTCCTGTGTCATCATCAGCACCCCGGAGATGGAGAGCGACGCTTCTCATCTGCGTCACACGGCTCTGTTGGTCGTCGCACGCGACAGGCGCATCGACATCAACTATGTGCTTGTGGCCAAGGCAATCGAGCAAGAGTGTGGGCTAGCCATCGACGTCTTCCAGGTTGCCCCGGCCTTCCCGGAGGACTTCCTCATCCGCTTCAACGAGCCATTCCAGCGGGACACTACCCTCGAGCGCGGCTTCCTCACCATTCGCGGGGTCACTTTCGATCTTCGACAGTGGGAGCCGGCCACAGAGGGCCGGGTTCGGGACTGGTGGTACTATTGCCGACTGGTGATAGTTGGATTGGACTTCCACACCTGGCGGCTAGATGTGGTTCGCAAACTCCTGCGAGGCTCTTGCCATGTGGATTGTCTGGAGCGGCAAACCGAGAGGCTGCACAATGCGGCTGCTATGTATGTTTGGGTGTGGACATAGAACGCTGACGGCATCCCAAGGTCAGTTGACCTCACTGTGCTGGAGAGAACCAGGGATGGCCGCCTGCGACATCAGCTGCTGGAGGGCTCCCCGACGGAGGAGGGTCGGCGAGGACCGGAGGGCAGGGCTCTCATTCACCTATTTCTCACCAAGGATTACACGCCTCCGTCGCCTGACATGGCTCAACCGGTGGAGTGGCCGCGCATTTCTCGATATGAGGTCGATCTCGGTGCTTTGGATGGTCGACCTGCCGTGGCAGCTAGGTCTTCCTGCGGCTCGGCTCGCCACACTCGCCGCCGCGAAGACGATGCTGATGATGAAGGTCACGCCAGGCATCAGCGAGACATCGTGGCCACGACGTCGGTCGCTTTGGCAGAATGTGTTGTCTCAGACGCAATGCAGAGACACCTCAAAGTTTGATCCTGCGCCTTGTCAAGATCACCGTCGTGGGGATGGGCGGAGCAAGGGGGTGCGGGAAAGTCGACATCGAGCTCCAAGCCACTCCCCTTCGGATGAACACCGCTGGGTGATACGTCCATTTTGCATCATGCTTTCATGTTGATATTTATCGCTTTATGGACTGTTATTATACTTTGTGGTACCATACTTATGCCTTTTCTCTCTTATTTTGCAAGGTTCATTTGAAGAGGGAGAATACCGGCAGCTGGAATTCTGGACTAGAAAAGGAGCAAGTATAAGTCCTCTATTCTGCGCAACTCCAAATGCCCTGAAAATCAACGTGGCTTTTTTTGGGAATCTATAAAAAATATTGGGCGAAAGAAGTGTCAGAGGGGAGCTACCAGGGGCCCACAAGCCTGGTGGCCGCGGCCTACCCCCCTGGTTGCGGCAACAGGGCTTGTGGGCACCCTGGTGGCCCGCTGGGCCCCCTCTTTTATTATATGAAGGGTTTCGTCCGGAAAAAATGAGGGTGGAGCTTTTTCGTGGATTCTCCGCCGCCACGAGGCGGAACTTGAGCAGAACCAATCTAGAGCTCTGTGCTACTGCAACAAAAGACCTTCCAATGGCACCAGAAACAAGCGTGTTGACGGGAGACTATTCTTGTCTTGATACTCCTCAGCAACGGCACCAGGAATCCTTCTGCTACGGCTACGCCTTTAGGGACTTCCTTGGCAAATATGCAAAGGATCCCCTGGGGCCTTTGAGCCTTGCGTTGGTGTTCCCTCGAAGCGGAAAGGGTGATGTAGCACAGCAGTGGTAAATATTTCCCTCAATTTTGAGAACCGAGGTATCGATCCAGTGAAGGATTGTGTCAAGTCACAAGTACCTGCACAAACACAAAGAGCTTGCACCCAACGCTATGAAGGGGTTGTCAATCCCTTATAGATTGTTTGCAAAGTGAGAACTGAAAGCAAAAAAGGAAACAAAGCAAAGTACCAGTGAAACTGGAAACGATAGTTGTGAATAGACCCGGGGGTCGTAGTGTTCACTAGTGGCTTCTCTCATGAAAGCAAGAAGACGGTGGGTGAACGAATTATTGTCGAGCAATTGATAGAACCGCGCAAAGTCACCACATTATCTATGGCAATGATTATATCTATAGGCATCACGTCCAAAACAAGTAGACAGATACTTTCTACATCTACTACTATTACTCCACACGTCGACCGCTATCCAGCATGCATCTAGTCTATTAAGTCCGAAAGAACAGAGTAACGCCTTAAGCAAGATGACATGATGTAGATGGACAATCTCATATCTACGATAAAATCCCATCTTGTTACCCTTGATGGCAACAACACGATGCGTGCCTTGCTGCCCCTTCTGTCACTGGGAAAGGTCACCACACGGTATGAACCCAAAATCAAGCACTTCTCGCATTGCAAGAATCATGGATCTAGTTGGCCAAACAAAACCCAAGACTCGGAGAGACTTACAAGGATATCAAATCATGCATATAAGAAATCAGCAAAGACTCAAATATAATTCATAGATAATCTGATCACAAATCCACAATTCAAGAGATCTTGACAAACACACCGCCAAAGAGGATTACATCGGATAGATCTCCATGAAGATCATGGAGAACTTTGTATTGAAGATCCAAGAGAGAGAAGAAGCCATCTAGCTACTAACTACGGACCCGTAGGTCTGAAGTGAACTACTCACGAGTCATCGGAGGGGCAATGATGTTGATGAAGAATCCCTCCAGCTCCAAAGTCCCCTCAGGCAGGGCACATGGAAGGGTCTCCAGATGAGATCTCGCGGAAACGGAAGCTTGCGGCGACGGAAAAGTGTTTTCGTGGATGCCCTGATTTTTTCTAGGATTTTAGAGAATTTATAGGCCAAAGAGCTAGGGCAGGGGAGCGCTAGGGAGGCCACAAGCCTGGTAGCCGCCGCCCCTTGGTGGCGGCTACAGGGCTTGTGGGCCCCATGTGGCTCTCCTGCCTTGGCCCTCAAGTCCCCCGATCTTCTTTTGTTCTGGAAAATTTTATTTCGGGGATTTTATTCCGTTTGGACTCCGTTCCAAAATCAGATCTGAAAAGAGTCAAAAACACAGAAAAAACAGGAACTGGCACTTGGCACTAAATTAATAAGTTAGTCCCAAAAAAGATATAAAAGGTATATAAAACATCCAAAGTTGACAAGATAACAGCATGAAACCATCGAAAATTATAGATACGTTTGAGACGTATCAAGCATCCCCAAGCTTAACTCCTGCTCGTCCTCGAGTAGGGAAGTGATAAAGAATGAATTTTTGATGCTTTCATGCTACCTAGCATAGATGTCCTTTGTAACTCCTCTTATGTGACGTGAATGTTCAGATCCATTAGATTCAAAACAATATTTCCTATTGACGGGGAGACAATAATAATTCAAGCAAACTAGCAAGGTAATCATGAACTTTCAAAATAACAAGGCCAAAAGAAAGTTATCCCTACAAAATCATATAGTCTGGCTATGCTCTATCATCCTTGCACAACGAATTTGAATCATGCACAACCTCGGTATTGGCCAAGTAATTGTTTTCACACCTTTACTTTCTCAAACTTTTTCAACTCTCACGCAATACATGAGCGTGAGCCATGGTTTTAGCACTATGAGTGGAATGGAGAGTGGTGGAGGTTGCAAGACAAACAAGGAGAAGATGGTCACATTAACTAGGCATATCAATGAGCTGTGGAGATGCTCATCAATAGATATCAATGTGAATGAGTAGGGATTTCCATACAAATGATGCACTAGAGCTAAGAGTATGTGAAATCTCTTAAAGAAAACTAGTGGGTGTGCATCCAACTTGCTTGCTCACGAAGACCTAAGGCAATTTTGAGGAAGCCTATCATTGGAATATACAAGCCAAGTTATATAATGAAAATTTCCCACTAGCTATATGGTGGTGACAAAATGAGAGACTCTCAATCATGAAGATCATGGTGCTTAATAAGCACAAGTGTGGAAGGATAGTAGCATTGTCCCTTCTCTCTTTTTATCTCATTTTTTTGGTGGGCTCTTTGGCCTCTTTTTTTGGTGGGCATCTTTGGCCTCTTTTTGTATATGGGCTTCGCTGGCCTCTTTTATTTACTCACATGGGACAATGATCCATCAATGATGATCATCACACTTACAACTCAAAACTTAGAGCAATGATGACTCTATATGGAATGCCTTCGGTAGTGTACCGTGACAATGATCTAGCATGGCATAGACATTAATGGAAACATCATGCTACCTATCTTACGATCATGCAATGGCAATGTAGAAGTGGTGGCACATGTCATGGTGGTAGTTGCATGGCAATATATCTCGGAATAGCTTTGAAAAAGCCATAGTAGGTAGGTATGGTGGCTGTTTTGAGGGAGTCTATTGGTGGGTTTTGTGCACCGGCGAAAGTTGCACGGCACTAAAGAAGATAGTGATGGTGGAAGGTGAAAGTGCATCTAAACCATGGACTCAACATTCATCAAGAAGAACTCATATACTTGTTGCAAAAGTTTTAGTAGTACTCGAAACAAAGCATTCAACGCATACTCCTAGGGGAAGGGTTGGTAGGTATAAACCATCGCGCGATCCCGACCGCTACACAAAGGATGACAATAAGTAAACTAATCATGCTCAAACTTCATCACATAGCGGTTCACCATACGTGCATGCTACGGGAATCACTAACTTCAACACAAGTATTTCTAGATCCACAACACCTTACTAGCATAACTTCAATATTACCACAACCACAACTCAAAACTAATTGAGATGAATAAAACTTCTCCAACTACTCAATGCACATGAAGGTGGAAGCTTTCATATCCCTTTGGATAACTACCCTTTTTAAGACTACTATCAAAGCATAGATCAACTACCAAGCCACGCACCGCTGTGCTCAAAAATATATAAGTGAAGCACATAGAGCAAAATCAACTAGCTCAAAAGATATAAGTGAAGCACATGTGAGCTGAATTGTCTGACCAAAATATACAAGTGAAGCTCGACAAAATCACGGTGAGTGCATGTCTCTCTCTCTCTCTAGGTGTGCAGAAAGGAAGATTGTGACACAACAAAAATAAAAGACTTCTACGATACAAGACGCTCCAAGCAAAACACATAACATGTGGTGAAGAAAAATATAGCCCCAAGTAATGTTACCGATGGATTGAAGACGAAAGAGGGGATGCCTTCCCGGGGCATCCCCAAGCTTAGGCTTTTAAGGCATCCTTGAATCACTTGGGTTGCCTTGGGCATCCCCAATCTTGAGCCCTTGCCACTCTTTATCTCTTTGTCCATAAGAACTTCACCCAAAACTTGAAAACTTCACAACACGAAACTTAAACAGAAACTCGTGATAACATTAGTATAAGAAAGCAAACCACCACTTCCTTAGGTACTGAAGCAAACTTAAATTCTACTTATGCTGATGTTGGGTTACTGTATTTTCAATCTTCCATGTCTAATACCCCCCGATACTATCCATAGTTTCATCAAAATAAGCAACCAACTCAACAAAAACAGAATCTGTTAACAGCAGACCAGTTTGTAGCAATCTGTATACTTTGTATACTTCTGGTACTTCAAAAATTCTGAAAAATTACGACAGTATGAAGAATTTGTGTAGAAATCAGCAGCAAGAAGAATCAACTCAAAACCTCTTACTTAAAAAAATGAAAATTCTTTTCGTGAGCAGAAAGTTTCTGTCTTTTCCAGCATGACCAAACGATCATCCCAAGACTAATCATAATGGTTTTGCTTGGCACAACCGCAAAAAGAAACACAAAAAACACAATCATAACTGAATTATGAAAGTGTGGAAAACACAAAACATAAATAAAAAGGATAGATTCGTTGGGTTGCCTCCCAACAAGCGCTATAGTTTAACGCCCTTAGCTAGGCAAAAGGTGATGGAATCACATATAGTCATCTTTGGTGCTCAAACCATAAGTAGCATGATCATTTATCATCTTAAGATCTTCGTCTTTATTGGATGACTCACCACTAGCTTTAGGAACAAAAACAGAATTGACGGTCTTTTTGAGAGTGAGATTTGGAGTATTTTGCACAGCGGCAAAAGCGGAACCCAAGTTGGTTATGACATCTTCTAGTTTGCCAATTCTAGAGGAATCATTAACTATAGGTTCCTTCTCCCTTAAATTTTTCAAGACCATTCCCACTTTGGATCCGTACTGAGTAATTTGATTGTGGATCTTTCTGTCCAAACCCTCAATAAGTTCAATTGTGGCAATTTTGTTTTCAATAGCGTCAAGCCTTTGCATAACGTGTTCCAAGGTCAAGGTGGTTCCATTAACCATGAGCGGGGGTGAGCCTACCAAATGCATGATAGCTCCATAGGAGTCAACAGTATGGCTCCCCAAAAAATTCCCGCCTACTATGGTATCAAGGATATACCTATTCCAAGGAGAGATTCCAACATAAAAACTGCGAAGAAGAACGGTAGTGGGTTGCTTACGAGTAGATCTACCTTGAGAATTGCAATCCTGTACCAAGCGTCCTTTAAATTTTCTTCCTCATTCTGCCTGAAATTGAGAACTTCGATCTCAGGGGTATCGTTTAGAGTAGTGGGTCTAGCCATTGATGGACTATCCCACACACAAACGAGCAGGAAGTAAGCGGACAAAAGAGAACGGCAAAAAGGCAAAAAGGCAAATGAAAATGGCAAATATGAAGTGGGGGAGAGGAAAATGAGAGGCAACTGGCAAAAAAGGTAAATGCTGTTGGAAATATGCTCTAGAGGCAATGATAAAATGGTTATTATCATATTTCCTTGTTCATGATAATCGTCTATTGTTCATGCTATAATTGTATTAACAGGAAACAGTAATACATGTGTAAATAAATAGATCACAATGTGTCCCTAGCAAGCCTCTAGTTGGCTAGCTCGTTAGTCAATAGATGATCATGGGCATTAGATGTCATTGATAACGGGATCACATCATTGGGAGAATGATGTGATGGACAAGACCCAATCCTAAGCGTAGCACTAGATCGTATTGTTCGTATGCTAAAGCTTTTCTAGTGTCAAGTATATTTTCCTTCGACCGTGAGATTGTGCAACTCCCGGATACCGTAGGAGTGCTTTGGGTGTATCAAACGTCACAACGTAACTGGGTGACTATAAAGGTGCACTACGGGTACCTCCGAAACTGTCTGTTGGGTTGGTACGAATCGAGATCGGGATTTGTCACTCCGTGTGACGGAGAGGTATCTCTGGGCCCACTCGGTAGAACATCATCATGAGCTCAATGTGACTAAGGAGTTAGTCACACGACGACGTGCTACGGAACGAGTAAAGAGACTTACCGGTAACGAGATTGAACAAGGTATAGGTATACCGACGATCGAATCTCGGGCAAGTTCTATACCGACAGACAAAGGGAATCGTATACGGGATTGATTAAATCCTTGACATCGTGGTTCATCCAATGAGATCATCGTGGAGCAAGTGGGAGCCACCATGGGTATCCAGACCCCGCTGATGGTTATTGGCCAGAGAGGTGTCTCGGTCATGTCTGCCTGTCTCCCGAACCCGTAGGGTCTACACACTTAAGGTTCGGTGACGCTAGGGTTATAGGGAATTGTTATACAAGGTTACCGAAAGTTGTTTGGAGTCCCGGATGAGATTCCGGACGTCACGAGGAGCTCAGGAATGGTCAGGAGGTAAAGATTGATATATAGGACGGATGGTTTCGGATACCGGAAGTGTTTCGGGCATCACCGGTAACGTACCGGGACCACCGGGACCACCGGAGGTGGCCACGGGGGACCACCGAAGGGGGGGCAACGACCCCGGGAGGTAAGGTGGGCCAAGTGGGGGTGGGAACCAGCCCCTAGGTGGCTGGTGCGCCTCCCCACTCAGCCCAATGCGCAGGGGAGAGAAAAGGGGGGGGCAAACCCTAAGCCAGGTGGGCCTAAGGCCCACCAGGTGGTGCGCCACCCCCTCCTCCCCCTCTGGCCGCCGCACCTCCCATCTAGGGGCTGCCGCACCCCCTAGGGTGGGATCCCTAGGGGTGGCACCCCCTCTCCCCTCCCCCTATATATAGTGGGCACTTTTGGCCATTGGGGATCAGACTTTTGCCTCTCCCTCGGCGCAGCCCTGCCCTTCTTCCTCCTCCTCTCTGCCGGTGCTTGGCGAAGCCCTGCCGGGAGACCTCGTCTCTCCATCGACACCACGCCATCGTGCTTCTGGAGTTCTTCCCCAACCTCTCCCTCCTCCTTGCTGGATCAAGGTGCGGGAGACGTCACCGGGCTGCACGTGTGTTGAACGGGGAGGTGTCGTAGTTCGGCACTAGATCGGAATCGCTGCGAGTTCGACTCCATCAACCGCGTTCTAGCAACGCTTCCGCTTAGAGATCTTCAAAGGTATGAAGATGCTCTTACCCCTCTCTCGTTTCTGGTCTCTCCATAGGAAGATCTGATATGTGTAGGAAAATTTTGAATTTATGCTACGTTACCCAACAGTGGCATCCGAGCCAGGTTTTCTATGCGTAGGTTCTATGCACGAGTAGAACACAAAAGTTGTGGGCGACGATTTGTCAATTTGCTTGCCGCTACTAGTCTTATTCTTTTCTGGTGGTATTGTGGGATGAAGCGGCCCGGACCGACTTTACACGTACGCTTACGGGAGACTGGTTCCACCGACAGACATGCACACCGTGCATAAAGGTGGCTAGCGGGTGTCTGTCTCTCCTACTCTAGTCGGATTGGATTTGATGAAAAGGGTCCTTATGAAGGGTAAATAGCTTTGTCATATCATCGTTGTGGTTGTCACGTAGATAAGAAGGCGTTCTTGCTAGAAACCCAAATCAGCCACGTAAAACTTGCAACAACAATTAGAGGACGTCTAACTCGTTTTGCAGGGTTTGACATGTGATGTGATATGGCCAAAGTTGTGATGTTGCATGTATGATGTATGAGATGATCATGTTATTGTAATAGGTTTCACGACTTGCATGTCGATGAGTATGACAACCGGCAAGAGCCATAGGACTTGTCTTAATTTATTGTATGAGATGCAACGCCATGTGCTTACTACTTTTACTTCATTGCTAACGGTTAGCTATAGTAGTAGTGATAGTAGTAGTTGGCGTGACGACTTCACGGAGACACGATGATGGAGATCATGGTGTCACGCCGGTGACGATGATGATCATGTGATGCCTGAAGATGGAGATCGAAAGAGCAAAGACGATAATGGCCATATCATGTCACTATATGATTGCATTGTGATGTTTATCATGTTTTACATCTTATTGCTTAGAACGACGGTAGCATAATAAGATGATCCCTCTTAAAATTTTGAGAACGTATTCCCCTAAGTGTGCACCGTTGCGAAGGTTCGTTGTCTCGAAGCACCACGTGATGATCGGGTGTGATAGATTCTAACGTTCGCATACAACGGGTGTAAGCCAGATTTACACACGCGAAACACCTAGGTTGACTCGACGAGCTTAGCATGTACAGACATGACCTCGAATACAAGAGACCGAAAGGTCGAACATGAGTCGTATGGTTGAATACGATCAGCATGGAGTTGCTCACCATGGTGACTAGTCCGTCTCACGTGATGATCGGACACGGGTTAGTCAACATGGATCATGTATCACTTAGATGACTAGAGGGATGTCGATTTAAGTGGGAGTTCATACTTAATTTGATTAAATGAACTTAATTGTCATGAACTTAGTCTAAAAGTTGTCTTTATAAATATTGTAGATGGCCAACGTCAACCTCAATTTCAACGCATTCCTAGAGAAAAACAAGTTGAAAGATGATGGTAGCAACTATGCGGACTGGATTCGCAACTTGAAGCTCATCCTTGAAGCAGCTAAAAAGGCTTATGTCCTTGATGCGCCGCTAGGTGACCCTCCCGCTCCCGCAGCAGCCCAGGACATTCTGAACGTCTGGCAAACGCGGAGTGATGGCTACTCTCTGGTTAGGTGTGGCATGTTATACAGTTTAGAAACGGGGCTCCAAAGGCGTTTTGAGCAACACGGGGCATATGAGATGTTCTAGGAGCTGAAGCTAGTTTTTCAAGATCATGCCCGTGTCGAGAGATATGAAGTCTCTGACAAGTTCTTTAGCTGTAAGATGGAGGAGAACAGTTCTGTCAGTGAGAACATACTCAAAATGTCTGTGTTACATGGTCGTCTGACTTCACTTGGAGTCGAACTTCCGGATGATGCTATAATTGACAGAATCCTCCAATCTCTCCCACCAAGCTACAAAGGCTTTGTGCTTAACTACAACATGCAAGGGATGGAGAAGACCATTCCCGAGTTGTACTCGATGCTCAAGTCTGCAGAAGTAGAAATCAAGAAAGAGCATCAAGTGTTGATGGTCAACAAGACCACTAGTTGTAAGAAAGGCAAGGGTAAGAAGGACTTCAAGAAAGACGGCAAAGTTGTTGCCACGCCCGGTAAGCCAGATGCCGGGAAGAAGAAAAAGAACGGACCCAAGCCTGAGACTGAGTGCTTCTATTGCAAGGGAAAGGGTCACTGGAAGCGGAACTGCCCCAAATACTTAGTGGACAAGAAGGCCGACAACGTTAAAGGTATATGTGATATACATGTTATTGATGTGTACCTTACCAACGCTCGTAGTAGCTCCTGGGTATTTGATACCGGTGCTGTTGCTCACATTTGCAACTCAAAGCAGGAACTGCGGAATAAGCGGAGACTGGCCAAGGACGAGGTGACGATGCGCGTCGGGAATGGTTCAAAGGTCGATGTGATCGCCGTCGGCACGCTACCTCTACGTCTACCATCGGGATTAGTTGTAAACCTTAATAATTGTTATTTGGTACCAGCTTTAAGCATGAACATTGTATCAGGGTCTTGCTTAATGCGAGACGGCTACTCATTTAAGTCACAGAATAATGGTTGTTCTATTTATATGAGTGATATGTTTTATGGTCATGCTCCGCTGGTGAATGGTTTATTCTTGATGAATCTCGATCGTGATGTTACACATATACATAGTGTGAGTACCAAAAGATGTAAAGTTGATAATGATAGTCCCACATACTTGTGGCACTGCCGCCTTGGTCATATCGGCGTTAAGCGCATGAAGAAGCTCCATACTGATGGACTATTAGAGTCTCTTGACTTTGAATCATTTGACACATGCGAACCGTGCCTCATGGGCAAGATGACTAAGACTCCATTCTCAGGAATAATGGAGAGAGCAACCGACTTATTGGAAATAATACATACTGATGTGTGTGGTCCAATGAACGTTGAGGCTCGCGGTGGTTATCGTTATGTTCTCACTCTCACCGATGATTTGAGTAGGTATGGGTATATCTACTTGATGAAGCACAAATCTCAGACGTTTGAAAAGTTCAAGGAATTTCAGAGTGAGGTTGAGAATCAACGTGACAGAAAAATTAAATGTCTACGATCTGATCGTGGAGGAGAATATTTGAGTCACGAGTTTGGCACACACCTAAGGAAGTGTGGAATCGTTTCACAACTGACGTCGCGTGGCACACCGCAACGCAACGGTGTGTCTGAACGTCGTAATCGCACTTTATTAGATATGGTACGATATATGATGTCTCTTACCGACTTACCGCTATCATTTTGGGGATACGCATTAGAAACTGCAGCATTCACTTTAAATAGGGCACCGTCTAAATCCGTTGAGACGACACCGTATGAACTATGGTTTGGCAAGAAACCTAAGTTGTCGTTTCTTAAAGTTTGGGGCTGCGATGCTTATGTGAAGAAACTTCAACCAGAAAAGCTCGAACCCAAAGCGGAGAAATGCGTATTCATTGGATACCCTAAGGAAACTATTGGGTATACCTTCTATCTTAGATCGGAAGGTAAAACCTTTGTTGCCAAGAACGGATCCTTTCTAGAGAAAGAGTTTCTCCCGAAAGAAGTAAGTGGGAGGAAGGTAGAACTTGATGAGGTAATTACACCCTCTCCCGAACAGGATAGTAGCGCAGCGCGGGAAGTTGTTCCTGTGGCGCCTACACCGACTGAAGAGGAAGTTAATGATGATGATCATGAAGCTTCGGATCAAGTAACTACTGAACCGCGAAGGTCCACAAGGGCACGCTCCGCACCAGAGTGGTACGGCAACCCTGTGATGGAAATCATGTTGTTAGACAACGGTGAACCTTCGAACTATGAAGAAGCGATGGCAGGCCCGGATTCCAACAAATGGCTTGAGGCTATGAAATCCGAGATAGGATCCATGTATGAGAACAAAGTATGGACTTTGGTGGACTTGCCCGATGACCGGCGAGCCATAGAAAATAAATGGATCTTCAAGAAGAAGACTGATGCAAACGGTAATGTAACCGTTTACAAAGCTCAACTTGTCGCAAAGGGTTTTCGACAAATTCAAGGAGTTGACTACGAAGAGACTTTCTCTCCCGTAGTGAAGCTGAAATCAGTCTGAATCATGTTAGCAATTGCCGCCTTTTATGATTATGAAATTTGGCAAATGGACGTCAAAACAGCGTTCCTTAACGGGAACCTTAAGGAAGAGTTGTATATGATACAACCAGAAGGTTTTGTCGACCCTAAGGGTGCTAACAAAGTGTGCAAGCTCCAGCGCTCCATCTATGGGCTGGTGCAAGCATCTCGGAGTTGGAACATTCACTTTAATGAGGTGATTAAAGCGTTTGGGTTCATACAGGTTTACGGAGAAGCCTGTCTGTACAAGAAAGTGAGTGGGAGCTCTGTAGCTTTCCTCATACTGTATGTGGATGACATATTATTGATGGGGAATAATATAGATGTTGGAGAGCATAAAGTCCTATTTGAACAAGAGTTTTTCAATGAAGGACCTTGGAGAAGCTGCATACATATTAGGCATCAAGATCTATAGAGATAGATCAAGACGCCTCATAGGTCCTTCGCAAAATACATACCTTGACAAGATATTGAAGAAGTTCAATATGGAAAACTCAAAGAAAGGGTTCTTGCCAGTTTTGCAAGGTATGAGATTGCATAAGACTTAGTCGCCGACCACGGCAGCAGATAGAGAGAAGATGAGTTCTCTCCCCTACGCTTCAGCTGTGGGCTCTCTAATGTATGCCATGCTGTGTACCAGACCTGATATAAACCTTGCCATAAGTTTGGTAGGGAGGTACCAAAGTGATCCCGGTATGGAACACTGGACAGCGGTCAAGAATATCCTTAAGTACGTGAAAAGGACTAAGGAAATGTTTCTCGTTTATGGAGGTGACGAAGAGCTCGTCGTAAAGGGTTAAGTCGACGTTAGCTTCGACACAGATCCAGATGACTCTAAGTCACAGACTAGATACGTATATGTGTTGAATGGTGGGGCAGTGAGCTGGTGCAGTAGCAAGCAAGAAGTCGTGGCAGCATCTACATGTGAAGCGGAGTACATAGCTGCTTCAGAAACGGCTCATGAAGGAATTTGGATGAAGGAGCTCATCACCGACCTTGGAGTGGTTCCAAGGGCGTCGGGTCCAATGACACTCTTCTGTGATAACACTGGAGCCATTGCCATAGCCAAGGAGCCCAGGTTTCACCGGAAGACGAAGCACATCAAATGCCACTACAACTCCATACAGGACCATGTCCAGAGTGGAGTGATAGATATTTGTAAAGTACACACGGATCTGAATATTGCAGACCCGTTGACTAAACCTCTTCCACGAGCAAAACATGATCAACACCATAATGCTATGGGTGTTCGATACATCAAAATGTAACTAGATTATTGACTCTAGTGCAAGTGGGAGACTGTTGGAAATATGCCCTAGAGGCAATAATAAAATGGTTATTATCATATTTCCTTGTTCATGATAATCATCTATTGTTCATGCTATAATTGTATTAACAGGAAACAGTAATACATGTGTGAATAAATAGATCACAATGTGTCCCTAGCAAGCCTCTAGTTGGCTAGCTTGTTAGTCAATAGATGATCACGGTTTCCTGATCATGGGCATTAGATGTCATTGATAACGGGATCACATCATTGGGAGAATGATGTGATGGACAAGACCCAATCCTAAGCGTAGCACTAGATCGTATTGTTCGTATGCTAAAGCTTTTCTAGTGTCAAGTATCTTTTCCTTCGACCGTGAGATTGTGCAACTCCCGGATACCGTAGGAGTGCTTTGGGTGTATCAAACGTCACAACGTAACTGGGTGACTATAAAGGTGCACTACGGGTACCTCCGAAACTGTCTGTTGGGTTGGTACGAATCGAGATCGGGATTTGTCACTCCGTGTGACGGAGAGGTATCTCTGGGCCCACTCGGTAGAACATCATCATGAGCTCAATGTGACTAAGGAGTTAGTCACACGATGACGTGCTACGGAACGAGTAAAGAGACTTATCGGTAACGAGATTGAACAAGGTATAGGTATACCGACGATCGAATCTCGTGCAAGTATTAAACCGACAGACAAAGGGAATCGTATACGGGATTGATTGAATCCTTGACATCGTGGTTCATCCGATGAGATCATCGTGGAGCAAGTGGGAGCCACCATGGGTATCCAGACCCCGCTGATGGTTATTGGCCAGAGAGGTGTCTCGGTCATGTCTGCCTGTCTCCCGAACCCGTAGGGTCTACACACTTAAGGTTCGGTGACGCTAGGGTTATAGGGAATTGTTATACAAGGTTACCGAAAGTTGTTCGGAGTCCCGGATGAGATCTCGGACGTCACGAGGAGCTCCGGAATGGTCCAGAGGTAAAGATTGATATATAGGACGGATGGTTTCGGATACCGGAAGTGTTTCGGGCATCACCGGTAACGTACCGGGACCACCGGAGGTGGCCCCAGGGGACCACCGAAGGGCGGCAACGACCCCGGGAGGTAAGGTGGGGCAAGTGGGGGTGGGAACCAGCCCCTAGGTGGGCTGGTGCGCCTCCCCACTCAGCCCAATGCGCAGGGGAGAGAAAAGGGGGGGCAAACCCTAAGCCAGGTGGGCCTAAGGCCCACCAGGTGGTGCGCCACCCTCTCCTCCCCCCTCTGGCCGCCGCACCTCCCATATGGGGGGGCTTCCGCACCCCCTAGGGTGGGCACCCTAGGGGTGGCACCCCCTCTCCCCTCCCCCTATATATAATGGGCACTTTTGGCCATTGGGGATCAGACTTTTGCCTCTCCCTCGGCGCAACCCTGCCCTTCTTCCTCCTCCTCTCTGCCGGTGCTTGGCGAAGCCCTGCCGGGAGACCTCGTCTCTCCATCGACACCATGCCGTCGTGCTGCTGGAGTTCTTCCCCAACCTCTCCCTCCTCCTTGCTGGATCATGGTGCGGGAGACGTCACCGGGCTGCAAGTGTGTTGAATGCGGAGGTGCCGTAGTTCGGCACTAGATCGGAATCGCTGCGAGTACGACTCCATCAACTGTGTTCTAGCAACGCTTCCGCTTAGAGATCTTCAAAGGTATGAAGATGCTCTTACCCCTCTCTCGTTGCTGGTCTCTCCATAGGAAGATCTGAATATGCGTAGGAAAATTTTGAATTTATGCTACGCTACCCAACAAATGCAAGAGATGAGTTTGTGACACCTACTTGGATAGATCTTGACTTGATCTCTCCTTCCCCGGCAACGGCGCCAGAAATACTTCTGCTACTGCAACAAAATACCTTCCAATGGCGCGAGAAACAAGCGTGTTGACGGGAGACTATTCTTGTCTTGATACTCCTAAGCAACGACACCAGGAATCCTTCTGCTACGGCTACGCCTTTAGGGACTTCCTTGGCAAAGATGCAAAGGATTCCCCCGTGGCCTTGGAGCCTTGCGTTGGTGTTCCCTGAAGCGGAAAGGGTGATGTAGCACAGCGGCGGTAAGTATTTCCCTGAGTTTTGAGAACTAAGGTTTCGATCCAGTGAAGGATTGCGTCCATTCACAAGTACCTGCACAAACACAAAGAGCTTGCACCCAACGCTACGAAGGGGTTGCCAATCCCTTATAGATTGTCTGTAAAGTGAGAACTGAAAGCAAAAAAGGAAACAAAGCAAAGTAAAAGTGAAAGTGGAAAAGATAGTTGTGAATAGACCCGGGGGCCGTAGAGTTCACTAGTGGCTTCTCTCATGAAAGAAAGTAGACGGTGGGTGAACGAATTACTGTCAAGCAATTGATAGAACCGCGCAAAGTCGTGACGTTATCTATGGCAATGATTATATCTATAGGCATCACATCCAAAACAAGTAGACCGATACTTTATGCATCTACTACTATTACTCCACACGTCGATCGCTATCCAGCATGCATCTAGTGTATTAAGTCCAAAAGAACAGAGTAACGCCTTAAGCAAGATGGCATGATGTAGATGGACAATCTCATATCTATGATAAAAGCCCATCTTGTTACCCTTGATAGCAACAAGACGATGTGTGCCTTGCTGCCCCTTCTGTCACTGGGAAAGGTCACCACACGGTATGAACCCAAAACCAAGCACTTCTCCCATTGCAAGAATCATGGATCTAGTTAGCCAAACAAAACCCAAGACTCAGAGAGACTTACAAGGATATCAAATCATGCATATAAGAAATCAGCGAAGACTCAAATATAATTCATAGATAATCTGATCACAAATCCACAATTCATCAGATCTCGACAAACACACCGCCAAAGAGGATTACATCGGATAGATCTCCATGAAGATCATCGAGAACTTTGTATTGAAGATCCAAGAGAGAGAAGAAGCCATCTAGCTACTAACTACGGACCCGTAGGTCTGAAGTGAACTACTCACGAGTCATTGGAGGGGCGATGATGTTGATGAATAAGCCCTCCAGCTCCAAAGTCCCCTCCGGCAGGGCACCGGGAAGGGTCTCCAGATGAGATCTCGCGGAAACAGAAGCTTGCGGCGGCGAAAAAGTGTTTTCGTGGATGCCCTGATTTTTTCTGGGATTTTAATGAATTTATAGGCCAAAGAGCTAGGGCAGGGGAGCACCAGGGAGGCCACAAGCCTGGTAGCCGCCGCCCCCCTGGTGGCGGCTACAGGGCTTGTGGGCCCCCTGTGGCTCTCTTGCCTTTGCCCTCAAGTCCCCCGTTCTTCTTCTGTTCTTGAAAAAACTATTTTGGGGATTTTATTCCATTCGGACTCCGTTCCAAAATCATATCTGAAAAGAGTCAAAAACACAGAAAAAACAGGAACTGGCACTTGGCACTGAATTAATGAGTAGGTGCCAAAAAATATATAAAAGGTATATAAAACATCCAAAGTTGACAAGATAACAGAATGAAACCATCAAAAAATTTAGATACGTTTGAGACGTATCACTCCGGCAGGACGATCCTGCCGGGGAAACTTCTCTCCTGGAGGGGGAAATCGTCGCCATCGTCATCACCAACACTCCCCTCGTCGGAGGGGAGACATCTCCATCAACATCTTCATCAGGACCATCTCCTCTCCAAACCCTAGTTCATCTCTTGTAACCAATCTCCTTCTCGCGACTCGATTGGTACTTGTAAGGTTGCTAGTAGTGTTGATTACTCTTTGTAGTTGATGCTAGTTGGATTACTTGGTGGAACAGTTTATGTTCAGATCCTTGATGCTACTCATTACACATCTGATCATGATTATGATTATGCTTTGTGAGTAGTTACTTTTGTTCCTGAGGACATGGGATAAGTCATACTAATAATAGTCATGTGAATTTGGTATTCGTTCGGTATTTTGATATGATGTATGTTGTCTTTTCCTCTAGTGGTGTTATATGAACGTAGACTACATAACACTTCACCACATTTGGGCATAGAGGAAGGCATTGGGTAGTAGTAAGTAGATGATGGGTTGCTAGAGTGACAGAAGCTTAAACCCCAGTCTATGCGTTGCTTCGTAAGGGGCTGATTTGGATCCACTAGTTTAATGCTATGGTTAGATGTTGTCTTAATTCTTCTTTCGTAGTTGCGGATGCTTGCGAGAGGGGTTAATCATAAGTGGGATGCTTGTCCAAGTAAGGTTAGTACCCAAGTGCTGGTCCACCCACATATCAAACTATCAAAGTAACGAACGCGAATCATATGAACATGATGAAACTAGCATGACAGAAATTCCCGTGTGTCCTCGGGAGCGTTTTTCCTCCTATAAGACTTTGTTCAGGCTTGTCCCTTGCTACAAAAGGGATTGGGACACTTTGCTGCACCGTTGCTACTACTTCTTACGTGTTACTTTTCTCCTGCTACATTTCACCTCACTACACCATCACTTGGTACCGCTACTTTCAATGCTTGCAGTTATTACCTTGCTGAAAATTGTTTATCAAAGCCTTCTGCTCCACGTTGGGTTCGACACTCTTACTTATCGAAAGGACTACGATTGATCCTCTATACTTGTGGGTCATCAAGACTCTTTTCTGGCGCCGTTGCCAGGGAGCAAAGCGCCTTTGGTAAGTGGAATTTGGTAAGGAAACCTTTATATACTGTGCTGAAATTTATTGTCACTTGTCACTATGGAAACTGTTCCTTTGAGGAATTTGTTCGGGGTATCTTCACCACGAACGGAAGCACGAGGAGTTGCTCCTCAACCTGAGGTACCTACTGAAAATTTCTTTTATGAAATTCCTTTGGGTATGCTTGAGAAACTGCTGGCTACTCCTTTTACACGAGATGGATCTTCACATCCAGACTTGCATCTAATCTATGTAAATGAAGTTTGTGGTTTATTTAAGCTTGCAGGTTTGCCCGAGGATGAGGTAAATAAGAAAGTCTTTCCTTTATCTTTGAAGGATAAGGCGTTGACATTGTATTGGCTATGTGATGATACTGGATCATGGGACTACAATCGGTTGAAATTGGAATTTCATCAAAAGTTGTATCCTATTGATACGTCTCAAACGTATCTATAATTTTTGATGGTTTCATGTTGTTATCTTGTCATCTTTGGATGTTTTATGTACCTTTTATATCTTTTCTGGGACTAACTTATTAATTCAGTGCCAAGTGCCAGTTCATGTTTTTTCTGTGTTTTTGGCTCTTTTCAGATCTGATTTTGGAACGGAGTCCAAATGGAATAAAATCCCCGAAATGATTTTTTCCCGAACGAAAGAAGATCAGGGGGGTTGTGGGCCAAGCCAGGAGGGCTACAGGGAGCCCACAAGCCCGCACTCCGCCACCAGGGGGAGGCGGCGGTGGGCAGGCTTGTGGCCTCCCTGGCACCCCCCCTGACCTAGATCTTGCGCCTATATATTCCCTAAAAATCAGAAAAAAATCAAGGGATCCATGAAAATACTTTTCCGCCGCCGCAAGCTTCCGTTTCCGCGAGATCTCATCTGGAGACCCTTCCCGGTGCTCTGCCGGAGGGGACTTTGGCGTTGGAGGGCTTCTTCATCATCATCATCGCCCCTCCAATGACTCGTGAGTAGTTCACTTCAGACCTACGGTTCCGTAGTTAGTAGCTAGATGGCTTCTTCTCTCTCTTGGATCTTTAATACAAAGTTCTCCATGATCTTCACGGAGATCTATCCGATGTAATCTTCTTTGGCGGTGTGTTTGTCGAGATCCGATGAATTGTGGATTTGTGATCAGATTATCTAAGATATATATTTGAGTCTTTGCTGATTTCTTATAAGCATGATTTGATACCCTTGTAAGTCTCTCCGAGTCTTGGGTTTTGTTTGGCCAACTAGATCCATGATTCTTGCAATGCGAGAAGTGCTTGATTTTGGGTTCATACCGTGTGGTGACCTTTCCCAGTGACAGAAGGGGCAGCAAGGCACGCATTGAGTGGTTGCCATCAAGGGTAACAAGGTGGGCTCTGTCGTTGATATGAGATTGTCCATCTACATCATGTCATCTTGCTTAAGGCGTTACTCTGTTCTTTTGGACTTAATACACTAGATGCATGCTGGATAGCGGTCGACGTGTGGAGTAATAGTAGTAGATGCAGAAAGTATTGGTCTACTTGTTTTGGACGTGATGCCTATAGATATAATCATTGCCATAGATGACGTCACGACTTTGCACGGTTCTATCAATTGCTCGACAGTAATTTGTTCACCCACCGTCTACTTGCTTTCATGAGAGAAGGCACTAGTAAACACTACGAACCCCGGGTCTATTCACAACTATCGTTTACACCTCCGCTTTTACTTTGCTTTGTTACTTTGTTGTTTTCAGTTCTCACTTTGCGAACAATCTGTAAGGGATTGACAACCCCTTCATAGCGTTGGGAGCAGGTTCTTTGTGTTTGTGCAGGCACTTGTGATACTCCTTCACTGGATCGCTACCTTGGTTCTCAAAACTGAGGGAAATACTTACCACCGCTGCGCTACATCACCCTTTCCGCTCCGAGGGAACACCAACGCAAGGCTCCAAGGCCACGGGGAAATCCTTTGCATATTTGCCTAGGAAGTCCCTAAAGGCGTAGCCGTAGAAGAAGTATTCCTGGTGCCGTTGCTGAGGAGAATCAAGACAAGAACTGTCTCCCGTCAGCACGTGTTTCTGGCGCCGTTGGAAGGTCTTTTGTTGCAGTAGCACCTATGGATTTATTACATCGTGATCGGAATTATATTTATAACTTTTGGCCTCGTGACAGGGAAAGCATAGCTCAAGCTTGGGGAGGCTTAAATCAATGATATATTCATGCCCAATCATGAGCTCTCGGGAGATATTATCACTCAAAACTTTTATGATCGGCTTTCCCATGAAGATCGTACCATGCTTGACACTTCTTGTACCGGTTCTTTTATGAAGAAGGATATTGACCACAAGTGGAATTTATTGGAAATAATCAAACGTAACTCTGAAGATTGGGAGCTTGAAGAAGGTAAGGAGTCAGGTATGAATTTCCAGTTTGATTGCGTTAAATCTTTTGTTGAAACAAGCACTTCTAGAGATTTTAGCGCTAAGTATGGACTTGACTCTAAGATAATAGCTTCTCTATGTGAATCTTTTGCTGCTCATGTTGATCTTCCCAAAGAGAAGTGGTTTAAGTATCATCCTCCTGTAGAAGTCAACATAGTTAAACCCAATCCAGTTGAAGAGAAAGTCATTGCCTATAATGATCCTACTGTTCCTTGTGCCTACGCTGAGAAACCACCTTACCCTGCTAGGAAAAAGGATTATTCTAAAGCTCCAACTGTGATACGTGGGGGTTACATTAGACCACTTGCACCCCCTAAGGAAATTAGAGTTGAACCTAGTGTTGCTATTATCAAAGATCTCTTAGCCGAAGACATAGACGGGCATGTTATCAAATTCTGTGAGGACTCCGCTAGAATTGCTAAACCTCACGCGGAAGAGAAATACGGACCTGTAATTGGCCTGCCCGTTGTTTCTGTCAAGATAGGAGATCACTATTATCATAGTTTATGTGATATGGGTGCTAGTGTTAGTGCAATACCCCGATCCCTATATGATGAAATCAAAGATGAGATTGCACCTGCTGAGTTAGAACCCATTGATATCACTATTATGCTAGCTAATAGAGACACTATCTGTCGTGTAGGAATTGTGAGAGACGTAGAAGTCTTGTATGGTAAGACGAAGTATCCTACTGATTTCCTCGTCCTTGCTACTCCACAAGATAGCTTTTGTCCCATCATATTCGATAGACCCTTTCTCAACACTGTCAATGCTCATATTGATTGTGTTAAACAAACTGTCACTGTTAGTTTCGAGGGTGTGTCTCATGAATTTAACTTCTCCAAGTTTGGAAGACAACCTCATGAAAAAGAGTCGTCTGGTATGGATGAAATCATTGCTCTTGCCTCTATTGTCGTACCTCCTACGGATCCTTTAGAGCAATATCTGCTTGAGCATGAAAATGATATGCATATGGATGAAAGAGATGAGATAGATAAAATTGGTTTAGAACAATATCCAATTCTCAAGAATAATCTGCTTGTTGAACTGCTTGGGGATCCTCCCCCACCAAAGGGTGATCGTGTGTTCGAGCTAAAACAGTTACCAGATACTCTTAAGTATGCCTATCTTGATGAGAAGGAGATATATCATGTTATTATTAGTGATCACCTCTCGAATCACGAAGAGAAGAAGTTATTAAAAACTTTGAGGAAGCACCGTGCTGCTATTGGATATACTCTGGATGATCTTAAGGGTATTAGTCCCACTCTATGTCAGCACAAGATTAAAACCGACCCTGATTCTAAGCCAGTTGCTGATCATCAACGGAGATTAAATCCGAGGATGAAAGAGGTAGTGAGAAAAGAAATGTTAAAGCTTCTGGAAGCAGGAATCATTTATCATGTTGCTCATAGTGATTGGGTAAGTCCAGTACATTGCGTACCTAAGAAGGGAGGTATCACCGTCGTTCCTAATGATAAGAATGAACTAATCCCACAAAGGATTATTACTGGCTATAGGATGGTGATAGACTTCCGGAAACTGAACAAGGCAACCAGGAAAGACCATTATCCTTTGTCGTTTATCGACCAAATGCTAGAAATGCTATCTAAACACACACACTTTTGCTTTCTAGACGGTTATTTAGGTTTCTCGCAAATACCTGTTGCACAATCTGATCAGGAGAAAACCACTTTCACCTGCCCCTTCGGTACCTTTGCTTATGGACGTATGCCTTTTGGCTTATGCAATGCACGTGCACCTTTCAAAGATGTATGATGGCAATATTCTCTGACTTTTGTGAAAAGATTGTTGAGCTTTTCATGGATGATTTCTCCGTTTACGGTTCTTCCTTTGACGATTGCCTCAGCAACCTTGATCGAGTCTTACAGAGATGCAAAGATACCAACCTCGTCTTGAACTGGGAGAAGTGCCACTTCATGGTTAATGAAGGCATCGTCTTAGGACACAAAATCTCTGAGAAAGGCATTGAAGTTGATAAGGCTAAGGTTGATGCAATTGAGAAAATGCCTTGCCCCACAGATATCAGAGGTATACGAAGTTCCCTAGGTCATGCTGGTTTCTATAGAAGGTTCATTAAAGACTTCTCTAAGATTTCTAGGCCTCTTACCAACCTCTTGCGGAAGGATGTTCCTTTTGTTTTTGATGAGGATTGTGAGGAAGCTTTCGAAATACTTAAGAAGGCCTTGATAACCGCACCTATTGTTCAACCACCTGATTGGAACTTGCCCTTTGAAATCATGTGCCACGCTAGTGATTATGCTATTGGTGTTGTTCTAGGACAAAGAGTAGACAAGAAGTTGAATGTCATTCACTATGCTAGTAAAACTCTAGACGGTGCCCAAAGAAACTATGCTACTACGGAGAAGGAATTTTTAGCAGCCGTGTTTGCATGTGAAAAGTTCAGATCTTATATAGTTGACTCAAAGTCACTATTCACTCTGATCATGCTGCTATTAAGTACCTTATGGAGAAGAAGGACGCTAAGCCTAGGCTAATCAGATGGGTTCTCCTACTACAGGAATTTGATCTGTACGTTGTTGACCGAAAGGGTGCTGATAACCCTGTAGCAGATAACTTTTCCGGGCTAGAGAATGTCCTTGATGACCCACGACCTATTGATGACAGCTTTCCTGATGAGCAACTGAATGTCATCCGTACTTCACATAGTGCAGCATGGTATGCTGATTACGCAAACTATATCGTAGCCAAATACATACCACCCAGTTTCACCTACCAGCAAAAGAAGAAATTCTTCTTTGATTTGAGACACTACTTTTGGGATGATCCTCACCTTTATAAGGAAGGAGTAGATGGTGTTATTGGACGTTGTGTGCCTGAACATGAACAGGGACAGATCCTGCAGAAGTGTCATTCTGAAGCCTACGGAGGACACCATGCTGGAGATAGAACTGCTCATAAGGTATTGCAATCAGGTTTCTATTGGCCCACTCTCTTCAAGGATGCACATAAGTTTGTCTTGTCTTGTGACAAATGTCAAAGAATAGGGAACATCAGTAAACGTCAGTAAATGCCTATGAACTATTCACTTGTCATTGAACCACTTGACGTATGGGGCTTTGATTATATGGGACCCTTCCCGAGTTCCAATGGGTATACTCACATCTTACTTGCTGTGGATTACGTCACTAAGTGGGTAGAAGCTATCCCCACTAGAAATGCTGATCACCACACCTCTATTAAGATGCTTAAAGAAGTCATTTTCCCAAGATTTGGAGTCCCTAGATATCTGATGACTGATGGCGGTTCACACTTCATTCATGGTGTTTTCCGCAAGATGCTCACTAAGTATGTTGTCAACCATAGAGTTGCATATCCTTATCATCCTCAGTCTAGTGGTCAAGTGGAGTTGAGTAATAGGAAGATCAAATTGATCCTACAAAAGACTATCAATAGATCTTGAAAGAATTGGTCTAGCAAACTTGACGATGCACTATGGGCTTATAGGACTGCTTATAAGAATCCCATGGGCATGTCGCCGTATAAAATGGTTTACGGTAAGGCCTGTCATTTACCTCTTGAGCTAGAACACAAAGCTTATTGGGCAACCAAAGAGCTCAACTTCGATTTCAAACTTGCCGGTGAGAAGCGGTTGTTTGATATCAGCTCATTAGATGAATGGAGGGGCCAGGCATATGAGAGTGCCAAGTTGTTCAAGGAAAAGGTTAAGAGATGGCACAATAAAAGAATACAAAAACGTGAGTTCAATGTAGGTGATTATGTCCTGCTATACAATTCTTGCTTAAGATTCTTCGCACGCAAGCTTCTCTCTAAATGGGAAGGCCCCTATGTTGTCGAGGAAGTATATCGTTCCGGTGCCATCAAAATCAATAACACGGAAGGTAATTTTCCTAGAGTGGTAAATGGGCAAAGAATCAAGCATTATATCTCTGGTACTCCCATAAATGTTGAGACCAATACCATCAATATCATAACTCCAGAGGAGTACATAAGGGATGTTTATCAGCCTATTTCAGACCGTGAAAACGAGGAGGTATGTGTTTCGGTAAGAAATTGGACTCCAAAACTTTTCCAGTAGGAAATTTCCTCCGTTTTGGAATTTATGGAAAAATAGAAAAATAAAAAGCAGTCTGGAGAACGCTCGAGGCGACTACAAGCTTGGTTGCCGCGGCCTCCCCCCTGGCCGCGGCAACAGGGCTTGTGGGCACCTCGTGTGCCCCCCGGACTCCGTTTTCTTGCGGGGCACTCCTTCTGGTCCAGAAAAATCATTATATATACGCCCAAGGGTTTTGATCTCCGTATCACGCAGTTTTCCTCTGTTTTCATTTCGAGCCTGTTTCTGTTGCAGATCTAGATCGTCATGACTTCCCCAAAAGCTCCTAAGGACAAGATCTTCGAGAAGGTCATCAATCCCTACCTCGCGGAAGTGTTGCAGCACCCTCAATCTATCAAGATGAGTGAGGGGATGTTGCACATCCGTGATGTTGAGGGGCCTAAGAAGACCGAAAGCATGGAGACGAGGCTCGAAGCAATGGAGCAACAAGTCTTCAAGTGCCAAGGGATGGTGGAACGTGGACTCAACGCCAACCACATGATGATCACGGAGTTCACCAACAATCACAAGATGGACGCCATTGACATTGGGAAGCACCTCTCCAGGATCTATGACAGGGTTGATCAACTCCAGGACCAGATCTATGACCTGCAGAACCAAAACTGTGAGTATGAGTATAGATTTAAATCAATACGGTTGGCTGCAGATTTGAGGATTCCGGTGACTCGTTCATCCTGCCATGATGGAGCACCTATGCCTTGGAAGACGGAGGATCAAACTCATGTTGCAACTCCACCACCATCACCACCAAAGGAAGACAACTAAGCATTGGTATGGGCAACTCCCTTGGCTTATGCCAAGCTTGGGGGAGTTGACCTGGTATCGTATCACCTTTATATCTTTTGCTTTTACCTTTGTTTTAGTTCTTTCCTTTTCAGTTTTTTATTTCTTCTCTTAGTGGAATAAGCCTTTAGTGTTTAGTTTGAGTCTTTTGCCTTGTGTCTCCCCCGATGTATTCGAGCTTGTGAGCTTTATAATAAAGAGTATCTTAGTCAAGGGATTTGCTTTGTGCCATGATCAAAAGTATGAAAAGAACGATAGCATGAAAAATCATGAGATGATCTTATGGAAAGTGATAGCTTCACATATAACAAGTATGATGATTGAAACTTGTTGAGAATAGACCAACATAGACCCCAGTCATTGTTGCAATTAATAAGAAGTAATAAGGAAAGAGAGGTTCACATATAAATATATCATCTTAGACACTTTCTATAATTGTGAGCACTCACCAAACTATTACATGCTTAGAAGTAGATGTTGGACAAGAAAGACAACATAATGAATTGTGTTTGCTTAGTTCCAAACAATGTTATATGTTTAGAGATCCCTTAGCATGTGACGATTGCTTCCACCTCATATTAGCCAAAACTCCCGCACCAAGTAGATATACTACTTGTGCATCCATAAACCTTCAACCCAGTTTTGCCATGAGAGTCCACCATACCTACCTATGGATTGAATAAGATCCCTCAAGTAAGTTGTCATTGGTGCAAGCAATAAAAATTTCTCTCTAATATGTATGATCTATTAGTGTGTGGAAAATAAGCTTTATATGAACCTGTGATGAGGAAGACATAAAAGCGACACACTGCATAATAAAGTTCTTTATCACAGGAGGCAATATAAAGTGACGTTCCTCCGCACTAAGAGGACAAGCATCCAAACATCAAAAGCGCATGACAACCTCTGCTTCCCTCTGCGAAGGGCCTATCTTGTACCTTTACTTTTTTGCCCTTGAAAGAGTCATGGTGATCTTCACCAATTCCTTTTTTTCGCCTTTATCTTGGTGAACGTCATATGCTAGGGAAAGATCTATATTCATATATCAACTTGGAGATGAGTACTTATGCTTTATTATTGTTGACTTTACCCTTGAGGTAAATGGTTGGAAGGCAAAACTATAAGCCCCTATCTTTCTCTGTGTCCAACTGAAACTTTCATACCATGAGTACTGATGTTTGCTGTGTACCCCTGGCAATTGTGCCAGAAATACTCCTACTATGGCACGTTGGTATTCCCTCGAAGCGGAAAGGGTGATGTAGCACAGCGGCGGTAAGTATTTCCCTCAGTTTGAGAACCAAGGTATCAATCCAGCGGAAGAGTATCTCACCAACCTGCACAAACGCAAAAGCTTGCACCCAACGCTATGAAGGGTTGTCAATCCCTTATAGATTGTTTGCCAAGTGAGAACTGAAAGTAACAAAGTCACAAAGCAAAGTAAAAGCGGAGTTGTAAACGATGGATGTGAATAGACCCGGGGGCCGTAGTGTTTACTAGTGGCTTCTCTCATGAAAGCAAGTAGACGGTGGGTGAACAAATTACTGCCGAGCAATTGATAGAACTGTGCAGAGTCGTGACGATATCTATGCAACGATTATTTCTATAGGCATCACGTCCGAAACAAGTAGACCGATACTTTATGCATCTACTACAATTACTCCACACATCGACCACTATCCAGCATGCATCTAGTGTACTAAGTCCATCAGAACAGAGTAACGCCTTAAGCAAGATGACATGATGTAGAGGGATAATATCAAACCAATGATAAAACCCCCATCTTTTTACCCTTGATGGCAACTGCTTGAAGTGTGCCTTGCTGCCCCTTCTGTCACTGGGAAAGGTCACCACATGGCAGAACCCAAAACCAAGCACTTCTCCCATTGCAAGAATCATAGATCTAGTTGGCCAAACAAAACCCAAGACTCACAGAGACTTATAAGGATATCAAATCATGCATATAAGAAATCAGCAAAGACTCAAATATATATCATAGATAATCTGATCACAAGTCCACAATTCATCGGATCTCGACAAACACACCGCCAAAGAAGATTACATCGGATAGATCTCCATGAAGATCATGGAGGACTTTGTATTGAAGATCCAAGAGAGAGAAAAATCCATCTAGCTACTAACTACGGACCCGTAGGTCCGAAGTCAACTACTCACGAGTCATGGGAGGGGCGATCATGATGATGAAGAAGCCCTCCACCTCCAAAGTCCCCTCCGGCAGGGCGCCGGGAAGGGTCTCCAGATGAGATCTCGCGGAAACGGAAGCTTGCAGCGGCGGAAAAGTATTTCGAGGCTCCCCTGATTTTTTGTGGAATATTTGGGAATATATAGGCGCAAAACCTAGGTTAGGAGGCGGCCAGGGAAGCCACAAGCTTGCCCACCGCCACCTCCCCCTAGTGGCGGAGTGGGACCTTGTGGGCTCCCTCGGGCCCACCTGGCTTGGCCCAAAGTCTCCCTGGACTTCTTCCGTTCGGGAAAAATCATTTCAGGGTTTTTCTTCCGTTTGGACTCCGTTCCAAAAGCATATCTGAAAAGACTCAAAAACACGGAAAAACAGGAACTCGCACTTGGCACTGAATCAATAAGTTAGTCCCCAAAAAGATATAAAAATGTACATAAAACATACAAAGAAGACAAGATAACAACGTGAAACTATCAAAAATTATAGATACGTTGGAGACGTATCAAGCATCCCCAAGCTTAACTCCTGCTCGTCCTCGAGTAGGGAAGTGACAAGAATGAATTTTTGATGCTTTCATGCTACCTAGCATAGGTGTCCTTTGTAATTCCTCTTATGTGACGTGAATGTTCAGATCCATTAGATTCAAAACAATAGTTTGCTATTGACGTGGAAACAATAATAATTCAAGCAAACTAGCAAAGTAATCATTAACTTTCAAAATAGCAAGGCCAAAAGAAAGTTATCCCTACAAAATCATATAGTCTGGCTATGCTCTATCATCATTGCACAACGAATTTAAATCATGCACAACCCCGGTATTGGCCAAGTAATTGTTTCAGACCTTTACTTTCTCAAACATTTTCAACTCTCACGCAATACATGAGCGTGAGCCATGGTTATAGCACTATATATGGTGTGGAGTATGGTGGAGGTTGCAAGACAAAAAGGAGAAGATAGTCAAATTAACTAGGCATATCAATGAGTTGTGGAGATGCTCATCAATAGATATAAATATGAGTGAGTAGGGACTGCCATACAAATGATGCACTAGAGCTACAAGTAAGTGAAAGCTCTTAAAGAAAACTAGTGGGTGTGCATCCAACTTGCTTGCTCACGAAGACCTAAGGCAACTTTTGAGGAAGCCTATCATTGGAATATACAAGCCAAGTTATATAATGAGAATTTCGCACTAGCTATATGGTGGTGACAAAATGAGAGACTCTCAATCATGAAGATCATGGTGCTCAAAATGCACGGGTGTGGAAAAAGTGGTAGCATTGTCCCTTCTCTCATTTTTTTATTTTGGTGGGCTCTTTGGCCTCTTTTTTATGGGCTTCTTTGGCCTCTTTTATTTCCTCACATGGGACAATGCTCCAATAATGATGATCATCACACTTTCAACTCAAAACTTACAGCAATTATAACTCTATATGGAATGCCTCTGGTAGTGTACCGTGGCAACGATCTAGCATGGCATAGTCATCAATGGAAACATCATGCTAGCTATCTTACGATCATGCAAAGGCAAGTAGACGTGGTGGCACATGTCATGGTAGTAGTTGCATGGCAATATATCTCGGAATGACTTTGAAAAAGCCATAGTAGGTAGGTATGGTGGCTGTTTTGAGGGAGGCTAATGGTGGGTTTTGTGCACCCCCGAAAGTTGCACGGCACTAAGAAGATAGTGATGGTGGAAGGTGAAAGTGCATCTAAACCATGGACTCAACATTAGTCATGAAGAACTCATATACTTGTTGCAAAAGTTTTATTAGTAATCGAAACAAAGCATTCAACGCATACTCCTAGGGGAAGGGTTGGTAGGTATAAACCATCGCGCGATCCCGACCGCCACGCAAAGGATGACAATCAATATACTAATCATGCTCAGATTTCATCACATAGCGGTTCACCATACGTGCATGCTACGGGAATCACTAACTTCAACACAAGTATTTCTAGATCCACAACACCTTACTAGCATGACTTCAATATTACCATAACCACAACTCAAAACTAATTGAGATGAATCAAACTTCTCCAACTATTCAATGCACATGAAGGAGGAAGTTTTCATATCCCTTTGGATAACTACCCCTTTTGAGACTACTTTCAAAGCATAGATCAACTACCAAGCCACGCACCGCTGCGCTCTAAAAGATATAAGTTAAGCACATAGAGCAAAAGTATCTAGCTCAAAAGATATAAGTGAAGCACATGTGAGCTGGATTGTCTACCAAAAGATATAAGTGAAGCTCGACAAAATCACGACGTGTGCATGTCTCTCTCTCTATGTGTGCAGAAAGGATGATTGTGACACAAGAAAAATAAAAGACTCCTATGATACAAGACTCGCCAAGCAAAAACACATAACATGTGGTGAATAAAAATATAGCCCCAAGTAACGTTACCGATGGATTGAAGACGAGAGAGGGGATGTCTTCGCGGGGCATCCCCAAGCTTAGGCTTTTACGGCATCCTTGAATCTCTTGGGGTGCCTTGGGCATCCCCAAGCTTGAGATCTTGCCACTCTTTATCTTTTTGTCCATAATAACTTCACCCAAAACTTGAAAACTTCACAACACGAAACTTAAACAGAAACTCGTGATAACATTAGTACAAGAAAGCAAACCACCACTTCCTTAGGTACTGTGGAAAACTTAAATTCTACTTGTGCTGATGTTGGGCTACTGTACTTTCAATCTTCCATGGCTAATACCTCCCTATACTATCCATATTTTCATCAAAGTAAGCAACCAACACAACAAAAACAGAATCTGTTAACAACAGACTAGTCTGTAACAATCTGTATGTTTCGTATACCTCTGGTACTTCACAAATTCTGAAAAATTACGACAGTCTCAAGAATTTGCATAGCAATCAGCAGCAAAAAGAATCAACTCAAAATATCTGACAGAACAATAATGAAAATTCTTTTCGTGAGTAGAAAGTTTCTATCTTTCCCAGCATGACCAAACGATCATCCTCAAGACTAATCATAACGGTTTTGCTTGGCACAAACGCAAAAACAAACACAAAAAACACAATCATAACAGAATTATGAAAGTGTGGAAAACACAAAACAGAAAGAAAAAAGCAAATAAAAATTTATTCATTGGGTTGCCTCCCAACAAGCGCTATCGTTTAACGCCCTTAGCTAGGCATTCAATGATGCTCTTCACAAAAGACAAGAATTGAAGCACAACGAGAGCATCCCAAAGCATTTGAAAATCACATCTAAGTCTAACATACTTCCTATGCATAGGCATTTTATAGGAAAACGGATTGTCAATACAACCAATAGTTGACATATGCAAGGAAGAAGAAAGAGACAATAGCAATCTCAACATAACGAGAGGTAATTTGGTAACATGAAAGTTTCTACCAAAATATTTTCCTCTCTCATAGAAATTACATGTGGGATCATATTCAAATTCAACAATATAGCTATCCCATAGGATATTCTTTTCATGATCCACATGCATGCAAAGTTGACGCTCTTCAAAAATAGTGGGATTATCATCAAATAAAGTCATGACTTCTCCAATCCCACTTTTAGTATTGTTGCAAATATCATATTCATCATGAGGTTTGAAAAAAAATTCAAGATCATAGGAAAGATCATTACCCCAATCATGATTATTGCAACTAGTGGACAAAGCAAAACTAGCATCCCCAAGCTTAGGGTTTTGCATATTTTTAGCATGATTGTCACTAATAGGATTTATAGTGAAACCATTTCAATCATGCTTTTCATTCAAGGAGCCCTCGTGAATCACTTCATGAATTTCTTCCTCACAATTTTCAGATTCACGCATCTTACGCAAAACTCCAAAGAAATAGGCAATTTCCCTCAACTCAATAGCAATTTGTTCCACACGAGTGGGTCTCTTAAAGAGACTAGCAAGTGGATGAGGATCCATATCACTAGATTTTCAGCAAGCGAAGATGCAAGCATATTGAGGGCACATGGCACACAAGCAAACAGAAAGCAAGCGAGAGAAAAGGGCAAAGGTGAAAGGCGAATGAAAACGACAAATGTGAAGTGGGGGGGAGGAAAACGAGAGGCAACTAGCAAAAAAATTAAATGCAAGAGAAGAGTTTGTAAGACCTATTTGGATAGATCTTGATTTCTCCTCCCCGGCAACGGCGCCAGAAATAGGCGTGTTGTCGGGAGTATATTTTTCACGATCCTCCTCGGCAAGCGATCCTCTTCCCCGGCAACGGCACCAGAAATACTTCTGATGTTTGCTGTGTACCCCTAGCAATTGTGCCAGAAATACTCCTACTACGGCACGTTGGTATTCCCTCGAAGTGGAAAGGGTGATGTAGCACATCAACGGTAAGTATTTCCCTCAGTTTGAGAACCAAGGTATCAATCCGGTGGAAGAGTATCTCACCAACCTGCACAAACACAAAAGCTTGCACCCAACGCTATGAAGGGGTTGTCAATCCCTTATAGATTGTTTGCCAAGTGAGAACTGAAAGTAACAAAGTAACAAAGCAAAGTAAAAGCAGAGTTATAAACGATGGATGTGAATAGACCCGGGGGCCGTAGTGTTTACTAGTGGCTTCTCTCATGAAAGCAAGTAGACGGTGGGTGAACAAATTACTGCCGAGCAATTGATAGAACTGTGCAGATATGTGACGATATCTATGCAATGATTATTTCTATAGGCATCACGTCCGAAACAAGTAGACCGATACTTTCTGCATCTACTACTATTACTCCACGCATCGACCGCTATCCAGCATGCATCTAGTGTATTAAGTCCATAAGAACAGAGTAACGCCATAAGCAAGATGACATGATGTAGAGGGATAATCTCAAATCAATGATAAAAAACCCATCTTTTTACCCTTGATGGTAACTGCTTGATGTGTGCCTTGCTGACCCTTCTGTCACTTGGAAAGGTCACCACATGGAAGAACCCAAAACCAAGCACTTCTCCCATTGCAAGAATCATAGATCTAGTTGGCCAAACAAAACCCAAGACCCGGAGAGACTTGCAAGGATATCAAATCATGCATATAAGAAATCAGCAAAGACTCAAATATATATCATAGGTAATCTGATGACAAGTCCACAATTCATCGGATCTCGACAAACACACCGCCAAAGAAGATTACATCGGATAGATCTCCATGAAGATCATGGAGAACTTTGTATTGAAGATCCAAGAGAGAGAAGAAGCCATCTAGCTACTAACTACGGACCCGTAGGTCTGAAGTGAACTACTCACGAGTCATTGGAGCGGCGATGATGATGATGAATAAGCCCTCCACCTCCAAAGCCCCATCCGGCAGGGCGTCGGGAAGGGTCTCCAGATGAGATCTCGCGGAAACGAAAGCTTGCGGCGGCGGAAAAGTATTTTCTAGGCTCCCCTGATTTTTTGCGGAATATTTGGGAATATATAGGTGCAAAACCTAGGTCAGGAGGCGGCCAGGGAAGCCACAAGCTTGCCCACCGCCGCCTCCCCCTGGTGGCGGAGTGGGCCCTTGTGGGCTCCATGGGGCCCACCTGGCCTGGCCCAAAGTCTCCCTGGACTTCTTCCGTTCGGAAAAAAATCATTTTGGGGTTTTTCTTCCGTTTGGACTCCGTTCCAAAATCAGATGTGAAAAGAGTCAAAAACACGGAAAAACAGGAACTGGCACTTGGCACTTAATCAATAAGTTAGTCCCCAAAAATATATAAAAAGGTACATAAAACATACAAAGACGACAAGATAACAGCGTGAAACCATCAAAAATTATAGATACGTTTGAGACGTATCAAGTACCACGTGAGTTGTAACAATCTAGGAAAACAAAAGAGATGATTGAGAATGTGGATTTTCTTTACAAGCTCTTACTTGACTCTTTCTTATGATATGATAAATTGCAATTGCTTCAATGACTATGGACTGTTGTCGGCTACTTCTCGGTAAGGTTTTTGGTTCATACTTTGCGTTGTGAAGGAATTGTTACTTTCCCATAAGAATCTTTATGATGTATTGCTGTTCTATGTGTGATCATGATGCCCTCATGTACGTATTATGTTTTATCGACACCTTCATCCCTAAACATGTGGACATGTTATGGGTCTTGGTTTTCGCTTGAGGACAAGCGAGGTCTAAGCTTGGGGGAGTTGATACGTCCATTTTGCATCATGCTTTCATGTTGATATTTATCGCTTTATGGACTGTTATTATACTTTGTGGTACCATACTTATGTCTTTTCTCTCTTATTTTGCAAGGTTTATTTGAAGAGGGAGAATATCGGCAGCTGGAATTCTGGACTGGAAAAGGAGGAAGTCTGAGTCATTTATTGCGCGCAACTCCAAATGCCCTGAAAATCAACGTGGAATTTTTTGGGAATATATAAAAAATATTTGGCGAAACAAGTGCCAGAGGGGAGCTGCCAGGGGCCCACAAGCCTGGTGGCCGCGTCCTACCCCCCTGGTCGCGGCAACAGGGCTTGTGGGCACCCTGGTGGCCCACTGGCCCCCCTCTTTTTCTATATGAAGAGTTTCGTCCAAAAAAAAACATGGTGGAGATTTTTCATGGATTCTCCGCTGCCACGAGGCGGAACTTGAGGAGAACCAATCTAGAGCTCCGGTAGGACGATCCTGTCGGGGAAACTTCTCTCCCGGAGGGGGAAATTGTCGTCATCGTCATCACCAACACTCCTCTCGTCGGAGCGGAGTCATCTCCATCAACATCTTCATCAGCACCATCTCCTCTCCAAACCCTAGTTCATCTTTTGTAACCAATCTCCATCTCGCGACTCCGATTGGTACTTGTAAGGTTGCTAGTAGTGTTGATTACTCTTTGTAGTTGATGCTAGTTGGATTACTTGGTGGAAGAGTTTATGTTCAGATCCTTGATGCTACTCATTACACCTCTAATCATGATTATTATTATGCTTTGTGAGTAGTTACTTTTGTTCCTGAGGACATGGGATAAGTCATACTAATAATAGTCATGTGAATTTGGTATTCGTTCCGTATTTTGATATGTTGTATGTTGTCTTTGACTCTAGTGGTGTTATGTGAACGTCGACTACGTAACACTTCACCATATTTGGGCCTAGAGGAAGTCATTGGGGAGTAGTAAGTAGATGATGGGTTGCTAGAGTGACAGAAGCTTAAACCCCAGTCTATGCGTTGCTTCGTAAGGGGCTGATTTGGATCCACTAGTTTAATGCTATGGTTAGACGTTGTCTTAATTCTTCTTTCGTAGTTGCGGATGCTTGTGAGAGGGGCTAATCATAAGTGGGATTCTTGTCCAAGTAAGGGCAGTACCCAAGCGCCGATCCACCCACATATCAAACTATCAAAGTAACGAACGCGAATCATATGAACATGATGAAACTAGCATGATAGAAATTCCCGTGTGTCCTAGGGAGCGTTTTTCCTCCTATAAGACTTTGTTCAGGCTTGTCCCTTGCTACAAAAGGGATTGGTCCACTTTGCTGCACCGTTGCTACTACTTGTTACTTGTTACTTTGCACCTGCTACGTTTCTGTTGGGGAACGTCGCATGGGAAACAAAAATTTTCCTACGCGCAAGAAGACCTATCATGGTGATGTCCATCTACGAGAGGGGATGAGTGATCTACGTACCCTTGTAGATCGTACAGCAGAAGCATTAGTGAACGCGGTTGATGTAGTGGAACGTCCTCACGTCCCTCGATCCGCCCCGCGAACAATCCCGGGATCAGTCCCACGATCTAGTACCGAACGGACGGCACCTCCGCGTTTAGCACACGTACAGCTCGACGATGATCTCGGCCTTCTTGATCCAGCAAGAGAGACGGAGAGGTAGAAGAGTTCTCCGGCAGCGTGACGGCGCTCCGGAGGTTGGTGATGACCTTGTCTCAGTAGGGCTCCGCCCGAGCTCCGCAGAAACGCGATCTAGAGGAAAAACCGTGGAGGTATGTGGTCGGGCTGCCGTGGAAAAGTCGTCTCAAATCAACCCTAAAACCTCCGTATATATAGGTGGGAGGGAGGGGAGGAGGCAGCCTCAAAACCTAAAGGTTTGGCCGAAATTGGAGGTGGAGGAGTCCTACTCCAATCCTACTTGGAGTAGGATTCCACCTTCCCACTTGGAAACTCTTTCCACCTTGTGTTTTTTCCTTCTCAAACCTTATGGGCCTTAGTGGGAACTTATTCCAGCCCACTAGGGGCTGGTTTATCTCTTCCCATAGCCCATGAGACCCCTTGGGGCGTGACACCCCTCCCGATGGTCCCCGGCACCCCTCCCGGCACTCCCGGTACACTACCGATGAGCCCGAAACTTTTCTGGTAATGCATGAAAACCTTCCGGTAACCAAATGAGGTCATCCTATATATCAATCTTCGTTTCCGGACCATTCCGGAAATCGTCGTGACGTCCGTGATCTCATCTGGGACTCCGAAAAACATTCGGTAACCAACCATATAACTCAAATACGCATAAAACAACGTCGAACCTTAAGTGTGCAGACCCTGCGGGTTCGAGAACTATGTAGACATGACCCGAGAGACTCCTCGGTCAATATCCAATAGCGGGACCTGGATGCCCATATTGGATCCTACATATTCTACGAAGATCTTATCGTTTGAATCTCAGTGCCAAGGATTCATATAATCCCGTATGTCATTCCCTTTGTCCTTTGGTATGTTACTTGCCCGAGATTCGATCGTTAGTATCCGCATACCTATTTCAATCTCGTTTACCGGCAAGTCTCTTTACTCGTTCCGTAATACAAGATCCCGCAACTTACATTAAGTTACATTGCTTGCAAGGCTTGTGTGTGATGTTGTATTACCGAGTGGGCCCCGAGATACCTCTCCGTCACAAGGAGTGACAAATCCCAGTCTCGATCCATACTAACTCAACGAACACCTTCGGAGATACCTGTAGAGCATCTTTATAGTCACCCAGTTACGTTGCGACGTTTGATACACACAAAGCATTCCTCCGGTGTACGTGAGTTATATGATCTCATGGTCATAGGAACAAATACTTGACACGCAGAAAACAGTAGCAACAAAATGACACGATCAACATGCTACGTCTATTAGTTTGGGTCTAGTCCATCACATGATTCTCCTAATGATGTGATCCCGTTATCAAGTGACAACACTTGCCTATGGCCAGGAAACCTTGACCATCTTTGATCAACGAGCTAGTCAACTAGAGGCTTACTAGGGACAGTGTTTTGTCTATGTATCCACACAAGTATTGTGTTTCCAATCAATACAATTATAGCATGGATAATAAACGATTATCATGAACTAAGAAATATAATAATAACTAATTTATTATTGCCTCTAGGGCATATTTCCAACAGTCTCCCACTTGCACTAGAGTCAATAATCTAGTTCACATCACCATGTGATTCCAACGAATCCAACACCCATATAGTTATGGGGTCTGATCACGTCTTGCTCGTGAGAGAGGTTTTAGTCAACGGTTCTGAAACTTTCAGATTCGTGCGTTCTTTACAAATCTTTATGTCATCTTATAGATGCTGCTACTACGTGCTATTCGAAAATGCTCCAAATATCTACTCTACTATACGAATCCGTTTCACTACTCATAGTTACCCGGATTAGTGTCAAAGCTTGCATTGACGTAACCCTTTACGACAAACTCTTTAACCACCTCCATAATCGAGAAAAATTCCTTAGTCCATTAGTTACTAAGGATAAATTTCGACCACTGCTAGTGATTCAATCATGGATAACTCTGTGTACCTCTCAACATACTTTGAGTCAAGGCACACTTCAGGTGCGGTACACAGCATGGCATACTTTAGATTCTACGGCTAAGGCATAGAAGACGACCTTCGTCTATTCTCTTTATTCTGCCGTGGTCGGGTTTTGAGTCTTACTCAAATTCACACCTCACAACGCAACCAAGAACTCCTTCTTTGCTGGTCTATTTTGAACTCTTTCAAAAACTTGTCAAGGCATGCATCTTGTTGAAACTTCTATTAAGCGCTTTCGATCTATCTCCATAGATCTTTGATGCTCAACGTTCAAGTAGCGTAATCCATGTACTCCTTTGAAAATTTCTTTCAAACAACCTTGTATGCTTTAAAGAAATTCTACATTACTTCTGATCCACAATATGTCAACCACATATACCTATCAGAAATTCTATAGTGCTCCCACTCACTTCTTTGGAAATACAAGTTTCTCATAAACCTTGTACAAACCCAAAATCTTTGATCATCTCATCAAAGTGTATATTCCAACTCCGAGATGCTTGCACCAGTCCATTGAAGGATCACTGGAGCTTGCATACTTGCTAGTATCTTTAGGATCGACAAAACCTTCTGGTTGTATCACATACAATGTTTGCTCAAGGAAACCGTCGAGAAAACAATGTTTTGACATCCTACGTGCAATATTTCGTAAATAATGCATCAACAACTAACATAATTCTAACAGACTTTTAGCATCGCTACGAGTGAGAAAGTCTCATCATAGTCAACTGTTTGATCTTATCAAAAACATCTTTGCGACAAGTCGAGCTTTTCTTAATAGTGACTTATCACCATCATCGTCTGTCTTCTTTTAAAGATCCATTTTTTACTCAATAGTCCTATGACCATCAAGTAGTTCTACCAAAGTATACACTTTGTTTTCACACATGGATCCTCTCTCGGATTTCATGGCTTCCAGCCATTTGTCGGAATCTGGGCCCACCATCGCTTTCTCCATAACTCGTAGGTTCACTGTTGCTCAACAACATGACCTCCAAGATAGGGTTACCGTACTACTCTGCAGCAGTACGCGACCTTGTCGACCTACGAGGTTTGTAGTAACTTGATTTGAAGCTCAATGATCATCATCATCAGCTTCCACTTCAATTGGTGTAGGCGCCACATGAACAACTTCCTACGCCCTGCTACACACTGGTTGAAGTGATGGTTCAATAACCTCATTAAGTTCTACTACCCTCCCACTCAATTCTTTCGAGAGAAACCTTTCCTCGAGAAGGGATCCGTTTCTAGAAACAAACACTTTGCTTTCGGATCTGAGATAGGAGATGTACCCAACTGTTTTGGATATCCTATGAAGATGCATTTATCCGCTTTGGGTTCGAGCTTATCAGACTGAAACTTTTTCACATAAGTGTCGAAACCCCAAACTTTCAAGAAACGACAGTCTAGATTTCTCTAAACCTCAGTCTATACTGTGTCATCTCAATGGAAATATGCGGTGCCCTATTTAAAGTGAGTGCGGTTGTCTCTAATGCATAACCCATAAACGATAGTGGTAATTCGATAAGAGACATCATAGTATGCACCATACCAAATAGTGCGTGGCTATGACGTTCAGACACATCATCACACTATGATGTTCCAGGTGGCATGAACTGCGAAACAATTTCCACATTGTCTTAACTGTGTACCAAAACTCGTAACTCAGATATTCATTTCCATGATCATATCGTAGACAGTTTATCCTCTTGTTACGACGAACTTCACTCTGAAACGGAATTGAACTTTTCAACATTTTAGACTTGTGATTCATTAAGTAAATACTCCTATATCTACTCAAATCATGAGTGAAGTAAGAACATAATGATATCCACTGCGTGCCTCAGCACCCATTGGACTGCATACATCAAAATGTATCACTTCCAACAAGTTACTATCTTATTTCATCTCAATGAAAACAAGGCCTTGCTCATGTGGTATGATTCGCATGTCACTAGTGATTCGAAATCATGTGAGTACAAAGATCCATCAGCATGGAGCCTCTTCATGCAATTTATACTAACATGACTCAAGCGGCAGTGCCACAAGTAAGTGGTACTATCATCATCAACTCGTATCTTTTGGCACCAATATCATGAACATGTGTAACACTACGATCGAGATTCAATAAACCATTGATGGTGATTATTCAAGAAAATAGAGTAACCATTATTCTCTTTAAATGAATAATCGTATTGCCATAAACACGATCCAATCATGTTCATGCTTAACGCAAGCACGAAATAACAATTATTTAGGTTTAACACCAATCCCGATGGTAGAGGGAGCGTGCGACGTTTGATCATATCATTCTTGGAAACACTTCCAACACGTATCGTCACCTCGCCTTTAGCTAGTCTCCGTTTATGCCGTAGCTTTCATTTCGCGTCACTAATCACTTAGCAACCGAACCGGTATCCAATACCCTCGTGCTACTAGGAGTACTAGTAAAGTACACATCAACATCATGTATATCAAAAACACTTCTTTTGACTTTTGCCAGCCTTCTTATCTACCAAGTATCTTGAGTTGCTCCGCCTCAGTGATTGTTCCCCTCATTACAGAAGCACTTAGTCTCGGGTTTGGGTTTAATCTTGGGTCTCTTCATTAGTGCAGCAACTGTTTTGCCGTTTCACGAAGTATCCCTTCTAGCCCTTGCCTTTCTTGAAACTTAGTGGTTTTACAAACCATCAACTATTGATGCTCCTTCTTGATTTCTACTTTCGCAGTGTCAAACATCGCGAATCGCTCAAGGATCATTGTATGTATCCTTGATATGTTATAGTTCATCACGAAGCTCTCACAGCTTGGTGGCAGTGACTTTGGAGAACTATCACTATCTCATCTGGAAGATTAACTCCCACTTGATTCAAGCGATTGTCGTACTCAGACAATATGAGCACATGCTCAATGATTGAGCCTTTTCTCCTATGCTTTGTGGACAAAGAATCTTGTCGGAGGTGTCGTACCTCTTAACAAGGGCACAAGCATGAAATCACAATTTCATCTCTTTAGAACATCACTTATGTTCCGTGACGTTTTACAACGTTTTAGGCGCCTTGCTTCTAAGCCATTAAGTATTTTCGTACAAAACTATCATGTAGTCATCAGAAACGTGTATGTGGGATGTTCACAGCATCCACAGACGACGCTCGAGGTGCAGCACACCGAGTGGTGCATTAAGGACATAAGCCTTCTGTGTAGCAACGAGGACAATCCTCGGTTTTACAGACTCAGTCTGCAAAGTTTGCTACTATCAACTTTCAACTAAATTTTCTCTACGAACATATAAAACAGTAGAGCTATAGCGCAAGCTACATCGTAATTCGCAAAGACCATTAGACTATGTTCATGACAATTAGTTCAATTAATCATATTACTTAAGAACTCCCACTCAAAAAGTACATCTCTCTAGTCATTTGAGTGGTACATGATCCAAATCCACTATCTCAAGTCCGATCATCACGTGAGTCGAGAATAGTTTCAGTGGTAAGCATCTCTATGCTAATCATATCAACTATACGATTCATGCTCGACCTTTCGGTCTCATGTGTTCCGAGGCCATGTCTGCACATGCTAGGCTCGTCAAGCTTAACCCGAGTGTTCCGCGTGCGCAACTGTTTTGCACCCGTTGTATGTGAACGTTGAGTCTATCACACCCGATCATCACGTGGTGTCTCGAAACGACGAACTGTAGCAACGGTGCACGGTCGGGGAGAACACAATTTCGTCTTGAAATTTTAGTGAGAGATCACCTCATAATGCTACCGTCGTTCTAAGCAAAATAAGGTGCATAAAAGGATTAACATCACATGCAATTCATAAGTGACATGATATGGTCATCATCACGTGCTTCTTGATCTCCATCACCAAAGCACCGGCACGATCTTCTTGTCACCGGCGCCACATCATGATCTCCATCAACGTGTCGCCATCGGGGTTGTCATGCTACTCATGCTATTACTACTAAAGCTACATCCTAGATAAATAGTAAACGCATCTGCAAGCACAAACATTAGTATAAAGACAACCCTATGGCTCCTGCCGGTTGCCGTACCATCGACGTGCAAGTCGATATTATCTATTACAACATGATCATCTCATACATCCAATATATCACATCACATCGTTGGCCATATCACATCACAAGCATACCCTGCAAAAACAAGTTAGACGTCCTCTAATTTTGTTGTTGCATGTTTTACGTGGTGACCATGGGTATCTAGTAGGATCGCATCTTACTTACGCAAACACCACAACGGAGATATATGAGTTGCTATTTAACCTCATCCAAGGACCTCCTCGGTCAAATCCGATTCAACTAAAGTTGGAGAAACCGACACTTGACAGTCATCTTTGAGCAACGGGGTTACTCGTAGCGATGAAACCAGTCTCTCGTAAGCATACGAGTAATGTCGGTCCAAGCCGCTTCAATCCAACAATACCGCGGAATCAAGAAAAGACTAAGGAGGGCAGCAAAACGCACATCACCGCCCATAAAAACTTTTGTGTTCTACTCGAGAAGACATCTACGCATGAACCTAGCTCATGATGCCACTGTTGGGGAACGTTGCATGGGAAACAAAAATTTTCCTACGCGCACGAAGACCTATCATGGTGATGTCCATCTACGAGAGGGGATGAGTGATCTACGTACCCTTGTAGATCGTACAGCAGAAGCGTTAGTGAACGCGGTTGATGTAGTGGAACGTCCTCACGTCCCTCGATCCGCCCCGCGAACAATCCCGCGATCAGTCCCACGATCTAGTACCGAACGGACGACACCTCCGCGTTTACCACACGTACAGCTCGACGATGATCTCGGCCTTCTTGATCCAGCAAGAGAGACGAAGAGGTAAGAGTTCTCCGGCAGCGTGACGGCGCTCCGGAGGTTGGTGATGACCTTGTCTCAGCAGGGCTCCGCCCGAGCTCCGCAGAAACGCGATCTAGAGGAAAAACCGTGGAGGTATGTGGTCGGGCTGCCGTGGAAAAGTCGTCTCAAATCAGCCCTAAAACCTCCGTATATATAGGTGGGAGGGAGGGGAGGAGGCAGCCTCAAAACCTAAAGGTTTGGCCGAAATTGGAGGTGGAGGAGTCCTACTCCAATCCTACTTGGAGTAGGATTCCACCTTCCCACTTGGAAACTCTTTCCACCTTGTGTTTTTTCCTTCTCAAACCTTATGGGCCTTAGTGGGAACTTATTCCAGGCCACTAGGGGCTGGTTTATCTCTTCCCATAGCCCATGAGACCCCTTGGGGCGTGACACCCCTCCCGATGGTCCCCGGCACCCCTCCCGGCACTCCCGGTACACTACCGATGAGCCCGAAACTTTTCCGGTAATGCACGAAAACCTTCCGGTAACCAAATGAGGTCATCCTATATATCAATCTTCGTTTCCGGACCATTCCAGAAACCCTCGTGACGTCCGTGATCTCATCCGGGACTCCGAAAAACATTCGGTAACCAACCATATAACTCAAATACGCATAAAACAACGTCGAACCTTAAGTGTGCAGACCCTGCGGGTTCGAGAACTATGTAGACATGACCCGAGAGACTCCTCGGTCAATATCCAATAGCGGGACCTGGATGCCCATATTGGATCCTACATATTCTACGAAGATCTTATCGTTTGAACCTCAGTGCCAAGGATTCATATAATCCCGTATGTCATTCCCTTTGTCCTTCGGTATGTTACTTGCCCGAGATTCGATCGTTAGTATCCGCATACCTATTTCAATCTCGTTTACCGGCAAGTCTCTTTACTCGTTCCATAATACAAGATCCCGCAACTTACATGAAGTTACATTGCTTGCAAGGCTTGTGTGTGATGTTGTATTACCGAGTGGGCCCCGAGATACCTCTCCGTCACACGGAGTGACAAATCCTAGTCTCGATCTATACTAACTCAACGAACACCTTCGGAGATACCTGTAGAGCATCTTTATAGTCACCCAGTTACGTTGCGACGTTTGATACACACAAAGCATTCCTCCGGTGTCCGTGAGTTATATGATCTCATGGTCATAGGAACAAATACTTGACACGCAGAAAACAGTAGCAACAAAATGACACGATCAACATGCTACGTCTATTAGTTTGGGTCTAGTCCATCACATGATTCTCCTAATGATGTGATCCCGTTATCAAGTGACAACACTTGCCTATGGCCAGGAAACCTTGACCATCTTTGATCAACGAGCTAGTTAACTAGAGGCTTACTAGGGACAGTGTTTTGTCTATGTATCCACACAAGTATTGTGTTTCCAATCAATACAATTATAGCATGGATAATAAACGATTATCATGAACTAAGAAATATAATAATAACTAATTTATTATTGCCTCTAGGGCATATTTCCAACAGTTTCACCTCACTTCACCATCACTTGTTACCGCTACTTTCAGTGCTTGCAGTTATTACCTTGCTGAAAACCGTTTATCAGAGCCTTATGCTCCTCGTTGGGTTCGACACACTTACTTATCAAAAGGACTACGATTGATCCCCTATACTAGTGGGTCATCACTGGGGTACGTCGCTCAGTCCGCCACCCGGTAGCCGTCGGGTTGATTCTAAGAGCTCCTTCACGGTTGTGCCAGCGGGCTCCCTCACGAGGCGCGACTCTCGCACAACTACTGGGGTAGGCTCTGGGACCGGTTTGCCCCCTTCGATGATGGCAGCTCCGCCGGGATAGGAGGACAATGCTGAAGGTTCGATGGTCGAGATGGTTGCGGCTTCCCTGGCGGCGTGCGTTGGGCAGCGGCCACGCCGCTCTCAATCTGCCGAACTGCGCTTGCATGGAGGCTCGAGCGCTGCGGGTCATCGCGCGGCGCAAGAGGTCTTCATCTCTCCTTTGGATGAGGTGCTCGCTGCGGCTGGCGCTACGAATCACGGGCAGCAGGCCTCCCTGTTTTCTCAGGAAACAGCGCAGCGCAGGATTTTGTTGCCGCCCCATGCCCATCCTGCTTTTGAGGAGACGCTGCTGCAAGTGCCTGAGGATGCGCATGCTGGGAATCAGTTTGGGGGTGCCAGCATCCCAGGTATGCTGGGAGACGGTTGCAATTATCAGGGGTGGTTCAGCATGGGCAGTTGGATTCCTGGAACATGAGGATACATGCCATTGGCGTGCACTAGGATCATGCTGGGAGCCACGTTGATTGGGGTCGGTGTGTTCATGAATTGCTATCCGCCCCGGTCCCGTGGTCTATCTGGGCTCCACCACCTCCTGCTGGGCATTTGCAGGAGGATTCTGAGGCTGTCGTGCCACCAATGCACTATGCGGGTGCGAAGGATGTCCTTTCCGGACCAGGAGTGCAACTACAGCCTGACCCGCTAGCATAGGAAGCAAGAGCAAGATCGGCGCTCATGGAGGCCAACCTATGTGGAAAGGGTCTTTTGTCTGCAGTCACAAACAGTGTTTTAGGCCTTCACCTGGACGAGCAACAACAGTTCCTGTCGCAGTTGATCGCTGCCATGCCCCCGTCTCTGCTTGGTGCACCACCATCCTCTGCTGCAAAGGTCTCTACAGCTACCACAATCAAGAAGAAAGTCATGGATCCCTTCAGCCGCAGGACCGCAGCCAACACTGCTTTGCGCCCTTCAATGACGTCCACGCGTCGCACGCAGGCGCGGGTGTGCAAAGCCCTGGGATTGATTTCTAGTGAGGAGCAGTTTACGGATGCCACACTGCAGGATTACCTTGCCTTCTTTAAGGACCCGATGTCGTTGGCTCGGGCAGAAAGGTTGGGTCAGCTTGCAGGTCTGGCATCGCCAGCCTTAATTCAGCTTCCGGACTACGACTTGCACGCGATTTTGGAAGAAGGGATGGCTAGGGCGGCCTAGATAGTTCTGAGCTATTCGCCCCAGGTTGTTGCACTTAGTTTCCCAAATGATTAAACCATTCAGGTTTCGGTTGCCTTACATGCTATGGGGTAGCCAGCAGTCACTAGTGGTCTCTGTCCTTCTGCCGTATTGGCCTTTGGCACGCGCTGGTTACGCTTGTCGGTGTACATTCTGTGGCGCTAGCCTGGTAGGTGCCTTTTCCTTTCTCTTAGAGTCGGTACGCGCTGGTTGCGCCTGCCTTGTATCTGCAGTTTTTCCTCCTGCTTCACGTGTTTTCCGTTTGGTACGTGCCGGTGGCGCCTGCCATGTATTTGCCTGCTATCCTTCGGGTGTTGTTTATCAGTATTTTAATGAATGAAAACCTTGTGTTGTTAAACTGGAATGTGCGCGGTCTTAATGATCCCGCAAGAAGATTGGTAGTCAAGGAATTTGTGAACAGATGCCATTGCTCGGTGTTGTGCCTGCAGGAAACTAAGCTAAGCTGCTTTACAAAATCTCACAGGGCGGAGCTAGGCGGCCCGGGGCTTCGTGGATCGGCTGTCCTGCCTGCCATTGGGACTAGACGAGGAATTCTTATACTTTGGGACGAGAGCAAGGTTGATGCTGCCTTGGTTAGCTCTGGGGAATTCACCATCACGGTTAGATTGGTGCCTCGACTTGGGCAACAACAGCCATGGTATCTTACAGCTGTGTACGGGCCGGCGGACGAGGAACGTAAACAGGGGTTCTTGGATGAGATTGACAGCATTCACGCCAATATGAATGGCGCGTGGCTCATTGTGGGGGACTTGAACCTGATCAGAGACCCAGCAGACAAGAAGAACAACCGAGTTAATGGGAGATGGATGTCCAAATTCAGAACAGCCTTGAACTCCTCTTGTCTGCGAGAAATTACGCTTGTTGGTCGCCGCTTCACTTGGTCCAATGAGCAGTCACCACCAATGTTGGTTAGGATGGACAGGGCTTTTTGTAATGTGGACTGGGAGCTTCATTTCCAGGCTGCTAAGCTGCTCCCACAGGCTACTGCCATGTCCGATCATTGTTCGTTGCTTCTAGTCAATGATGCTCCGCTAAGAAAACCAAGGAGATTTTGGTTCGAGGAGTACTGGAGATTTATTTCTGGCTTTAAGGAAGTGGTGATGGCCGCTTGGCACATGCCGGTGCGCAACGTTGACTCCACTAGTGCTTTCAATATCAAGTTGCGTCGAGCAGGCAAGGTTCTGTCAACCTGGAGTAAGAGCACAGTGGGTTGTATCCACTCCCAGTTCGATCTGGTGCATGAGCTAACAACCCGTCTAGATAACACGCAAGAGGGAAGACACTTGACGACCAAGGAGACAGCCCTACGTTCCACCCTCAAGTCTAGGCATCTGGGGCTAGCTATGCTTGTTCGTATCAAGCAAAAGCAAAGGGCACGCGTACGTTGGTTGCACGCCACGGATGGAAGCTCTAAGTTCTTCAACATCAAAGCAAACAGCAGATCCAAGAAGAACCATATTCACTCGCTTTTGGCGGAGGATGGATCGCTAGTGGCGCAACAGGAACAAATTCTTGGGTTGGTACAGGAACACTTTGAGGGTATTACGGGTCGTTCGGCAAACACATCTCCTACGATCAATTGGGAGAGACTTGGCCTGTCACGACACAATCTACAGGACCTCGAGGCCCCTTTCACGGTGGCCGAGATCAAGGAGGCGGTCTGGGACTTGCCCACAGACAAGGCACCAGGGCCTGATGGCTTTTCATGTTGCTTCTATCGTTCTTGCTGGGATATCATCAGGGCCGACATATTGCTTGCCTTTCAGCGGCTCTTTGACCTCAACACCAGATCCCTACATCGCTGTAGTGACTCACTGGTGGTCTTGATCCCAAAGAAGCTGAACCCGGTGCGCGTCGGGGATTTCAGACCCATTAGCCTGACACACAACTTAGTCAAAATCTTCATGAAGTTGCTTGCGCATCGGCTTGCGCTGCAGCTTGGTGGTCTTATCAGTACCTGTCAGAGCGCCTTCATCAGGGGCAGGTGCATTCAGGACAATTTCATGTACGTGCAGGGTCTGGCACGCCATTTCCATCGGTCACGTACGCCGGCTGTTCTTCTAAAGCTAGACATTGTTAAGGCATTCGACTCTGTCTCATGGTCCTATCTGCTGTACATGTTGGAAGCTAGAGGGTTCGGTACTCGTTGGCGAGATTGGATGGCCATGGTGTGGGCCGGCCTCCTCGTCCTCTCAGGTTCTCGTCAATGGCGTGCCAACAAGCAGAATTTGGCACAAGCGAGGCCTCCGCCAGGGTGACTCCCTCTCACCATATTTGTTTATTCTGGCGATGGAGCCGCTCACGAGGTTGCTGGACATGGCCACTGCCAACGACCACTTGTTCAAGTTGCGGGGCCGGAAGGCTGTTTTTTGAACGTCCCTCTACGCCGACGATGTGGCCCTCTTTGTTAACCCTTGTAGGGAGGATCTGCGGATGATTGGTCAAATTCTGGAATCCTTCGGGGCGGCTACAGGGCTACGGACGAACTTCTCCAAGAGTGCAGCAATGCCCATCCGATGCGTAGGTTTGAACAGTAGTGAGGTGCTCCGGTCGGTTTCTATTCAATTGGTGCAGTTTCCCTCGAGCTATTTGGGGATGCCGCTATCTCTTCGGTCGCTTAAAAGGTCAGACTACGACAAATTCACTGCATCTTTTGATGGGAAGCTGGCGGGTTGGATGGGGACTCTTTGTCCAAAGATGGTCAGCTTGCCTTAGCCCGCTGTGTTCTGGCTGCCCTCCCGGTATACATGATCTCGGTTCATCCATTCCCAAAATGGCTGCTACAATGGATTGACAAGCGCATGCGGGCCTGGTCTGGCAAGGTACGGAAACATGCAACAGTGGTCACTGTAGAGTTAACTGGCTACAGGTTTGCAAGCCGCTGCACCTGGGAGGTATGGGTATTCCCAACATGCAGTTGTTCGGGACAGCTCTACGCCTTCGTTGGCTTTGGTCTCGCTCAGACAATCCTGCTAGGTCGTGGTCCGGGATGATTGTGCCTTGCTCTGATAGGGAAGTTTCAATCTTCGCCTCAACAACGCATGTAACAGTGGGTGATGGTAACATGTCGCTTTTCTGGTACGATTCCTGGATGGATGGCTTGGCGCCGAGAGACCTGGCTCCAAGCCTTTTTGCTGCTTCAACCAGGAAAATGAGAACGGTTGCGGGAGCCATTGCGAGCATGGCATGGCTCTCGGACCTCGCAACCACTTTCAAAGATGAGATGCTAGATGAGCTGATTGAGCTCGCTGGGAGGTTGCAGCATGTTGTTCTCAGAGCAGGCGTTAGTGATGAGGTCACCTGGAAGCTATCTCGTGATGGGAAATACGCGGCCAGATCGGCATACAATATGATGTTCTCGGCCCAGGTGGCCACTCCTTTCATCGACCTAATCTGGCGAGTCTGTGCTCCTCTTAAGTGCAGATTTTTCATTTGGACAACAATGCTTAGCAGGGTGCTCACTGCGGACGTGCTTATGCTGAGAGGTTGGGACAACAATTACTTCTGTCATATGTGTAGAAGGAATCTGGAGACAGTCAGTCATCTGCTCGGGGAATGCCCATGGTCCAAAAAAAATTGGGAGCTAGTATCATCCTGGACAACCTTTCATCCTTTTCGACCGGAGGTTTGGAGGGATAGCGTACCGCTGCTCGTATGGTTTGAGGAGCTAGCGTGCACGATGCCGAAGCGCGAGAGAAAATCCATGAAGTCTGCGGCTATGCTCACTTGCTGGACTATATGGGGAGAACAGAACATGAGGATTTTTGAGAAGAAAGATAGGTCGGTGTCGCCTGTGATGGTGATGCTCAGGGATGAAGCATCCATTTGGAAGTTGGCGGGATGCCCGATCACCTTCGATTCGGGCTGAGCCAGGATAGTTTCTTTTCTGTAAGCCGGTTGTGCAAAGCTCTAACCGGGTAGCAGCTTCACCTTTCTTTGGGGTGTAGTTTTTCTTTTTTATTCTCTTCCTCTTCCTATTTTTCTCTTCCTGTAATCTTACTGTTGCCCATGGCATCCCTTCTGCAATAGAATCTTAGCAGCTCTCCTGCTAACTTCCAAAAAAAAGAGCTCCTGGCCCTGAGTGGGAGCTCCCGATCTCGTGGTCTTTCCCCGCTTACCCAAACTCACGTGGACCAGTGCAGCGCCCAAGGCCGAGGTCGCACTGCCAAGCTGACTCGAGAGGAGATGCCACATCGATGATGATTGACGACAGGGAAAATGTAAAATTGAGCAGTGGTGGCGGCGCCGATTTCTCGCGTATCCGAGCACATGTCGAAAGGATATCGCAAGGAGAAGTTGCGGCGACATGTGAGGCATGTCGTGATGCGACAACGACGTAAAGCGGCGCAATAGTGGTGCAAGAGGTGGGGCGGTGCAGAGAGATAGATAGAGGGAGGGGTGAGGGAACTATGCATGCGACCTCTAAAAAAATGAGGCTCAGAGCCCTAAATCAATAGACCCAAAACCGGACGTTCATAATTTCTATCTTTAGAGGCGTTTTTATGATTTGGTCTTTGAAATCGATCAAATTATGCGGACCGTGTGATTATAGTGCATCAGTTAGATTAGGCTGTTTTTTACATGGAAATGGAAAATCCATTACCCAGAGTGTGCAACAATATCGCTAGGGAGGTTAGTGCATGTACAATGGGATGACGTGAGCCTTCAATTAGAGTTGCCACGTTGATTTTTGCTTAGTCGAAGGAGAGAGAATGAAGAGAAATAAGTTTTCCTTCTCTTATCTAAGTAATGATATGAAATAAGAGAAAATTATTTTCTCCGTTGTACAATATGTTTTCTCTTAGACACATAAATTCCTACCAAAAATAATTAATTCTCACTAATTGCTAGGGATGACAATAAGAGATAATGCATTCTATAATTTATAGCTTTTACCTTCTCTACATGACATTCTATCATCGTAAATGCCCGCTATTTTGCGTGCCAACATTTCACAACATGCAGTTCTTTTCTTGTAGTGGAAAATGAAGGTTTTTCTGAACCCTTTCATTGGTCAAAGCGGGCCATGGATCCTGTCGTGGTCGAGGCCCAGGCGAGGCGACGCTCGTAGCCCAAGTCTTCTCTTTTCCGTCTCAGGGACACTTCCTAGTCACGCGCGGTAACCCTAGCTAGCGGCCGCCGCCCACCAAATTCCAAAAGAGAAGGGGAACACTTGCGCGGCGCCTGTCGCATCTGCTTACTTGCCGCCGGTTGGTGACCAGGGTCGCCTTCGCGTCCACAATGCCTCCGGTACGTCTGTTTCTTCTCTACCTCTCTCTCTCCGGCCAAATGGCTAATTCGCAGCACTGTCGTTTCCCGTAAGGATCGATGCAGATGTGCATATGTACAGTGAATGGTGTCTTACATACATACAGTAGTAGTATAGCTTTGCAGCGTGCCCTTCAATGCTCCTCCCCTTCAATGAAATCCTGCACCCCATGGTCGTACATATATAGTACTCCCTCCGTTCCTAAATATTAGTAGATATATATTTTTTTTGGAAAAAATAATCGCCCTTCAGTGAAATCCTGCAGCCCATTAACTCCAACTTGATGTGCAATGCAATGTCACCCCAAAAAAAATTGAGCTTGTATAACCCTGCTGCATCTTTATTTCAATTCTTACAAGAGTACTTACCGAGGGGAGTTTACTCTTTGACAGTATGATCTGACAGGAAAATTTATAGTAGGGTTCACTCGGGGTATCTTTGTTAGTTAAGTGTTTGGACTTGGGTCTTATACTCAACCAAATATAGATTGTTCTGCCCCATAGGGATCTGCACCAAACATTTAATGCCTACAAGTGCATGTTTCAATCCTTTTCAGGTTCACGTAAACCCTGTAGAAGCTCTTAATCTGTTCGAAGATGCACAAAAGTGTATGGTGAGAATCAGTGAAAAGGTTGGGAAGGAGGAGCAACCTGCCGGGAATGGATATGTGGTTTATTGCAACGAGGACTTCACGGTTGTAACTGCGCATCCCTCCTACGAATTTCAGTCCCTTCGTAACGGGAAAATTATCCACGGTCAAGTACCGACAGTGACCTTCTGTGATGGAGCCAGAGCAACTGACACAATGTTCATCAAGATGCACCACTACGTCAATCTCATCCTGGCAAAAATCCCTCACGGTGACTGGGAAGTGGCTCAACCTGGCAAACTAAGTTACCACAGTCGTGATGTACTGCTCTCGGTGACCTCATTATACAACAAGATGGTCCCTTTCATCGGCCGGGTCATGTAGGTTCAGAATCGCTTACATGTTTCTGCATGTACTGTCTATTTCCAGTCTGTTTTTAATCAGCTAAACTTGTGTTGCAGTTCTCCACGAGCTACTGCTGTCGATAGAAAAGGCGAAGAAATTCCTTCATCTACAAATACTTTCACCTTCGATCTTCCAATGGCAGGGTCAGTAAGGGAAAAGGAGAAGGTTGGTTTTGAAAATGAGTTTATAAGCTCTTGAAAAATCAAGTTCTTGGGTCCCCGGTCTTGAACCTCCGCCGGAAGATGGTTGGCTTCGTTGATCGATGTGGAATCAAATTTCAAGTCAAGTTCGGCAGGAGATCTGAGGAGCTGGAATCTGTGATACATGGATGGCTCGCTGGGAGAGACTGGGAGGTAAGTTTTTCCCCCTGTTGACCTCTTACTTGCTTATTCATATTAGGTTGAACTCTACAGAGCCATATCTTTTCCAAATGCCAATTTTAAGGGAAGTGCAACTTTCTGAATTCGTATTCCTTCTAGCAGTTCATGATGGTAGATGTTTTTCTTTCATTTATGTTTACTCCTTTTGGTGGCTCTTGGTGGGTTCATCTATAGGATCTATCCTTCCCAACTTGCTTGAGAATAAAACGGCGTGATGTGTTTGTCGTATGTCATAAAGCTATGTGAACTTTTGTAGTAGATAATCTATTTATCTATCAAGTGACAGTCAGGATATGCCATTTGTTTGATTTTATTTCTTTGTTTCAACAGAAGGCAATCGCAGACCTCACATCATCAGAGTTCAGTGCGGGAGGTTCAAAGCGGGCAAAAAGGAACTAGCCATTTGCCAAGGTATCATGCTTCCTACTTAAGGCAGCGAGCTGCTCTATTCACTAGTTTCCTGTCATCTGCCATGATGAGTGGGAGTTTTCTGTTGCGTGCAGCTGGCGTTTGCTCCCTCTTCCTGCAAAATTATTGCTACGAAAAATAAACCTTGGAAGGAAGCAATTAGAATAAACCAATACATGCAACATCCTACGAAATTATAACCATACATAAAAAAAGAAGTAAATGAATGCATGTGCCATTAGCAGTATTCCTCTGTTTCATGTTACAGAACCATGAATATGAGATAGAATTTAGGGGATGCCAAGCAGAGTAGGAACAGTTATTACCTTGATCAACTATCCGTCCAAAAACATGATTAAACCTAAAGGTCATCTTCTATTTCTCTGCTGAAGGACGCTTTGAGGCACTTCGAGGCCGGCACCTAAAGAACAACCTGGTGTTTTCCCACATCTCGATGAGCTCATTGTATAAAGTACACATTTTTAGATAACGGGCAACAAAGAGTGCTCGACTCCAATTGGAAGCTTTGCTGGAATTTGCCGATACTATTCTCAGGTCATACATTTTCTTTCCTTCGATGCCATCATCAGCTATCCCCTCTTTGATATTGGTTAGGGTATCCACATAGTTACAAAGGAAATCCGCATAAGCCAAAGATTTCTGCGGTTTAACTTTATCAAATATTATGTCATTTCTCAAATGCCAGGCCCTCCACCACATGAACATTAGTTCTTGTCGAGTTTCCCACGGGTGCCTCCTAGACTGCTACCCAGTTTGTGAAGCCTTGTTCAACACATCCCAGGTTGGTAGAACCATATAGTTTGTGAAGTGGAATTGGCATTCGTTAACTAAAAGCACCATCTAAACGCATGTACAAAAGAAAGGTCAGATCATTGAGGACAGGCAACCAGAATATTTGACTCGATGTGATTTGTTTTAGCTGCTAATCATCCTAGTACCACTGCTGTTTCATCCATATATTGGTAGTAACAAGTTGCCTGTTTGCCCTTGCAGGTAGATGAAGCAGCAGCAGCAGCAGGAGAAGGCACGAGTCAATGGTCCAGTGCCAAACATCATCGTCATAGTCCAGTTCAGGCATTTTTTTGGGGATCTGAACTTGCTAATTGTGTTAGCATTTTGGTTACTAGCTGACATGTGTAACCCAGTACATCTAATTTGGGAACTAAACTAGTTGCCAGTAGCAGTGTAATGGGGGAAATGGCCATTGGATGGTGCTCATAGCAACACAATGAACACCTGATATCCTTTTGTGCTGCTTTTTGAGGAAGAGCAAACTGTAGGTCAAAGTATTTGTCTCGTTTTGATCAAGACTGCTCTGTTATGGATTTTTTTTTTCAAAACTGGCATGCTTTTTATAGCAATTTTGAAAACTAGCAGTGCTAACACGTTTCTTTTTTTGCAAAACTAGCACCCGTCGGTCGTTCGTTGGCCGAAAAGGTAGTCTTCGGTCATCAGTTGGCCGAAGAGGGAGTCTTCGGTCAAGCGTTGGCCGAAGACCAGTAGATGGCCGAAGAGTCCTTTTCGGTCTTTCCTTGGCCGAAGAGTTCATACTCTTTACGTCAGAGCCGGACCGAAGTTGCATGAGAGTACTCTTCGGCTTACAGACCGAAGTGTTATTTTTTCCACTTAAATGCATTATAATTCCTGCACAACCATTCCCCCTCTTTTACGTTCCAACTTTGTACTTTCCCGTAACCATTTCCCGACATTCTATCTCGTCATTTTCTTTCCCGCTCAACTATCCGGTCATATTCCTTCCCGCCCTTATTTCCCTCTTTTCTGCCCTTCTTTCCCGCCATTTCCTTTCCCGGCATTCATTGTCGCCATTTTCTTTCCCGCCTTTCTCTCCCGCCATTCTTTCCTGCCATCTTCTGTTCTGAACCTATAAACCCCCCTCCGCGACAACGTGGGTGAGCAGGCAAGTGTAGTCTCGTGAAGATGTCCGGTTATCCTTTCGATCATAGTTGTTTTCATCCTGGTATGTCCAAAACTCTTCTTAGTTTAGCCGCCAATTTCAAGATAGACAACAAGATAGTCCCATGTGACGAACTCCTCGGTAGTGTCATCTTCATGAATGAGTTGGCTCACCAGTTAAGTAGGAGCGGGTGGCCTTCAAGGACCTTTGAGGAGATACGGAAAGAACTTCTTAGGTTGCATGGTAGGTGGCAAAAAGTACTATGTAAGAGTGAAGCTTTTCAAAGGGCTGCAGTAGAAGATAGTTGTTTATGGTGAGGACGAAGACGATCTTTTCATGCCGAGCACCAAGCCCAAGATACCCGCATCGTTGAAGTCCAAGATTACCACACCGTCGAAGGGCAAGAGTGCTGCATCAACGGAGGATGACGACGATGACTTCATGCCGAGCACAAAGGCTAAGAGACCCACATGGTTGAAGTCCAAGACTAGGGCACCATCGAAGGGCAAGAGTGCTGCATCAACAGAGGATGACAACGATGACTTCATGCCGAGCATCAATGCTAAGAGACCCACATGGTCGAAGTCCAGGACTACCGCACCGTTGAAGGGCAAGAGTGATGCTTCAACGGAGGATGACGACAATGACTTCATGCCGAGCACCAAGGCCAAGAGACCCACATGGTCGAAGTCCAAGACTACGGAACCGTCGAAGGGCAAGAGTGCTGCATCAACGGAGGTTGCACTAGGGCATATGGGTGGATTTTTCGGTCTCTGCAACGCCTTAACAGGGTCAACCACTACTGGCTCCTATCTATCAACATCAACTCCCACTTGAATTTTTTACACGATTTGGTCCACAATGCATGAATACTGATGGAACATACCCCAGGATCCAGCCCGAAACTAGTTGTCAACCAGTACTTCAACTGTCTAATGTCCAGTCTGTCCAGGTGTGGAAGTGTCATGACACATTTTTTATACTCGCTAAGATCAACCCCCAATTCATCATATCGAACATTGCCAGGGCCATAGTAAACAGTCAAATTTACCGATTTAGACATTTTCACATGTCAGACATTTTCATCATCTCATTATATGACTTAGCTACACTAACTTATAAACTGCCCAACTAAGAGATAATTTGTTATACCTTCCACGCGTGTGTCCGCTCCTTCTTGCTCCTATCTTCAACTCAGCTTCTTCTTGCTCCTCTCTTCAACTCAGTGGCACTGGCCACCTCCCGGAGTACTTGCACCACCGGACAACACCACCGCCACTCCGGCTAGCCCCCTAGCCGCACCTTCTCCTCACCAACCACACCACCACCTCCTCCTCACCACCACCACCACTTCACCATGGCTCCTCCTCCTCACTTCTATGCAAAAAAAAACTACCCCATGGAAAAAATATGACCTTAGGATGGAGGGGATGGCTACGATCTACTATTTCCGAGGCTGGGATGCGAAAATGAGTGGAAGATGGAAGAGATCGGCGCGGCGTGGCGAGAAGAACAGAGAAAGGAAGAAGAAGACCGCGTCGGCCTTATCCCAACCTCTTCGGTCGCTGGTTGGCCGAAGACCCTCTTCGGTCGCTGGTAAGCCGAAGACGGGCCTTTTCGGTCGGGTAGCAGCCGCCAACTGCTCTTCGGTCCGCAGAGAGCCGAAGACCCATTTTCGGCCAATGAAAGACCGAAAAGGCCGTCTTCGGCCAACGGCTGGCCGACCGGGTGCTAGTTTTGAAATCAGTGCGTTAGGCCTGCTAGTTTTCGAAATTGCTATAAAAAAACCGTGCTAGTTTTGAAAAAAATCTGTGTTATGCACTTGTGGTGTAGTAGTGATTCTCGTGGTGGAAAATATTTTGGCCATCAGGCTGCTTGCTATCGTATGTGAACACTAGTGCTAACAGGTTGAGTTGGAGACTGCTTTTGCACGGCAAGAGTCAAGTTTCGACCTGTCTGATTTCATGCCTAAATAATTTGAACACATATCTATTTCAAACATGAAACATTTAACATGCAAGATGGCCACGTTTTAGGAATATATACTCGTGTCCAAATAATTTGATCACTCAAGTCGAGTGGCACGAGGCTACCACAAGGGCCGTGCAAGCCTAGAATAACCAACCGGACATGGAAGATGAAGCAGCCACGGTTTTGGGGGGCAAAATGAACAAAATTGACCCCTAAACAAAACAAATTCACAAACTGAACTACATTAAAAAAATCATTCAACTGATCTTTTTGTGTGGCGTCCGACAGTCGGGCGTCACACTACACTATGTAGCGCCTATCATATGGGCGTTACATTTCTGACCAACGTGGCACCCGGGGCCACGCTTTCGGTTGTGTGGCGCCTAAGAGAAAGGAGTCACATTACATTTTGTGACACCTAACTGAAAGGAGTCACACTACCTTATATTAAAACTGATGTAACTTTTAATCCGTACATTCGATGAAAATGTGCCTTATATGAATATTGTGTATTTTTTATGTTCTACACAATGGTCACATTTTCAGCTATATTAGAATAATTTTTAATGAAAAATCTGTTATAAAAATACATCATAGTATAACTAACTAAATTTGTTAAGACTTAGAAACTTCGCATGATGATAGCCATTGATCTATAACTCTTATGCATTTGAATCCTACATGAGTTTTGCACTACATAATGTGTACGTTCACGTCATGCCTATGCTTTCCATGTTAGTCATCTTTAGCATGTTCATGTCTTGCATCTAAGTGACTAACATGATATAAATAAAATTCCGTTACAGAAGGCTGCATTTTATAAGATCCATAGTAAATCTAGTGAAAGAAGACCCAGTATGTCTTGAGCAAGAAGAATCACGGAGCCCATCAATCCACCACATGCAGCATGTCTTGTGTTCTTGTTTGTCCCCTTGCATATTGCAATATATAGGATAACGTGTACCTTGCAAAATTCAAAAGAGGCTTCTCCGAGTAAAACCTAACCGCTGACATATCATGTTGGTTAATGAAGCTCATCGATTAGCAGAGCCTTCAGAATCATACAAGACCCAAACCGCCACACTTGGTCCATCTCATGGAAGAAGAAGAAATCACCGCATCATCGAGTCTCAGCACATTTTCTCCTGGACAATCCATGTACAACGTTCAATAAATCAGTTAATCGGTATATTTCATGAAGGGAAAATCTATGAAGAAGCGCCGCAGCATAGCTCCCTCATGCGGCGGGCTTGTACAACCCATAACCATGCAAGAATCTTCTACTTCATGCTTACATCATCGCATTAAATGTCTTTTTGAAGTTTTAAAAATGATCTATCTCACTGATTAATAATTTGATTGGAGATTCGCCTTCACCGTTAGATTCGGCCCGACAAAACCTTCAAAATAAGATTCCATGTTGACATGTTTCATTGATATTTTTTTCATCATTCCTAGTTGCCACATTTATGTCATCATAGTTGTCATCTTACGGGTTTTGTCGCCATGTTTTCTCTCATTTCCTGGAAGAAATGGAGAGAGCATAATACAGCATAGCCATAGCCGATATGTTTTGTCTCGTTTCCTGGAAGAAGAAACAAGCACCATCAACATGCACTTTCAGCATATTTCATGTGGAAGAAAGAAAGCATCATGAAGTTTCACCATATTTCACCTAGAAGACAGAAAGCACCATCCACATCTAGTAAATCAGTATGCTTCTATTGTGAGCAATTTTTTGCTTGAGGAAGAACTCCACGTCTTCTCACCAGCCTGGTGGTAAGTCACTTCATCAATTGATCGTGATCGCGTTGCCTACATTTCATTAATCATGATTCTACAATTTCAACAAGCACCAGGGAAGGGGAATGACATCTCTTTGCCTTACTGCAAGAACACACCCGAGATCTCATTTCTTCCAACTTCCACAACTTCACACCAGGAGCAAACAAATGTGCACCATCCTCACAGGTCAATGGCTATCATCATGCCAAGTTTGTAAGTCTTAAAAAAATTGGCCAGTTATACTATGATGAATTTTTGTAACAGAATTTTCATAAAAAAAATTATCCTTATATAGTTGAAAATGTCACCATTGCGTAGAACAAAAAAATTTACACGATATTCATATAAGGCACATTTTTATCGGAAGTACGGATTAAAAGTTACATTGATTTTAATATAAGGTATTGTGACTCCTTTGAGTTAGGCGCCACACAATGTAGTGTGGCTCCTTTCTCTTAGGCGCCACACAACAAGGAGTGTGGCCCCGGGTGCCACGTTGGCCAGAAGTGTAACGCCCATATGCTAGACGCTACATAGTGTAGTGTGACGCCCGACTGTCGGGCGCCACACAAAAGGGTCAGCTGAGTGAATTTATTTTGAACACAGTCCAATTTGTGAATTTATTTCGTCGAGAGGTCAATTTTATCGTTTTTCCCTTTCGGGGAGCGTCACCCCCCTTCCCGCGCACGTGACGTCGAAGTGACCGATTATCGTTTCTCTGTGTCCACCCCCCTCCATCATTTGTTGGTTCTCCCCGCCTCTCCCTTGGGCAATGGGGCCGCCCCTCCTTCACCACTACCGCTCCCGCTCTGCCTCCTCCTTCGCCCGCTCCCCGGACGCCTCCACCGACGACGCCCACAGCCTCGCCCCCGCGGCTGCCGATGCCCTCGACTGCCCCTTTGGCCACCTCCATGGCCTCTCACGCGCTGACATCCGCGAGGCCGCCTATGAGGTCTTCTTCATGTCCTGCTGCGCCGGTGACACCAACGGCAAGGGAGCCAGTGGCAGCCACCACCCTGCACCATGGGAAAACGGCGGTGGCGGGGACGAGTCACCGAGGATCGGCGCCCGAACCATGGGCGGCACAGGTATGAACGTCGTCAACAACCGGGTCAAACGCGCGTTCGAGCTCAAGGCGCGCAGGTCCTCACAACCCTCCACCACCCTGCACATGAACGTTGCATCCTCCTCCTCCTCGGCGCCGGGCTCCCCCTGCCACGCGGTGTGCGTGAAGGTAAACCACCAGCCGTCCGGGTCGCCCACGGTGCGCCGGCCCATGAGACAATGATTCCCCCCACAAGTCGGGATGAGACTCCACACGGAAAATGATAGAAATAAAAAAAGGAAAAAAAGAGAACGAAAGAAATAGAAGAAAAGGAAAAGAAAATAAATAAATGAGAGAAAGGAGAGAAGGGGCAGTACTACTACCTTTTTTCCACACTCGTGACTCAAAGTGGTACCATGTTCTTCATATAGAGAATCCTTGTTCTATCACTTTCATATGCTAGTGGAAAATTTTCATTATAGAACTTGGCTTATATATTCCGATGTCGGGCTTCCTCAAATGCCCGAGGTCTTCATGAGCAAGCAAGTTGGATGCACATCCACTTAACTTCATTTGAGCTTTCATACACTTATAACTCTAGTGCATCCGTTGCATGACAATCCCTACTCCTTGCATTGATATCTATTGATGGACATCTTAATAGCCCATTGATACGCCTAGTTGATGCGAGACTTTCTTCTCCACTTTTACCCCTTTGAAACTTACCACCATATTCTATTCTATTCTACCTTTATGTTGTATCTATGGTTCACGCTCATATATTGTGTAAGTAATAACAAGTTGAAGCATGTTAACAAGTATGATCCAATTGCCTCACTTGACACCATTGTGCTTGACACTTTTATTTATGTGGTGAAGACGGAGCCATGCTATTCTAATTTTATAAAATGAATAGGGGTGAACATTCTTGAAGGATCATATATTTTGAAACTTGATGATTATGTTGCTTATGTTTATAAATATTAATATGTTGATGTTTATTAATTCATCATTTCTCAATGATCATACCTGCAATAGATTACATGTTGGGTAGCATGTCACATTAAAAGTTCTATTTTTATCATTTACCTACTCGAGGACGAGCAGGAATTAAGCTTGGGGATACTCATACGTCTCCAACGTATCTATAATTTTTTATTATTCCATGCTATAATATTATCATTCTAGGAGGCTTTTTGGGTGATTATTTACCGATTCATATTATTTTTAGCACTAACCTATTAAACCAGTGCCCATTGTCACTTGATGTTTTCTGCATGTTTTTGAGTTTTCAGGTTTATAGTACCAAACGAAGTCCAATTGCCCTTGGTGTTATTTTTGTGCAGAAATAAAAGTTGTCAGAATTGGACGAAATTTTTGTGAATTATTTCTGGAATATATGATGAATTATGGAGCGAAGAACTCTCGCATGGGGTGTGCCAGGGGGCCAGAAGCCAACAGGGCGCCCCCTAGTGGCGCGCCCTGATGGCTTGTGGGGCCCTCATGGATTTTGGGAACATTGCATGCGAAACAAAAAAAATCCTACGCACACGCAAGATCTATCCGTGGAGATGCATAGCTACGAGAAGGGAAGTGTATCTACATACCCTTGTAGATTGATAATAGGAAGCGTATACAACACGATTGATGTAGTCGTACTCTTCACGATCCAATCGTGATCCAAACCGATCAAGCGCCAAACGAACGATACCTCCGCATTCAGCACACGTGCGGCTCGATGACATCTCCTCCTTGATACAACAAGCAAGGGAGGAGAAGTAGATGGGATCACGACAAGCACGCCGGCATGGTGGTGATGGTGGTGGCGCGGATTCCAACAGGGCTTCGCCAAGCACTATTGAAAAACAAATCTGTGAAGGAACGGGGTAACGAGAGGGAGAGGGTTGCCGCCGGGGCGTGGGATTGTTATATCTAGCTCTACCCCTCTCCTCTACTATATACAGGAGGCAAGGGGAAGGGTTAGATCGCAGCCCTTGGGCCCTCCTCCAAGGAGGGCCGGCGGCTAGGGTGGAGTCCTCCCTCCACAAGGAAGGGAGGAGTCCCCCTCCTCCAAGGCACCTCCGGGGTGCCTTGTCCCTTTGGGACTCTTGCCTCCAAGCCCAATTCACATCTAGGGAATGGTGCCCCTAGCCTAGGGTGGCTAGGGCGCCACCCCTACAGCCCATGTAGGTCCACGGGGCAGGTGGACCGCCCTGGTGGACCCCCAGAACCCTTTCGTTACCCCGGTACTCTACTAGTAATGCCCAAAACTTTTCCGGTAGGAAAAATAGGACTTCCCATATATAAATATTTATATCTGGACCATTCCGGAACTCCTCGTGATGTCTGGGATTTCATTCGGGACACTTCAAAACATTCAGTCACAAACGTACATATCCCAATACTACTCTAGCGTCAATCGAATGTTAAGCGTGCGGACCCTACGGGTTCGAGAATCATGTGGACATGACCGAGAGACCTCTCCGATCAATAACCAATAGAGGGACCTAAATGCTCATATTGGTTCCCACATATTCCACAAAGATCATTATCGATCGAACCACGATGTCAACGATTTAGTCAATCCCGTATGAGTTCCCTTTATCTAGCAGTATGTTAGTTGCCCGAGATTCGATCGTTGGTATCTCCATACCTAGTTCAATCTCGTTAACGACAAGTCTCTTTACTCGTTCCGTAATACAAGATCCCGTGACTAACTAGGTATTCACATTTCTTGCAAGCTTATAGTGATGTTGTATTATCGAGTGGGCCCCGAGATACCTCTCCCTCATACGGAGTGACAAATCCCAGCCTCGATCCATGCCAACCCAAAAGACACCCTCGGAGATACCTGTAGAGCATCTTTATGATCATCGAGTTACGTTGTGATGTTTGATACACACAAGGCATCATCGAGTTGCATGATCTCATGGTCATAGGAATAGATACTTGACATGAAGAAAGCAGTAGCAATAAACTAACACGATCAAATGCTATGCTTACGGTTGGGTCTTGTCCATCACATCATTCTCCTAATGATGTGATCCCGTTATCAGATGAAAACTCATGTTTATGGTGAGTAAACCTTTACCATCTCTGATCAACGAGCTAGTCTAGTAGAGGCTCCCTAGGGACATGGTGTACTCTATGTATCCACACATGTATCTGAGTTTCCGATCAATACAATTCTAGCATGGATAATAAATGATTATCATGAACAAGGAAATATGATAATAACCAATTTATTATTGCCTCTATGGCATATTTCCAACAGTCTCCCACTTGCACTAGAGTCAATAATCTAGTTCACATCACCATGTGATTAACACCCAATGAGTTTTGGGGTTTTATAATGTTTTGCTTGTGAGAGAGGTTTTAGTCAACGGGTCTCCAACATTCAAATCAGTGTATACTTTGAAAATCTCTATGTCATACTATAGATGGTGCTATCACACTCCACTTGGAGCTATTCCAAATGACTGCTCCACTATACGTATCCGTATTGCTACCGAGAGTCATCCGGATTGGTCAAAGCTTGCATCAACGTAACCCTTTACAACCAACTCTTTATCACCTCCATAACTGAGAAACATTTCCTTAGTCCTCGAGTTACTAAGGATAATTTTGACCGTTGTCGAGTTATCCACTCCTAGACCACTCTTGTACCCCTTGAAAGACTCATGGCAAGGCACACACCAGGTGCGGTACACAACATGGCATATTATATAGAGCCTACGACTAAGGCATATGGGATGACCTTCATCCTTTCTATATCTTCTGTTGTGGTCAAGCTTTGAGTCTTACTCAAATTCATACCTTACAATACAACCAAGAACTCCTTCTTTGACTAGTCTATTTTGAACTCCTTCAAAATCTTGTCATGGTATGTATTCATTGAAAGTTTATCAAGCGTCTTGATCTATCTCTATAGACATTGATGCCCAATATTTAAGTAGATTCATTCCTGGTCTTCCTTTGAAAAACTCCTTTCAAACAACCCTTTATGCTTTACAGAAATTCTACATTATTTCTGATCAACCATATGTCAACCAGATATACTTATCAGAAATTCTATAGTGCTCCCACTCACTTTCTTGTAAATACAAGTTTCTCATAAACTTTGCATAAACCCAAAATCTTTAACCACCTCATCAAAGCGTATACTCCAACTCTGAGATGCTTGCTTCATTCCATAGTATGATTGCTCGAGCTTTCATACCTTTTAGCATCAATAGAATCGACAAAACCTTCCGGTTATATCACATACAACCTTTCCTCCAGGAAACCATTGAGGAGCCGTTGTTTTGACATCCATCTGGTAGATTTCATAATCGAAAAAATGCAGCAATTGCTAACATAATTCCAACAAACTTTAGCATCACCACGGGCGAGAAAGTCTCATCGTTGTCAACTCCTTGAACTTGTCGGAAATTTCTTTGCGACAAGTAGAGTTTTATAAATGGTGACATTTATCATCAGTGTTTGTCTTCTTCTTAAAGGTCGATTTGTACTTAACGGCTTGTCGTTCATTGTGCAAGTCTACCAAATTTCATACTTGCTTTTCATACATGGATCCTATCTCAGATTCCATGGCTCCTAGCCATTTGTTGGAATCCGGGCTCACCATTGCTTCTTCATAGCTCGTAGGTTCACTGTTTTCTAACAACATGACCTCCAAGACATGATTGTCATGCCACTTAGGGGCGGTACGAGTCCTTTTCGACCTATGAGGCTTAGTAGTAACTTGATATGAAGCTTCATCATCATCATCATTAGCTTCCTCTTCAATTGGTGTACGCATTACATGAACACCTTTCCGCGCTACGCTACTTTCCAATTCAAGTGAAGGTTCCATAACCTTATGAAGTTCTACCTTCCTACCACTCACTTCTTTCGAGAGAACATCCTTCTCTGGAAAGGATCCATTCTTGGCAACAAAGACCTTGCCTTCGGATCTAAGATACAAGGTATACCCAACTATTTCCTTTGGGTATGCTATAAAGACGCACTTCTCCGCTTTGGGTTCGAGCTTATGAGACATAAGTGTCACATTCCCAAACTCCAAGAAACGACAACTTAGGTTTCTGCCGAACTATAATTCATACACTGTCATCTCAACGGATTTAGATGGTGCTCTATTTAAAGTGAATGTAGTTGTCTCTAATGCATAACCCTAAAAAGATAGTGACATATCGGTAAGAGACATCATAGTATACACCATATCCAATAGAGAACGACTACGATGATCGGACATACCATTACGCTATGGTGTTCCAAGTGGCATGAGCTATGAAACAATTTCACATTGTCTTAACTGCATACCAAACTCATAACTCACATATTCTCCACCATGATCAAATCATAGAAACTTTATCTTCTTGTTATGATGATTCTCAACTTCATTCTGAAATTGCTTAAACTTTTCAAATGTTTCATACTTGTGTTTCATTAAGTAAATATACCCATATGTACTCAAATCATCAGTGTATGTATGAAAATAACGATATCCGCCGCACGCTTCAACACTCATTGGACCGTATACATCAACATGTATCATTTCCAATAAGTCACTTGCCCGCTCAATCATACTGCAAATGAGGACTTATTCATCTTGCCCATGAAGCATGGTGTGCATGTCTCAATCATTCAAAATCGAGTGAGTCCAAAGATCTATCACCATGGAGTTTCTTCATGTGTTTTACATCAATATGACCTTAGCGGCAGTGACACAAGTATGTGGTACTATCATCATTAACTTTGCATCTTTTTGGCATCAATATTATAAACATGTGTATCACTATGATCGAGATTCAATAAACCATTCACATTGTGTGCATGACCATTGAAGGTATTATCTATACTACTATTAATCAAGCAAACATATTCGTCGCTAAGTGCAAAAAGCAAACCGAATCAATGAGATCCACATGATTAGATCCTCTCATTTAGATCTAACCATCAACGTACTAATAATCAACCCTCATCAAAAGTGTGTTTAGGAATTTTAATGATTGTGGAGGGATGCCTCCGAACAGACACCTCTTCTTCCCACCTCTTCCAGATGTATATATACTTGAGAATCAATAAAAATCAGGACTAATCGTCTATTTACTTTCATTTAGTCTCGTTTTACTCTAACACGTTATCAACACCCTCTTACAAAGAGCAATAGGACGAGTCAAAGACAGCCCGACCATCATCGGCGGTAGGACGAGGCGAGGGCAGCCCCGGCCAGCAGTCGAACTCCAGATCGGCCCCAAGTGCCTCGCGTGGCGAGCCCAGACCTGGCGCTGAACAACGCAAGGGAACACGCGCGCTCCCAGCAAACGGCCACGAATCCCGACAGCGGCGCCGACACTGGGCATGGCTTCACGTGGATTCGATCTCGCCCTGGACCAAGAGTCCAAGAAACGGGCACCACGACACCGAGGCGGGTGAGCACCCCAGCCATGGCGCTCGGCCTGGACCGTGGTGCATCAGCGTCTTGGGGCGTTTCTTCCCGGCTGCAGAAGCACGTCGATCATAGACTTCGACGACAGTTTGGTTACGCCAATTATCGCTGCCTCCCAGCGCAATTTTCTCTCTCTTACTGGACATGAAAACTGCTAATTCGGTTGTCTTCTTGTGATTAAGTTCAACAATCTTAATGATTGATTCTCTTTCATGTACCCATGCTGCCATGCATGCGATGCAAGAATCTCTTCACAATGGATCATCCGTCTACTGAAGAGAAGCGGATGCAGCCGCATCACTCAGTAACAAAAAATCTCCAAACATGAGATCAAGGCATTACGTGTTGTGGCAAGAAGATAAAGAATCTGTATGCAGAATCGCATCTTCTCAGGTGCTCTTTTCCGATTTTCCTTCTTAGAAATTGCTACCAATGCTATGACGATGATCCTCGCACAATCAGTGTGAGGCAGAGACTAGGACGGCTCAAAGCACACACGGCGATTCAGATGAGTGGCTGGGGCTGGATGAACGGAGGGCCAAGAGAGGCCACTACCCATCAGCGTCGAGCGGCAGCCGCCCTTCCGGTGCGGCGCCCTACAACAGGCGGCGCTCGGTGCTCGGCACAGCAACCACCCACGAGGACGCCCTCAGGCGCAGCGAAATCCGGCGGCTCCATCAAGCGCGGATGGGACGGGACGCGGCCATGGTAGCCAACGACGCAGCAATGCTCGACCCGGCCTTGCGCCCCCACGCGCGTCCAAGCCCTCTGGTCGGAGCACGACCCCGGCCTTCAACGGCAGCGGCGAAGCCCTCTGGCTCGTCCACATCCGAAGCCACGGCCCTTGGCTAGTACAGCGTGGCGACACCCTCCGGCGAACGCACAAGGCGACGGTGGCGGAGCAGCACGGCACGGATCGCAGCACGACAGAAGAGATGGCCTGTAGGAATAATCCAAACCGAGTCATATTCAGTTAGGCAGGTTGCCGTATAGTCTGGAAAGTTTTTCATGTGGATGTCCTGGTCATATACAAGTTGTACTAGCTGGTTTAGGAATTAGTAATTAGTGTGCAGGTGAAGTCCGGTTAGGATTGACTCTCCGTGTTGAACTTAGACGTCTAGTTGGAGTCGGCTTGCTAGCCAGGTTGATGTATATATATATATGCAGCGTTGCGTGAGTTTTTGTACACCAGAAAAACGAGAAAAGCAATAAAGAGATATTACGAGGCACGACACGTGCCTCTGGCCATCTTCGTGTTGCTGTGTTCGCGTGCGTATGTTCTGGTTCCGGTGTTTGCGTAAGCGCCGGTGAGATATCGAGTGCTACAACTAGTTCGTATACGTTGAGCTGAGTTGCACGTACACGACTAGTCGAGCTGCAGGGTGATCGTGTGTTCGATCCTGAGGGCGAAAAGCCAACAATTGGTATCTAGAGCAAGGTGTGGAGGCTTCGCCGTCAAGTTGCGTCACGGTGGAGCTGTCGTCGCCGTCAAGTTGTGTCACGGACGACGGAAAATCTAAGAAGAAGATCATGTCGACTTCGAAGGCGAGTGGTGGTGGTGTGACCATCCAGTACCCCATGCTTGATGGTGACAATTATGGGGTGTGGGCTGCGAAGATGAAGATCTTCATGCGTGCGCGTGGAGTTTGGGCAGCGGTGGAAGGTGAAGGCGCGGTCGAAGAGACAAAGGACCAAGAGGCTTTCGCCATCATAGCCCAAGGTGTGTCTGATGCCGTTTTCATGTCTATATCGGAGAAAGAGACGGCAAAGGAAGCTTGGCAAGCGCTCAAGGAGATGCTTGCTGGAGATGATCGTGTCAAGAAGGCACGTGTTCAAGCTCTAAGGAGGGAGTTCGAGAGGATGAGCATGAAGGCGTCAGAAGGGGTTGGTGAATTTGCGTTAAAACTAACCTCCCTAGTGAATGAGATGCGAGCTCTCGGATCAAAGATGGAAGACATCGCAGTTGTGGAGAAATTACTACGAACCGTTCCCGACAAGTTTTTACCGATTGTTGGCACCATCGAGCAGTGGGGCGATGTGACGAAGATGTCGGTGATGGAGGTGATCGGGCGGCTAAAGACCTATGAGTTGACGTTGAAGGGACGTGAACGCGACCAAGAAGAGGAGCAGTTGATGTTCTTGCATAATAAGCAGAAGTACCGGAAGTTCGACAAATCTAAAGTTCGTTGCTACAATTGTCAGGACTATGGACACTATTCTCGAGAGTGTCCTAATCCGCGGAAGGAGGCAAAGAAGGAGCACGAGATTCTGCAACTAGCTAAAGTTGACGTGGATGACGGCCCAGGGTTGCTTTGATGAAGAAGCTGCGGGAAAAAAAACAAAAAAAAGAGTCGTGTCTTTAGTTTTTTTTGTTTGTTCGCATATAAATACCTACAATACATATTGGGCGAAACAACTTCAGAATAGTCAAGAGACTAGATATTTAGATCCTCAGATCTAATTCTTATCCAATTTATACTTCAAAATTTATTTGTGAATCACAAGGTGTTGATGGCATCTACTTCATAATGTGCGGATTATCCATCATTACCATAAGGTCTACGTCTTGTCATTTTAACAAGATGACTATCTTTAAACAATATTAGATGTGACTACCTTAGAATATCATAAGGTAATATTGGCATCTAATGTAAAATTTTGCAGATTATCCACTATTACTGTAAGGTCTACATCATGTCATTCTGATAGATGACTACCTTCAAAGTGATTTTTTTTAAAAATAGCATAACATAAGGTAATACAATTATGAACATCTACTAACAATAGTCAGACTATGTTTTCTATTATTGCAAGATCTACACCATATTGGTGATTATCTTTAAAGTGTTATCCCATATAAATTAAGGTCTACACATATGGCTATAAAACATCAGTCGTACTAGAATTTGCTCCTCAGAAGCATTCATTGTTGTTCACTAAATGATTTACTCTCATTGTAAATATTGTTTTGCACACTTGTTATATGCCGAAATGGTATTTTTGTGCTAATATCTACTAATCAAGCCTCATTTTGCTTCAATATGTCATAGGAACTACGTAAATATTTGCATTTACTTGTGATTACCTTCTATTACATTGGTAACATACATGGCACTCGAGCCTATGTCAGTATTTCTAATTATTGTGTCGTCCGTCCATCAAGATGGATACTATAATTTATAGCAAGTGTTCCCAAGGACTTCTGCAATGTCCACATGACATTTTGATGATACTTTCATAGTGTGTAGTGGTTTTGTCACGACAGATGTCCTCGTGAATGGACTTAGAGATGGAGCCATTGCACCTTGGTGGCGACTCAAAGGGGTTAAGCGGAAGCGTGATTCGGGTTTACCCAGGTTCGGCCCCTCCGATGGAGGTAAAAGCATACGTTCTGCTTTGTGTATATTGATGGTGGAATCAATTACAAGGATGTGGAACTCGCCTGACCTAGCTCTCGATGGACCGTAACTTAAATCTATCAACCCTAGAGACTCGCCTTTATATACAGGTCGAGGCCCTAGTTTTACAAGAGTCCAAGCCGTATCACAAGTCGTGACCTGACATATCTCTAAGCCACCGTGTCTCTCAAGCCAGGAAACGCCACGACGAGTCTTTCTCTTCTTGGGCTCTGAGTCGCCATCTGGGCTCTTGGGATTGGGCGGCTCTTCGCTGGAGATCACACAACGCCTTCTGTTTTCGCGTCTAAGTCCATATTTGGGTCACAAGAGTTGAGTTGCCATGAACCTGACCCGGCCCAATAGGGCGGGTCATGCAACGGATAATATCTCCAACATTAGGCCTCATATTGACTTGAATTTATTCACGCCAATAAACCTTTATTCTTGACCATGGCGAATCCACATGTAATCTCTGGCCCCTCCTTTTTTTAAGACGTGACAAGCGACCAATCTTTATGCTCCGTCTAAGTCACCAAACCTCTTATGGATGACGTCATCTTCCCCACTATTCCAGGGATCTCGGTGACGTCATCTTCAATGGATCTTTGACTTATCCTATCATCCCGAAAATCCAGATGCCATCATTTCCAATTTTTAATGCGTCTCATCGATTCCCGCGCTTGCCGTTTCAGTTTTCCGCCTCGGGGCTTTAAATATTCGTGTGGGGGTCCCTTGCCTTCGTACGCATCGTCGCTCCACTTCTTCTTCTTCCTCGAGCTCGTGCTACTAACGCTCCGCCATTGCAGAGCTTCTACTTCGGATCTGCCACCTCCTGGACCGACCAAGCGTGACACTCGACTCGGATCTCAGCGGGCCACCTCCGTCGCCGTCTGCACTTCTGAGGTGAGTTCTTCTCCCTCGTAGATCTGGTTCACAAATCTCCCCTGTTCTTAGGACGGCGCCGGAGTTCTTCAAGCATCCGTTCATCGCGCCATTAATCTCATAAGCATTATTTGAATCCCATATTTTAGTAAGGGACGGCGGCAGATCGATCAATAGTTTATAATAGATTTTTGCCCACTTTTACTCCTTCACAAGATCACCTCGTAGATTTTAAAGTGTTCCTGTATCTTTAGTGTTCTTGAAATCGTGAATTATTTCTCTTTTAGAGCTACGTGTAGATCTGTAATTTCTGGCACCATGCTGGAAATGTGTTTGTCTCCAACCCAGAAAACCTTCTAAGGGAAATTTTGAATGTAACCCGCCCTTAGGTTGTGGCAGGTCATAACGTCTGTTTAGGTGTCTCCCCAGCTGCCTCATCAGCGAGTTAACATTATGTTGATCGTCATGACTTGCCAACACCTTTGTGCAGATTTTTGTCCTTCTTTGTTTGAGCTTGTGGCCATGGTCACCATCTCCAAAAGCAATTGGTTGCCATCAGAAATCACTGGTGCCATCCTTGAGAAATTTGTAAAGGAGGAAACTCTAGCACCACAGGAAACATTCGGCCGGCGACCCTCCTCGGGAGAGCCACGTCCTCAACTCGCCAGTGGGGAAGTTGTGGTCTTTACTGACCACATCGAGCGGGGTTTCATGCCACCCGGCTCAAAATTCTTCAGAGACGCCTTGCACTTTTTAATCTCATCCTCAAGACTTAGGCCCAAATTCCATCAGCAACCTCTGCCAATTGCAGGTTTTCTGTGAAGCTTACCTGCAAATAGAGCCTACCGTCCTCCTGTTCAGGAAGTTCTTCTACTTGAACCACCAAACAGAGTTCGCTGACGGCCCCTGCTTAGAACTCGGAGGGGTTAATATTCAGAGACGACGAGAATGCGGTTCCCGGCTACTGCTCTGCCCAGTCACCCCAAAGGTTGGGGTAAAACTTGGTTTTATTTCCAAAATACTGCTCCAACCACTGAGAACCCCCTACCAGGCTTTAGGGAAGAGCGTCTGCCAATGTACTTCAAGCTGCCCGAGAAACTGACCTATGCGGAAGAAGCTTCAATGGCCCCTGTCTTTGCAAAACTTAGAGCTTTCAACACCAACGACCTTACCGGCGTAGATTTGATCCGCTGCTGGGTGGATTGGCGGATAATGCCTTTGAGTCGCCGAGACGGCTTAATGTGTGAGTACAACGGCGACTTAAACCATCCGCAATTCTTCTCCAACTTCACGCTTGACAAGGAAGATATTGACAATATTGTGAAGAAACTGTTGGGCGAGTCCTTTGAGGCTTGCTCCCATATTGGTTTAAAGCCGTTCTGCCCCTCCAAGCCGGCCCCAAAGGTGAAATGATTTAACTCACTTGTCTTGCTCTTTTATAACTTTTAAGTTGTCCTCACTCGGGTTCTAATTACGTTTTAATCAGAAGGACTCGCCTTTCTGGAAACGAAGGCCAAAAGCCACCGTCAAGAAGACAAAGGCGAAAGACCCCCCGAAGAAGAAGACCAAGGGCAAAGCTGCCACCGCAGAATCATCCGTTGTGGGCGAGTCTCGGGACGCTGAGGAGCATTCAGAGGTAGACACTTTTGCCTTCCCTATTAATTCAACACTCTCCGTGCTTAAGCGTCGCTGTTTTTTTTGTAGGATGACGACATGGAGAGCCAAGATGAAGACGTCGAGGTAATTTCCGTTTCTTCCGACTCAGATTTTTCTTCCCCCAAGCTAACAAGGCGAGTGTGTAGAAAAAGTCCCCATGTCTCACCCAGATGCTCATCTGGATCCCGATTTCCTTTTGAAGAGGGCGGGTTATACACCAAAACGTCACACTTGAAGCCATTCTGGGATATTTTGGCAGGCTTGCTGGAGAAAACAGCTGGTCGCAAGCGCCAGAGCGAGGTATATTTTGTCTTAAATATCCTTCTTTCTTGTGCAACCTATTCTCACGGTTTACTCAATCATTTGGATCTTTATGTTTAACAGGTTTCACCTCCTTCGTCTGACGACTCAGCTACTCCGGCTCTGCCACCCTTAATCCGCCTACAGGGGTGAGTCCTTTTGCCAATATGTTCCTTAGACTTTCCTCTTATATATTTAACATAGCCACCATCCTTGTAGGGCTCAAGCCAAAAAGAGAAAGACTGGCGAGTCATCATCTAACCCCAAGGCGTCCGAGAAAACGGGGATAAGTACTTCCATTCCTGAAGCTCAGGACGAGCCGGCTGAAACTCATACGGATGCTCCTGATGACCTTCCTGATATTCAAGATGAGCCGCCAATTCCGCAGAAAGAGACCGCAGACAATGTTAACCCGCCAAGCCCTCAAGAGGCGGCTGAAGACATAATACCTGACCCGGACCAAGTCATTATTACTGGAACAGGATATTCTGATCCTGTGTCCACAGTATTGAGGAAGCATACGTCCAAGGATGCGCCAATCCTTATGAAGAAAGGCAAAGCCAAAATGGAGCTTTCCAATATTGAGAAGCCGGACTTCAAAGAATTGCATTCCGGCTATCTGAGTCGCCTCGTAGCGAGTCGTGATATGGAAACAACCCTGATAAATATGACGAAGAAAAAACATGAGGTATGTTACCTTTCATCCTCCTGCTTTACATGTACTCCCATTAGCCCTCCAAGAGGCGAGTTATCAAGGTAATGACGGGTCGAAGTCTTGTGGACAACTTCGTGTTGTAGCCCCCAAGGGCCGAGTCATCTTTTTGAAGATGAGCTGGGTCTTGGTCTAAATTTTAAGAGAGCTTGAACCTGTAGCCCCCAAGGGTCAGGTCATCTTTTTGAAGATGAGCCGAGTCTTTGTCTAAATATTAGGAGAGCTACAACCTGTAGCCCCCAAGGGCCGGGTCATCTTTTTGAAGATGAGCCGTGTCTTTGTCTGAATTTTAAGAGAGCTTCAACCTGTAGCCCCTAACGGTCGGGTCATCTTTGTGAACATGAGTCGGGTCTTGCTCAATTTTAAGAGAGCTTCAACATATAGCCCCCAAGGGCCGGGTCATCTTCGTGAAGATGAGTCGGGTCTTTTATTTTTGTAGCCATGGAAACTTGTATCATACATTAGCCCCCAAGTGTCAGGGATATTGCTTGCAATCGTCATGAAACTTGTCATAAACATCTAGTCTTTTGTAGGAATCTTTGACCGAGGCTGACTCAACTGTGGCGGGCTTGAAACAAAACCTGGCACAACAGCAAGATGCCCGGGCTAAGGATGAAGACAAACTCCGCCTTGCACTGATGAACATTGAGCAACTAAAGGTGGATCACAAAGAGTTTGAAGACAAAGACGAGTCTGAACGAGCCGCCTTTCTGAAGCGTGCTGAAGAGGCCGAAGAACAAATGAAAGTCGCTGTTCAGGAATTGACTGGACTAAAACTTCATATCTCCAAACTGGCTAATGCTGTGTTGGGTAAGTATGTGGAACTTTCCTTACTTGTTTCATTTAAAATATTGAAAACCCTGCGGCGACTTATGCATGTATATCCTTGCTGCAGGCCCTCGATCCGCCAACCTCCATGATGTTTGTGTGTTAAAGCTGAAGGCACTATATACTCTGACGGAGCAACGTATGCTGACGGCCTGATGACTATAAAAACCGTCATGAGCGATAAAGATCCCGTGAAGACCATCAAGCATATGTTGAGGTGCTTTTCCACAATGCCAAAGCAGATTGAAGAGTTGAAGAGATCAGCCGCCCAGAGAGGAATAATTAACACCCTTAGCCGATGCTTGGCTTATGCTCCAGAACTTAAGCCGGAGGAGATAGCTGGTGGGTTCCCGGAATATAAACACGACGGGTCAGAATTCACTCAAGAGGATTATACTCGTTGTGTGAGGGAGTCTTGCCTAGCGGCGACTCAACTTGCAACCAGTCTTGATTTAGCCAAGTACCAGGCGGCTTATGACGAGAACAATAAACGTCTTCCTCCTCCAACCTTTGAATTCACGGATCCGACTCAGCAGCGTCGTAAGCACCTTTGGCCCCTGATGCTGACCCGTCCGCCATCTTGACTGAAGAAGTTGAGTTCCACGCCTTAACCAATTGGAATTGGACAATGGGTGACTTACAGATCCAATATGGCGAATGCTCGACGCGGGATAACCCGGAGGCGGTTTAAACAAGGTGTTCCTTGAAGACTGTACAAGGAGATCGATCTGAAAGATCCAACAGTGGGTCATGTGAATTTTGTGGCCTTCTAAGCCATGTAATAGGTCAGAGGTTTTAAACAATAATATTGTGCACTATACCTTTGTTGACTAGGAAGTCTTACCCTTTTTGAGAATATGAGCCGCCTTACTAGGCATGTTGCTATGCCTTCCTCAAAGCAAAGGTTCTTCCTATGGTTAGATAAGAATACTCAGCCAGCTCAGTGAGTCGCGGTAGGCAATACGAGCCTTTAAAGCTCTAAATGTGCCCCAGAGATATTTGTGGTAAAAAAAATTTGCCGGCTGAGTGAGTCACGACAGGGTAGGACGAGCTTGCAAGGCTCTAGTGCTACCCTAATGAGGCTTTTACAATAGCCTTAGTTGTTTAGACGACCTGATCAGGAGGGAGTCAAGCTTCAGTGAAGCAGGTTCAGTGAACCCATTGTTTGTCTATTTTCCATATGCCGGCTCCCGCAAGCACCCTTCATGTTTTAACCAAGGCGAGTTCAAGGTCCAAACTGGATTGACTCGCCAAGAGTACATGGGACCATAGGGCGAGTCGCCAAACATATAGTCCAGTATAACCATTGTAATTCGTTAATTTTTCACTAGCCAATAGGGTATTCAGGTTGAACTCAGTGAGTAGAAGCCCCCAAGTGACCTATGATTAGGGAAAAGTCGGACATAGGATTGCAAAAGCTTACGCTCTTACTGCAAAACGACTTGGGAACTAGTAGCCCCCAAGTAAGCCGGCTTAATCCTCAAAATCATATGAGGCGCCCATCTTTGAACCATGTAATGTAGCAACTTTGGTCCTCTTTGGCTTACCAGTATCCAGTTTTGAAATAAGTGCAGCATGGCGACTTATGCTCTTTGATACTGATAGCGTCCATGTTTGGGCAGCTTATGAAACAATAAAGACTCATGCTCTCAAGAAGCTGAAATGAGAGAGAACCCGAATTTCGTGGGCGCTGACTTTATTGCTATATGAAAAAAAGAGTACAAGAACTAAACTATGTACAAATATAAGGAGCCAATGGCTCTAAGTATAATAATGCCGCAAGTGGGCAATGTTCCACGACCGGGTTGTTTCTTCCTCCGTCGTTGGCCTATTCGGGCGGAGGTCCACCAAGTAGTAAGAACCATTATGAAGACTTTTGCTGATGACAAAAGGTCCTTCCCATGGTGGTGATAACTTGTGCATACCAGTATGATCTTGAATTAACCGAAGCACTAAGTTGCCCTCCTGAAAGACCCAACTTCTGACCCTGCGGCTATGATAGCGTCGTAGGTCTTGCTGGCAAATCGCCGACCGTGCTGCAGCCAGGTCGTGTTCCTTATCCAAAGCATCCAGTGAGTCTTGACGCTCCAACTCATTGTCCTCCTCGACATAGGCAGCGACTTGTGGCGAGTCATGCCTTATTTCACTTGGTAAGACTGCCTCAGCTCCATAGACCAAGAAAAAAGGCATGTAGCTGGTAGACTTGTTTGGGGTAGTCCTGATGCTCCAAAGTACTGAAGGAAGCTCTTCAACCCAGCAACCCGGAGTGCGCTCCAGAGGAACCATGAGTCAGGGTTTTATCCCACACAAGATTTCTTGATTTGCCCTTTCCGCCTGTCCATTGGATTGAGGATGTGCAACCGCAGAAACATCAAGCCGGATGTGCTCCCTCTCACAAAATTGTTGCATGGAGCCTTTGGATAAATTAGTACGATTATCAATGGTGATACTATGAGGATACTCGAAGAAAAATATCAACTTCTTGAGAAACTTGACAGGCGTTTCTGCATCGCAATTGCTAACCGGCTCTGCTTCGACCCACTTGGTAAACTTGTCGACGGTCACCAGTAGATGAGTCTTTTTGTTGGAAGACATCGTGAAAGGGCCAACCATGTCGAGCCCCTAGACTGTAAAAGGCCATGTAATTGGGATCATCCGCCACTCCTGAGCAGGCACGTGCATCTGACGCCCAAATTTCTGACATCCATCACACCTGCGCACTATGTCTTCACCATCTGCATGATCCGTCAACCAATAAAAACCATGTCTACAAGCCTTCGACACCAAGGATCATGACCCAACATGATGCCCACAATCGCCAGCGTGTATCTCATTAAGGATTGCACGTCCCTCTTCAGGCGAAACACATCACTAGAAGATTCCACAAGTGCTTCACTTGTGAAATTCGACCTTATGTATGACCATGGACTTGCATCGCCGAATAATTTGGCGAACTAGTAATTCGTGAGAGGGTAACTCGCCCCGTGCCAAGTAAGCCATGTAAGGGATCGCCCAATCCGGAGTAGCTCAAAGAGCCGCCACAAGTTGAGATTCCAGGTCAGGAACCGCTATATCCTCCTTAGAAGGCAACTTCACCGACGGATTATGTAAGATATCTAGAAATACATTGGGAGGAACCGGCTTACGCTGTGAACCAAGTCGTGAAAGAGCGCCAGCTGCCTCATTGAGTCGGCGGTCGATATGATCAACTAAATAACCATGAAAGTGACCCGCCACATCTGATATGGCGCGCGTGTAAGTCACCATCAGCGGATCCCTTGAATACCATGTTCCGGAAACTTGTTGTGCCACCAGATCTGAGTCGCTAAAGCATCTAACCCGGCTAAGGTTCATCTCTTTGGCGATCCTAATCCCATGGAGCAAAGCCTTGTACTCCGCTGCATTGTTAGTGCAAGGAAACATGAGCCGTAGGACATAGCAAAACTTGTCACCATGTGGGGAGGTCAGCAACACACTAGCCCCGGGGCCTTCCAGCTGCCTGGACCCGTCAAAGTGGATAGTCCAATATGTGTGATCAGGTGTGTCCTATGGAATCTGCAACTCGGTCCAGTCATTGATGAAATCCACTAAGGCGTGAGACTTGATGGATGTGCGGGGTGTATACTTCACGTGGTGAGGACCAAGCTCAATGGCCCACTTAGCAATCCGGCCAGTTGCTTCATGATTTTGTATGATATAGCCAAGGGGTGCGGAACTGACCACCGTGATCGGATGCTCTTGGAAGTAGTGCTTTAGCTTCCAGCTTGCCATGAAAAATCCAAAAACCAACTTCTGCCAGTGTGGATAACATTGTTTGGAGAGGGTCAAGACTTCACTGACAAAGTACACAGGCCTCTGAATCGGGTATTCCTTCCCTTCTTCCTTGCGTTTGACAACCACTGCCACACTTACTGCTTTAGAGTTGGCAGCAATGTACAGTAGCATGGGCTCTTTATCAGTAGGGGCGGCTAAGACGGGCGGCTCAGCCAATTGCTTCTTCTAGGCTTCGAGGGCTTCGTTAGCTGCATCTGTCCATACAAAGTGGTCTGTCTTTTTGAGCAGCTGATAAAGAGGGATGGCCTTCTCACCAAGGCGACTTATGAAGCGACTCAGAGCTGCAATACGACCCGCCATACGATGGACTTGGTTGATATTGGCTGGCTTGCCAAGGGAAGTAATCGCCTTAATCTTGTCCGGGTTGGCTTCAGTGCCCCGCTCTGACACCAAGAAACCCAATAACTTCCCTACATGGACACCATAAACACACTTGGTCGGTTAAGCTTCATCTGATACACAAGCAGATTGTCAAACGTCTCCTTGAGATCCTTCAGAAGTGACTCCTTCTTCTGGGATTTCTCCACTATGTCATCAACATAAGCGCGAATGTTGCGCTCGATCTGACTGTGCAAACAATTCTGAATGCAGCGCTGATAAGTCGCCCCTGCACTTTGAAGGCCAAACGACATGGATACATAGCAGAAAGCACCAAAAGGAGTTATGAAGATCATCTTCTATAGATCCTCCTGAGCCATCTTGATCTGGTGATAACCTGAGTAGGCATCCAAAAAGTACAGCCATTCGCAACCCATCGTAGAGTCAATGATTTGATCGATATGAGGGAGAGCGAAAGGGTCCTTTGGGCAGGCTTTGTTAAGGCCGGTGTAGTCAATGCACATGCGAAAAGTCCCATTCTTTTTTTAGGACTAAGACTAGATTGGCCAGCCACTATGGATGAGAAACTTCCACAATGAAACCAGCAGCCAAGAGCCGGGCTACCTCTTTTCCGATTGCCTTGCGCCTCTCCTCGTTGAAACGATGGAGATACTGCCGAATCGACTTCATCTTGGGATCTACATTAAGATGGTGCTCAGTAAACTCTCTTGGTACACCTGGCATGGCAGAAGGTTTCCATGCAAAGATGTCCTGATTCTCACGGATGAATTCGATGTGCGTGCTTTCCTATTTGGGATCAAGACCGGTCCCAATAGTGAATTGCTTGGAAGAGTCTCTAGGTGTGAAATCGACCTGCTTGGTGTCATCGGTTGGCTTAAACTTGAGGGGAGGTTCAAAATTGATGGTGGTCTTCTTGAGTGAGGTCATATCCGCCGGGTCAACGTTGGCCTGATGAAACTTGAGTTCCTCAGCAGCACAAGCCGACTCAGCATAAGCAGCATATCCTTCCTCGCACTCCTGGTCTATCTTTCAATCCCCACTTAGTGTGATGGTTCCTCTAGGGCCTTGCATCTTGAGCTTAAGGTAAACATAACATGGGCGGTCCATGAAGCGGGCATAAGCCGGCCGACCGAAAAGCGTGTGATAAGGGCTCTTGATCTTGACCACCTCAAACGTCAGAGACTCGCTCCAGTAGTTAGACTCGGTGCTAAAAGCCACATTGAGTTTAATCCGCCCAACAGGATATGCCGACTTACCTGGGACGATGTCGTGGAAGACCGTGGAGGAAGGCATTAAGTCGCCCTTTGAGAAATTCATTCTCCAGAGAGTGTCATAGTATAAGATGTTGATACTGCTGCCACCGTCCATAAGGAGTTTGGAGACGGTGTAGCCCCCACCTGTGGCGCCACGACCAATGCCAAGTCGCCAGGGTTATCAACCCGGAGTGGGTGGTCCTCTCTACTCCAGGTGACGGGTTGCTCAGACCAGTTGAGATACCTGGGAAGCGGCAGCTCAGCAATGTTAATGGCCATCTGCTTAACCTTCTTGTCCCTTTTGCATGTATTGGTGGTAAACACATGGTACTGCCCACTATTCAACTGCTTGGGATTATTTTGGAAATCGTCGTTGCTGTTCTGCTGCTGAGAGCTGCCCGGGTTATGATGTTGCTGAAAGCCGCCCTAGGTATTATATTGTTGGTTACCTTGGACCGGGTATGGTCTCGCGTTGGTTTGTGAGCCGCCCTTTGGACCGGGGTTGGGAAAGCCGCCAAACGAGTTCCCAAGCGACCCACACGGGCCAAATTGATCTGGGTGTCTGCCTCTACCCCCTCCTTGGTTGTTCTTGAGTGCTTCGGCACGAAACTCCTGCATCACAAAACAATTTTCCCAAGAGTGAGTGGTCGGTCCCTCTGAAGTGCTATGTTGCGGACAGGGGCTCTTGAGCATCTCCTCATAGTTATGCGGGCTTTTGCCACTAAAGCCCCGATGCCCACTCTTCTTTTGACGCTGATTGCTAGTACCGGTATTAGTATTGGCGGTTGTTAGAGCACTTATATCCATATGTGGTTTTGGTAATTGATGACAATTTCTATGGACTAATGGTTGCCTTAAGTTATATTTATAGGATTTGTCCATAGGCACTTCTTGAAGTCCATCTGTTGGGTTCAAGGAGTTTATATGATGACCAAGATGGTATTCAAGGTATTATCCAAAGAATGGTCATAGAGACACAAGGTTGATCAAGATCTCAGACAAAGAGTAAATCAAGATGATCAACACACAAAGCGTACAAGATGTACCGAGAGGGATCAAGTGATCCCATGGTATGGTAAGCATTGTCCATTACGTGTTTGTGTACTAACCCATGGTCTTTGTGAGAGTTCTATGTGGGTGTTAGGTGTGCTTCCATGGGCTTGCGTCAAAAGGAAGATCTCATACAGCCCATGAAGGATGACGTCAAGTGGTGATCCTCATCAAGATTGCGGTGTGCAAGTTCAAGTGGACCAGCACGAATATATCATGCTTGATGCTTGCCGTCCATTTGGTGGAAATGGACTTGTGAAGATATGCTGAAGAGCGGCTCACCCATAGTGTGCATGGGGGAGCAATCAACTAGTCTTCATCAAGCCAACACAATCAAGAAAGGTGGCCCATCTTGAGGAAGCCAAGATCATCGTCATCTAGGTTAATAGGACGAGGTGCAAGGTATAAGTTTGCCCTTGATTGGTTTTCTGTTTTAGGATAGATTGTCGTACTGTCAAGGGGGCTCTCAAGTGAGTAGCTTGATCGTATCGTTCATTGAGAGCTCAAACCATTTGCATCCTTGCATCATACTTCTTGGTTCTTGTTTGCTGTTTCTCTTTGTGAGTTTTAGAGCTTATGTTCATCTTCATGACAAGCTCGAGTTCATCGAAAACGGAGTCCATATGCATCTTCTATGATGTTTTCGATATTGGGAGTTTTTACCGGTCTTATTCGAAAAAGGGTTATCACCATTTTCTTATGGGACTTTTCTCACTTGCTTATTATTGATATTTCTATCAAGATTGTGTTAGCCCATGTCGTTAGCTTCCCACAAACTTGGATTCGTTGAATTTGGAGTCCGTATGCGAAAGTTACAGCAGTTTCAGTATCCAGCGGTAGTACCGCTCCTGGTGCCATCGGTAGTACCGCTCGTGTAGCGGTAGTACCGCCCCCGGAGCGGTAGTAATTTTTTAATACCGCTCCCTAGCGGTAGTACCGCTCCGTCGGACTGTTTTTTGCATACTTTTTGGCCTCAGCATGGTTGGTGAACCTACCGAGCGGTAGTATCGCTCCATGAGCGGTAGTACCGCTCTGTGCGGGCTGTGAGGCTTAATGGTTGGATTTTTCCCCACCTATAAAGGGGGTCTTCTTCCCCATTGAACCTTATCTCTTTAGCTCTTGTTCTTCCCCCATTGTTGACTTTCTTCGAGCTTGCTAACTCTCAATCCCTCCAATGATTCTTGCTAGTTCTTGAGGGAAAAGAGAGAGGAGATCTAGATCCACATTTCCACCAATCACTTTCTCCTCTAAGTGAGGGGAACCCTTGGGTCTAGTTCTTGGAGTTCTTCGTGTTCTTCTTTGTTCTTCCTCTCATTTTCCTCCCTAGCATTAGTTGCTTTGGTGGGATTTGGGAGAGAAGGACTTGGGCACTCCGTGTGCCCTTGCCATTGCGTTAGTTGCATCGTTTGAGTTCTCCACGGTGATACGTGGAAGTGAAGTTTGAGAAGCTTATTACCTTTGGTACTTAGTAGCCTAGATATTGTTCTTCGTGGATGCTTTGGCGTCCTAGAAGCTTGGTGGTGTCTCGGAGCTCAATCATTGTGGTGTAAAGCTTCGGGCAAGCGCCGGGGTCTCCAATTAGATTGTGGAGATTGCCCCAAGCAATTTGTATGGGTATCGGTGACCGCCCCCATGGTTTGCCATTTGTACGAGTTCGGTGACCGCCCTCAAGGGTCCCTTAGTGGAATCTCGGCATCTTGCATTGTGTGAGAGCATGAGGAGATTACGGTGGCCTTAGTGGCATCTTGGGGAGCATTGTGCCTCCACACCGCTCCAACGGAGATTAGCATCCGCAAGGGTGTGAACTTCGGGATACATCATCGTCTCCGCGTGCCTCAGTTATCTCTTACCTGAACCCTTTACTTATGCACTTTACTTTGTGAAAGCCATATTGTTTATTGTCATATATCTTGCTATCACTTAGTTGTTTATCTTACTTAGCATAAGTTGTTGGTGCACATAGGTGAGCCTAGTTGTTGTAGGTTTTGTGCTTGACAAATTAAACGTTAGTTTTATTCCGCATTTGTTCAAGCCTAAACCGTAATTATTTTAAAGCGCCTATTCACCCCCCCTCTAGGCGACATCCACGTCCTTTCAGCGGTGAAGTCAGTAAAACCTTCCTGTTGCCTTTTCTTCCCTTAACCTCCACGGTGGTTGTTGTTGCGCCCGTGGGCTTGGGAATGGCCTCTTGACGACTCTCCCTTCCTGGCGTCGCTGACTTCGTCATCATCCTTTCCGGGGTCTTTGGTGTCGTCGTACTCGGAATATCTAGTCAGAGTATCCATCAACTCGCCCACATCCTGCACTTTCCGCTTGAGTCGCCCAAGCTTCAACACCAAAGGATGGAAGTGATAGTTTTTCTCTAAAATCAGCACAGCCTGAGCCGCCGTGATACCATCTGAGGAATGGATTATCTCTGCAACCCGCCGTGTCCCGTGATGGGCCGACTCATCTGTGCGCTGGACACAGTGCTGTAAGTCCACAATGGTCATCGGACGCTTGCATGTTCCTCTGAAGTTCTTGATGAAACATTCCTTTAACTCGGCCCAGGTGTTGATGGACTTGGGCGGCAAATTCTTCAGCCAAGTGTGCATCGTTCCTTCTAGCATAATTGTGAAGTACTTGGCACATACCATATTGCTAACTTCGAGCATGTCCATCGCAAGCTCATAGCTCTCGATCCCTGCTCCCGGCTCGAGGTCACGCGTGTAGTTGGTGACCTTGCACGGGCCCTTAAAGTCCTTGGGCATGCGCTCGTTGTGGAGGGCGGGTGACAAGCACGTTATCCCAATGTTCCTGCCTCCTGACTCGCCGTGCGCAGGGGAAGGTGGCACATAAGCCTGACAGCCTTGACCCGCCACGGCCACCGCCTCTACTAGGCGGGTGGCTCCCGCTGCGTCCACAAAGTTTTGGTCATGCGTGACCGACACTCCAGGCGGGTTGGTATACGGACGTCGACGCTACTTGCTGCTAGAAACCGCGGGCGGATCATCATGGCGGCTCTTGGTGTGACTTGCATGAGGTGTAGAGTGCAGCCGATCACGATTATAAGAGTACTGTGCTTGTTGGACCATCGCCATTTTCAGGATCTCGATGGCGTTCCTTGCTTCCATCTCAGTTATAGAATTCCCATGAATAGGCAGATACTCTAAATTGCGGGTCGCAGGCAGTACATTGTCGACGGGGTTAGAAAAGTGACCCTGCGGCGTCTGAAAATGCGGTGGCCGAGCCGGCATAGGCCGAGGCGGCTGTGGATTGGACGACGGCTGAGCTGGCTCAACCTGCTGAATGACTCGCCGTGGCGGGTTACGCTCCACCCCAGGGGTATGTGGGTTGTCAAAAAGTCAGATGGGGTTTAGATCGGCCGACAAATGATTGTGATGCCTCCTCCGGTGAATCACATCTGATGTGTGGTGTTGGCGCTCAAGCCGCCATCTTTCAACCCTTAGCCGCTCTCTCTCCTCAGCGATGTGGGCATGCTGACTCGCCGTCCGGGTGGTCTGGACTTTGATCTCACGCTGGATCTTGGTCATCTCCTCCTTCAGCTTTGCCAGCTCGGCGTTAATCTCTTCTTGGTTCTCCGCGGTCACAGCAACCACCGTGAGTTTAGACATCTCATCCATCAGATCTGTCATGGCCTAAGCCGGAGTCTTGCCTGACCCGCTGGCTCCATCGTTGCTTGCCGCGATCGGCTGAGCCGCCGCTGCTCCATCCATGTAGATGGCAACCTGACGTTGTGGTTCACGGAAATCCTCGGAAATCGCCGCTTCGGGCGAGCCCCCAAGCCTCCCTTCATGGAGGGGGCGGATTGAATCTGTATCATCGTGATACGTCTGCAACGTATCTAATTTTTTGATGGTTCCATGCTATTATCTTGTCAACTTTGGATGTTTTGTATGCATGAATATGCTATTTTATGTCTTTTTTGGGACTAACCTATTAACTCAGTGCCAAGTGCCAGTTCCTGTTTTTCCATGTTTTTGAACCTTTTCAGAGGAGAATATTAAACGGAGTACAAACGGAATAAAATCTTTGGAATGATTTTTTCCGTAACAGAAGATACGCAGGGAACTTGAGAACCAAGGCAAAGGACCCCGGGGGAGGCCACAAGCCCGCTAGCCGCGACCTGGGGGGAGGGTGCCTACCAGGCTTGTGCCCCCCCCGTGGCTCCTTTGCCCTACTTCTTCCGCCTATAAATTCCCTAAAAATCCAAAATTGTCACAGAGAGCCACGAAAATACGTTTCCGCCGCCGCAAGCTTCTGTCTTCGCAAGATCCCATCTGGGGACCGTTCTGGTGCCCTGCCGAAGGGGGGACTCAGACACGGAGGGCTTCTTCATCAACACCATTGCCTCTCCGATGATGCGTGAGTAGTTCACCACAGACCTTCGGGTCCATAGCTAGTAGCTAGTAGCTAGATTGCTTCTTCTCTCTCTTGGATCTTCAATACAAAGTTCTCCATGATCTTCATGGAGATCTATCCGATGTAATATTCTTTTAAGGTGTGTTTGTCGAGATCCGATGAATTGTGGATTTATGATCAGATTATCTATGATTATTATTTGAGTCTCCTCTGATCTCTTATATGCATGATTTCATATCCTTGTAATTCTCTTTGAGTTGTGGGTTTTGTTTGGCCAACTGGATCTATAATTCTTGCAGTGGGAGAAGTGCTTGGTTTTGGGTTCATACCGTGCGGTGTCCTCACCCAGTGACAGAAGGGGTAGCAAGGCACACATCATGTTGTTGCCATCAAGGGTAAAAAGATGGGGTTTATATCTATTGCATGAATTTATCCCTCTACATCATGTCATCTTGCTTAAGGCGTTACTCTGTTTGTTATGAACTCAATACACTAGATGCATGCTGGATAGCGGTTGATGTATGGAGTAATAGTAGTAGATGCAGAAAGTATCGGTCTACTTGTCTCGGATGTGATGCCTATATGTATGATCATTGTCTTAGATATCATCATGACTTTGCGCGATTCTATCAATTGCTCGACAGTAATTCGTTCACCCACCGTAATATTTGCTATCATGATAGAAGCCTCTAGTGAACACTATGGCCCCCGGGTCTACTTCACATCATATTTTCAGCTCTACACTTTTACTTTGTTGCACTTTCCACCTTCACATCTCACCTTGCAATTAATCGTGAAGGGATTGACAACGCCTTTATAGCGTTGGGTGCAAGTTTGTTTGTTTTTGCGTAGGTACATTGGTGACTTGCCTTGATACTCCTACTGGATTGATACCTTGGTTCTCAAACTGAGGGAAATACTTACTGCTACTGTGCTGCATCACCCTTTCCTCTTCAAGGGAAAGCCAACACAAGCTCAAGAGGTAGCAAGAAGAATTTCTGGCGCCGTTGCCGGGGAGTATCAAGTCAAGAATAGTCTCCTGTCAATGTGCTAATTTCTGGCGCCGTTGCCGGGGAGTATCAAGTCAAGAATAGTCTCCCGTCAACGTGCCAATTTCTGGTGCCGTTGCTGGGGAGGATCAAGTCAAGAATAGTCTCCCGTCAACGTGCAAATTTCTGGCGCCGTTGCCGGGGATTATTCAAAGTGAAGCTTATCCAAGTAACTATCGCAAACTCATCTCTTGCATTTACGTTATTTGCCTTTTGCCTGTCGTTTTCCTCTGCCCCACTGCTGAAAGACCAAAATTTACAAAAATATTTGCCTTTTTCGTTTGCCTTCCCTTTTCTTGTGTGCTATGTGCCTTCAATATGCTTGCATCTTTGCTTGCTGAAAATCTATTGATATGGATCCTCATCCAATCTCTTTAACAAATCCAATTATGTTGAACGAATTGCTAGTGAGTTGAGTGCACTTGACTATCTTTATGAAGTTTTGCTTGAGATGCGTGAATCTGAAAATTGTGATGAAAAAATTTATGAATTGATTCACGAGGGATCCTTGAATGAAAAGCATGATTGCAATGGTTTCACTACGAATTCTATTAATGTTAATCATGCTAAAAATATGCAAAATCCTAAGCTTGGGGATGCTAGTTTTGCTATGTCCACTACTTGTTGCAATGATCATGATTGGGGTAATGATTTTTCTTATGGTCTTCAAAATTTGTTTAAGCCTCATGATGATTATGTTATTTGCAATAATATTGAAAGTGGGATTGTAGAAGTCATGACTTTAGTTGATGATAATCCCACTATTTTTGAAGAGCGTCAACTTTGCATGCATGTGGATCATGAAAAGAATATCCTATTTGATAGCTATATTGTTGAATTTGAATATGATCCCACATGTAGTTGTTATGAGAGAGGAAAATATTGTGGTAGAAACTTTCATGTTACTAAATTACCTCTCGTTATGTTGAGATTGATATTGTCTATTTCTTCTTCCTTGCATATTGTAGTCATTGCTCGTCCTGATAATTTTTTTTCCTATAAAATGCCTATGCATAGGAAGTATGTTAGACTTACATATGTTTGTCACATGCTTTATGATGCTCTCGTTGTGCTTCAATTCTTTTTTTTGTGTGAGCATCATTGAATTATCAATGCCTAGCTAAAAGGGCGTTAAACAATAGCACTTGTTGGGAGGCAACCCAATGAATTTATCTTTGCTTTTTTGCTTTCTGTTTTGTTGTGTCCACACCATCATAATTCTGTTATGATTGTATTTTTTGTTTCTTTTTGTGTTCTACCCAAGTAAAACCTTTATGACTAGTTTTGATGATGGTTGTTTGATCTTGCTGAAAAAGACAGAAACTTTGTGCTCACGAATTTATTTTTAATTCCTATGCAAAAAGAGCTTTTGAGTTGATTCTTTTTTCTTCTGGTTGATATGCCAATTTCCATAATTTTTCGTAATGTTTCAGAATTTTTGAGATACCAGAAGTATACGAAGTATACAGATTGCTACAGACTGGTTTGTTTTTGACAGATTCTGTTTTTGTTGTGTTGATTGCTTATTTTGATGAAACTATGGATAGTATCGGGGGTACTAGCCATGGAAAAGTGAGAATACAATAATATAACACCAATATAAATAGAAATCAAGTTTTCTACAGTACCTAAAGAGGTGGTGGTTTGTTTTCTTATGCTAATGATATCACGAGTTTCTGTTTAAGTTTTGTGTTGTGAAGTTTTCAAGTTTTGGGTGATGTTCTCATGGACAATGGGATAAAGAGTGGAAAGAGCCCAAGCTTGGGGATGCCCAAGGCATCCCAAGCCAAATTCAAGGGCACCAAAAAGCCTAAGCTTGGGGATGCCCCGGGAAGTCATCCCCTCTTTCGTCTTCAATCCATCGGTAACGTTACTTGGAGCTATATTTTTATTCACCAAATGATATGTGTTTTGCTTGGAGCGTCGTGTATTATAGGAGTCTTTTCTTTTTGTTGTGTCACAATCATCCTTGCTGCACACCTTTTTTGAGAGAGACATGCACTCATCGTGAATTTCCTAGAATACTCATTGAGCTTCACTTATATCTTTTGAGCTGGAGAACTTTGCTCTAGTGCTTCACGTAGATCTTTTTAGAGCACGGCGGTGTCATATTTTGGATAAATAAGAACTCTCGATCTTCACTTATATGTTTTTGAGAGTTCTCTCTCTGAGTAACTTGGTAGTTGGCTTGTGCTATGAAAGTAGTCCTAAAGATGATAGGCATCCAAAGAGGATATAATAAAAACTTCCATATTCATGTGCATCGATTAGTAAAGAGAACTTTGATTCCTATCAATTAGTTTTGAGACATGGATTTGGTGACATTAGAGTTATGTTAGTAGGGTGTTGTGAATCTAGAAATACTTGCCTTGAAGTTAGTGATTCCCGTAGCATGCACGTATGGTGAATCGCTATGTTAGGAAATCGGAGCATAATTGATTTATTGATTGTCATCCCTCGTGTTGCGGTCGGGATCGTGCGATGCTTAACACCTACCAACCCTTCCCCTAGGAGTATGCGTTCAGCACTTTGTTTCGATTCCTAATAATACTTTCACAATAAGTATATGAGTTCTTCATGACTAATGTGAGTCCATGGTATAGATGCACTTTCACCTTCCACCATTGCTAGCCTCTCTAGTGCTGCGCAACTTTCGCCGGTGCACAAACCCACCATATACCTTCCTCAAAACAGCCACTATACCCACCTATTATGGCATTTTCATAGCCATTCCGAGATATATTGCCATGCAACTCCCACCGTTCCATCTCATGACTTGTGCCGTCACTTACATATTGCCATTGCATGATCGTAAGATAGCTAGCAAGATGTTTCAACGTCATATGCCAAGCTAGATTATTGCACATCCCGGTACACCGCCGGAGGCATTTCCTATAGAGTCATCATTGCTCTAAGTATTGAGTTGTGAGTACATAAAAGTGTGATGATCATCATTATTAGAGCATTGTTCCATGTGAGGAAATAAAAAAAAGAGCCCAAAGATGCCCGCCAAAAAATGAATGAAAAGAGGCCAAAGAGCCCAAACAAAAAAAAGAAGAGAGAAAAAGAGAGAAGGGACAATGCTACTATCTTTTTCCACATTTGTGCTTCACAATAGCACCATGTTCTTCATGATGGAGAGTCTCTTGTTTTGACACTTCCATATACTAGTGGGAATCTTCATTATATAACTTGGCTTGTATATTCCAATGATGGGCTTCCTCAAATTGCCCTAGGTCTTCGTGAGCAAGCAAGTTGGGTGCACACCCACTAGTTTTCCTCTTGAGATTTCACACACTTATAGCTCTAAGTGCATCCGTAGCATGGCAATCCCTAGTCATTCGCATTGATATCTATTGATGGGCATCTCCATAGCCCGTTGATATGCCGAGTCGATATGACCATCTCCTCCTTTTTGCCTCACAACCTCTAGCACACTGTATTCCACCTATAGTGCTATATCCATGGCTCACGCTCATGTATTGCATGAGAGTTGAAAAAGTTTGAGAAAGTAAGAGTGCAAAAACAATTACTTGGCCAATACCGAGGTTGTGCATGATTTAAATTCGTTGTGTGGGGATGATGGAGCATAGCCAGACTATATGATTTTGTAGGGATAACTTTCTTTGGCCTTGTTATTGCGAAAGTTCTTGATCACTTTGCGAGTTTGCTTGAAGCATTATTGTTTTCATGTCAATAGTAAACTATTGTTTTGAATCTTTCGGATCTGAACATTCATGTCACAAGAAAGAAGTTACAAAGGACAAATATGTTAGGTAGCATTCCACATCAAAAATTCAGTCTTTATCACGTCCCTACTCGAGGATGAGCAGGAGTTAAGTTTGGGGATGCTTGATACGTCTCCAATGTATCTATAATTTTTTATGGTTCCATGCTATTATCTTGTCAACTTTGGATGTTTTGTATGCATGAATATGCTATTTTATATCTTTTTTGGGTCTAACCTATTAACTCAGTGCCAAGTGCTAGTTCCTATTTTTTCCGTGTTTTTGTGGGGACTCCGACTTTTGAGTCGAGGCCGCCGTGCTCAGTGATCCCAGAGATCAATGCTCACCGAACACAGATATCGACTAAAAGAGTCTTACATCCTTACATATCGTTTGGTGCAATAAATGACCACTTTGGTCAAGTCTTACATATATAGGGCCTTAACGGCCAACACTCCAAACTAGACCAATAGCGGAATTATTGGTTGAAAGCGTGAACCCATGCCATCAGCCTTAACCTAGACGCATTCTAACTAGGAAGCGTCTTAGCTCGCAAGAATGTCACCGAGTTACTCTCCACCATATCATGTTCTTTCATACCTGGTCAATGAAATAACAAGTGGCAAGCCAATGAGTACTTTGAATGTACTCGCAAACAGCCCATGATATGAACATTGAAAGTGAAGGATAACAATACCATGCATCTTTAGTGTAACTCATCTGGGAGGAATGATCATGAATATGCATCAAGTTAAAGAATTACTCTTGAAGAACAGGTTACAGATATCAATATATCTGTTGAGGGTTGAACCATCCGGGTTCACCCTATAAGCCAAGTCACCTAACTTGGTCATATCCTCAATATCAGTTGAGGGATGAACCATCCGGGTTCATCCTTTATGCCAAGTCACCGAACTTGGTCATATTATTACTGTCATATCATCACCTTTCTCATCACCATACACACACAACTCACGAACACTTAGTTTATGCGGAAATATCAGGACGTAGTTTAAGAAGGATTACCCAACTGTCCTTGACCGTGGACTCGGCTATTCGAATAGTTTACACTCTCGAGAGGTAGTACGCTAGACCCACGATATCCGGGAAACTTCCGTGTCATCCACGACTCGCGGTATATCACATACTCGAGGTAAGTACCCGATCAATGCCTTTTCCTTGACGATACTAGACAAAGAGGTGCACTCGATTGGTACCCAGCCCACATGTTGTACGTCTTACGAGCACCAACTCTGGACAGTACCAACCATGCGGGGGATCAACGGTGTGACTGGAACTCCTAAAAATGGCATAGTCGTCCTACCCGGCACGACCCCATCACGAGCGTGACCACATATCACTCCCGCCACTAGTAATGTGGCTCTTTGCTAGCACCGACCAGAGTAATTAACATAGCCCCATCCCATAAGGGGTAACGTGGTCGTACTGGTAAGGTTGGGACGGTCGACACATCATAAATCTAATCCCATTTCTGAAACCTTACTCACAAAAATATCGGGTGCATCACTTCACCAAAAGTGACCACCTAACTCATCATCACCCTCGGGCATTAGTGGCACCCGACAGGGTTTTCATAAACTCTGGCTTTATGACAACATCATGTTGATGAATAATACTACTTCTATCTTTACTTGTCAACATGGTATTATCATGACCCTAAGGGGTAGAGTCAAGCTCAATGCATGTGCTCCGGGGAGCCTTCGGTAAAAATCATATCAAATGATTATCGACACTTAGGGTAATATGCAACGGGAATACTTGCTATTTAACGTGCAAAGTAACATATGCTTAGACATGGTCAAAGGGCTGCTTGCCTTACTCACGTAAGTCCTCGGTGTCTTCGAGGTCTTCCGCTCCAACTCCGAATACTCCGTCTACCGTCAACTGTCGTCGGAAACAATCATAGTAAGCCACCCATCAAGCAGAAATAAAAGTGTTCTAAAAATAGAAGTTATATTTTTCTTGGACCTCTCTGGTCATAATAAAAATACCTGAATCTTTTCATAGGAGATTTGAATCATCAAAGATTTTTGAATGGATGGAAAGAACAGTAGGTGATCATTGAAGAAGCCCACATAATTCATTCTGTTAAAAATGAGTGGAGGCACCCATTTAACAGAGAATGATTTTAGAAATTTTTAGGAAGTGGTTTCACTGGATTTGGAGTTGGTATGAATATACTAGGAATTTCCTAATGTGGAATAAATAGCAATTGGAATAACTCCATTTGGAGTTGAATTGAAACCTTTAGGATTTTCACAAAGTGGGGTTCAAATTAACCAAAATTGGATTTGAATAAGAACACCATAGTAACATGTCTTGGAAAAATGTGCAAGACAGATAGGTGGATAGAGCTTGAATTTAGGAACATGTAGAAATTTGAATCAAGTAATTTGGAGTTAGTATGATTTTATAATGGAATTTATAAGTTAAAGAGAAAAATAAAAAGGAGAAGAGCTCAGCTTCTCGGGGGGGGGGGGTTATCTTGCACCACCAGCGTGAGATAAGCGCTCGGGCCGGCCCAGTGGCTCGGGCCACCAGCGAAGCGCTACGCCGAAGGCGGATTTCTGCTAGGGTGCCTTTGCTGCCGGGTGGTGCACTCCTGCTGAGGCGTGACCACTAGGGGTAGCCAGCCTGGCCTCGTCTTGCTGACAGTGGGCCCCATCCGAAGGTCGTCTTCCTCCTTACGCATGGAGCAGAGGAACCACGGGGAAAGGGAGAGGAGGCCACGCGGCACCGTGTCTCCGGCCGTTTCCTGCCCGAGGAGGAGCACCGGCGAGCTCAAGGCACCTCGCCGCCCCCATCCCCAAACAGGGTGCCCGCAGGGGGGGGGGGGTTGTAGAGGATGCCGGCGTGGGTGGTCGCGGGAGGCCGACGGCTCCACTGCCCTCGGCACCAGGAGCGAGGGGGAGGGGTCCGGAGGGGCTTGAGGGATACTACTCCTGCTAGGAGGAGTCCCAGGGGAGCTGGAGGCGAGGGAATCCCTCCCTAGGCTGGCCCAGGAGGAGAGGAGGGCTTAGGAGGGGAATGGGAGTTCGAGGGGGCTCCAGGGAGAGAGGGAGGGCTGTTGAGGCAACCGTGGCTCGGGGAAGCTTCAAATGGAGAGGGGAGACCGAAAGAAAAGCTTGGGAGCTCCCGGAGCTCTAAGAGCACGGGGAAGACACACGTTCCTGAGAGAGCTTGGCGGCTTCTAGGTGTTGGGAAGGGCTTGGACCAGTCAAATGGGATCCCCTGGTGCTCTGAGACAATCTGCAAAGGAGGGACCCGAGCTGTAAGAGGAGGAAGGGGTGCAGAGCACCAATACTGCATGCTGCCAGCATGGTCACCATGGCAACTTGTGTCCATGGGGCTACCAAGACCAGTCAACCATGTGTGGCACATAAGGCACCCGTGCAGGAGGGAGACTCTGGAGTTTAGAAGCATTTCAGGCTGGTTAGAGATGAATTTGACTGCTATTAAGTTTGCAACAGAAAACTTAAGGTGGGCAGATAGGGCACTAACTTGAGAGATCCTGTAAGAAAAGCATGTCTAGTAGTCTCAGGCATGGAAGGACTTCATTACTGCAAGGTTTCAGCTCAAACAAGGAAGGGTAGCTACTACTTGCTATTCAAAGCCATGATTCAGCCAGAAATCCAATTGTAGAAGTGCTGCTCATTTTCTCCACATGAGCATGCCATCTCTTCGTTCTAAATGAAGCTTTGGCATGGGATAGATGCTCTGGAGAGAGTTGGGAGCCTTGTGTTAAGCAGAAGAATGGGAAGAAGGGTAAAACAGTGCTGCCATGGGTGAAAATGAGAGAAAGTTACAAAGGGCCACCCTCCAATAATTGACCAGTGGCCATGGGAATGTTACTTGAGGTGAAATGCAACTATGTGAGGCTGTGGTAGAAAGTTGAACTCAAAGGTAAAAGTGGAAGGGGTAAAAGAAGCCAAATTAGTGAGTGCACACAAGGTGTTTGATATGTGGTTAGGCTACCAGATGGATTCCAATCGCTATGAAACTTAACAGGGTCAAATAATAGATGAAAATAGGCTTGCACACCAAATTTGGGATTTGGTGGAGAAGTTTTCCAATGTAGACTTGGAAAACCCCTGAAATGGGCAAAAATGGATTTCTGCCTACAACCCTATTCCAATCAATTCCCACCAATCCAATATTAGGTTTAGGGGCATTATTTGAGCATTAAAGCATGCACAAAAGTTTGAGGTCAATTAGAGAAGCTTTATAATGTAAAGTTTACCAAAGTCATAAATCCACAAAGAGGGTTTTGAGGGTCTTAGGACAAGTTCCTCTATTCTCCTTGGTGTACCACTTGGTGTGGAGGCCTTATTGGAGTATTGGAACATGTGCACCAAATTTGAGCACAATTGGAGACAGTTCACAATGTAGAGTTGCTCAAATTTGATTCTGGACAGATAGGGTTTTAGAGTGATTGGGGGAGTCAAATCTACTCGGATTGAAATGAAACTTGGCAAGATCATCAATGATATCATAGATGACATGCTATAATTTTATTGGAATTTATTGAGAATATTTCTAATAGAAATATTTCAAAAGCTTGAAATAGGCAGGAATGGTTTTAGAGGGGTTTGCCCAATGTTTTGAACATGACCAGGTGTTGAAACTCATAAATATGGAATAAATATATCCACTGAGTTTCCCTAAATTTTCTTAAATATTTTGGAAGCAATAATAATAACTTTCCTTCATAGGAGACCATTTTTGGCCTCACAGAAAGGCTTTTAAATAAAATAATAAAATAACTTTTAAAATAATAATATGGTGGTTTTTGGAAGACATTTTGATAATAGGTTTTAAATAAAATAATTGGTGCAAAATAAATTCCCTAATTTGAGGACTTGTAGTACCAACCTCATCTCAGGGGTTTGAAAATTTAATTCAAAGAAATGCTTTTTTGGGTAAAAATAATATTTGGTAAAAGTAGGTATTTGTCCTAAACACATGGCATGATCATTAGGCATGAGAACATGGGATCAGGAGGTGAGTTGGAAGATAGAGAGAATTATTGGGGAACAATCACATGCACTCAAGCAAACTAGCAAACAATAGTCACTCCAAGCATCACAAGCATTCACAATTTTTTTTAATTGGTCCTAAGTTTTGAAATAAGTTAAGTAGTCAGGAAGGCCAAAAACTGGGTGTTACAGACCTTACCCCGTTAAGAAAATCTCGTCCCCGAGATTTCTAGGCTAGGGGTTGGTGAGATAGAGAATCTTGAGTCAGAGGTAGTCTTCATGTTCCCATGTTGTTGTCGTGGTCTTGAGGTGCTTGATGATACAACTCCGAATGTCCGCACGTCCTTGCGTGATCGTGAGCGGGATCTGGCAATAAGTTATGCTTGACCGAGGTCGAGGGCTTGGTGAGCTAAGTCTGTGCAAGGTTCTGGCTTGCAAGTGTATTCCGAAGTTAGAATACGTGGCAAGATGGTGTGTCTGGGATCTGGTCCTGGGGCTTCGCATGCCGGTTAGTGACACCAAGATGTCTCGTGTTAGAATGCACTGCCAAAGTCTTCGTGTAGCTTCCTTCTTATGGGGAAGTCCTTGGCTTCCTTTCGGCAGGCAAACTATGGTCGCAAATAGTCTTCGAAGGCTTCTCGTGGACGGGTCCGGGTTGGGTCTCACCTATGAGTCTAAGCTTGGAGGCTCAGGTCCAGAATGGTCCTGCCATCTTGGGGGGGGGGGTTGCGAGGGTTTCTGGATGAGGTGGCTACCCAAGAGTATAGGCCAGTCATCCATTCCCAAGGTTTGCGACTGGGCAAGCGGGAATCACCTTTAACAGGTCTTCACCACGACTTACTAGTACTCTCGTCCTTGATTTGGACCAAGGAGAGGTTGCCTGATTCTCTCACTTGTCCAAAGGCTTTATCGTCTTGAGTCGTCGAGGTTTCTTGACGTCGTTGATGCAGTCGGTGCGCGGTCGATGGTTGACTTCTGTTGCTTTATCGACGTTGTCGTGGATTCCTCGCCATGGTGGTTCTTCGTCTAGACTTGAGTAGGATAGACATCCGTTGTCTTGGGATTGCTTCGAGAAGCCCGCCTTCTCGAGATAACACTGCACCCTCGAGAGGCATAACAATTGGCGTCCCTGGGCTCGTCCAAACACGACTAAGGTGTTCTTCCACTTACTGGGTGAATAAGACAACATATTTTCCCCAAACAAGACATAAGCACAGTGCTCAAGAGTTGGGTGAGGAGAACGGAACTTTCTATGGGCGGGTACTGGCCACATTTTAACGACTTAGAGTCGTCTTCTATGGTCGCAATCCGTCCATCTTGTGGCTCAGCGAAGCTTTAGGGTCTCCAGGAACTTGGGATGTGGGCGAACAATTATCATCTTAACTCTAAGCACATTCCTTAGATGCCAATAGTTCGACATCTAATCTCGGGACGATATTACCTCATCTCATCAAAGATACCATCCCACGGGGGTCAACTCAACACCGCTCATGCCAGCCAACTCCGGGTTTAGGGAAGAACTAAACCAATCACTACAAGTATGGTCTAGCAACGATGCACATGCATTCTCATGCAAGAACCTCGGGGAGACATACAAGCTTCTAAGCTTGAATTTAAGACACAACAAATCCAAATGTCCATCTAAGTTATCCAATGGACAGGGTACTGCATTACTATATTAAGAAAACACATATTTTCCAATCCAATATCTTGTCTCCTTCCTATGAATCCGATCAATAATCACTCGACCTATCACTCCTACAAATCCAACATTGATGGGGTTCTACATAATCCCTTTAGAGTCCTCATAATCCACATATTACTGCAAGGTTTACGTCATAGTATATCCACGAACTTCAATAATCATGGCCAGCTAATCTCCAAGGCCAAACCACATAGGTTGTAAATCAATCTGACAACTCCAAGCATACGCACTCTATATCCACCGAGAAACATGGTATCATGATCGAGATTATCGGGCTAAATCCAATTTACTCCGAACCATGTGGTCTCTGTCATCCTCAATACTCTATTAAGATTACCTATTTAAATCCAAAACTCAAGTCCAATAAGAATTCTACTTGATACTCCAAGCTATCACGATAATTATCTCCAAACCATGCCAACTACTTGCTAAAGTCATGTATACCACCAAAATATTGTTGATTGCGATCATAATCGTCCTACTAAATCCAATATTACTCCAGATTATGTAGGTTATGCTACTGTATCAACTCGTTCCACCAAATCCATCTACCTTTATAACGGTCTCACGATCCACCAAAATAGTCGAGCTATATCCTCAAGACACATATCATCATCACCATGACAATCTTTAGTCTATACTCTTATATATCAAAGAACGATCCTCTTATGGCATCAGGGTCACAGTGCTAGCTTAAGATTGAAGGATACTTGTTCACTGCGATCACTCGTTCCATAAGGAACCCGGTGCTAGGCGGGGTTCATCGGGGACCTACAGGTGTTCTGGCAAGTCCGCGTACTAGACATGTGACCAGAAAATTCAAGCCGGAAAGGTTTGTGGAGGTTAGTCTGGTCTAGTGTGGTTTTCCAATCTTGAGGGAAAAGCACACTCCTACGGTTTGTGTTTGGTTGCGCATAGCGCAGTCAGTGTCTTCAGTGTCATCCATCCTTCAAAGTAGATCCTTGGTGCATCTTTCCTTGCCGTCTTCAGTTGTCGAGAGGGGTGAGAGAGAGAGAGAGAGAGAGAGTACAAAGGGGAGTGCCTAAGGGTCTTAGTGCAATCAAGCAAGCGTTGGAAAGTCAACTCAAACAAGGGCTAAAATCATTTGAACATCCAAAATAAGACGAGTGATATAACCGCATGCTTGTTTCCTAAGCAAAAGTGCGACTTATTTCAAAACACAAACAACAAAAACAAACAACACATAACATGGTCCATCCGAACTATTCCACGGCCTCGACTTCACATAGGGGATTCACGAATCATCCTATCCTAGGTTCTGGGATTCGACAGTCGTGCTTGCTTCGTGCTTCGGAGAGGAGTCCGCTATGTATTCTGGACCTTCTCATGGTGTTGCCACGCCTCTTGTTGTCGCTTGCCGAAGCAATTCACTTAAGTTGTAAAGAACTCTTGTTGTCTTCTTGTCTGGGAAGTTGCTGATGAAGGTGGTTCTGCATGGCTGTCATTGAGAGGGTCTTCTGTTGTCTTCATGATCTTGTCAGCGTCTTCTTGTCTTTCTAGGCTTCAAGAGTCTCAGGTGGACATCTTTATGCACCGATATTTGCATGACATGATAGAGTTCTGATCTGTCAATCATACTAATTGCAATATCGACACCTAGAGCAGGGGATGAAGAGAACCTTTTTCCTGCTCACTAAGGTGAGGGGGACCAAATGGCGAGGTCCTCATCCACCAGTGGTGGTCGACACAATTCCTTTTAACTGACGGGGTCGATCTATTAGTGATGCAGATCAAGGTTTGCATATATTATGTCCAGATTATCATAGGCGATAGTGGCATCACTCTGGAACAGTGCCCAGGGTTTCACCATCTTCTAAGCCTCGATGTCCTTGTTCCTCATGGAGGTACTTCTTTTGGTGTCATCCGGTCATAGAGTTGTCTTCTTTGTCTTTCAGCACAGGTGTTTGCCTGGAAAGGTTACTTCCTTCCGGGCTGCCCACAAGGATTTCAGTTTATCCCGTGGTCAGAGGGCATAAGGCATTAGCGACCATTTGCAAGTTTTTTTTGAAAAAGTAGACGAGGAGTGTCAAGAAAATAAGAGTGGAAGGCTAGAGCATAACCTTCACTTTCTTTGAAAATTTAGGAGAGTCGAGAAAATATATAGGTTTTGCAAGTATTTTGAAGGATCTGGAAAAGAGTTTTACCCTAACTAACGTCCGTGCTAACTAAGGGCTTCCTACAGTCAGGATGGCTCTGATACCAACTCTGTGGGGAGCCCGACTTACAAGTCGAGACCGCCGTGCTGAGTGATCCCAGAGATCAATGTTCACCGAACACAGATACCGAATAAAAGAGTCTTACATCCTTACATATCGTTTGGCAAAATAAATGACCACTTTGGTCAAGTCTTACATATATAGGGCCTTAACGGCCAACACTCCAAACTAGACCAATAGCGGAATTATTGGTTGAAAGCGTGAACCCATGCCATCAGCCTTAACCTACATGCATTCTGACTGGGAAGTGTCTTAGCTCGCAAGAACGTCACCGAGTTACTCACCACCATATCATGTTCTTTCATACCTGGTCAATGAAATAACAAGTGGCAAGCCAATGAGTACTTTGAATGTACTCGCAAACAGCCCATGATATGAACATTGAAAGTGAAGGATAACAATATCATGCATCTTTAGTGTAACTCATCTGGGTGGAATGATCATGAATATGCATCAAGTTAAAGAATTACTCTTAAAGAACAGGTTACATATATCAATATATCTGTTGAGGGCTGAACCATCCGGGTTCACCCTATATGCCAAGTCACCGAACTTGGCCATATCCTCAATATCAGTTGAGGGCTGAACCATCCGGGTTCACCCTTTATGCCAAGTCACCGAACTTGGTCATATTATTACTATCATAGCATCACCTTTCCCATCACCATACACACACAACTCACGCACACTTGGTTTATGCGGAAATATCAGGACGTAGTTTAAGCAGGATTACCTAACTGTCCTTGACCGTGGACTCGGCTATTCGAATAGTTTACACTCTGCAGAGGTAGTACGCTGGACCCACGAGATCCGAGAAACTTCCGTGTCATCCACAACTCGCGGTATATCACATACCCGAGGTAAGTACCCGATCAATGCCTTTCCCCTGACGATACTAGACAAAGAGGTCCACTCGATTGGTACCCAGCCCACATGTTGTACGTCTTATGAGCACTAACTCTGGACAGTACCAACCATGCGGGGACCAACGGTGTGACCGGAACTCTTAAAAATGGCATAGTCGTTCTACCCGGCACGACCCCATGACGAAAGTGACCATATATCACTCCCGCCACTAGTAATGTGGCTCTTTGCTAGCACCGACCAGAGTAATTAACATAGCCCCGTCCCATAAGGGGTAACATGGTCGTACTGGTAAGGTTGGGATGGTCGACACATCATAAATCTAATCCCATTTCCGAAACCTTACTCACACAAATACCGGGTGCATCACTTCACCAAAAGTGACCACCTAACTCATCATCACCCTCGGGCATTAGTGGCACCCGACGGGGTTTTCATAAACTCTTGCTTTATGACAACATCATGCTCATGAATAATACTACTTCTATCTTTACTTGTCAACATGGTATTATCATGACCCTAAGGGGTAGAGTCAAGCTCAGTGCATGTGCTCCGGGGAGCCTTCGGTAAAATTCATATAGAATGATTACCGGCACTTATGGTAATATGCAACGGGAATACTTGCTATTTAACGTGCAAAGTTACATATGCTCAGACATGGTCAAAGGGCTGCTTGCCTTGCTCACGTAAGTTCTCGGGGTCTTTGAGGTCTTTCGCTCCAACTCCGAATACTCCGTCTACCGTCAACTATCGTCGGAAACAATCATAGTAAGCCACCCATCAAGCAGAAACAAAAGTGTTCTAAAAATAGAAGTTATATTTTTCTTGGACCTCTCTGATCATAAGAAAAATACCTGAATCTTTTCATAGGAGGTTTGAATCATCAAAGATTTTTGAATGGATAGAAAGAGTAGTAGCTGATCATTGATGAATCCCACAAAATTCATTCTGTTAAAAATGAGTAGAGGCACCCATTTAACAGAGAATGATTTTAGAAATTTTTAGGAAGTGGTTTCACTGGATTTGGAGTTGGTATGAATATACTAGGAATTTCCTAATGTGGAATATATAGCAATAGGAAGCTATTTATTTATTGCAACAGAAATAAGTCACACAAAAATGTTGATCAGGGTCCTAAAAATAGGGAATGGTTTTAGATGTCCCTAGGAATTGGAATAACTCCATTTGGAGTTGAATTGAAACCTCTAGGATTTTCACAAAGTGGGGTTCAAATTAACCAGAATTGGATTTAAATAAGAACACCATAGTAGCATGTCTTGGAAAAATGTGCAAGGTACAAAGGTGGATAGAGCTTCAATTTAGGAACCTGTAGAAATTTGAATCAAGTAATTTGAAGTTAGTATGATTTTATAATGGAATTTATAAGTTAAAGAGAAAAATAAAAAGGAGAAGAGCTCAGCCTCTTGCGGGGGGGGGGGGGGGGGGGGTTATCTTGCGCCACCAGCGAGGCGGTACGCCGAAGGCGGATTTCTGCCACAACGTCTTTGCTGCTGGGTGGTGCATTCCCGCTGAGGCGTGACCACCAGGGGCAGCCGGCCTGGCCCCGTCTCGCTGACAGTGGGCCCCATCCACAGGTCGTCTTCCTCCTTACGCATGGAGCAGAGGAACCGCGGGGAGAGGGAGAGCAGGCCGCGCGGCGCCGCGTCTCCGGCCGTTCCCTCCCCGAGGAGGAGCACCGGCAAGGTCATGGCACCTCGCAGCCCCCCATCCCCAAACAGGGTGCCCGTAGGGGGGGCTGTAGGGGATGCCGGCGGGGGTGGTCGCGGGAGGCCGACGACTCCACTGCCCTCGGCACCAGCAGCGAGGGGGAGGGGTCCAGAGGGGCTTGAGTGATACTGCTCCCGCTGGGAGGAGTCCCACGGGAGCTGGAGGCGAGGGAATCCCTCCCTAGGCTGGCCTGGCCTAAGCAGGCCTTCAAACGGCTTGGTCATGGCCATGGCAGGAGGAGAGGAGGGCTTAGGAGGGGAATGGGAGTTTGATGGGGCTCTAGGGAGAGAGGGAGAGTTGCCGAGGCAACAGTGGCTCATGGAAGCTTCAAATGGAGATGGGAGACCGAAAGAAAAGCTTGGGAGCTCCCGGAGCTCCGAGAGCACGGGGAAGACACGCGTCCCGGAGAAAGCTTGGCGGCTTCTAGGTGTTGGGAAGGGCTTGGACAAGTCAAATGGGATTCCCTGGTGCTCTGAGACATGCTACAAAGGAGGGACCCGAGCTGCAAGAGGAGGAAGGGGTGCAGAGCACCAATACTGCATGCTGCCAGCATGGTCACCATGGTAACTTGTGTCCACGGGGCTACCAAGACCAGTAAACCATGTCTGCCACGTAGGGCACCCATGCAGGAAGGAGACTCTGGAGTTTGGAAGCATCTGAGGCTGGTTAGAGATGAATTTGACTGCCGTTAACTCTGCAACAGCAAACTTAAGGTGGGCAGATAGGGCACTAACTTGAGAGATACTGAAGAAAAGCCTGTCTAGTAGTCTCAGGCATGGAAGGACTTCATTACTGCAAGGTTTCAGCTCAAACAAGGGAGGGTAGCTACTACTTGCTGTTCAAAGCCATGATTCAGCCAGAAATCCAATTGTAGAAGTGCTGCTCATTTTCTCCACATGAGCATGCCATCTCTTGGTTCTAAATGAAGGTTTGGCATGGGATAGATGCCCTGGAAAGAGTTGGGAGCCTTTGGTTAAGCAGAAGAATGGGAAGAAGGGTAAAACAGTGCTGCCAAGGGTGAAAATGAGAGAAAGTTACAAAGGGTCACCCTCCAATAGTTGACCAGTGGCCATGGGAATGTTACTGGAGGTGAAATGCAACTATGTGAGGGTGTGGTAGAAAGTTGAGCTCAAGGGTAAAAGTGGAAGGGGAAAAAGAAGCAAAATTAGTGAGTGCACACAAGGTGTTTGATGTGTGGTTAGGCTACCATGCAGATGGATTCCAATGGCGATGAAACTTAACAGGGTCAAATAATAGATGAAAATAGGCTTGCATACGAAATTTGGGATTTGCTGGAGAAGTTTTCCAATGTAGACTTGGAAAACCCCTGAAATGGGAAAAAATGGATTTCTGCCTACAACCCTATTCAAATCAATTCCCACCAATCCAAAATTTGGTGTAGGGGCATTATTTGAGCATTAAGGCATGCACAAAAAGTTTGAGGTCAATTGCAGAAACTTTATAATGTAAAGTTTACCAAAGTCAAAAATCCACAGCGAGGGTTTTGTGGGTCTTAGGACAAGTTCCTCTATTCTCCTTGGTGTACCACTTGGTGTGGATGCCTTATTGGTCTATTGGAACATGTCCACCAAATTTGAGCACAATTGGAGACAGTTCACAATGTAGAGTTGCTCAAATTTGATTCTGGACAGATAGGGTTTTAGAGTGATTGGGGGAGTCAAATCAACTTGGATTGAAATGAAACTTGGCAAGATCATCAATGATATCATAGATGACATGCTAGAATTTTATTGTAATTTATTGAGAATATTTCTAATAGAAATATTTCAAAAGCTTGAAATAGGCAGGAATGGTTTTGGAGGGGTTTGCCCAATGTTTTTAACATGACGAGGTGTTGAAACTCATAAATATGGAATAAATATATCCGCTGAGTTCCCCTAAATTTTCTTAAATATTTTGGAAGCAATAATAATAACTTTCCTTCATAGGAGACCATTTCTAGCCTCATAGAAAGGCTTTTAAATAAAATAATAAAATAACGTTTAAAATAATATGGTGGTCTTTGGATGACATTTTGATAATAGGTTTTAAATAAAATAATTGGTGCAACAGAAATTCCCTAATTTGAGGACTTGTAGTACAAACCTCATCTGAGGGGTGTGAAAATTTAATTCAAAGAAATGCTTTTTGGGTAAAAATAATATTTGGTAAAAGTAGGTATTTGTCCTAAACACATGGCATGATCATTAGGTAGGAGAACATGGGATGAGGAGGTGAGTTGGAAGATAGAGAGAATTATTGGGGAGCAATCACGTGCACTCAAGCAAACAGGCAAACAATAGTCACTCCAAGCATCACAAGCATTTAGAAAAAAATTTAATTGGTCCGAAATTTTGAAATAAGTTAAGTAGTCACGAAGGCCAAAAACCGGGTGTTACAGTTTTTGACCCTTTTTAGAGGAGAATATTAAGCAGAGTCCAAATGGAATAAAATCTTCGGAATGATTTTTTCTGTAACAGAAGATACGCACGGAACTTGAGAACAAAAGCAAAGGACCCCGGGGGAAGCTACAAGCCCCCTAGCCGCGGCCTGGGGGCGCGCCTACCAGGCTTGTGGGCCCCTCGTGGCTCCTTTGCCCTACTTCTTCCGCCTATAAATTCCCTAAAAATCCAAAACTGCCAGAGACAGCCACGAAAATACTTTTCCGCCGCCGCAAGCTTCTGTCTCCGCAAGATCCCATCTTGGGAGCGTTCTGGTGCCCTGTCGGAGGGGGGATTCAGACACGGAGGGCTTCTTTATCAACACCATTGCCTCTCCGATGATGTGTGAGTAGTTCACCACAGACATTCGGGTCCATAGCTAGTAGCTAGATGGTTTCTTCTCTCTCTTGGATCTTTAATACAAAGTTCTAAATGATCTTCATGGAGATCTATCCGATGTAATCTTATTTTGCGGTGTGTTTGTCGAGATCCGATGAATTGTGGATTTATGATCAGATTATCTATGATTATTATTTGAGTCTCCTCTGATCTCTTATATGCATGATTTCGTACCCTTGTAATTCTCGTCGAGTTGTGGGTTTCATTTGGCCAACTTGATCTATAATTCTTGCAATGGGAGAACTGCTTGGTTTTGGGTTCATACCGTGTGGTGTCCTCACCCAGTGACAGAAGGGGTAGTAAGGCACGCATCATGTTGTTGCCATCAAGGGTAAAAAGATGGGGTTTATATCTAATGCATGAATTTATCCCTCTACATCATGTCATCTTGCTTAAGGCGTTACTCTGTTTGTTATGAACTAAATACACTAGATGCATGCTGGATAGCGGTCGATGTGTGGAGTAATAGTAGTAGATGCAGAAAGTATCGGTCTACTTGTCACGGACGTGATGCCTATATGTATGGTCATTTCCATAGATATCATCATGACTTTGCGCGATTCTATCAATTGCTCGACAGTAATTCATTCACCCACCATAATATTTGCTATCATGAGAGAAGCCTCTAGTGAACACTATGGCCCCCGGGTCTGCTTCACATCATATTTTAAGCTCTACACTTTTACTTTGTTGCACTTTCCACCTTCAGATCTCACCTTGCAATTAATCTTGAAGGGATTGACATCCCCTTTATAGCATTGGGTGCAAGTTTGTTTGTTTTTGTGCAGGTACATTGGTGACTTGCCTTGATACTCCTACTGGATTGATACCTTGGTTCTCAAACCGAGGGAAATACTTACTGCTACTGTGCTGCATCACCCTTTCCACTTGAAGGGAAAACCAACGCAAGCTCAAGAGGTAGCACACCCATGGATGACTCATCGTCCGAGTTGACACGGGTGTTTTCCTCCATCACCAGCCCATCCGGCTGGTTGACACCCTGTGTAAAACCGACAAAAACGTGTCGCGGCCTGACCTGATGTATGACGGGTTGGGCGAACCGAGCCGGCTCGACGATGTCGGTGCAGGTGTCCCGCTCAGGTACAGGAACCCCAAACTTGCCAATGAAGACGTGGATCTTGCCGAAGGGGACCCGGTAACGAGATTCAATTGAATCAACGTCAGGCCCCGAGTGAGAGTTGTTGATGTAGATCTTCCCGTGGCGGCTTTTGATCATGAGGCTGATACGTCTCCGTCGTATCTACTTTTCCGAACTCTTTTGCCCTTGTTTTGGACTCTAACTTGCATGATTTAAATGGAACTAACCCGGACTAACGCTGTTTTCAGCAGAATTGCCATGGCGTTGTTTTTGTGCAGAAATAAAAGTTCTCGGAATGACCTGAAAATTTACAGAGATTTTTTCTGGAATTAATGAAAAATACCTGCACAAAGATCCACCGGAGGGGGTGAGCCAGTGGGCCACAAGCCCACTGGCCGCGGCCACCCCCCCAGGCCGCACCAACCAGGCTTGTGGGGACCACGAGGTTCCACCGCCTCCAAACTCAGCTCTATATATTCTGTTTCGCCCGGAAAAAAATCAGAGAGAAGGATTCATCGCGTTTTACGATACGGAGGCGCCGCCACCTCCTGTTCTTTATCTGGAGGGCATATCTGGAGTCCGTTCTGGGCTCCGGAGAGGGGAAATCGTCGCCATCGTCATCATCAACCTTCCTCCATCGCCAATTCCATGATGCTCTTCACCGTTCGTGAGTAATCTCATCGTAGGCTTGCTGGACGATGATGAGTTGGATGAGATCTATCATGTAATCGAGTTAGTTTTGACGGGGATTGATCCCTAGTATCCACTATGTTCTGAGATTGATGTTGCTACTACTTTGCCATGCTTAATGCTAGTCACTAGGGCCCGAGTGCCATGATTTCAGATCTGAACCTATTATGTTGTCGCCAATATATGTGTGTTTTAGATCCTATCTTGCAAGTTGTAGTCACCTGATGTTTGCTGTGTACCCCTGGCAATTGTGCCAGAAATACTCCTACTACGGCACGTTGGTATTCCCTCGAAGCGTAAAGGGTGATGTAGCACAGCGACGGTAAGTATTTCCCTCAGTTTGACAACCAAGGTATCAATCAGGCGGAAGAGTATCTCACCAACCTGCACAAACACAAAAGCTTGCACCCAACGCTATGAAGGGGTTGTCAATCCCTTATAGATTGTTTGCCAAGTGAGAACTGAAAGTAACAAAGTAACAAAGAAAAGTAAAAGCAGAGTTGTAAACGATGGATGTGAATAGACCCGGGGACGTATTGTTTACTAGTGGCTTCTCTCATGAAAGCAAGTAGACGGTGGGTGAACAAATTACTGCCGAGCAATTGATAGAACTGTGTAGAGTCGTGACGATATCTATGCAATGATTATTTCTATAGGCATCACGTCCGAAACAAGTAGACCGATACTTTCTGCATCTACTACTATTACTCCACACATCGATCGCTATCCAGCATGCATCTAGTGTATTAAGTCCATAAGAACAGAGTACCGCCTTAAGCAAGATGACATGATGTAGAGGGATAATCTCAAACCAATGATAAAAACCCCATCTTTTTACCCTTGATGGAAACTGCTTGATGTGTGCCTTGCTGCCCCTACTGTCACTAGGAAAGGTCACCACATGGCAGAACCCAAAACCAAGAACTTCTCCCATTGCAAGAATCATAGATCTAGTTGGCCAAACAAAACCCAAGACTCGGAGAGACTTACAAGGATATCAAATCATGCATATAAGAAATCTGCAAAGACTCAAATATATATCATAGATAATTTGATCACAAGTCCACAATTCATCGGATCTCGACAAACACACCGCCAAAGAAGATTACATCGGATAGATCTCCATGAAGATCATGGAGAACTTTGTATTGAAGATCCAAGAGAGAGAAGAAGCCATCTAGCTACTAACTACGGACCCGTAGGTCTGAAGTGAACTACTCACGAGTCATTGGAGGGGCGATGATGATGATGAAGAAGCCCTCCACCTCCAAAGTCCCCTCCGGCAGGGCGCCGGGAAGGGTCTCCAGATGAGATCTCGCGGAAACGGAAGCTTGCGGCGGCGGAAAAGTATTTTCGAGGCTCCCCTGATTTTTTGCGGAATATTTGGGAATATATAGGCGCAAAACCTAGGTCAGGAGGCGGCCAGGGAAGCCACAAGCTTGCCCACCGCCGCCTCCCCTAGTGGCGGAGTGGCCCCTTGTGGGCTCCCTGGGGCCCACCTGGCCTGGCCCAAAGTCTCCCTGGACTTCTTCCGTTCGGGAAAAAATCATTTCGGGGTTTTTCTTACGTTTGGACTCCGTTCCAAAATCAGATCTGAAAAGAGTCAAAAACACGGAAAAACAGGAACTGGCACTTGGCACTGAATCAATAAGTTAATCCCCAATAAAAAGGTATATAAAACATACAAAGAAGACAAGATAACAGCGTGAAACCATCAAAAATTATAAATACGTTTGAGACGTATCATCACCTACTATGTGTTATGACCCGGCAACCCCGGAGTGACAATAGCCGAAACCACTCCCGAAGATGACCATCGTATGAGGAGTTCATGTATTCACCACATGTTAATGCATTTGTCCGGTTCTTTATTAAAAGGAGAACCTTAATATCCCGTAGTTTCCATTAGGACCCCACTGCCACGGGAGGGATGGACAATAGCTATCATGCAAGTTCTTTTCCCTAAGCACGTATGACTACATACGGAATACATGCCTACATTAGATTGACGAACGGGAGCTAGTCACTTATCTCTCCGTGTTATAGCTGTTACATGATGAATCACATCCGGCATACTCATCCATCACCGGTCCACTGCCTACGAGTCTTTTACTACTTGTCCTTGCTACGTTAGTTTGTCGCTACTGGTGTTACTTGCTGCTGCTGTCACTACTGGTGTTACTTGCTACTGCTGTCACTACTGTTGTTCCTTGCTACTTCTGTCACTACTGCTGTTACTTGCTACTTTGCTATTACTTATTGCAACACTTTACTGGCGCCATTGATACAACAAGTCAGGGATAGTCCGCCGTCAACAGACCCTTTTCTGGCACCGTTGCTATCATACTACTTTGCTACTGATACTTTGCTTGCACACACTAATCTTTGAGCTGTGGTTGAATTGACAACTCAGCTGCTAATTGCTACGGCAACAAAAGTCCTTCCACGGCTAGGAATTCTTCTTGCTACTTCTCTTGTTTGTGTTGGTTTTTCCCTTGAAGAGGAAAGGGTGATGCAGCACAGGAGCAGTAAGTATTTCCCTCAGTTTGAGAACCAAGGTATCGATCCACAAGGAGGGTCTCGTCAAGTCCAAAGTACCTGCGCAAACACAAACGAGCTTGCACCCAACGCTTCAAAGGGGTTGTCAATCCCTTCAAGATTGTTTGCAAAGTGAGATCTGAAGGCGAAAAGTGCAACGAAGTAAAAAGTGTAAGGCTGAAAATATGGTGTGGAGTAGACCCGGGGGCCATAGTGTTCACTAGAGGCTTCTCTCAAAATAGCAAATATCACGGTGGGTGAACAATTACTGTCGAGCAATTGATAGAACCACACAAATGCATGAAGATATCTAAGGCAATGACCATACATATAGGCATCACGTCCGAAACAAGTAGACCGATACTTTCTGCATCTACTACTATTACTCCACACATCGACCTCTATCCAGCATGCATCTAGTGTATTGAGTTCATGACGAACAGAGTAACGCTTTAAGCAAGATGACATGATGTAGAGGGATAATCTCAAACCAATGATGAAAACCCCATCTTTTTACCCTTGATGGCAACAACACGATGCATGCCTCGCTACCCCTTCTGTCACTAGGTGAGGTCACCGCACGGTATGAACCCAAAACCAAGCACTTCTCCCGTTGCAAGAATCATAGATCTAGCTGGCCAATCAAAACCCACAACTCGAAGAGAATTACAAGGGTATGAAATCATGCATAAGAGAGATCAGAAGAAACTCAAATAAGATTCATAGATAATCTGATCATAAATCCACAATTCATCAGATCACGACAAACACACTGCAAAAGAAGATTACATCGGATAGATCTCCATGAAGATCATGGAGAACTTTGTATTGAAGATCCAAGAGAGAGAAGAAGCCATCTAGTTACTAGCTATGGACCCGTAGGTCTATGGTGAACTACTCACGCATCATCAGAGAGGTCATGGTGTTGATGAAGAAGCCCTCCGTATCCGAATCCCCTCCGGCAGGGCACCAGAACGTGCCCCAGATGGGATCTTGCGGAGACAGAAGCTTGCGGCGGCGGAAAAGTACTTTCGATGATCTCCTGATATTTTGTGGAATTTTTGGGGATATATAGGCGCAAGACCTAGGGCAGAGGGCGTCCAGGGGGCCCACAAGCCTGTGGGCCGCGGCCTCCCCCTGGTCGCGGGGTGAGGGCTTGTGGGGCCCCTCGGCCCCCCTGCCTTGGCTCTCAAGACTCCTGATCTTCTTCCGTTACAGAAAAATCTTTTCGGGGATTTTCTTCCGTTTGGACTCCGTTTAAAAATCTCCTCTGAAAGGGGTCAAAAACATGGAAAAACAGGAACTGGCACTTGGCACTGAGTTAATAAGTTAGTCCCAAAAAATATATAAAAGGCATGCAAGACATCCAAAGTTTGACAAGATAATAGCATGAAACCATCAAAAATTATAGATACGTTGGAGACGTATCACTAATACTTGAGAATATTCTTTCGCTTCCCCTTGTGTTGAGTCAATAAATTTGGGTTGAATACTCTACCCTTGAAAACTGTTGCGATCCCCTATACTTGTGGGTCATTAGAAGCCGACCGTGTAGATCCCAAACCCCGGAAGGGCTCCCTTTGAGAACTCGACTCCACCGTGCGCAAGCCCCACGGTGGGCGCCAATAGTCGTGGTTTTGTCATGGCAGATGTCCTCGTGAAAGGACTTAGCGATGGATCCATTGCACCTTGGTGGCGACTCAAAGGGGTTAACTGGAAGCGTGACTCGGGTTTACCCAGGTTCGGCCCCCTCCGATGGAGGTAAAAGCCTACATCCTACTTTTTGTATATTGATGGTGGAATCGATTACAAGGGTGCGGAACTCGTCTGACCTAGCTCTCGATGGACTGTAACTTAAGTCTATCAACCCTAGAGACTCGCCTTTATATACTGGTCGAGGCCCTAGGTTTACAAGAGTCCAAGCCGTATCACAAGTCGTGACCTGACATATCTCTAAGCCACCGTGTCTCTCAAGCCAGGAAACGCGACGGCGAGTCTTTCTCTTCTTGGGCTTTGAGTAGCCATCTGGGCTCTTGGGCTCGGGTGGCTCTTCGTTGGAGATCACTCAACGCCTTCTGTTCCCGGGTCTAAGTCCATCTTTGGGTCACAGAAATTGAGTCACCATGAACCTGGCCCGGCCCAATAGGGCGGTCATGCAACGGATAATATCCCCAACATAGTGACTAACCAATGTTAAACATGGAAAGTCTATACGTTTTGGCAATGACTCTAAAGTCACATACTTCCTCAAGAATGACATCCAAAACTTTTAGCAATGATTTTATCACATGTGTTGTATTGAAGGATACACCCAGGTTCACCAAGGATCACCATGGCCATGATTGTTCTCAAACAAATCATTTATTCATAGATGCCACTTACTCCTAGCAGTAAATTAAATAAATGCATTAGAATTTTCAAGTAACACATGGCTGACATTTCCAAATACACCGAATGCATGATTTGGCGGGAGTATTTATTTTAAGACGATTCATGACATCAGTCATTATATCCACATGTGGCATTGTTGCCACTATAACTCCACCTTGGTAAAATGTGTCGTGGCTATTATATTAATAGCTAATATGTGCATATGCATTTTATAAATCACCAACTTCACTTAGTTATCAAACTAAGTACATAATGGACGAATATTTATTCACCTTGAATATTTCTATTAAGAGAAACATGCTGCCATGAGCACATTTAGAATGATCACCAAATAAATTTTCAAGGCCTCAAGTCCATCGCAACTTACAGTTTTGGTGGTTATAAGATCAACTTTAAGTTGATATTTTGCGAACAGATATTTTCATATTTGAATCCGATCGAAAAGATCATTATACTCTTTGCATCCACTTATGATGGTACTGCCTTTTTCATGGTAAAGAAACATGTTATTTCTAAAAATCATCATATTCACCCAACGGGTGCTTCAAATATTTGCTAGCATTGAGAATACAATGCAAGTGAGTGGTCACGAAACAGAACCATGAGGAATTCAATGTGAAGTGGAGGCTAAAGACAACCAATGACATAATTACCTTTTAATTGATAATTGATCATTTTCAAATGATTACAAAGACAACTCTCAAGTTTGTGAAATGTGTGATTACATAAATATTGTACCTATGATTACCAAACCCTCAAACATATGGTCAAATCACACCACGAATTTATTAAGAAGGAAAATAAGTTCATTGGGATAGTTGAAAATTTGCAAACATACAACCAAGAAATATCCTCGTAAAGGATTGTTCCCAAATCTTCACCAGAAGGAGAACCAAAAATATAGTGTAATAAAAGAATGATCAATTCCTTTATGCCTATGATATGTTTCCATAATTATTTTTTCAGGAATATGGGTGACCTCATGTAATATCCTAATTATTCCCAAAATAACATTAGCCTATACTTGTGCTACTACATGCAGTGTTATGGCCAATATCCTATTGCTTGGACATTATATTTGATAAATTTTGAATGTATGAATCAATTCATACTCAATATTGTTGCGTACACAATGATTTCTAAGTATTAATAAATTAAATATTAAGATAATAGCCTTATCCATCCTGGTTTGGGGATGATTAGAAAATAATTGACAATTCTATTGGTCACAACTTAACAAGTTGCAAAATTCCCCAAATCATTAGATTTTATGTGCACCACATGTGCCATCGGGGAAATTAATTTAAGGAACTCTCACCTTACAATTCTAAATGAGCCAACTCATTCTTCCTTGAACACATTCATAAGATATGTGGATTACTCAACCATTATGTGGTACTATACAGATACTTCATGGTACTCATGGAAACATTTATGAAATGATTTCCAGTGTGTCTCTTGTCACACAAAACCATGAATGATATAACTAAATTAATTTCTCAAATTCTCAAAGTAAGAGCAAGTTATCCTAAACAAGGGATACATCCATTCGATTGGACAACTTTGTTGAACTCATTTCCCAAGCAATGTCTGATTATACATAATACTATATGTGCATACCCATAATGGTTTAGTTAAATATCTTATCAAACATAGTGAAATTAATAACATGACCGTTGTAATTTACTAGCCTCTTGCTAGACAAATACGACATTACACACCATAAGTATGATATAAATCCTACCAACCGCATAGCATACGACTTCCCCCTTGTAGTAATTACGTGGGAACCAACAAAGTATTTCCTATCTGTGATAATTAGGTTACATACGGGTATCAACACTCTAGCGTACATCAATGGGCTCTCATAGAAAATTAGGGATATATGTGAGGAATAAAAATTTACCCGTCAATCAAAATTATTCATAGCCTGTATGCTGATTGCATCAGCAATAAGGACATTTCCGGCATTAGGGGGGATTAGTACCACAAAGAATGCCGAGAAGTAAATTATAAATGTTATTGACATTCAGTCCTTATATCCACGTACTCAAAGAATCTAAACTAGAAGTTTAGAATCACATATTTGCAGCTCATTGCAAATCTGCCACATACGTTTACTGATGACAAATGTGTCACCCAATTTTATATTTGTGCAGTAAAGTGTCACAAAGAGTGGAGGTACCTGATAAACCACTCTTCTCCCCAAATGAGAGCAATAGGGGGAGAAATCTGACCACATGAGAGATAATCTCGCATATGCTTTCGCGGAAATAGAGGAAATCAAATCCTTAACCAGTAAATGTAATTCAACATCAAGTTGAAAGACATCTCACTGGATGCTCATCATCCAAAGCCCGACATAAATGTGCACAAATGTTTTGGTGTCAGGACATAGAAACACCTTGACTCCATTGTTGTAGGAAATCACAAGGAGTTAAAAGGAATTAATACATTTCCACAAATTTCATTGATTCCTCCAGAATCATATAACATAAGTCTACATTTGTCGACATATATTTCTTCTCAAAATTGCTAAAACCTTTTGGGCCCTGAACCGAAATCCATGGTAGAGTGCCTATTGTACTCATATTGGTTCACATAAAAGGAAGCGAGTAATGAAGAATAGTACTTACTCTACAAACGAGTGGTATTTACCATAGTAATACCTACTCCACATAAGTATCTTTCTTATAGAAAACTAAAACTTCTCATTCATAGACAAAGTAAATGAGGTGGTGAGAAAGCGAGGCTTGTAGCAAAAGGGTTCACGCAGAGACACAACATCAAATTATGATGTAACATACCCTCTTGGTATGAGTGTAATTATGTTTCGATAATAAATACTATCGGCAGTACAAATAAAATTATCCATGCAGATAATGGATGTAGTGACTACATACTCATATGTGTCACTTGTTTCAGAATTTTAGAACAAAGTCCCTCAAGGGCCTGTGATTCCAAATCCAAAATAAATTGCAACATATTTGTGAAAAATTTCAGAAGTCAATCCATGGCTCGAAATAGTCGGAAATCATATGGTACTACCGACTAAATGATTTTCTTCTTCCGAAAGATTACTCAAAGGATGATGATTGTTTATGTGTTAACAAAGGAATCCCAAAATTTGAAATCCTTATATCACCTCAGTGTATATCGATGATTTCGTCATCAATGACTCTACTAGACATAAACATACAGAAAATCATCTCAAGACAGAAAATTTGGATTTAACCAAATTGAGCTTAAGTTTACAACTTGTGCATTCTATCAAGAATACGTATCAGTCTACATATATCCAAAACATATACGAGAAGTTCAGTGTGGATATATCATAAGAAAAACGACATGTATGGTCATACTACCTTTCATAAGGTACAAATCCATTCATTCCTAGGGGTGATAATGAAGTGATACTAGGACCCGAAGTTCTATATCTCACTAATGTCAAAGCACTCATATACTTGCAAACTACGTCAGGCCTGACACTATATTTGCTATCTTCATTCAGAGTGCAACCCCCAACGAAAGGTATATGGTTGATATAAGTAATATCATCTTATATCTGAATATTACAGTAAATCTTGGATATTTCCATGAGGAAATAGAAGATATGACCATGGTATGATGTAATGATATTGGCTCTTTATTTGATCCCAACGACGCCATATCAATGACTGAATTTGCTGGAACAACCTTCACATGGAAGTCATCTAAATGTATTTTAAAGGTTATTTCGAGTTATCATTCTGACATAATTGCTTTATCTAAAAGCATTGCAAAATATGCATAACTTAGTAGAATGTTTAACCACACTCAAAATCATGTGGTTGAGATTCATCAGAATCACATAACTTGATTTATCAAGATATTCCCACTCGTGTTACTCAATACGTATAGGTTATATGAAGAGCAATATCATAAATCACATTGCTCAGAAATTACTTATCCTCATGGATTATAGAAAATTGAGGAAATAATTTGCAAACAAAATATTGTTATAATCCAACAGATTATACACAATCTCATGTTCATGTCAATGGAATTGGTATGAGACGTCCTTCATAGTTGCAAAGTTCACACGGAGTAATCTCCCAAACTAGAACCTATTAACAATAATTACATTGCATATATTGTACTCTTTTTACCTTGATGAGATTTCCCCTAATGTTTTCTCATAAAGATTTTTAACGAGACAATATAAACACAAGTGTCTTTATATGCCATATCATTTTCTCCTTGTATTTTCCCACTGGATTTTAAAGGAGTTTTCAATGGCATGTACGATTGCACTCTTTTCTCTTATGAGTTTTCTCTCAAAGTTTCTCATAATGGTTTTTAGTGAGGCAATATCTTCCCAAAGATCATATGACATACTTTCTATTTTCCCTATAAAGGTTTTTGAAGGAAGTACTCAAGACATACTAACTGTACTCTAAACTTATTGATGAGTTTTCTCCTTCTTCAAAGGTTTTTCTCATACGAGTTATAAAGAGACAATAATCATCATATGTTGCATCATTTTCTTCTTATTTTCCCTACTAGGTTTAAAGGAGTTTTAGCAACATATCTACTCTATTCTCCTCATATTTTCCGCACAGGGTTTTTGGGGGAGACTCTCAAGATTATCTGGAAGATTTCTCAGGATGGGAGATCTATTTGAAAGAAGCTTTCAACAATGAAACATTCAAGGAGCGGTGTTGTACAAGGGGGAGTGTTAGAAATTAATAAGCAAAGGGTGTCCAACCGTTAAAAGTCATGTCTCTTCTCTCTCCCTATTGCCAACAGGCACGTGTTCTAGAGGGATGCCTCCGAACAGACACCTCTTCTTACCACCTCTCCCAAATGTATATATACTGGAGAATCAATAGAAATGAGGACTAATCGTCCATTTACTTTCATTCAATCTCGTTTTACTCTAAGAGAGCGGACGAAAACTCTGCCAGCGGCGACCCCCTACAATCACGCATGAAAAAAAGAAACTGACTCCGATCGGATAACTCACCCACCCTCAAGGCCTGAACCAGGCGCTGCTAAGATCTCCCAATGGCGTTCGCCTCCTCTCCCTCCTCTCCTAATTCATCTTTGCCATCTAACGCCTTCGAGTAACACACCGTGACTCCACTACTCCGGTGGTGGTTGTGGAGTCGTCTGGAGAAGCGACAGTGGTGGGGAGCAACAGCGCGTCGGCAGCGGCAGCGACAGCGGCTGCTGGGCAACGATGGACGAGCAACGGCGTGAAGCAGGCGCAGGTGGCGGTTCTGATTGGAACGAGGCAACAAGGGGGAGGCCGGGTGGCAGTGGAGGCAGAGCTTGTCCGTGAGTGTGGCGTGCAGAGGCTGTTGCTGCTAGCCGACGCCCAATGATGGTTGTCGTGGTGCTGTGCAGACGTCACGAGTGCAAAGGAAGCCAGCGGCGGCCCGCATGGTCGTGGGGGTAAGGTGAGCGGGTCAGGGCAGAGTGGAAGAAGAGTGCCAGGGTCCAAGCCGTTTTCCTTCGTGGAGATGGATTGGTGGGTCAACGCCACCAACACGCGCTCACAAGCGAGGTGTGATGATTTCCTTTTCTCTTAAATTTTTCTTTTGGGGACTCAATTCCATAGGCCGCATCTGCTTGGTCTAATTCGTTTTTTGTGTGCGCTCGACAAATATATTCTAACCATGTTGTCCGACAACACCTACATGCCAGAGGTCTTGGACAAGATTGGCTTCCTACAACGGCTTGTGGCCCAAGGTCCTCAGCACCGATGAGGCTTCATGGCTGGTAAGATTCTAACCTCATGATTGAGATTTCTGGTTATGTAGTCAAAATTATACTTTTTGAGTTTTGAATCATGCGCTATCCAGTCAGCCGACTCAGCAGTATCTTTTGTTTTCTGCATGAATGAAGGACCGTTCGAGTCATAGAACAAAGTCCCAAGATCTCACCTCTTACCTCTCTGTTGATGATGCACATTGTCACTACACGTAGATTGTAGTTAAAGAATTACACAAGGTTAATTAATTCTTGGGCTGACTATACGCATACTCTCTTCTAGCCATGCTTGTTAGGTTCTACAAGTAGAGATTCCTATGCATACTTGTTGTGCTGCCAGTATTTGACCCTCTCTGTCCGTCTTGGAATTGTTTGTAGTTATGCCAAACAATGCATATGCTTCGACAGATTAGTTTTATGCGTGCCAAAGAGGGCCTCGACAAGTACCCCATGACCAGGTTGTTCGATTGTACCTACACATTATCGCCGCCCGACATTTGACACGGGAAGATTGGCATCCTGCCACGGTTTGTGACCGAAGGTACAACAATGATGCTTCATTCATGGCTGGTAAGGAAAGAGGAGCCCCGTTCTCACTTCTTGGTTGTTTATTTTCTGGTTATATAGTCAAAATTACACCTTCTTGGTTGAATCATGTGTTATTTAGTCAATCATCTCATTACTATCTTTAGTTTTCTGATGATAATCCTATATCCTACATTATTGAAAGACACCATTCCAATCACAGAACCAAGTCCCAACCTATCACCCCTCTATTGATGGCTACACTCTCATTACACGTTGATTGCATCATAGCATCATGGCATCAGATTGCTACCCCAAATGGGCAGGTAGCATCATAGCATCAGATTGCAACATTTGACGAGGCGGGCATCCGGCATCGGCTATTCTTGCTAGCATACAGTAGGTATGAATCAGGTCGTCCTTATTCCCCATTCATGCATTACGTTCCATATGGAGCAAGGATATATTTTCTTCCTCTTTATTTTGTGTACAAACAAAATCCCTCTTGTTAGGCTACTGGCCTTTGTTAATATTTGCTTACTTCTGAATCCTGATATCTGAATTTGAGGTAATTGTTTCCTATATTACATTGCTTTCAAAACAATGTTAATCCATGACGTCAGTTGTTAATCTTTCCTTTGTCATGTTTTTTTAACTTTTGTTATTCTTTTGAGCGATTTTTTGGATTAATCCAGTTCCAGCTGTTAATCTATTCCATCTCTGATGGATAAAAAAGTTTGAGGCTAGTATAGGTATGTGTGAAATATGCAAATATTTATTCGTTGTTTTCTTACCAGCTAATGTATTGGCAGTTTTGTTTCAGGTTTACCTCTCTTGCTTGTGCAGCAGGCTCAAGGTCTGACCATGTTGAAGGCAACTTCCAGTTCTTCTACATTCATTTTTATTTCATTAATGTATTTTTTTCTACCTTATAAGGACTTGAGGTGATTTTTGGGCTGTAGCGCATGGGGATCTTCACGATTGTTTTGGTTACTCTATTGTTTGGGTAAACAAAGTCATGGTACCAAAATTGTATGTATAGCTTATGATACATGGTGATGCATCTTTGCAAGGTTAATTATGTGCCCCGTCAATTGTTACTTTGACAGTTTCTGATTTAATGGTTTACTTTGAAGGTGCATAGCATTACGGAAGATATGATTACACTTAAGATATAAGGAGACATAATGACTATATACGATAGTTAAATGCACAAAGTTTGTCGCTTTCGTAAAGAAAGGAGTTATGAGAAGAAATGAAATACGTATGCTCAATATCTAACCTGGTTTCACATTTTGTTGCATATGTCTGGAGAGCCGATGAAGTTGTTGCCTATGTGGGTGTTACTTAACTGAGAAAAAATGAAATATGTATGCTCAATGTCTAACTTGGTTTCACATTTTGTTGCATATGGCTCCATAGCTACGTATGCTCAATGTTTAACTTTGGTTTCACATTTTGGTGTAAATGGCTCTAGAGCCGATGAAGTTGTTGCCTACGTGTGTGTTATTGTCAATTTGGGGACGAAATTGACTAACATACTATTGTATGTAATGTTTTTTTAAGTCTCTATGGTTGAGAAGTCTATTATGTGTGCATGTTCGATACGAGATATGGTGCTCATATGGAAAGAACTATATCTGCAAAGCTATATTAATCTCAGATTATAACTTCAGCTATGTTATTCTTTTCTACGATCATACGTGCGTGCACGTGTGACGTCAGCTGTGCTTCCCTAGCAATGGCTCCAGAAAAGGGCTGATCCTGCAATCTCTAGTGTTAGCTAGACGAATGCTTATAAACAACTAACCTTCTCCTGCAACAGCACCAGAAGAATGCTGATAGCACTCCCCGGCAATGAAACTGGAAGAATGTTGTTGATGGCCCACCAGCGCGTGGGTTCGCAGCAGTTTTCGAGGGTAGAGCATTCGACTCAATTTGTAGGTACGCCAGACAGGAGGTGAGAGTATACTCTCAAGTATTAGCAGCTGAATTTGTTAGATTCAACCACACCTGAAAGGTTAGTATCTGCAAGCACAATAGTAACAACGAAGTAGCGGGTATCGGCAGTGTAACCAACAATAACAGTGGCAAGGAACAACAGTAGTGACAGTAGTAGAAGTGGCAACAGTAGCAAGCGACAGTAGTAGCAACAGTAGCAGCAGCAGCAGAGCAAGACAAGTAAGAGCAGTAGCAACAGTAGTAGCAGCAGAGCAAGACAAGTAACGGTAGTAGCAACAGTAGCAGCAGAGCAAGACAAGTAACAGCAGTAGCAACAGTAGCAAGACAAGTAACGGCAGTGGTAACAGTAGCAGCAGTAGTAGCAGCGCAAGACAAGTAACAACAGTGGTAACAGTAGGACGATCTCGTAGGCATTGGATCGGTGGTTTGTTTGGATGATATTCATCATGCAACAGCTATAACACGGAGAGATATGTGGCTAGCTCCCGTTCGTCAATGTGATGTAGGCATGCATTCCTTGTGTTGTCATACGCGCTTAGGGAAAAGAACTTGCATGACATCTATTGTCCATCCCTCCCGTGGCAGCGGGGTCCAAAAGGAAACTACGGGATATTAAGGTTCTCCTTTTAATAAAGAACCGGACCAACGACGCATTAGCACTTGGTGAACACATGAACTCCTCAAACTATGGTCATCACCGGGAGTGGTTCCGGTTATTGTCACTCTAGGGTTGCCGGATCATAACACATAATAGGTAACTACAACTTGCAAGATCAGATCTGAAACACACATATATTGGTGACAACCTAATAATTTCAGATCTGAAATCATGGCACTCGGGCCCTAGTGACAAGCATTAAGCATGGCAAAGTAGTAGCAACATCAAATCTCAGAACATAGTGGATACTAGGGATCAATCACCGTCAAAACTAACTCGATTACATGATAGATCTCATCCTACTCATCACCGTCGAGCGAGCCTATGAATAGATTACTCACGAACGACGAAGAGCTTCATGGAATTGGAGAGGGAAGAAGGTTGATGATGACGATGTTGACGATTTCCCCTCTCCGGAGCCCAAGAAGGACTCCAGATTTGCCCTCCAGATGAAGAACAGGTGGTGGCGGCGCCTCCGTATCAAAAACGCGACGAAAACTTCTCTTTTTATTTTTTCCGGGACGAAAGACAACTTAAAGAGTTGGAGTTGGGGGCGGCAGAGGCCTATGGGCCCCACAAGCCTGCCCACCGCCACCGGGGTGGGGGGGGGGTGGTGGCGGAGCAGGGGCTTGTGGCCCACTGGCCCACCCCCTCAGGTGGATTCTGGCGCAGGTATTTTTGATATTTTCCAAAACTGCTCCCCGTAAATTTTTAGGACGTTTGGAGAACTTTGATTTCTACACAAAAATAACACCAAGGCAATTCTGCTGAAAACAACGTTAGTCCTGGTTAGTTCCATTCAAATCATGCAAAATTATAGTCCAAAACACGGGCAAAAGAGTTTGGAAAAGTAGATACGTTGGAGACGTATCAACTCCCCCAAGCTTAAAACCTTGCTTGTCCTCAAGCAACTCAGTTGACAAACTGAGAGAGAAAGTAAAACTTTGACAAACTCTGTTTAATCTTGTTGTTGCAACTATGTCTAACTCATAACCAGAATTTTAGCAAGATCACAAGTTAACCACATAAGCAAATGACACAAAGGTCTCACGGTAAACTAATATCAATGGCATAATCAGCTAACGAGCAAATAATAATGAGTTTAAAATACCAACACTTCAATCAAAACAAGCATGAAGCAATATGAATAGGTGGTATCTCGCTAGCTCTTTCTGAGACTGCAAAACATAAATGCAGAGCACTTTCAAAGATCAAGGGCTGACTAAACATTGTAATTCATAGCAACGAAGATCCAGTCATAGTCATACTCAATATCAATCAAAAGCAAAGCATAAAAATGACAGAGGTGCTCTCTAATTGGTGCTTATATAAGAGGAGGATGACTCGACAGGAAAATAAATAGACATGCCCTTCGCAGAGGGAAGCATTGATCTGTAGAGGTGCCGGAGCTCAAGCTTTGAAAACAGAGATACTAATTTTGGGTGGCATGCTTTCATTGTCAACGCAATGACCAAGAGTTCTCAATATCTTCCATGCTACTCATGCTATAGGCGGTTCCCAAACAGAAAAGTAAAGTTTTAACTCCCCCACCACCAATCAATCACACTCCACGGCTAGCCGAATCCTAGGGTACCGTCCATACTAACATCAATCCAAGGGGGAGTCTTGTTTTACAGTTATGTTTTCGATTTAAGCATGGAACTGGGCATCGCAAGTACCGGACCCTTTCTCGTGAATGACCGTGAATAAACACATGTCGAGGATAACACTCCTAGCATGGAAGATACCAATAGCCCTCTGTCACCACATGAGCGGTTCGGGCATGCAAAACAGATTTATTTCTTGAAGGTTTAGAGAATGGCACATGCAAATTTACTTGGAACGGAAGGTAGATATCGCAAATAGGTAGGTATGGTGGACTCTCATGGAAAAACTTTGGGTTTATGGAAGTGGATTCACAAGCAACATTCCCACTTAGTACAAGTGAAGGCTAGCAAAAGACTGGGAAGCGACCAACTAGAGAGCAACAACAATCATCAAGATGGAATGAGTTTGACTAACATTGAATGCAAGCATGAACAGGATATAAATCACCATGAACACGAACATCATAGAGGCTATGTTGATTTTTTTTAACTACATGCATGAACATGTGCCAAGTCAAGCCACTTGAAACATTCAAAGGAGAATACCATCCTATCATACTACATCATAGTCATCTAAAAATCTATGTTGGCATTCAAGACAAACCATTATAAGCTCTCACCTAAATAAGCATGGCATCAGAAACTATGATCTCTAAGTTGTCATTGCAAACATGGTTCTCTCACAACAAAGCTAAATCTGGGTTAACAAGCTAGTCATACTTACAAAAACAAAATAGATAGAGTTCATACCGGCTTTTTCAGTCTCAGTCACTTCATCATATATCATCATTGTTGCCTTTCATTTGCACGATCGAACGATGAAAACAATAATAAGCGCATTGGACTAAGCTGAATCTACAGGCAAACACAAAGGAGAAGACAAAGTAATATGGCTCTTTGAAATCTAAACAGGTAATCATGTAAGAACCATCAAGCATTGTAACCAATATCTTCTACCTTGACACAAAGAAAAAGAAAACTATTTACACGGGAAAGCTCCCAACAAGCAAAAGAAGAAAGAAAATCTTTTTGAGTTTTCTCAAAAGGACACAAAACAAGAAAACAAGAAAATGAAAAGAAACTAGCATGGATAATACAGTGGCAAAGTGTAAACACCGGCTAACAAAGTGAAAGCATAAGCATGAATATAAAGTCGGTGAGAACACGTACTCCCCCAAGCTTAGGCTTTTGGCCTAGCTTGGTCTAATCCCATGGTGGGAAATAAACAGCTCCAGGATACTCTGGAGCAGACTATGGATGCCACTGCTGTGTGAGCTCCTCTGGCTCCCACTGATAAACTGGCGTCTGGTACTCGACTGGCGGCTCGGGCGCGGGCGCCTGTGGTTGGGCCAAGCCCCAATATGCGTAGATGTCCGCGGGCATAATAGTGTACCTGCCTGCATGAAGATCAAACAAAGAAGGAGCAGGAAAAGTAATAGTCTCTCGAGTACCCTGACTAAAGACCAGGTTATAAATCATCCGTCTACTAGCATCTCTATCCAGAAAATCATGGCGAACCATGCTGTCATAATCCAGATATCTCTTAGGGAGAAGCATTTCTCCTTCCTCTCCCAGTCTAATGGGTATCTCAAAGTGTCTGGCAAGATGGGTACCATAGATACCTCCATAGACAACACCTTTAGAACGGTTCAGGTTCAACCATTGAGCTACTATAGCGCCCAAGCTATAAGTCTTATCGTTATAAAGGCCTTCGCGTAAAACCGCAAGGTCTGGAGAACTAAGTGATCCAGCCTCCCCACGACCAATCAAACATTTTCCCACAAATAGTGAGAAGTACCGAAGCACAGGAAAATGTATGCTAGCAATTCTAGCGCGAGACACTCCTCTCTCCTCTCCAACAGCAATAGAAGCAATGAAATCCTCCAAGTCCCGTGGACGAGGGTCACGGATATCCCCAACATAACGTAATTTGCATACATTGCAAAAATCCCGTAGCGTCATGCACTGGGGGACATCGTATATCATGAACTCCACCATGGCAGGATTCTTCATCGGATAAAAGTTGAAGCTTTGAACGAAAATATTGGTGAGGAGGAGATATTGTGGGCACTTATCTTCAACGAACGCAGTAAGACCTGCGTTCTCCATCAAGTAATAGAAGTCTTCATAAAGTCCGGCGGCGCGCAAAATTCATCACGTGGCCACTCGCACGCTCGAACATCTGTGACTCGAGGGACTACGTACTTGGGGTGGTTCTTCTCATACTCCTTGTGGTTACGGCTTGAAGAGCCTCTCAAAAACCTCCTCATCTTTTCCTTTTTCTAGCTCTGAAAAATTCCGAAATTTTTAGAGACTTCGAAAGAAAAGTGAACAAGGATCAACCCAACTTGTAGCAACTACTCCTACTAGTGCCTAGAGACCGTATCACGTGCTAAAACTACTTGGGACCAGCTAAAATCAACCTTTTAAGCTCAAGAACAGGGTCACCAAGGCAGCAAGAATTCGTGAAGGATAAAGCACTAGAGAAAAACTAATTGGACCAATGGACGAGTCACTTACCAAGGAGTAATTTCCCCAAAACGGTTCGGAGAATGGTGCTCTGAGCAAGGAGATCGAAAATCACAGCCAAATGAGCAAGAACACAGGTTTGAGCTGCGAAATAATTTTTTCTGGAGGTGGAAGAAGAGGCTGAGAGCTAGAATGAGTGGGGGGTGCCTGTGGGCCCCACAAGCTTGCACCCTGCCACTAGGGGAGTAGGTGGCGGTGGGGGGCTTGTGGCCCACTGGCCAGGCCCCCTCACCAGCTCTCAGGCTCAGAAATTTTCAAAAATTCCAGAAAAAATCATACTAAATTTTCAGAACCATCGGAGAACTTTTAGTTTCAAGGTATTTTTCTCCGGGATGCTAAAACAAAAAATAGGAAAAACTAAACTAATTCGATCATTTTTCTTCTAAGTAACTGAAAATGAAGACTCAAAACAGAGGTATGTGACTCTTTGATTCATCCGTTTCATGGTCATCGAAAAAAATCTGTCAATGGGATTGATCAAGTCCTTATGACAAAACGTTCTCGAATCACAAGAGAGAACAGAGAATTTTCGAATAGCCACTAAGCCACCTCAATGGGGATATGAATCTCCCCAAAAAGCAAATCATACTTCATCTTGACACGAGGAATAGGGCATTCAAAGCTCCCAATGAGAATCGATGAAGTCTTTTCGATAGCATTGATGCAATGTACTGGATATCGTTTCTTCGGAAAGTGCACTGTGTTCTCATTACCGTTGACGTGGAAAGTGACATTGCCTTTGTTGCAATCTATAACAGCCCCTGTAGTGTTTAAAAAGGGTCTGCCGAGCATGATAGCCATGGCATCGTTCTCGGGAATATACAAGATAACAAAGTCTGTTAAGATAGTGGTATTAGCAACCACAAAAGGCACATCCTCGCAGACGCTGATAGGGAAAGAAGTTGATTTGTCAGCCATTTGCAGAGAAATTTCAGTGAGTGTCAACTTATCCAACTCAAGTCTACGATAAAGAGAAAGTGGCATAACACTACCACCGGCTCCAAGGTCACATAAGGCAGTTCTTACGTAGTTTCCTTTAATGGAGCAAGGTATAGTGGGCACTCCGGGATCACCAAGTTTCTTAGGAGTTCCACCTTTGAAAGTGTAATTGGCAAGCATGGTGGAGATCTCAAGATCTAGTATCTTCCGTTTATTACTCACGATATCTTTCACGTACTTGGCATACGGAGACATCTTGAGCATATCAGTTAACCGCATCTGCAGAAAGATGGGTCTTATCATCTCAACGAAGCGCTCAAAATCCTCATCATCCTTTTTCTTGGATGGCTTAGGAGGAAAGGGAATAGGTCTCTGAACCCATGGCTCTCTTTCTTTACCATGCTTCCTAGAAGTGAAGTCATTCTTGTCGTATCTCTTAGGTTGTGGATTATCAGGATTAACCGTAGGTTCAATCTCCAAATCCTCATCATGGCTAGGTTGAGCATTATTATGAACATCACTTTCCATATTGTCACCAGGTTCATGTTCATCACCTGATTGTGTTTCTGCATCAAACGCATAAATATCATTAGGTTCTTCAGGTGTGATAGTATTTGGCGAACTGGCGTGCAGGTTTCTATCATCCTTCTTCTTCTCCTTAGGATGACTAGGTGTATCAACATTGATTCCTTGAGAATCTTGATCAATTCTCTTAGGGTGACCTTCACGATACAAAGGTTCCTGAGTCATTTTGCCTCCTCTAGTAATGACTCTGACAGAGTTGTCATTTAATTCATTGAGCAGGTCATTCTGAGCGTTAAGTACTTGTTCTACCCGAGTAGTAATCATAGAGGCATGTTTACTCAGAAGCTTCAGAGCATTGACAGTTCTGTCTACACAAGCACTTAAATGGCTAAGCATACGAGTACTTTGTTCCAAATGTCTGCTAACATAATCATTGAAACTCTGTTGTTTGGCAACAAAGTTTTCAAATTCATCAAAGAATAGGCTAGCAGGTTTATCAAAAGGAATATCAGTCTCGTCAAACCTACGCAGAGAATTCACGTCCACTACCTGTATCGGGTTATCGAGACCGTGAATCTCTTCGATAGGTGGTAGATTTTTGACATCTTCAGCTCTAATGCCTTTCTCTTGCATAGATTTCTTGGCTTCTTGCATATCTTCGGGACTGAGGAATAGAATACCTCTTTTCTTAGGAGTTGGCTTAGGAGGTGGTTCGGGAATAGTCCAAGCATTATCATTGATCAAGAGGTTATTTAGTAGGGTCACAACTTGTTCTACAGTTCGTTCCCTAATAACACAACCGACAAAACTATGTAGGTGGTCTCTAGAGGCATCGGTAAGTCTGTTATAGAGGATATCAAGTATCTCGTCCTTCTTGAGAGGGTGATCAGGCAAAGCATTCTGTAGCTGGACGAGCCTCCCCCAAGCTTGTGGAAGACTCTCTTCTTGGAGTTGAGCAAAGTTGTATATTTCCTGCAAGGCAGCTTGCTTCTTATGGGCAGGGAAATATTTCTCACAGAAGTAATAGACCATCTCCTGGGAACTACGCACACATCCAGGAGCAAGAGAGGTGAACCAGACTTTAGTGTCATCCTTTAGAGAGAAAGGAAATAACTTAAGGATATAGTAGTGGCGGATCTTCTCCTCATTAGTGAAAAGGTTGGCTATTTCGGATAGTTTGGCAAGATGGGCTATGACCGTCTCAGACTCATAACCGTGAAAAGGATCAGATTCGACTAGAGAGATTATCTCAGGGTCGACAGAGAATTCATAATCCTTATCGGTGACAAAGATAGGCGAAGTGGCAAACTTCGGATCGTTTCTCATCCTAACTTCCCGAGATTTGTCATTCCACTTGAGAATTAATTTCTTAGCGTCATAGGCATCCTTACACGCAATAAAATCCTCAGCTATCTCTCCCTCCATAACATAACCCTCAGGTATATCAGGAGAGCTAGATCTAACAGGAGCAAAAGCAGGTTCTATCTCAATAGCATCGGCAGTATCAGAAGCATCACGAGCATTGACAGTAACTCTAGAAATATGAGCATCAAGGAACGCTCCCAGTGGAACATCAGGCAAATGAGTATCTCTAGCAGTATCAAGCATAGCATCATCAGGCATAATAGCATCTCTAGCATCATCAGGCAAAGCAGTATCAAGCATAGCATCTCTTGCAGCATCAAGCATAGCATCTCTAGCAGTATCAAGCATAGTATCAAGCATAGTATCATCAAGCATTGTATCAAGCATAGCATCTCTAGTAGTATCAGGCATAGTATCAAGCATAGCATCTCTAGCAGTAGTATCACAAGCATCATCAAGCACAGGCGACATTCAATATTTCTAGCACGAGGTGATGTCGCAAACTTACTCATAACTGAAGGTGAATCAATTGCAGAGCTAGATGGCAATTCCTTACCTCCCCTCGTAGTTGAGGGCAAGACTTTGTTCTTCAGATCCTTCAGATTCTTCATAGTGATCAGCAGATATAATCCCAAGTGACTCAGAGAATATAGCAATACCTCGCCGGCAAGGGCGCCAGAAAAGTGCCGACGTCAGCTGTGCTTCCCTGGCAATGTCTCCAGAAAAGGGCTGATCCTGCATTCTCTAGTGTTAGCTAGACGAATGCTTACAAACAACTAACCTTCTCCTGCAATGGCACCAGAAGAATGTTGATAGCACTCCCCGGCAATGAAACTGGAAGAATGTTGTTGATGGCCCACCAGCGCGTGGGTTCGCAGCAATTTTCGAGGGTAGAGTATTCGACCCAATTTTTAGGTACGCCACACAGGAGGTGAGAGTATACTCTCAAGTATTAGCAGCTGAATTTGTCAGATTCAACCACACCTGAATGATTAGTATCTGCAAGCACAATAGTAACAGCGAAGTAGTAACAACAAAGTAGCGGGTATCGACAGTGTAACGAGCAATAACAGTGGCAATGAACAACAGTAGTGACAGCAGTAGCAAGTGGCAACAGTAGCATGCGACAGTATTAGCAATAGTAGCAGCAGCAGTAGAGCAAGACAAGTAACAACAGTAGCAACAGTAGTAGCAGCAGAGCAAGACAAGTAACGGTAGTAGCAACAGTAGCAGCAGAGCAAGACAAGTAACGGCAGTAGCAAGACAAGTAACAGCGGTGGTAACAGTAGTAGCAGTAGTAGCAACGCAAGACAAGTAACTGCAGAGGTAACAGTAGGACAAACTCGTAGGCATTGGATCGGTGATTTTTTTGGATGATATTCATCATGCAACAGCTATAACACGGAGAGATATGTGGCTAGCTCCCGTTCGTCAATGTGATGTAGGCATGCATTCCGTGTGTCGTCATACGTGCTTAGGGAAAAGAACTTGCATGACATCTATTGTCCATCCCTCCCATGGTAGCGGGGTCCAAAAGGAAACTACGGGATATTAAGGTTCTCCTTTTAATAAAGAATCGGACCAACGCATTAGCACTTGGTGAACACATGAACTCCTCAAACTATGGTCATCACCGGGAGTGGTTCCGGTTATTGTCACTCCGGGGTTGCCGGATCAGAACACATAGTAGGTAACTACAACTTGCAAGATCGGATCTAAAACACACATATATTGGTGACAACATAATAATTTTGGATCTCAAATCTTGGCACTCGGGCCCTAGTGACAAGCATTAAGCATGGCAAAGTAGTAGCAACATCAAATCTCAGAACATAGTGGATACTAGGGATCAATCCCCGTCAAAACTAACTCGATTACATGATAGATCTCATCCTACTCATCACGGTCTAGCGAGTCTATGAATAGATTACTCACGAATGACGACGAGCTTCATGGAATTGGAGAGGGAAGAAGGTTGATGATGACGATGGCGATGATTTCCCCTCTCCGGAGCCCAAGACGGACTCCAGATCTGCCCTCCAGATGAAGAACAGGTGGTGGTGGCGCCTCCGTATCGAAAACGCGACGAAAACTTCTCTTTTTATTTTTTCTCGGACGAAAGACAACTTATAGAGATGGAGTTGGGGGCGCCAGACGCCTGTGGGCCCCACGAGCCTGCCCACCGCCACCAGGGGGGTGGTGGCGGAGCAGGGGCTTGTGGCCCACTAGCCCACCCCCTCAGGTGGATTCTGGCGCAGGTATTTTTGATATTTCCAAAACTGCTCCCCGTAAATTTTCAGGACGTTTGGAGAACTTTGATTTCTGCACAAAAATAACACCAAGGCAATTCTGCTGAAAATAGCGTCAGTCCAGGTTAGTTCCATTCAAATCATGCAAATTATAGTCCAAAACAAGGGCAAAAGAGTTTGGAAAAGTAGATACGTTGGAGACGTATCAATGTGCATACTTACTAGTTCATGTAAATTGAATAATCATTATTCTCTCACTTATATGAGTAACCGTATTGCAATAAACATGATATAATCTTGTTCATGCTCAACGCAACACCAAATAACATTTATTTTGGTTCAACACTAATCCAGAAGGTAGAGGGAGCGTGCGCTGGTGATGACATCAACCTTGGAAATACTTCCAACACACATCGTCACCTCACCCTTAGCTAGTCTCCGTTTATCCCCTAGCTTTTATTTCGAGTTACTAACATTTGCAACTGAATCGGTATGTAATACTCAGGTGCTGCTAGGAGTACTAGTAAGGTACACATCAATAACACGTATATCAAATATACCTTTGTTTATGTTTCCAGCCTTCTTAGCAGCCATGTACTTGGGGCAATTCCGCTTTGAGTGGTTGTTCTCCTCATAATAGAAGAACTTAGTCTCGGGTTTGGGTTCAACCTTTGGTTTCTTCACTGGAGCAACAACTAGCTTGCCATTCATGAAGTTTCCGTTCTTGCCCTTGCCCTTCTCGAAACTAGTGGTTTTACTAACCATCAACATTTGATGCTCCTTCTTGATTTCTACCTTCACAGTGTCAAACATCCCGAATAGCTCACGGATCATCTTCCCCATCTAAGGCATGTTATAGTTCATCACGAAGTTCTAGTAGCTTGGTGGTAGTGACTTGGAGAACTATGTCAATCACTATCTTATCTCGAACATCATCTCCCACTTGATTCAGGCGATTGTAGCACCCAGACAATTTGAGCACATGCTCACCGACTGAGCTATTATCCTTTACCTTGCAGCCAAAGAATCTTGTTGGGGGTATCGTACCTCTCAACACGGGCACGAGTCTGAAATCCCAATTTCAGATCTTGGAACATCTCATATGCTCCGTGACGTTTAAAATGTCTTGGAAGCATTAATTCTAAACCGTAAAGCATGACACACTAAACTATCAAGTAGTCATCAAAAACATGTATGTCTGATGTTCTCAACACCAACACACGACACTTGATGGGTTGGTGCACCGAGCGGTGCATCTAGGACATAAGCCTTTTGTGCAGCAATGAGGACAATCCTCAGTTTACGGACCTAGTCCGCATAATTGCTATTACCATCCTTTAACTTAGTTTTTCTCTAGGAAAGTATCAAAATATAGGGGAGCTATGATACGTCTCTGTCGTATCTACTTTTCCGAACTCTTTTGCCCTTGTTTTGGACTCTAATTTGCATGATTTGAATGGAACTAACCCGGACTAACGCTGTTTTCAGCACAATTGCCATGGTGTTGTTTTTGCGCAGAAATAAAGTTCTCGAAATGACCTGAAAATTTACGGAGAATTTTTGTGGAATATAAGAAAAATACTGGCGCTAGAATCAGCGGAGGAAGTGGAGTGTGGATCCCACAAGCCCACCAGGCGCGAGCCCCCCTGGTCGCGCCTCGTAGGCTTGTGGGGCCCACAAAACTGCACCGCCTCCAAACCCAACTCTATTTAGTCCGTTTTGCCCGAAAAAAATCAAGAAGAAGAGTTCATTGCGTTTTACGATATGGAGGTGCCGCCACCTCTTGTTCTTCCTCTGGAGGGCAGATCTGGAGTCCGTTCTGGGCTCCTGAGAGGGGAGATCTTCGCCATCGTCATCACCAACCTTCCTTCATCGCCAATTCCATGATGCTCTTCACCGTTCGTGAGTAATCTCATCGTAGGCTTGCTGGACGGTGATGGGTTGGATGAGATCTATCTTGTAATCAAGTTAGTTTTGACGGGGATTGATCCCTAGTATCCACTATGTTCTGAGATTGATATTACTACTACTTTGCCATGCTTAATGTTTGTCACTAGGGCCCGAGTGCCATGATTTCAGATCTGAACATATTATGTTGTCGCCAATATATGTGTGTTCTTGATCCTATCTTGCAAGTTGTAGTCACCTACTATGTGTTATGACCCGGCAACCCCAGAGTGACAATAGCGGGAACAACTCCCGGAGATGACCATAGTATGAGGAGTTCATGTATTCACCAAGTGTTAATGCGTTGGTCCGGTTCTTTATTAAAAGGAGAACCTTAATATCCCGTAGTTTCCATTAGGACCCCGCTGCCACGGGAGGGATGGACAATAGATGGCATGCAAGTTCTTTTCCCTAAGCACGTATGATTACATACGGAATACATGCCTACATTAGATTGACGAACTGGAGCTAGTTACATATCTCTCCGTGTTATAACTGTTACATGATGAATAGCATCCGGCATAATCATCCATCACCGATCCAATGCCTACGAGTTTTTCCTACTGCTGTCACTGCTGCTACTCTTACTCTCTTGCTACTGCTGTTACCTTGCTGCTACTGTTGTCACTTTGTTGCTAGTGGTTACTGTTGCTACTGCTGCTATCATACTACCTTGCTACTGATATTTTGCTGCAGATACTAAATCTTTCAGGTGTGGTTGAATTGACAACTCAGCTGCTAATACTAGAGAATATTCTTTGGCTTCCCCTTGAGTTGAATCAATAAATTTGGGTTGAATACTCTACCCTCGAAAACTGTTGCGATCCCCTATACTTGTGGGTTATCAAGACCTTTTTCTGGCGCCGTTCCCGGGGAAGCACAGCTATATTCTCTGAGTCACTTGGGATTTATGTCTGCTGGTCACTATGAGGAATCCGATAGATCCAAGAACTAAAGTCTTGCCCTCAACTACGAGGAAAGGTAAGGAACTTCCATCTAGCTTTGCACTTGATTCACCTTCAGTTATGAGTAAGTTTGCGACACCACCTCCTGCTAGAAATCTTGATATGTCGCATGTTCTTGATGATGCTACTTCTGCTGCCCATGATGCTTATGATGATTCTATGCTTGATACTGCTTTGCCACTTGGTGCATTCCTTAATGTACAAATTGCTAGAGTTGCTGCTAGATGTGATGATACTTCTGAAACTGCTGATACTATTGAAGTAGAACCTGCTATTTTGCCTGCTAGAACTAGCTCTCCTAGATATGAATTGCGTGATATGCCTGAGTGTTATGTTATGGAGGGAGAGATAGCTGAGGACTTTCTTGCTTGTAAGGATAGCTATGATGTTGTGAATTTACTGCCCAAGTGGAAAGAAAAATCTCTAAACGCTAGGATGAAATACGACCCGAAGTTTGCTACTTCGCCTATCTTTGTGACCGATAAGGATTTTGAATTCTCTATCGACCCTGAGTTAATCAGTATGGTCGAATCTGATCCTTTTCACGGTTATGAGTCTAAAACGGTTGTAGCCCATCTTACCAAACTGCACGATATAGCCACCTTATTCACGAGTGAGGAAAAGATCCGCCACTACTATATCCTTAAGCTGTTTCCTTTCTTGCTAAAGGATGATGCTAAGACCTGGTTCACTTCTCTTGCTCCTCTTGTGTGCGTAGCCCCCAGGATATGGTCTACTACTTCTCTGAAAAATATTTTCCTGCCCATAAGAAGCAAGCTACCTTGCAGGAAATATACAACTTTGCTCAAGCTAGAGAAGAAAGTCTCCCACAAGCTTGGGGGAGGCTCGTCCAGCTACTTAATGCTTTGCCTGATCACCCTCTTGAGAAGAATGAAATATTTGATATCTTCAATAATGGACTTACCGATGCTTCTAGAGACCACCTAGATAGTTCTGCTGGCTGTGTTTTTAGGGAACGAACCGTAGAGCAAGCTGAGATCCTATTGAATAACATCTTGTGTAATGAGAATGCTTGGACTATTTCCGAACCACCTCCTAAGACAACTCCAAAGAGAAGAGGTACTCTATTCCTCAGTTATGAAGATATGCAAGAAGCTAAGAAATCTATGAAAGAGAAAGGCATTAAATCTGCAGATGTCAAAAATCTACCACCTATCAAAGAGATCCATGGTCTCGATAACCCGACACAAGTAGTAGAAGTAAATTCTCTTCGTAGATTCAATGAGAGTGATATTCCTTTTGATAAACCTGCTAGCTTATGCTTGGATGAATTTGATAACTTTGTTGCCAAACAACAGAGTTTCAATGATTATGTTAGCAGACAATTGGAACAAAATGCTCGTAAGCTTAGTCATTTAAGTGCTTGTGTGGACAGAAACGTCAATGATCTTAAGCTCCTGAGTAAACATGCCTCTATGGTTACTACTCCGGTAGAACAAGTACTTAAGGCTCAAAATGACTTGCTCAATGAGTTGAATGACAATTCTCTTAGAGTCGTCACTAGAGGCGGTAGAATGACCCAGGAACCTTTGTATCCTGAGGGTCATCCTAAGAGAATTGAACAAGATTCTCAAGGAGTTAGCACTGATGCACCTAGTCATCCTAGAAAGAAGAAGAAATATGATAGGAACTTGCACGCTAGCAACCCTGATGCTGTTACCCCTGAGAGTCCAAACGATGTCTCTATTTCTGATGATGAAACACAATCTGGTGATGAACATGAGCCTAATGATAATATCGATAGTGATGTTCATGTTGATGCTCAAGCTAGCAATGATAAGGATGTGGAGATTGAACCTATTGATCTTGATAACCCACAGCCTAAGAATAGGAGATACGATAAGAACGACTTTGCTGCTAGGAAGCATGGTAAAGAAAGGGAACCATGGGTTCAGAAACCCATGCCCTTTCCTCCCAAACCATCCAAGAAAAAGGATGATGAGGATATTGAGCACTGTGTTGAAATTATTAGACATGTCTTTCTGCAAATGCGTTTGACAGATATGCTCAAAATGTCTCAGTATCCTAAGTACATGAAGGGTATTGTGACTGATAAGAGGAGGATACCCGAGGTTGAGATTTCCACCATGCTCGCTAATTATATCTTCAAGGGTGGAACTCCCAAGAAACTAGGTGATCCCGGAGTGCCCACTATACCTTGCTCCATTAAAGGTAACTACATTAGAACTGCTTTATGCGACCTTGGAGCCGGTGTTAGTGTTATGCCTCTCTCTCTTTATCGTAGACTTGAGTTAGATAAGTTGACAGCCACTGAAATCTCTCTGCAAATGGCCGACAAATCAACTGCTTTCCCTATCGACATTTGCGAGGATGTGCCTGTTGTGGTTGCAAACGTCACTATCTTAACAGACTTTGTTATTCTGGATATTCCCGAGGACGATGCCATGGCGGTCATGCTCGGAAGACCCTTTCTAAACACTGCAGGGGCTGTTATAGATTGCAACAAAGGCAATGTCACTTTCCATGTCAACGGTAATGAGCATACGGTGCACTTTCCGAAGAAACAATATCGAGTACATTGCATCAATGCTATCGAAAAAACTTCATCAATTCTTATTGGGAGCTTTGAATGTCGTGTACCTCCTGTTAAGATGAAGTATGATTTTCTTGTTGGAGAGATACATATCCCCATTGAGGTAACCTAGTGACTATTCGAAAATTCTCTGCCTTCTTTTGCGATATGAAAAGTTTGTCAAGGAGACTTGATCAACCTCATTGACGGATTTCTTTCGATGACCATGAGATGGATGAATCGAGGAGTCACAAACCTCTGTTCCAAGCTTTCACCTTCGGTTGATTAGAAGAAAAATGATAGATTTAGTTTAGTTTTCCCTGTTTTCTGTTTTAGCGTCCCGTAGAAAAGTACCCCGAAAATAAGTTCTCCGAACATCCTGAAAATAAAGTATGATTTTTTCTGGAATTTTTGAAAAATACTAAGATGAAGAGCTAGTCTGGGGACTGCACCAGTGGGCCACAAGCCCTGGAGGCGCGGGCACCCCCCTGGCCGCACCTATGAGGCTTGTGGGGCCCACGTGCACCCCATGCACTCATTCTAGCTCCCATCTGCTCCTCCTACCTCTAGAAAAAATCGTTTCGCAGCTCAAACCCGTGTTCTTGCTCTTCTTGCTGCGATTTTTGATCTCCTTGCTCAAAGCACCATTCTCCGAACTGTTTTGGGGAAATTACTCCTTGGTAAGTGACTCCTCCATTGGTCCAATTAGTTTTTGCTCTAGTGCCTTATACAACCCGTATTTTTGCTGCCTTGGTGATCATGTTCTTGAGCTTTGCATGCTAATTTTAGCTGGTCCCAAGTAGTTTTGACGCGTGATACGACCTCTAGGCACTTGTGGGAGTAGTTGCTATCACTACTGGAATTGAGAAATTTGCCGTCTGTCATGCTTTTACCGTCTGCTGACGCATGGCAAAGGCCGTCTTTGCCGTCAGCTGGTACAAAGCAGACGGCAAAGAGGTTGCTGATGGCAAAAGTTTTATTTGCCGTCGGCCACCTCTTTGCCGTCTGCTGACGCATGGCAAAGGCCCCAGAGGCGGACGACAAAGAGCATGCAGACGGCAAAGGGGCGCCACCCTAACGGCCGAAGCCCGCCCCACCCCACCCACCCCTTTGCCGTCTGCCACCCAGCCCCCACCCCCGCTCCCCTAACGGCACACTCCACCCCCGCTCCCCTCGATCTCCTGCCTCTCTCGCGCACGCCCCTGCCCACTCCAGCGCCGCCACCACCACCACCTGAGCTGCTCCGGGCCACCGCCGCCGCCCACGACCGGAGCTCCCCGCTCCCCTCCTCCCCGCATCCCTCCTCCCTGCGGCCCTCCTCCTCGCGCTCTACCCACCCAAGCGCCGCCACCACAACCACCGGAACCGCTCCAGCCCACCACCGCCGCCCACGGCCGGAGCTCGCCCTCCCCTCCTCCCCGCGCACCTCCTCCCCACGCCCCTCCTCCCCGTCGCCCAGGGCCGGAGCTCGCCCTCCCCTCCTCCCACTACCCTCCTCCCACTGTAGGTAAGTTTTTTTTTATTTTTGTCTTTATTTCCTGTTTTTTCTTTTAAATTAGATAGTTAATTTAGATAGTTAGTTTATTTTCTATTTTTTCTGTTAAATTGGATAGTTAGTTTTTTTTTTCCGTTTTTATGTGAAATTAGATAATTAGTTTATTAGGTAGAAAAAGTAGATAGAGAAGAAAAAAATAGATAGAAAAAAAACTTAGAAGAAAATAAGAGAGTAATAAACTAGAAGAAAAAGGAAGAAGAAGAAGAAGAAGAAGAAGAAGAAGAACAAGAAAGAGGAAAGGAGGAGAAAGATAAAAGAAAGAAGAAGAAGAGGAGGAGGAGGAGGAGGAGAAAGAAGAAGAATAATAATAATATGATGATCAAGAAGAAGAAGAAGAAGAAGAAGAGAGAGGAGAAGAAGAAAGAAAAGGACCCCGACCCCCGGCCCACGACCCCCGACGCCCGACGCCACCAACCCCCGACCTCCGACGCCACTGAGACCCGACTCCCGACCCCCGACGCCCGACACCACTGACCCCGACCCCCGACTCCCGACTCCCGAGTCCACTAACCCCCGACCCCCGATGCCCGACGCCATTGACCCTCTACTCCAGAAGCCAGTGACCCTCGACCCTCGACCCCCGACGCCCGACGCCACTGACCCTCGACTCCCGACGCCACTGACCCTCCACCCCCGACACCCGACGACCCTGACCCTCGACCCCCGACCCCCTACCCCCAACCCCCGGCACCATTGACCCCCAACCCCGACCCCCGACACCTCTTCGGCCTCTTGTTGACCAAAGAGACCCTAACACCCGACGCGAGTGATCATCGACCCCCGACAACACTAACCCCCGACCACCGACACAACTAACCCCCGACCGCCGACGCCACCGACACCCGACACCACCGACCATCAACGCCACTAAGCCGACGGGGTCATAATTTTGAAAATTATGAGTTAGGTCACACATTTTCCGATTATGTTAATTATAAAAACATCATATTTGTGTTGATCGGGTGAATTTCAATGTGCAGTTGTTTGACGACCTCCACGTGTGTTGGACGAGCTCCGCCCTTGCGTTTGTTGGTGAGCACAAATGACTTCTCCTCCTACCCCCTTAATTTGCTCTGTCCCGGTCTTCGTGCCGATGAAACTTGCCAGCTATAGGTTTCTTCAATCATGAGTATGCGTGACCAGTATGCGTCTCCTGTTCGAAAGGGCGACATCAATAAATATGCATTTCTTTGCATATTTATAACCGCCATCCTTTCGAATTGTCCAACATTATCCATGGACAGCCCGAGTATGTGTAGATTGGGTTTGTTTTCCCGTATGCTGTGCTCCAGATCCGATGCAGAATTTCGTCAGTGCCTCCCCTTTTGTTCTCCGGGTACACAT